>NC_136071.1:903034216-903683918 GCF_964261635.1 Lissotriton helveticus
TAAATGTAAAGGGGCAGATTTATGTTAACTGGCGCATCCCCAGGGATGCACCAGTTAATGTGCACCGCTGCTCTGCCACCCATGGTGTGCCGCATTTACAATGTGGAGCACCATTGAGTGAAAACAGCACAGATGCGTCACGCATCTGTGCCGCAAAAGCAGCACATTGCAGGAATCACGTCGTAAGCGCAACATGTCTACTGCAATGCACAGGAGCAAGCCTCACATTGCATGGTGCATCACTCCTTATGCCGGTTTCAAACAGGCGTAAGGATTTGATTCAGCAATGCTATAAAGCTGACTCAGTGAAATCTTCTAAATTTCACTGTGTTAGTTTTACAGGGCTTTCTTGCAAATGAATGCATACCTTGCAACAAAACACCTATATGAAAACTGACACAGGTTTCATGTGGCACAGGACTTTACAGCATGACACATCTGCCTAGATGCATCAATTTTTAAATATGTCGCCACATAGCAAATCTTTTGCACCGCCGCTGCGTCACAAAAGTGACGCACAGCGGCGCAAAAGAGTCACACACCTATCATAAATCTGTCCCTAACATTTTAAATGATTAATTCAGGATGACGATAAGGTGTGGCCTATCCAGAGGTTTGTTTGAGGTGAGGCCTACTCAGGGTTGCAGATCAAATTTACGCTTGTTGAAGAATACAGAGGAGATAATACATGTAAAGGCCTACTAATGAAGTAAGTCATGTCCACTTCACTCTTGAACAAAGGCCAGACCTCTTTTGTGTCCGTGGACAGACCTAAGCTTCATCTGCACAATGTCATTCGTAAACTTAGGAAACACAGGTGATGAAAGTGTTCTTTTAAAGCCTTTGCAGCGTTTTTGGGTCACTTTTAACATGGCTATGTAACTCAAAGAATCAAAATCTAAATTTGCCAAGCACAGGTGCGAGCATATTTACAAGGAATTTGCACCACGGGGAAAGGTCTTTTAATATAAAATGGGAAAAATAACATCAGAGACACTCAAATGCCTTATAAATATGCCCCAAACAACCTATGAAGCTCTAGCAGTACATATCCAGAAACGTAATTGATTTCAAAAAACGTGGTTAAACACAACATATAAATCAATTGTATACCTACATTCATGGGGAAATGACTTAAAATGTCCTTAAGACACATGAACGCGATTTTTTAAAGCCTTTGCAGCATTTTTGGATCACTTTTAACATGGCTATGTAACTCAAAGAATCAAAATCTAAATTTGCCAAGCACAGGTGGAAGCATATTTACAAGGAACTTTCCCAACAGATAAAGGTCTTTTAATTTAAAATGGGAAAAATAACATCAGAGACACTCAAATGCCTTATAAAGAAGCAGACACCATTATTTCCTTGTCATAAATTTTAAAAGCATTCCTTTTCCACAAAAACGATTTTCAATTCATAATTTGAAAACACTGCACATGGGGAAATGACTTAAAATGTCCTTAAGACACATGAAAGCGTTTTTTGATGACCTTTGCAGCAATTTTGGGTCATTTTTAACATGGCTATGTAACTCAAAGAATCAAAATCTAAATTTGCCAAGCACAGATACGAGCATATTTACAAGGAATTTGCACCACGGGGAAAGGTCTTAAATTAAAATGGGAAAAATAACATCAGAGACACTCAAATGCCTTATAAAGAAGCAGACACCATTATTTCCTTGTCATAAATTTTAAAAGCATTCCTTTTCCACAAAAACGATTTTCAAGTCATAATTTGAAAACACTGCACATGGGGAAATGACTTAAAATGTCCTTAAGACACATGAAAGCGTTTTTTGATTGCCTTTGCAGCATTTTTGGGTCACTTTTAACATGGCTATGTAACTCAAAGAATCAAAATCTAAATTTGCCAAGCACAGGTGGGAGCATATTCACAAGGAATTTGCACCACGGATAAAGGTCTTTTAATTTAAAATGGGAAAAATAACATCAGAGACACTCAAATGCCTTATAAAGAAGTAGACACCATTATTTCCTTGTCATAAATTTTAAAAGCATTCCTTTTCCACAAAAACGATTTTCAAGTCATAATTTGAAAACACTGCACAAGGGGAAATGACTTAAAATGTCCTTAAGACACATGAAAGCGTTTTTTGATTGCCTTTGCAGCATTTTTGGGTCACTTTTAACATGGCTATGTAACTCAAAGAATCAAAATCTAAATTTGCCAAGCACAGGTGGGAGCATATTTACAAGGAATTTGCACCACAGATAAAGGTCTTTTAATTTAAAATGGGAAAAATAACATCAGAGACACTCAAATGCCTTATAAAGAAGCAGACACCATTATTTCCTTGTCATAAATTTTAAAAGCATACCTTTTCCTCAAAAACGATTTTCAAGTCATAATTTGAAAACACTGCACAAGGGGAAATGACTTAAAATGTCCTTAAGACACATGAAAGCGTTTTTTGATTGCCTTTGCAGCATTTTTGGGTCACTTTTAACATGGCTATGTAACTCAAAGAATCAAAATCTAAATTTGCCAAGCACAGGTGGGAGCATATTTACAAGGAATTTGCACCACGGGGAAAGGTCTTAAATTAAAATGGGAAAAATAACATCAGAGACACTCAAATGCCTTATAAAGAAGCAGACACCATTATTTCCTTGTCATAAATTTTAAAAAGCATTCCTTTTCCTCAAAAACGATTTTCAAGTCATAATTTGAAAACACTGCACATGGGGAAATGACTTAAAATGTCCTTAAGACACATGAAAGCGTTTTTTGATTGCCTTTGCAGCATTTTTGGGTCACATTTAACATGGCTATGTAACTCAAAGAATCAAAATCTAAATTTGCCAAGCACAGGTGGGAGCATATTTACAAGGAATTTGCACCACGGGGAAAGGTCTTAAATTAAAATGGGAAAAATAACATCAGAGACACTCAAATGCCTTATAAAGAAGCAGACACCAATATGTCCTTGTCATAAATTTTAAAAGCATTCCTTTTCCTCAAAAACGATTTTCAAGTCATAATTTGAAAACACTGCACATGGGGAAATGACTTAAAATGTCCTTAAGACACATGAAAGCGTTTTTCGATTGCCTTTGCAATATTTTTGGGTCACTTTTAACATGGCTATGTAACTCAAAGAATCAAAATCTAAATTTGCCAAGCACAGGTGGGAGCATATTTACAAGGAACTTTCCCCACAGATAAAGGTCTTTTAATTTAAAATGGGAAAAATAACATCAGAGACACTCAAATGCCTTATAAAGAAGCAGACACCATTATTTCCTTGTAATAAATTTTAAAAGCATTCCTTTTCCACAAAAACGATTTTCAAGTCATAATTTGAAAACACTGCACAGCTCCTATGCACAAAAACACCCTGTCAGTACTAATACTTCACATTTTCTCCAATTACAATTTCTCAAAGAAACAAAATCTATTTGTAAAACACTTGAGATAAAGCAACATTTTAAAAACACAACTTTCTTCATAATTTTCTCCTTAAAGCACACTATTCTCTATCTAAATAAAATAAATCTTTTCTCACCTTAGCAAATACTTTATGAGTTTCAAAACAGTCTCAGAAATACACCAATTTGTCTTCAGCAGAACAAAAGGTATGCACTCCAGAGGCTGCAGCTATAGAAAGCACAGAAATGCTGTAATTCATCACACATATCTCTCATGTCACCCAATCAAAACTCTTCCCTCACTTTTTTCAAATCAAAACCCTTCCCCCCTCTGCCCTGTCTGCCTTTTTTGCATAGCAACCACCTCCTGGAAGACCTCTGGTGTTTGCAAGTTCACACAACAATGTTTCAATTGAACGCTGAACTCTCAGTGCACCTGCATATCCAGTGCAATCTTTCATTTAATGATTTTTTTTTGATCATTCAAAATACATCTTTCAAAGAACTCATCCATGCACCCTAACTTTCTGTTTTCAGCAATCAAAATCCACCAATCACTGTTACTGCTTCATTAACACAGAAACTCCACAGTTTTTTCCATTTTAAACTCTTATTTTTTCAACTGCCATTTCATTGCCACACTTCATCTGACTGCAGCAGAACCTTCTCTCACCATGTTTTCTGTCTGGATTGTTGGACATAGTTACATCTACTGGGCTCAGAGGTATGCTGATAACAGAAATTTACCTAACCTCAATTTACAAGATGTGGAAATTAAGTGGTTTGGCCACAGAGGATTAAAATGTCACCAATTGATACCATTGGTGAAAACCTTAATGCATTTGCCAAAACCTGACCTGTTAATTGTGCACTGTGGAGGAAATGATTTGGGCACTTTGACTGGGGTAGGTCTGGAAATGCTTTTAAAGGACACCTTTGAGCAATTGATGGCACTTTTTCCTCAAACTGCCTTGGTATATTCAAATATATGCCAAAGACAGAAATGGAGGTGGTCGAACCAATTTTGTCCACAAATTGAGAAGTCGAGGAAGCATGTAAACAAATCTGTTTCAGCTTACATGAGAGACCATGGAATGGGCTCCATGTACAACAATAACTTGCGTTACTACATGCAAGATATCTACAGAGGAGATGGAGTTCACTTCTCAGATGAGGGCAACAGAATTTTCATTTTGAATTTAAGACTGTGCATTGGTACATACTTATAAGTACCCAAATGTACCATAAACCCAAAAGCTCTTCTCAGAGCTACCCTACATCTGATCACTCACAATTATTTTTTTACTCTAACTTTTTTCACTAATTTTCAACAAAGTACGTTCCCCGGAGCGCTACCCGGTACGCGAACCGGAAGCTAACCGCGTGAAATTTAAAAAAAAAAATGTTTTTTCCCCGCACATATGGGCCTCCTCAGCCACCCTCAGAAAACCTAGGGGGTCAAGATACGTCTACCGTACCCCCTTCTACCCATTCTGAAAATTATTTGCCATCCATCTTGTATCTTAATTCGACCGAAACACAAAATGGTGGACTCCCGTAACGCTTCAGGTTCGCGTACCGGGGCGCTCGCCAGTTCGCGTACCGGGGCGCTCCCCGGGAAGCGCTCCATCAAAAAAGGTGGGAAAGTAATTTACAGAAAAACGACTGGAGACACTTTCACCAAATATAGATTAGCTCATACTACATACCAATCCCTACCATTTTCACAAATTTGATTGAAATTCCATTTAGCCATTTAGCCTGTAGACCTCTCTAAATACCGTGAGGTAAATTACTTCACAAAACACATCTGAAGTGTTGGAATTGACAACCAATGAACATGTTACTTTAATTTTCTACTTTTTTTACCTGACATTTGATTGGTTATATACCTGAATATATATAAAGGAAGAGAAGGAAACACAGCCATTTTGACTACTACTTCCTGGTGTACATTTCAATAGGATTTTCACTAATCACTTCAACTTCTTTGTAAAGGTAAGTTGTTATTTTAAAAACTGAAGTATATTGTGCACTATAAGTTAATATGGTAAACTTTTTCTGATAGTTATATACTATCCCTCTGTAGTAGTTATAGATTTAGATAGACTTCTCTGTTATAGTTATGGATGGAGTTAGGTTTCTCTTGTATAATTATGAATTTACTTACGTTAAATCACATACACTTTTTTATATTCCTACTTCCACTCTGATACTATACACTGCCCAAAGATAAATTCACTGATAAAAACTGCCTATCTAAAATTAATCCCATCAGTGCCCTATCTGTACTAATATATATTTTTTTATCCAAATTTCAGGCAAAATGGAAGGCGAACAGAAAGTTTCATTTCAAATTGTCCTGCAAGAGAACAACCAAGAAATAATTGATCCAAATTATATAGAATTTATGGATGAAACTTGGGACCAAGAACTACTGCAATGTGTGGAAGCAGTAGATGTCCTCCTTGAAAATGAGGACATTTTACACACTCAAACATTACAAGCTATGTTCAATGAAAATAACGACATTTCAGACAGTGAAATGTTAGACATTTTATTAAATTTTGAAACACAATCACAATAATAAATAATTGCTTAAAAAATAAAGAAATTAAAAAATAATCAACAAAACAAACAATCAATTAACATACAATATTAGAAAAGTCTATCATTCTTTTTTCCTTTTAGTACGCTCCCCAGAACGCTTCCCCGTTCGCGGACCGGGCGCTCCCCACGCAAAAAAACAAAAAAAAATGTTTTCTTTTTTTTTGCCCTGCGGGGCCTTTTTAACCACTTGGCTGCTAAGGGTGTTCGACGAGCTCCATTGACTTTCCATTGAAATCAATGGAAAGTCCATGACGAGTTACCCTTGTCATTAGCGCTGAAGGGGTTAAAGCCTCCACATCAAACCTAGGGGGTCAGGGAGGATCTACTATGCCCCCTTATGGTCATTTCCCCCTTTGTTTTGGCCTCCTCTTGTCTCTCGATCCTACCGAGAGACAAGATGGCGGCCGCTCTGGACTGTTTAGAATGTTGACAGACACCGGAGAGCCAATCAGCTTCGCTACGCGAAGTTCCGTTACGCGTCAAGTACGCGAACCGGAGCGCTGCCCAGAGCGCGCTTACAGATATATATCTTTTTTTAAACGTTAATTTCTCAAAATCCACTGGAGCACATATATTGAGACCTAGCAAAGGCACATCGGGCTAACAGTCCCTACAATTTTGCCAAGTTTCGTGCAAATCCATTCAGCCGTTCGTCCTAAAAGTGAGGCCAACCGCCCTATGGAAATTAACATGGGAAAAACGTGTTTTGGGACCCCCCTTTTTTCTCGGCCCCCCCTTGACAAACACCCCCCAAATTTCCAGTGGCTGCCCAGAAACAAAATGTTCCATTTTCCTGAAAATTTCAACCAATTCCGTCCACAAACGCCAAAGTTATTAGACATAGAATTTTCAAAAATCCCATAGGGAAAAAATCCTAACTATATATACCTACTGGCGACCGCCAGTAGGTAATATATATATATATATATATATATATATATATATATATATATATATATATATATATATATAAACAAATGCCAAAGCTTTTGGGATGCACACAACAGTTTGCCGGCCCTTCTGTGGCTTTGTTCAGCTTCTCTCATTCTTCCGGTGATTTATTCACTGCCTGACGCGTTTCGTGGCAGTCACGCCACTTTCTCAAAGGCTACTTCCATTAATGCACTGAAATGCTTCTTTTTGTTAGGCATGCTTTTATTGGTTCTCGGCCCCCAGAGTGCCTAGCTTATTATAGTCTAATTCTGTGGCATGCTGGGACGTGAAGTCTCTTACTGTTAATTTCCTTGGTAGGTATCGGTGCATAATGTTAGTTAAAAGTCATTTATTTATTACTTCGTAGGATCCGGTTTGGCAGAGTAAAGACATTCTTCATTTGGCGCCCTGTGCTGCTTGCCTGGATCGCGTCAGGCCGTGAATAAATCACCTGAAGGTTGAGAGAAGCTGAACGAAGCCACAGAAGGGCCGGCAAACTGTTGTGCGCATCCCGAAAGCTTTGGCATTTATTTAATTATCTAATCCCACGGGAGCCTTCCTGTGCGGGGTAGCACCATCTCGCAATTGATTGAGGCTGTGGATGAAAACTACTTTCAATACAGGCAAGCAGCACAGGAAAACCATAGAAATTCAGAAGTAATAGTTATGCTTATGGTTAAACTTATGTTAAGAAACTATGCTTAGTAAAAATCAAGCCGTACTCCCTCTTCCGGATTGCTCGGAGGACGGACGCCATTTGGAAGACTCCGTATACACGCTGTAAGATTGGACAAGATTCTACACGCCAGGAAGTTCCGGGTCCCCGATTCTTTCTCTCTTCATCCTTTCAAGAATATTATATGCCCTACCAGACCTTGACAGATATGCTGCTTCCTGGTCCAGGCTTTTAAACTATGTATTGAGCCACGTGAAAGCTTCCAAAAACGGTATTTGCGGTACAGATATCGCCACTTTACCAGCTCTGCTCGATATCATCGATAGAGTTGCGGAGACAGACCATTGTAAACTTTACTTCTATTACAGTTGCGTCCTGTGGGAGTCGCTTTATTCCGTGTACCCCTGTTTCTATTCTAGAGGAGTACCTGATTTTATCCCAGAGATATGCTACGTCAGCCTCGATTGAAAATCTGATATGTTTCATGGGTCTTCTCATTACATTCTGGAGTTTAAAAGACCGTATTAATTTATGTGTTCACAATATGCGCCCTGATGAAGGAATGTTCTAACACTTCTGTTCCGAAACGCGCGACGGCACTTTCCCTCTCATGTCTTAAGGAACACTGTTTTGTTTGAGTTTGAATGCATGTGGTGTGTGTAAGTGAGTTACGAGTTGACTGATGGAGTGATTGAATAGCGTGTCATGCTTTTATTTTGTCAAATGTATGTCGGGGCAGGTGTGTCTTTCTCTTTTTATGTATAAAACTTAAATTATTCACAAGTTTACATATAATTTTATGACCTAAATGAATTTTTCTTATGATTATTAAAATATGACAATGAGTTTGAATCACTATGAAAAATAAATAACTCAAAGTAAATAGCTGTTCTGTGGGTGAATGTTCTTTTGTTGGGCCTATTGTTGGAACTTCCTTTGTCCGTCCTAATTATTGGGGACACCCATTTCATGTTGCTCTATGTTGATTTTTCCCTGGTGGGTTGCTCCCCGCGCCTTTATCTTATTTAGGTGTTCAGGGTCCCTTTTCTGTTTTTTGCCTTCCTGTGCGGGGTAGCACCATCTCGCAATTGAGAGAGGCTGTGGATGAAAACTACTTTCAATACAGGCAAGCAGCAAAGGAAAACCATAGAAATTCAGAAGTAATAGTTATGCTTATGGTTAAACTTATGTTAAGAAACTATGCTTAGTAAAAATCAAGCAGTCATATATATATTACCTACTGGCGGTCGCCAGTAGGTATATATAGTTAGGATTTTTTCCCTATGGGATTTTTGAAAATTCTATGTCTAATAACTTTGGCGTTTGTGGACGGAATTGGCTGAAATTTTCTGGAAAATGGAACATTTTGTTTCTGAGCAGCCCCTGAAAATTTGGGGGGGGTTCGTCCAGGGGGGGCCGAGAAAAAAGGGGGGTCCCAAAACGTGTTTTTAACATTGAGTTTTCCATAGGGCGGTTAGCCTCACTTTTAGCCCGAACGGCTGAATGGATTTGCACGAAACTTGGCTAAATTGTAGGGACTGGTAGCCCGATGTGCCTTTTGTAGGTCTCAATATATGTGCTGCAGTGGATTTTGAGAAATTAACGTTCAAAAAAAGATATATATCTGTAAGCGCGGACCGGGCAGCGCCCCGGTTCGCGGACCTTAAGCGTACCAAAACTTCGCGTAGCGAAGCTGATTGGCTCTCCGGTGTCTGTCAACATTCTAAACAGTCCGGAGCGGCCGCCATCTTTTCTCTCGGTAGGATCGAGAGACAAGAGGAGGCCAAAACAAAGGGGGAAATAACCATAAGGGGGCATAGTAGATCCTCGCTGACCCCCTAGGTTTAATGTGGAGGTTTTAAAAGGGCCCCGCGTGGGTAGCGCCCGGTACGCGAACCGGGAAGCGTTCTGGGGAGCGTACTACAATGAAAAATGAATGATAGACTTTTCAAATGCTGTATGTTAATTGATTGTTGGATTTGTTGATTATTTTTTATTTTCTTTATCTTCCCAGGGAGCGACCCGGTACGCGAACCGTTGAGCGCCTCGGTTCGCGGACCTTAAGCGTTCCGGGAGTCCACCATTTTGTGTTTCAGTCGAATTAAGATACAAGATGGAGGGCAAATAATGTTCAGAATGGGTAGAAGGGGGCACGGTAGAGTTATCTTGACCCCCTAGGTTTTCTGAGGGTGGCTGAGGAGGCTTATATGTGCGAAAAAAAAACATTTTTTAAAAAAAATTTCGCGAGGTTAGCTCCCGGTACGCGTACCGGGTAGCGCCCCAGGGAGCGTATTTTGTTGAAAATTAGTGAAAATGTTAGAGTTAAATAATAATTGTGAGTGATTAGATGTAGGGTAGCTCTGAGAAGAGCTTTTGGGTTTATGGTACATTTAGGTACTTATAAGTAGGTACCAATGCACATTCTTAAATTCAGAGTGAAAACTCTGTTGCCCTCATCTGAGAAGTGAACTCCATCTCCTCTGTAGATATCTTGCATGTAGTAACGCAAGTTATTGTTGTACAGGGAGCCCATTCCATGGTCTCTCATGTAAGCTGAAACAGATTTGTTTACATGCTTCCTCGACTTCTCAATTTGTGGACAAAATTGGTTTGACCACCTCCATTTCTGTCTTTGGCATATATTTGAATATACCAAGGCAGTCTGAGGAAAAAGTGCCATTAATTGCTCAAAGGTGTCCTTTAAAAGCATTTCTAGACCTACCCCAGTCAAAGTGCCCAAATCATTACCTCCACAGTGCACAATTAACAGGCCAGGTTTTGGCAAATGCATAAAGGTTTTCACCAATGGTATCAATTGGTGACATTTTAATCCTCTGTGGCCAAACCACTTAATTTCCACATCTTGTAAATTGAGGTTAGGTAAATTCCTGCTTTCAACGTACCTTTGAGCCCAGTGAATATAACTATGACCAACAATCCAGACAGAAAACATGGTGAGAGAAGGTTCTCCTGCAGTCAGATGAAGTGTGGCAATGAAATGGCAGTTGAAAAAATGAGAGTGTAAAATGAAAAAAAAAACTGTGGAGTTTCTGTGTTCATGAAGCAGTAACAGTGATTGGTGGATTTTGATTGATGAAAACAGAAAGTTAGGGTGCACAGATGTGTTCTTTGAAAGATGTATTTTGAGTGGTCAATAAAAAATCATTAAATGAAAGAATGCACTGGATATGCAGGTGCACTGAGAGTTCAGAGTTCAATTGCAACATTGTTGTGTGAACTTGCAAACACCAGAGGTATTCCAGGAGGTGGTTGCTATGGGAAATAGGCAGAAAGGGCAGAGGGGGAAGGGTTTTCATTTGAAAAAAAGTGAGGGAAGAGTTTTGATTGGGTGACATGAGAAATATGTGTGAAGAATTACAGCATTTCTGTGCTTTTGATAGCTGCAGACTCTGGAGTGCATACCTTTTGCTCTGCTGAAGACAAATTGGTGTGTTTCTGAGACTGTTTTCAAACTCAAAGTATTTGCTAAGGTGAGAAAATATTTCTTTAATTTAGATAGAGAATAGTGTGCTTTAAGGAGAAAATTATGATTTATGTGGCGCAAATTGCTTGTAAATATGCTCTCACATGTGTATGGAAAATTTTGATTTAGAATGTTTGTGTTACATAGCCATGTTAAGAGTGACCCTACCATGCAGGAAAGCCAATCAAAAAACGCTTTCATGTGTTTTAATGACATTTTAAGTCATTTTCCCATGTGCAGTGTTTAGAAATTATGATTTGAAAATCGTTTTTGGGGAAAAGGAATTGTTTTTAAATTCATGACAAGGACATAATGGTGTATGCTTCTTTATAAGGCAATTGACTGTCCCTGATGTTATTTTTCTCATTTTAGTGTAAGACCTTTCTCTGTGGCGCAAATTGCTTGTAAATATGCTTCCACATGTGCATGGAAAATTTTGATTTTGAATGTTTGTGTTACATAGCCATGTTAAAAGTGACCCAACCATGCTCGAAAGGCAATCAAAAAACGCTTTCATGTGTTTTAATGACATTTTAAGTCATTTTCTCATGTGCAGTGTTTTGAAATTATGATTTGAAAATCGTTTTTGGGGAAAAGGAATTGTTTTTAAATTCATGACAAGGACATAATGGTGTACGGTTCTTTATAAGGCAATTGACTGTCCCTGATGTTATTTTTCTCATTTTAGTGTAAGACATTTCTCTGTGGCGCAAATTGCTTGTAAATATGCTCCCACATGTGCATGGAAAATTTAGATTTTGAATGTTTGTGTTACATAGCCATGTTAAGAGTGACCCTACCATGCAGGAAAGCCAATCAAAAAACGCTTCTATGTGTCTTAAGGACAATTTAAGTAATTTTCCCATGTGTAGTGTTTTGAAGTTATGATTTGAAAATCGTTGTTGAGGTAAAGGAATGTTGTTAAAATTTATGTGCGCCATATGCCCCCAAATTTCTTTTTTAGGGGTGCAGCAGGGTGTTCTTGAGACACCCCTGCACCTTTGGAATAAATTCCTAATTTGTGATGAGCAAATTGTTAATCGCAAATTGCACCTTCATTTATATGAGCCTCCTAGCCCATGGAAATGAATGGGTAATTTGCAATTAGCAATTTTCTCATCGCAAATTTGGAATGGTAAAGAATCGCTATTTATTCCTTAAAATTTGCTTTTTTGGAAATGCAAAATAGTTATATGATACATATGGCGGTTGATGTCTAACAAGATAAGAAGCTTATGGATTCATTTATGGTGACTGGCGCAATTAAGTAGACATCACTTACTTCATTGGTAGAGCTTTACATGTATTATCTCCTCTGTATTCTTCATCAAGCGTAACTTTAATCTGCAATCCTGAGTAGGCCTCACCTTAAACAAACCTCTGGATAGGACACACTTTATTGTCATCCTGGATTAATCATTTAAAATGCTAGGGACAGATTTATGATAGGTGTATGCCTCTTTTGTGCCACTGTGCGTCACTTTTATGATGCAGCGGTGGTGCAAAAGATTTGCTATGAGGCGACAACATTACAAATTGATGCATTTAG
Organism: Lissotriton helveticus; assembly: GCF_964261635.1. Taxonomy (NCBI): domain Eukaryota; kingdom Metazoa; phylum Chordata; class Amphibia; order Caudata; family Salamandridae; genus Lissotriton; species Lissotriton helveticus. The sequence continues at coordinate 903,046,864 of NC_136071.1, forward strand.
GCAGATATGTCATGGTGTAAAAAAAACGTACCACATAAAGCCCAAGCAGCAGTGATGCAAAAGATGCACCATGTCGCAAGACAGGCCTCACTTGGGGCCATATGTATCAAGCTAATTAGCATTTGCAAATATCAAAATTCTACGAATTTCGGCCTTTGCAAATGTTAATTAGACAAATGGTATGTATCAAACAAGTTTGATGCAAAATAAGGAGTAGCAAAATTTGCTATTCCTTATTTTGCAATTGCACTGAAGGATTTGCAAATTTTGTGACTACTTAAATGCAATGTATCAAACAAAAACTATGTAAAAAATGACAATAAGGATTTGGAAACTATTGTGGTAAATTGGTGGTAATTTGTGAATTCTTTTCAAAAAGCTTTCTTTCAAAAAAACAAAAGGTGCCATATGACGCCAACACATGCCCTTAGGGCATGTATGTGTGCCATATGCCCCCAAATTTGTTTTTCAGGGGTGCAGCAGGGTGTTCTTGAGACACCCCTGCACCCTTGGAAAAATTCCTAATTTGTGATGAGCAAATTGCTAATCGCAAATTAAACCTTCATTCCTATGAGCCTCCTAGCCCATGGAAATGAATGGGTAACTTGCAATTAGCAATTTGCTCATCGCAAATTAGGAATGGTAAAGAATCGCTATTTATTCCTTAAAATTCGCTATTTAGAAAATGTAAAATATTTTGATGATACATATGGCAGTTCATCTGTAACAAGATAAGAAGCTTAGGGATAGATTTATGATGACTGGCGCATCACCTGGGATGTGACAGTCATCCTGCGCCACTGTTCCGCCACCCATGGTGTGCTGCATTTACAATGCGGCGCAGCATGGGGCAAAAACGGCACAGATGCGTGACGCATCTGTGCCGTAAAGGTGGCGCATTGCTGGAGTTGTATCGCAAGTGCGATGCAGCTCCAGCAAGGCTCAGGGGTGCCCCATCTCCACAATGCTGCGTCAAGACCTATGCCAGCTTCAAGCAGGCGCAGGGTTTTGACGCAGCTTTCTCCTATCTGATTGTAAATGCGGCACACCATGGGTGGCAGAGCAGTGGTGCACGTTAACTGGTGCATGCCTGGGGATGTGCCATTTAATATAAATCTGCCCTTTAACATTTAGGTATGTGCAGGGGACACAGAGTCGGTGAGGCTTATCCAAGGTTAAGAAGAGATGAGTCCTGTTCAGTGGAAAATTAGACATAGGCTTCACCTGCTCAGCATTGCTGGACATGGCTAAATAATAGCTGCAAAATGTTAATCTTGTTAAACAATTTTACTATTATAATCTGTGAGATTTGTCTCTTACTCTGCAACATCTCATTGTTGTTATCTTTCTTTAAAGATAAAGACAACCTCAACATGAGCGACAATCTGCAATCAGTTGATTTTGACCTCATCATTGAACTTGTAATTGAAACATCAGTGGATGTTGATCCTTTGGATGATTTAAATCCTGAGGATGAAGAAGAGCGTGATGAGGATGCAGATTTGTCCGAATTATATGATATAGGATGGGAAGCTGACCTGCTTGAGCCTTTGGAAATATAAACATTTATTTTTAAAATTTATAATCAATAAAAAGTAAAAAGGTAAACCGTTTAATTTAAAAATAAAGACACCTTCAAAAACAGGTTATGTGTAGTGTCTTCAATAAAATATTAAAATATGCTCATAAAATTAGATCAGATTCACATATAAAATAGCATAGGTAACATAAATATAAATGTCATTTCTTTTCTGGTATTTCTGTATTGTAAAATTGCCAATGACTAAAAAATCTTCAAATTAAAATGTCAAGTAGTGTGTTAAGTTTTTGATCACTGTTACTGATTTACTGTTTGGTAATAATGTTTAATAACATTTTTTATTATATTTTTCCACAGATTCAACTGCAGATCATTTCAAGATTTCACCATGCCTACAATACAAAGACAGATAAAGGCTGCAAAACGTCAAAGACAGCAGGTGAAAAAAAAAACGCAGCAGTCCTCTAACAAAAAGATTTCTCAAGCCACGAAGAAAGCACCGGGTAAGAGCTCTAAATATTTCATAAGAAATATTTGTATTAAAAAAAATATTACTACAGAAAATGTTTCAGTCCATAAAACGAGAAGGAAATCAAATGGAAAGAAAAGGACAATGAAAAATGTTACTGCTAGAGCAAGAGATAAATCTGTGCATGATAGTAGAAGGAAACAACAGTTTAGGGAGATTCGTAAACGAATGTTCCGCAACAGGATAATTGGCAATTTGTTAAAAAATATTAAGAAAGGTCAACAGAAACTAGTTTTTTATAAGAGAAAAAAAAAAGTTGAGAAAGTTATTGATCAGGCATTTGAAATTAAACGTAAGTTATTTATTTTGATAATCAATAGGATTAGGAAGCTAAACAAGGCAATTTTTGATTTCAAAAGAAATAGTAGATGGAAGAGAATAGTTAATCGTAGTAATTTTTGTGAAGTTTTTTCTGGAGAATGGATGCATAGTTCAAGCTGTGAGGCATTTTTTAATGAGGAGAGTTATTTCCAGGATAATGATTTGGTGCATGCAGTTGACACCAGTGGTCGTGCTTATGAAGTGAAAGATGGTTGTCCAGTTGAAAAAGAAAAACTTGTGACAACAGAGACAGAAGAGGTGTTAGGTGATGAGGTTTTAGGAAGACGTCCTAAGGGTCCTGTGTACACCTGGAAGTGTAGTAGTATTTGCAGTGTGCGACAGGATTCCATCAATTTGCTTTGTGATTTTGTACGGTCATTTAACAAAAAAAGTTTGAAGCAGAAAATGATGTTGTTGCAAGAATTAGATCCTTGCAGAGTAAGAGAAGTGACAGGTTTGCATGGTCATTCACTGGCTTGTCTTTCCAGGAGAGTATGCCAGAGTGTTTTTCATCATTTCAGGATGCTAGCAGTGCATCATAACAAAGTGAGGAAATTAGTTAGAATGTTGTATTATGCTAAGAGTCCAGCAATTATGCTGAAACAATTATGCGCTGCTCTTTTGCATGGTTCTGAAATAGATGTGAAGAATATATGTGAAGAAATTGAGTTTTGTTACTTTGGAAGTAAAGAGGAGAATGTTGAAATTGAGCAAGAAGTAGAGGGTCATGTGGAAGATAGTGTACAGGTTTCCAGTACAGATAATTTCCAGAGGGAAATTGCGACGTTTGACGTGAAATCAAGTGAGAGGCCTAATTTCACTTGTGTGTGTTGTCGACGCACTTATTATAAGAATCAGACTAAGTTAGTGGATTTATATGCAAAAAGTGAAAGGGAAAATAATAGTGAATGGAAGGATTTTGCAACATACTTGATGGTAGAAAATTGTTTTGATTTGGGATTGGATCAACGTGTGTGTACTTATTGTTGTAACAAATTAAAACAAAACCAGATGCCTGCTAGAGCAGTTCATAATAATCTGGAATTGGTTGAGATTCCTTCTGAATTGAAGGACTTAAATACTTATGAATCTATTTTGATTCAAAGTATCCATCCCTTTCAGGCTATTGTAAGAATGGAGCCAAAGACAGGGAAATTGCCTCCATCAGATTTACAGAGAGGATTAAAGGGAAGAGTTGTTTATTTGCCTCTAGATTTCAAGAAAAACATTAACACAATTGGAGTAGAAAAAGTGGAAGAGGAACCTCTGGTTATCTTAGTTAATGGGGTTCCGACAAAGAATAAGAAAATATGGCAAGATTTAGTAGATGTTAGGAAAGTTAAAAAGGCAACATTGTATTTGAAAAAAAATAATAAATACTATAAAAATGTATATGTTGCAGAAGAGGAAGTAAGTGAGGAAGAGGATAGCGATTTGTGTGCTGGTCAAATTGAGAAAGTAGAACCCTCTACTAGTGAAGAAATATATGAACATTATAGTGTTCATCCTTTGCATTCCAAGGAAGTCATGGGGAATGCTATTGAGTTGTTTCAAATGAAACAAGCCAAAGGGAGTCCCATTAGTGTTTGGGAGGAAAGTTTGGAAGCTCGGTGTTTCCCACAGCTTTTTCCAACAGGTCAGGGAGGAAGATATGATGAGCGACCTCATCAAATTCCTGCTTCTGAATACCGGACTTTGCGATTGTATGCAGGAGATGCTAGGTTTCGACAATGCATTCCTTATTTGTTTCATCTCCTGTTTGAAAGCGATCTGTCTGGACTGTCATATGCAGTGAACCACATCTTGAAAAGTGGTATACACATGCAAAACATCTCGGCAAGTGATTTTATGGATAAAGTCAATGTCCAAGATAGTATTTTGGATTCTCACCTGATTAATCTCATGGCGTGTCAGCGTGGTACTAATGAGTACTGGTACCGTCGTCATGGTGATTTAAAATGTATGCTGAGGAACTTAGGTACTCCCACATGGTTCCTCACTCTGAGCTGTGCCGAGTATGGCTGGGAAGACTTACTTCAATTTCTACGAGAGGCAAATGCTAACGTAGATAACATCGAATTCAAGACACCCGGAGAACTGTGCTCTTTGGATCCAGTCAATGTATGTAGGTACTTCAATCATAGATTTGAAGCTATGATGTCTTTCATCATGAATAAGAAGAATCCACCTCTTGGAGAGGTGTTGGATTTCTTCTGGAGAAAGGAGTACCAAGCAAGAGGTGCTCCTCATATACATATGTTGCTGTGGATCAAGGATGCACCTAATTTTGGAACGGATCCAGAAGACTCAGTGATGAGTTTCATCCAACAGTATTCTACGTGTGCTGTTCCAAACGCAAAGGAGAAGAAAAGCCTAAGAGAAAAAGTTCTGCGTTTCCAAAGCCATCGATGTGGAAAGTACTGCCGTCGTAAATTCCGAAACAAAGACAAGTTCTACACTAAATGTCGTTTCGGCTTTCCACGACCGGTGATTTCTAAAGGAAGAGTAAACAGTTTGATGTCTTCGTTGCGACACAATGTCATGAAGAAATCACCTAAAAACACTTACAATTTGAAGAGGAACGAAGAGTCCAAGTACATCAACGACTACAACCCGGTGATTTTGTCCATGTGGAATGCTAACATGGATATACAGTTTGTGGCTGATAACTGTATGGCTGTGGCTCGGTATGTGACGTCTTACATCACCAAAAAAGAGAAGACAGAATTGAAGGATATGTGGGAGGACATTTCCCATGAAAAGAGCCTCAGCAAGAAGTTGTACAGTTTCAGTCTGAAGATGTTGTCGCATCGAGAAATCGGAGCGTACGAATGTTCTGACCGGTTGTCTTCAGCAAGTCTCTATGCCAAGTCCAGGAGTATCGTTTGGGCGAGTCTTGGTCTTGCTGCAACGCGTAATCGAGTTCTGAAACCTGTGCGGGAAATTGAGTATTTGGCGGAAAAGGAGCCAAACAGTACCGACATTTTGAAGACCAACATGTTGGATACATATTATCCAAATCGAAGCAGTCACCTCGAGAATGTTTGTCTGTATGAGGTTCTGCAAAATTACATATTCAAGAGGAACATCAAAGAAGATACTGAGAAAGGAGTGTATGCTGTAATAGGAAGTGAGGGATGTCTGGTCAAGCAAAGAAAATGCCACTTGGTAAACCATCGAAAATTGAGTGGCGAATCTCCTGAAAAAAAGGAGTTTTTCTATTTAGCACTTTTGCAACTTTTCAAGCCTTGGCGTGCAGAAGAGGAACTGCTTGGAGATTTTCTCTGTTACGAAGACTCTTTCAATGCCGCCAAGGAGACCATAGAATGTCCTGCTTTTCCAAAATATGTAGAAATGTTGAATGCGGAAATTGAGCAGGAAGCAACGATTGCAGCCGAGATTGCCAGAGACAGTTCTCAGGACAGTCAGAGTTCTGCTTCATTGAGTCAGGATCCACTAGGAGGACCTGTTATCGAAAATGAAGCTGCCACTGCTATGAATGAAGTGGAAAGAGCCATGGCACATGCTCAGGAGGATGCGGTTAACTTAGAAGAGTTGGAAAGGCAACTCAACGTTGAGCAGAGGAAAATATATGACGAAGTTACCATGCAAATTGATCATGGATTAAGTCATGATAAGAAAGAGTGCTCATGTACGTCGTTGAAGCCTGTCCGACTGTACGTGAGTGGAGAAGCGGGAACTGGAAAAAGTTTCCTCATTAAAGCAATTTCATGCTATTTGCAGGAAAGGACAGAGTCATCGCTGTCTTGTGTTGTCACTGCTCCAACTGGACTGGCAGCACATAATATTAAAGGGATTACTTTACATCGTTTACTGATGCTGCCAGTGGAGCATGACAACAAATTAGAATATCACAAGCTATCTGGAGATGCTTGTTTTGAAGTTTCAAGAATCTTGAGGAAAATGAAACTTCTTATCATTGACGAAGTAAGCATGGTTTCCAATGTCATGCTTGCCTTTGTGCATTTGAGGATGCAAGAAGTTCTCAAAACAGAGTATGATGTGTTATTTGGTGGCAAACACATCATTGTTTTCGGAGATCTTCTGCAGCTGACACCAGTGAAAGGGCAACCTGTGTTCAAAATGCTCACGCATGAAGATACCAGGAAGTGCCTAGGCAGCATTGGCAACGTCAATATATGGTTAAACTTCAATTATGCTGAACTGCATGAAAATATGCGTCAGGCGAAGGATGAAGTTTACAAGACTATTCTACAAGATGTTAGAATTGGAAAAGTGACCGAGCATGGCAAAGAAGTTTTACATGCACGATTACTGTCAAATTTATATCCAGAACAAGATGTTGTGCCTGAGAATATTTTTCAGAAAATTACTGAAAAGAAATCTGGAATATGTTTGATGCCAACTCTTGCAGAATGTGCCAAATTTAACAACAAAATGTTGCATTTAGAAAAGCAAGAGATTGTGAAACTGGAAGCTATTGATAGAGTAGAGCATATGGGATCAACAATTATTTTGTCTGAGAATCTGAAAACAAAATTGGATTCATTAGAGAAGAGTATATCTAAAACTGCAGGTTTTGAAAAGACTCTGAATGTGTGCTTGAACTGCCGTATAATTTTAAGAAGGAATTTACATGTTGAAAGAGGTCTGGTAAATGGATCAATGGGTAATGTTGTTGATTTTGTGAAATACAGAAATAGAGATGGAATTGAATTTTTAAAAATTAAATTTGATGGCATTGAGGAAGTACAGCTAATTGCTCGTTGTTCTGCTAGATTTTTGCTTGTAAAAGACTTATATGTTCGCCGTAAGCAGTTTCCTGTTTGCTTGGCATATGCGGTGACAATCCATAAATCGCAAGGTTTAAGTGTAGACAGTGCATTGGTGAATATTGGCAGTTCTGTGTTCAAGGAGGGTATGGCATATGTGGCATTGTCACGAGTTAGAACTTTATCGGGATTGTACTTGATTGAGTGTGATGTCACAAACATTTGTGCAGATCTAGATTGTGTTAAGGAATACAATAGGTTAAGAAGAGAGTATGCGCCACATTTGCCTCAGTTTCCTTTGTTTGAGAAACGTGTGGTAGGCCGGAAACGAAGAAATGAGAACAATACTGGGGAGGTTGTAGCAAAAAGACAAAAAGTCAATGAACCTAAAATTACAAGCAGAAACAAAAAGGATTCTGTTGAAGATGTTGTTGGTTTTCAGTTTGAAAACAGTTCTGGTGTCAACTGCTATGCTAATGTAGTAATTAATGTTTTGTTTTCTCTAAAAAATGTAAAAGAAGAGATTGTGGTCAATTCTGATCAAAGATTTTGCAGTTTGTTAAATTCTGTGTTAGAGAAATGTACCACTGATAGAAGAAACATAGAAAGTGTGTCTGAAATTCGAAATCTGTTAGACAGATGTTCAGGCCAAACACAATTCTCTCAAAATATTCAGCAAGATTGTCAGGAGTTTTTAATGCATATGCTTGATGTATTACATGCTGAAGGTGTAGATGTAGATCAGCTGTTTGGGCTTTCTTATCAATGGCAGCATGACTGCGAGAACTGTATGGTATCAAGTACTACTAGTGTAGACTCAGAAAGATTTATATATTTAACTTTGCCAGACAGTAAATCAGTCTCCTTTAATAAGCTAGTAAAAGCTGCTAATCACAACATGGAGTGTAGCCAATGTAAATCTGAAATGATGTCCACATTATTTATACGAACATATGGCCAGTACGTCATTTTAATGTTCCAACGGTGTAGGCCTGATGGAACAAAATTGACAACTTTAATAAAAAATTTTGTAGCTTCGCAGTTGTCAATATCAGGAAGGACTTTTGTAACTACAGCAATTATATATCATGACGGCCCTTCAATAACATCAGGACATTACACAGCTTATTTAAAGTCTAGAAATGGCTGGTCATTCTGCAATGATTCTGTTTTAATTTTCAAAAAAAAATTGCCGTATGACCTTAAAAACTCTTACCTCGTGTTTTTAAAACCAAAATTTTAGGGATATAATTTCGGGATGTGTTCTGTGGAATTTCAAGAAGTTCTAATGGCTTCTACACTATTTGGCCTTGAGGATAAGTGTAGTTCAGAGACATAAATTCTAACCACAAGACTGGACATCATGGAGAAATACGTGCACTTTGAATGAGTTCAGAAAAACTGTTTCTTTTTATAAGCTAATTGAAGCAGCCAATCAAAACATGGAGTAGAGGGAATGTAAGTCTGCAATGCTGTCTACTGTTTTACATTGCTTTGTGATTAAAAGTGATGTAGAGAATTAAATAATTGTAGTAGTCATAGAGGTAGTGTAAGTCTGCTTGTAGCAGTGTCATAGGAAAAGTAGAACATGACTGAGCAAGAAGGGGAAGATATTACTATTCCAGGATTGTGAAAATGATCTTCAACATTTTAATTCTGAAAGTTACGGAAATGTGAAAAGACGGGATTGGCTAACAAGAAATCCAAGAGTTATACATGGCTCTGACAAGATTTGGCCTTGTGGAATCTTGTGGTAGAGAGCAAGAAGTCATTTATTGTATGTAACATGTTTTTAAAAACGATGGAGATTTTCTTTCAGAAAGTGGCGGGCTGAAAGTAATAACAGCACAAAAGAGTGTAAGCTGTTCATAGGACATCCTTGGACGTCATGGAAAGTAAGTTAACTTTAAGGAGTTCTGATTTTTGATTTCTGATGTTGTATGGGTTTTTTAAACACAATCATTTTGATTGTGTTTTTTTTTCCCCGCTGTTACATGATGAATACCTTCAAGTCACTGTTTTTAGTGAATTTTGATACATTCTGAGAACAGCAAAAATAAACCATTTAACATGTATAATTAATTCTGTACTGTTTGCATTTATGATGTATATGTAGAACTGTGTAGGAGGCATGGAGAAGGTGAGGCTTCTGTAAGTGTCAAAGTTGTTGCATGCAGTGCTGCACTTCTGCGTATTCTTTCATATGCTAGACTACATCTGCACAATGAGATACCTAAGCAAAGGAAACACAAGTGATGTGATTGTGAAATGAGCAAAATAAATTGCATGTATTTCAATTACATCACCTGTGTTTCCTATCATTACGAATCACATTGTGCAGATCAAGTTTAGGTCTGTCCAGGGAAACATAGGAGGTTTGGACTTTGTTGAAGATTGCAGTGGACATGACTCACTTCATTGGTAGACCTTCACATGTATTATGTCCTCTATTCTCTTCAACAACTCGAAATTTCATCTGCAACCCTGAGTAGGCCTCACCTGAAACAAAACTCTGGATAGTAGACATCTTATTGGCATCCTGAAGCAATTATTTAAAATTTTAGTGTCTTGCAACACTTTTCTGAAACAACAGCAATGCAAAATATGCACCATGTTTTAATATAGGCCTCACTTCATCTGCATCAAGATAGTGTTAGTTTAAAATGTATATCTTTAGGACTGTGTAGCTTCTGTAAGTGTCAAAGTTGTTGAAAAACTGTTTGTCCTTCAATCTTTGCCCTTGTCTTTTGTAATTTTTTAATACATGTTTTTATATTTTTCTAATGTTTGTTCTCTCTTTCACAGATTGAAAGTATAAAAACAAAAAGTGAGTAATTTAACGACAATTATAAGGTAAATATTTTGTACTCTTTTCGTTACATTTCTATCACATTGAACTACTATTAGTTCCACTGCTTCATTTCTTTAATCCTCAGTTTCCTGCCTTTGCTACTTCCCTCATTCCTTTCTCTATTACATACTTACTCAACTCCTTCCACTCTTTTTCTCAGTCCCTCTCTTCTCATAGTTCCTCACTCTTGTTCACTCACTCCATCTCTATTACTCTTAGTGTCTTTGACTGATCACTGTATCACTATTTGTTCTTAATGCTTTCTCTGTGTAGTTGAAGCACACTAAGTGGCATATTATGAATACAGCCAATAAAATTATTGCTCTTTTTATTGGCAGAAAACTGGTGCAAAAGCGGCTTTAGCGGCAGTTTTCTGCCGCAAAAGCAGCTTTAGCGACACATTTCTGCCGATAAAAGCTGCAAAACTTTTATTGCCTATGTTGATAATATGCCCCTATGTTATTTACATTAGGGCTATATTGTCCAGTATAACAATCAAAATTGCTCTCCAAAGACACCAGGCAAAGCAGACGCTCCCTCAAACAGATCACCAAGCGCAATTTACCCTACTTACAGCCTAGCCTGTTCTCTGTCGAGACTTTAGCAATCTTTAGAGCACAAGATAAGATCTTTTCACATGGAAGAGTCAGACATATTGCAATTCTACTTAAGAAACAAGCATTGGCATAGACAATAGGTCTCGCTTTTGGGACCTTATACGTGTTTAGACATGCAACAGTTGATGTTGCTGCACCAAGGATATTATGCTGCATAACTAAATACTTAGAAGGTCCCTAAGGCGAGATCTATTGGCTATGCCAATGCTTGTTTTTCTTTCACTTCGTTATCTATTTTGTTTTTCACAATTATACCCTCTTCTGTCTTTTCTTCGGTAAATAGATCTATTAAACAGTATCTCTTCTTTACTCCCTATAGCTGTCTTTCTTTTAACATCACTCTCTGTTTACTTTCCTTATACTTACACTTTTTTTTTTTTTTTTTAATTTTTTTGGTTAGCTCCCGGTCCGCGTACCGGGAAGCTAACCCGGGAGCGAACCAAAAGAAATAGAGCTTGCCAGAGTGCTAAACATTGTAGCAATTTTTTTTGAAAGGGAAGGTAGTTCTGAAAAGAACTTTTTTTTTTATATTTTTGTTGTTTTATATTTTTTTTGTATTTTTTGAACATTTTTTGTTTTTTTTGTATTTTTTGAACGATTTTATATTTTTTTTGGTTTTTTTGGGGGGGGGGGGGAAACAACAAAAAACAGGCGTTGAAAAGGGCTCAACAGGAGCAAAAAAAAATTACTGGGGGCGGTTAGGGCAATCATGGTGTTCATATGCAAGGTTGAGTGCATTGATGCTCATGTTGCCACAAGCTAATAATGCACGACAGCGCATACATAAATGTATCATATTCCCAAAATTTGGTTGGATATTTGGCACAGTTTCCCGTGCCTCCTCTGGTGTTAAAGAAACCGATGTTGTTGATCTCGCCACAGGAGTTGCTCTAGGATTGTCCATCATATCCCTTAATTCCGCCCGGCTGTAATTTAGGGGATGTTTCCTCGTCATGTGCCTATGCATGGTGTGATTACCATAACTGTATTTTTTGTCCGTCCCTCTGGACAATTGTTCCTTGCATATGAGGCATGTTGCGTACCTGGCATTGACCTTTTTTTGGCCAGGAGGGATGGAAAAAAACTGCCAGATGAAACTGGCTTTCTTTCTTGAAACCCGGGGCAACTCTTCCAGGAATTGTGGTTGTTCTCCCTCCTCATCCATTTCTTCATCTTCCTCCTCAGTGTTGGTAACCACCTGGGGAGGTGGTCCTCTCTTCCCATGAGGAGGTGGAGGTGGTGGTGGGGGTGCACCAGCTGCAGCAATCAATGAAGCCATTTTCACACAACCAAAATAGGTCTTCCAAGAAGCAAAATAGGTCTTCCTCTCACAATAATGAAAGTCAGAGTGAGGAAAGAAGGAGGGGTTTTCATCATTTGGAAAAAACAATACTTCTCAACCAATGAAAAGTGTTATTTTTAGGTCACCTGACCTAGCCTTCCATAATTATGAAACTAAAAGTGAAATGAACCAATGAAAAGTTTTATTAACAAGTCACATGACCTCTAACGCTTAGCCGGTTAGCTTCCGGTTCACTGCGCTTCGCGCCTCGGTCCGCGCCCCGGGACACTTCCGGGTGCGCTAACGCCATACGTCACAAGACGCATTTCGTGGCAACGCGATACGTCGCGCTTTCGCGCCGCGGATCGCTTCCGGGGAGTTGCGTTTCGCGCCTCGGTCCGCGCCCCGGGGCACTTCCGGGTGCGCTAACGCAGTACGTCATAAGACGCATTATGCGGCAACGCGATACCGTCACTATGTTGATTTCTTACCGGTTCGCGGACCGGATCGCGGAATCAAATTGAGCTAACGGGAAGCTTCCCGGTTCGCGGACCGGGAGCGAAACAAAAAAAATATTTTTAAAAATTATTAATAAACATATAAAATATATTTTTGGATTTAAAGAAGAATACATTTTACAGCTATAGATATTAGCTTTTAAAAAACCAATGAAATTCATTGAAAAAACCATAGGTTATAGACCATATATAGTTAGGAATTAGCATTTACAAAACCTTGAAAATTCACTGAAAAAACCATAGGTTATAGACCATATATAGTTAGGAATTAGCATTTAAAAAACCTTATTTTACTCACACAAAACCATTGAAATTCCATATATAGTTAGTTGTACTAACTATATATCGCGCACCCGCAATCCACTGCTGATCATGTCACATATTACATCATTCATGACATGGTCAGTGACATCACTGATGACATCACTGATGACATCTCAAATGACATCACTTATGACATCACTGATGACATCTCAAATGACATCACTTATGACATCACTGATGACATCTCAAATGACATCACTGATGACATCACTGATGACATCTCATTTGACATTACTGATCACATCACTGATGACATCATTCATGTGATAATACGATGAACCTCTTCAGACTCTAATATAACCTTAGATACACTCAGTGTAAACAGACACTCATAGACTGTCACTCATCCATGGAGTTACTCAGACACTTAGTCAGTCATGCAAAGAATCAATCACACCTCCATTTCCTCAACTATACAGTTATACACACCTTACTTATTCAAACATATACTAAAACATATTTACTCACTTATACAATCCTGGATACAAGTTCACAATGATCCATACAGCCACTCACACATTCACTGGCTCTTATGCACAGTTATTTATATATGTCAACTCTCACATGTACTGTGTTTTACATATGTACTTACTTTGACATGTAGCACTGAGATATCCATTCACTCACCAATACACTCATGCACACAGTCAACCGCCCATACAGCTGTTTCCACATGCACTTTTGAACCCATACATCTAGTCAATCAACTGCTCACACATCTATGCAGAGAGTCATACACCTCCCAGCCACCCACACACACACTCAGTCTCCCATACAAATGCTTGGGCAACCAATCAATAACCCATACAGTTAATCATATAGCTACTGATCAACACATGCAGCAGTTTACAGAACAACAGACATAATGATGCACAAATTAAGACAGTTTAGTCACTAACCCATGCACTCAGTGAGACACATTTAATCAGTCACTCATACAGTCAGCCATGCCCCTACTAAATCCTTCATCAAGACACTTATACATCCATTCATTCTTCATTATGTAAGACATATTTTAACTTTACAGAATTATACAGTCACTGGATGACGTCATCAGTGATGTCATCAGTGATGTCATTTGAGATGTCATCAGTGATGTCATCAGTGATGTCACTGACCATGTCATGAATGATGTAATATGTGACATGATCAGCAGTGGATTGCGGGTGCGCGATATATAGTTAGTACAACTAACTATATATGGAATTTCAATGGTTTTGTGTGAGTAAAATAAGGTTTTTTAAATGCTAATTCCTAACTATATATGGTCTATAACCTATGGTTTTTTCAGTGAATTTTCAAGGTTTTGTAAATGCTAATTCCTAACTATATATGGTCTATAACCTATGGTTTTTTCAATGAATATATATATATATATATATATATATATATATATATATATATATATATATATATATACCCAACAATATCACTATAATAAAACCTATTTATCCATTACAAATATGATTATGAAGTGTACTTTAAGAAAATAAAATGTAATAATGCAAAATAATTTAGCAAAAATAAAACATAAAGAATACAGTAAAAAAAATGACCTTCCCTTACTACTACCAAAACATTAAACACCAAAAACCCATTGGAAAAATGGTATAATTAAATACATTTATCAATGAATAAACAATTAACTAAAATACGGCGAGTAATTGATGTAATAAATAACCAATTAAATAATTTACCTCATTTCCAATCGAAGTTTGAATTAACAAAACAAAATAAAAATCTAAAAATATTATTTGAACCACTTACACCCAATTTCCCTACAAACCCAATCAACCCGTTATTAACTTATAAATTTGTATCTGAACTACAGAAGATTAAATTACACCTTACACATCACAAAATACTCCTAAAGAAATAAAAGAAGATGTAATCAAATAAATAATTTGCATACATAATCGCTATTTAAAATGTAATTGACATAACAAATGAATTTAAAATAAAAAACATTAATTTATCATTTAAATAAGTTCATACTCTTCTTCCCTTCATACTCAACAACCTGCTACTGAATTATAAATTACTAATGAAATGTAAAAAATAATTACACATTAAACCTTACTAACTATATTGAAAAAGTATAAAACATTGATACTAATACTCAAACCTAAAATACATCTGATTACTAATATATTAAATGTATCAAACAATGAGACATAATACAACTATATTAAAGTAATTAATAATATGTATAATCAATTAAAAAATATTCTATAGAGAAAAAATGATATACCTTCTATATTCTGTTCCTTGATATTTTTGCCATGACTATATTTTTGACACAATATTCTTGCAACTATATTTTTGAGGTGATTTGTGCGTCATTCACTCCTCACATTGCTTAAATTGAGTAGGGAAAGACACTCTCCATAAGAATTCCTGATAAGTTTCCTTGAAGATGGTCTTCAACGCAACAGTGCATCTATGCAAAGGACAAATTGGATTCAGTCAGCAAAGCATCATTTTAGTTAAGAACTAAATTACCATATTCAAGGAAATTAACACAAAGAAACCACATTTTTCTATCTAGATTAAAAGCTTTGCTTCTAAAAATACTTCTGGAGTATACAAAAAAGTGATGGTTGGAATTATGAAATTAATCTCAGACACTGGAAATTACTTGGGCCCCATCCAAGTCCATAGTCATTTTGTATGCTATGCCACCTCTGCGTAGACCCAGATATATGCAAATCAGTCTTGCCTGTACTGCCTGACCAGGCATTCTTGATCTGGAGAGCAAGCAACCGATGACGGGTTTAACCATTATTAGGGCTCAAGAGTTAGGTGTGCGATCCTCACTTTTTTGTATAGGTCAGTTTGATGTTATAGGCTGGCTGGGTACACACAGACGAGGACTGGGATGTGGCTCTGAACAATTACCAGAGGCTGAGTTTAGTTCAACCATTCCATCCACCACCTGTTCTTTGTATACTTCTGAAAATACCCCAGCAGATGACATCGTTGTAAGAAAAAAAACATTGCCCATATGATCAGCCACAAATTACTAATGAGTTAGGAAAATTATTCCAGTTGAGTTCATGCTCAATATTGTACAAGGAACCTGACATCATGTTGTTTTGGTCAAAGGAGTCATTAAACACTAAGATGCTTCATCAAACTCTGTAATTCAAAACAGAGGTGGATCCATATATTTAATCTCAATTCCAATATCCTAATTAACCTGATACATGTCAGGCCATTAGCCTTTTAAGAGTATTTACTCCGTTCACTAGATTACACGGTTCCAGCGGAGGCAAAGGTAGATGTATGTGTCTAGTTCTAATTTGGTTTTGTTTCGGTGAGGACCAGTGCTTAATTTGTAAAATATGAAGTGCAGGTGCTCACATTTTTTAGGAGGCCGCACCCCCTTCCCCAGCTCCGCCCACAACCTCCAGTGGCTGCACCCACTTCCTTGTTTGACCTCCACCCACATCCACAAGCCTAAACACATTAGTGCTACCTCCTCACTTGAGTTTCGCAAGGAGCTGAAGACCTAGTTCTTCACATAAGCACATCAAAGACCTAACCTGATTAGTGCGCTATGCGAATCAATATAACATATTGTAACATTTGAGAACCTTATGGCAACAACTTTAAAGTGAACTCAAATTAGAAAATGTGTGTGAACTCAAACTTTATCATTCGTAGGTTCATTTGAGGGCCCGAGGCAGCTTTATAGACTAAAGAGAATGTGCTTGTACTGTGCTGTTTAAAAGAAAGAAAAGTATGAAGGAAAGAATACATCAAAGAAGACAGCAACAAATTCAGGCAGGAAGGTGAGTAATGGAATGAGGAATTAAATGAGTAATGGATAAAGAAGGAGGAAATAAGGAAATAACGTGAAAGGAAGAAATGAAGGGATAGAAGGAATGAGGGAGAAAGGAAGTGGATGATGTGTGATGGATGAATAGAAAGAATAAAAGAAATGAGGAAGAAAAGCAGAAGGAAGTGTTGAAGGTAAGAAAATAAGAAATTAAAGAAGGGATGAAGGATGACCAGGAAAAAAGAAAGTATGGAATGAAAGGAGGAAGAAGGAAGAAATGCACCAAGGAAGGGAGGATGGGGAATGGATGAGGGTGTAAGGAAGCAAGAATAGAAAGAGGAAAGGAGGCATGGCTGGAGGTGCTTCAGAGACACCTGAAGGCCGGCTGACGTTATTTGAGACACAGACAGACAGTGGAAACTATAGAGGACCGTTTACAGACACTCAGAGACCGACAGCCCAGTCAGGCACAGAGTATAGTCATACACAGGCAGACCCAGGTAACTAGACAGTTTACTGATTCTCCGAGGACCACAGCACAGTCAGACACAGACAGACAGAGTTAACTAGACAGTTTACAGACACTCCGAGATACACAGCAGGGTGAGAGACAGGCAGACATTACTAGAATGTTTACAGATACTCTGAGACCCACAGTATGGTCGGACACAGACAGAGGTAACTAGACAGTTTGCAGACACTCCGAGATACACAGCAGGGTGAGAGACAGGCAGACATTACTAGAATGTTTACAGATACTCTGAGACCCACTGCACGGTCATACAGTTAGATACTGTCAGTTTACTCACACTCAGAGACCCACAGCACTGTCAGACACCGACAGACAGAGGTAAGTAGACCGGGTCCAATCAGCATTTCATCCTTCTGAGGACGATAAAATGAGTCTCATTGAGTTGGGTAACAATAAACATCGATGTTATTCAGCACCAAGATACCCAAGGGTGAACGTGTGCCTAACAAATACGCATGTTATGTTAGGTTACGTTATGTCATTTGTGTTGGTGTGTTTGCAGGGTGCTTTAGCTCGAGGCACAGATGGTAAATAAGACCCCGAGAGAGGGTGCGCCCGAGGTAGTGAGACACACAGAGGAGCCCACGGGGTGGAGAGGCAGAGACAGAGCGAGGAGCAGAGAGAGTTTCCAACAAAGATAGGAGGAGAGAGGGGGGTCCAAAGCACGACGTTTTATTGATGGGAGATAAAGAAAGAGAGGAGACTGGAAGAGATAAGGCGATGGACACATGGACAGAGCTCCAGACAGACTGACAGAGGCTCCGACAGCTGCTCTAAAATCAGGTCTCACAGAGCCCAGAAATGCTACTGGCTGCGTACCTCGCTGCACAGTGTACGTACCTCACCCGCTATTCCCTTTGTACCTCAGAGTGCTGCCCCTGTACACGACCCTGCTGGTCACAGCGCTGCTCCTGCTCGCCTCTCGGCGCTATCCTCGGAGTGTTACCCACCGTACCTCTCATGTGTGTCACAGCACAGGCTCCCTGTGCTCAGCCCACAGGACTATTGCATATAAATACCTCACATCCGCTGTACCTCACAGCGTGGTACTGCTGCGCTTCTCGGCTATCGCCCACCATTGTTCTTTCAGTGTGTACTAGGTTTGTGTGTCTCACGCCAGTCCGAAACAAATAGCCACTACTGCCCACTGCAGTGCACTTCTGGCAACAAAACATGATGGTGATGATCAAACCAGGCAGGGGATCAAAACAACCTCATGATCAGTGAAGTGACAATCAACAAAAATAAACGTAAACCAGTAGGCCTCACCAGGCTCGCCTGCGCAGCTTTATTATTTTTTCATTCATGATCAGATTTGGCCGGCGGCCTACGCTGTCTATCCCAGATCATGATAACTAATCAACAATTATGATTACAAAAAAAACAGCAATCCTGCGCCGGCGGCCCCCAGGCCCTGCCTTGCCTCACCTGCGCAGTTTTATTTATTTAAATCGCGATGATTCGGACGCCGGCGCCGGCCTACCCCCAGGGCAGGCCATCTTGTCCAGGCACTGCTCGTAGCAGTGGTAGGTAGGCCAATCAGGATGATTTTAAAAACCTGACTGGCCACCACCAGTAAATTAATTAATCACTGTAAGGGCGCCAGGCCCTGCCTCGCGAGTCGCGCCTCGCCCTCACCTGCTGATCGCTCCCAACTCCGAGTCCAGCAACTTTGGGCGGCGAATACCAGATACTCGGCGAGGGCCAGGGAGAGGTGCGGGTATGCTCAGGCGGGCAGAGAAAATGCGCGTGCAATGCATTCAATCTGCGCAAGCGTCGCTTCCTCTGGCGCGCATAACCCCAACCCCCGCAGCAAAGCCCTACCCTGGCCCCTGTAACAACACTCGGCAGTGTCCCGCCCACTGGGGCCCTGATCCGCGCCGCGGCTGGGAACTCTTGAAGAGAGAGTAAAGTTTAAACTGGGGGCAGCAGGCACGTGACCTCACCGACACAGCAGTAAGTACTGCCTGTGCATGCATCATCGAAGTGAATTAACAAGTTTGGCACAACACTGACAGCAGTAGCACAGCAGTGCCACGCTCTCTGTGTGTGCCAGAGTCACCAGTCAGTGCGTAGTGACACGCACGAGTCACGACTTTTAAAAAATTAAATTCTAAGGCAGGAGGACAGGTGCACTTAATGCCGCATGATAGACCCGGCCCCCATAATTAAGTGCCGGTGCTGAGCACCGGCAGGCTCCGGCTCAAATTAAGCACGCCGTTGAAACATCTTTATTGCAATCCACCAAGCTTTTACTTGCTTATTGTCTTTACACTGTAGAAATTGTTGTAGGTATTTGTACGAAGAGCAATAGAGGAATCCTGTGAGCACAGGGAAGCTGGATCCATATAGAGATCTGGACACTCACACTTTCAGGAAAGGAAAGGAAATCTCACACAGACATGAAACCTTAACATACAGCGTGAGATTAAACCTCCTGCAACATTTGCGAGTTAGAATAGGCCATTATGTATGAGGTTATGAAAGACAAACAATGTTTGCTTAAGAGCTAGTGTTTCCATGTTCTTCCCATTAGGGATGAGTCCATGATATGGTTGTCAAAATAGTCATCGATTTTAGATGAATTCTACGTGTAAGGTGTTTTTTTGGGAAATCATGAAAACCTGGCTGAAAAATCATGACCTAGAGGAGCAGCTGGCCAGCTCACTTCCACTTTCATGTTTAAGGTCAATGAGCAAAATGTGCATGGTAGATGATCTAACCTTATTAAGCATGCTAAATAGGTAACAAGGGAGGCTAGGTGTATTAGACTAGCCAAGATGTGCATCCCTGGGTCAGCAATACTATGTAAGGTATTTCTAGATTTATAGACTGAAACCATTGGCAGGCGCTGGTATATTTCTGATGTGTTCGTCTGTACAGCATTGCTCGAACAGCTGCAGCAGAGACATATCCCAAAGAAATTGGAGGTGCTTAGGCAGTACGAGTTGCTCCTGATAGCAACACCAGGTGCTTGAGCAGTTAGCTAGAAGAGATGAGGGAATTCTTGGGAAAAGTACTACATATTTATAGCAATATATTCTAGCATCATTACGCAGGCCTTGGTATTATTAAAATATATTCTTTTTTTCAGTTTTAAATAGCGCGATCTAGACCCCAAGATATCAGAGCGCTTTACATGAGCACCAGTTTCGTTAAAAATGGACACATTCGTATTTTTGTTAGGCACAGGGAGATTAACCCCCAGATTCATCAAAGTCCCATTTTGCGAGTCCTTAATAGCGATTTGTAAGGAATCGCTATTAAAGACTCGCAAAACGTGATGCATGTAGAAATCGCGATATTTTTTGTGATTTCTACTGCTTCCTTATTTGCGATTCGGTAATTGCTAATTGCAAATAAGGAATGGCTTTCCCATTCATTCCTATGGGCCTAAAGGCCCATAGGAATGAATGGGGAGTCATTCCTTATTTGCGATTAGCAATTAGCGAATCACAAATAAAGAAGTGATTTCAAGGGTGCCAGGGTGTCCAAAGGACACCCTGTAGCACCCCTGAAATGGTAAGGTACACTGGTGTTGCGCACACACATGTCCAAAGGACATGTGTGTGTGTAACATACAACTTAGAAAAATGCACCACGTAGTTAGACTTCACGGTAAATAGCGGCCCCAGATTGCGAATTCGCAATTTTAAAATGGTTCATGAATTGCATTTAAGGAATCTCAAATTGAGATTCCTTAAATGCAATAATTCGCAATTTAGCGATGTCTAAAATTGCGATTTTTGTATTTGGGATGATGAAAACCAAATGCAAAAATAGCGCTCGCAAAGGGCCAGATTCTCAGAATGGAAAGGGGCGACCACTCGTTCCCCCCGAACGTATGGATGGGTGCCCCGAACCTCCCGGGAAACCATTTTGGGCGGGGTGGGCGTAGCCCGGCTGGTATGCCCGGAACGGCGTAGCCGGGGCGCGCCTTCCCCCGCCCAAGAGGGGTTGTCCTAGACACCTCAACGGAAGACGACCACGCCCCGTAGCCGTACCGGGGACGGGTACACGCCCTCCCGCAGAAGAATAAAGGAGCGGGAATCCAAAGGAGCGTCCTCTTGTTCCTCGGATCGGAAGGCTGCACCACTCGTTGCCCGTGAGCCCTCGACGGAACAAGCAGCAATTTTGAACTTGGTAATCCTGTTTTTCTCTTTCAGTTTCGAGGGCTCACAGATTTCAGGACCTCGTGGATCGACCAAGGGCGGAAGTCTCGAAACCATGCTTAACAAGAAAGCAGGAAAGGGTTCCGAGACGGAGAGGGTGTTACGCCTGTTGTCGAACCGGATGGCTTGTATGGACCGAAAGCTCGGACAAGTCCAATCGCTCGGGAGAGGTCTAGCGGAGGTGAAGAAGCATTTGGCCGCATTGAACGACCCAGGTCAGCCGAAAAAGGTAATAGGCCCGGCCTTGCCGGGAGTCGTCCCCGGGGTAAGAGGGAAGCGGGTCAAAGAAAGGGCGGTTTCGGGGGGGGTCCCGGTCCCAGAGGTACCCTCCATCGTCCCCCTCGTACCGGCTGGTAACCCGGTTCAGGAACCAGAATTAAGCCAGCCTATTCCGGTGGTGATCACCTCGACCGAGGATGATGAAATGCCCCCAGAATTGGCCGCACAGTTGACGGCATGGCTCAAAACAAAGGTCGGGGGCACAGTGACCCTGGGAGATCCGGCCGAAGAAGCCAGAGTATTAATAAAGCAGTTGCGGCAATCGAGAGATGTGCACAGGCGAGTTTTCCTCTTGTTCCCCCACAGGTGGCACCTGGAGTACCAGCAGCTGGTCAGGAAAAGACGGCGGCAGCAACGGCCGATCCGGGTAAGCTCGCATTGCCGATGGCGGGGGAGGGCTCAATACCCTCAAGGCGGGAAAAGGTTGCACAGCACATTCCCATGGCCACGAAAGAGTTAATATGGGGAGACAAGTATGTCAACATGTTTTCATTGTTAACTGACCATCGCGAGATGGAGTATGCTAAAACGCAGAAAGATTTGTGGCACCCGAGTGTCTGGCGCGCCAAGATGGCCGAGTTCAGGGTGGACGAGACAGTGACGAACTGGGTTAAGGCCTTCTCTATATTTACCGCAGTGATGGGGGAACGTAAACCCGAGGTTATGACTGATTTGATTTGCTATCAGAATCGCATTATGGATTTCTATTCAATGTATGAGGGGGAAGAATGGAAAGGCTATGACATGAAATTCCGTAAAGCAAAAGAATTTGATGCTTCTTTGTCTTGGGATTGTTTGGACTCGGTGTCATGGCACAAGCAGCTCCTGCCAGGGGCGACAGGTACGTCCTCGCCAGGCGGGAGCGGGTCCGGAGTGGTCCGCCAAAAGCCCGGGGTGCCCTTTCGAGCAGGCACAGGGGGGGGCTACCAGCCTAGAGTTGGCGGGAATGGCGGAAAAGGGGGGGTCTGTTGGGGCTTCAATAGAGGCAACTGTAACAGACCACAGGGGACATGCAAGTTTAAGCATGTGTGTGCCGGCTGTGGGAATTCCTCACACCCGGAAAGTGCATGTAGATCAAAAATTGGCGGGACGGGGGGTAAAGGCGGGTCTAAGCAGGAGTGAGGTAGAGTTTTGTGACCGATTGCCTACACCCGTTGATCTCATGGTTATGATTCCTTGGTTAAACAAATACCCTGATCATGTATCCGCTGGGGTGTTGAGGAAGGGATTCTTACATGGCTTCCACATCCCGGCGGGGGATTTTCGGGGGAACTCCTTTTGTAGAAACCAGTTATCGGTACAGCACAACCCAGGCGTGGCAGAAAAGAAAATAGCAAAGGAAGTCAGTTTAGGGCGAGTGGCTGGGCCCTTTCGTTGCCCGCCGGTGGCTGAGTTCATCTGTTCCCCGTTGGGGGTTGTCCCGAAGAAGGACCCAGGGGAGTTTAGACTCATACATAACCTTTCTGCTCCTAGGGGTTCCTCGGTGAATGATGCCATTGACCCAGAAGTTTGTGCAGTACGATATGCATCGTTCGACGATGCCTTGGCCATGTTGAACCACCTAGGCCCTGGGGCGCTGATGGCGAAATGTGATATCGAATCAGCGTTCCGGTTGCTTCCGGTGCACCCGCAGGATCAGCGCCTGCTAGGTTTTGCATTTCAGGGATGTTATTACATGGATAAATGCATGCCCATGGGTTGCTCCATTTCTTGTGCGTATTTTGAAATGTTTAGCTGTTTTTTAGAATGGGCATTCACCGAGGCTACAGGGCATAGACATGTTATGCATTATCTGGATGACTTCCTGTTTTTGGGGGCAGCCGGTGATACGAACTGCGCGCAGGCGCTGTATGATTTCTGCATCCTCATGAGTGAATTTGGAGTCCCATTGGCACCAGGTAAGACGGTTGGACCATCTACTTCACTGGAGTTTCTGGGAATTGAACTCGATTCTGTGGAGGGGTGTTTCCGATTGCCAATGGAAAAAGTGGTAAAGTTTCGGGCTTCCTTGATGCAATGCCTGAGTGGGGATAAAGTGACCCTGCACCAGTTACAACAAACAGTGGGTCAGCTTAATTTTGCCTTGAGGGTGATGCCTATGGCCCGCCCCTTTTCGCGCTCTATCGCGCAAGCTATGGTAGGTCTCAAAGAGGGTCACCACCGTACGAGACTGTCAGGCGAGGTTCGCCAGGATATGCGTATTTGGATGGCATTTCTGGCGGACTTCAACGGTCGAGTCGTGTGGAACTCCCCGCCGGAATCTTCAGATGAACTAGGTCTATGGACCGACTCAGCAGGGAGCGTGGGTTTTGGCGCCATCTTAGGTAATCGATGGTCGGCACAAACATGGCCAACATGGTGGCACTCCAACGGTCTCACAAGTAACATTGGTTTCCTGGAGTTATTCCCCATCTGGGTTGCTCTGATGACATGGTCTGACGACTTCAGGGACCGCTCTGTGGTGTTTTGGTCTGATAATATGACTGTTGTCGAGTGCATTAACCAACAGGCAGCACGCTGCAAATTGATCTTGAGATTGTTGAAAGAAATTGTGCTGCTTTGCATGAGATTGAATGTACAGTTCAGGGCGAAACATGTGCCAGGTGTACTGAATCATGCGGCTGATGCACTCTCTCGTTCACATATGCAGGCATTCAGGGGTTATCTACCCACAGCGGACCTAGAGGCAGCACCATTCCCCGAAACAATATGGCTAATCGGTGCCCCGGATTACAAGACCTCGTGGCAGCGAGTTTAGCCCCCAGGACAAGGAAAGCATACGAAGGAGCGTTTCGTTCCTATTGCACATATTTGGGTCCCACAGAGAGTCAGAACTGGGGTCAGGAGGAATCCTTCCTGGGGTACTTAGTAGCGCTGCACAGAGAGGGCTGATCAGCGGCAACGGCCAGTAGGCATAGGGCGGCCATTTCATTCATGGCCCAGGTACACGGCATAGAAGACCCTACAGGTTCCTTTTTGGTGAAAAAAGCCCTTCGCGGCTGGCAGCGCCTTGAGGGTTGCAAGCAAGATACGAGGCACCCGATTGGCTTAGACAGACTGTCTCTGCTTTTAGCAAAGCTGGATGAGACGTGTTCCTCCCATTTTGAAGCAGTTCTGTTCCAGGCAGCGTTCACATTGGCATTCCATGGGGCTATGAGGGTGAGCGAGCTTGTCGCAAGGAACAAGAGAGATATGGAGGGAGGCTTGTGCAGGGATCACATCCAAATAAGGGGTGATTCGATGGTGATCGTGATAGCCAGGTCCAAGACTGACCAGTGGGCTATGGGAAACAGTGTGGTCGTACAGCGCAAGCGTGGGTCCCCCATCTGCCCGTTGAAGTGTGTGGAAGACTATTTGGCGCTAAGGGCGGCCGCATGGGGGGGGAGTTTGCTCCGACACAAGGATGGCACTCCACTGACGAGATTTCAGTTTCAGAGGGTGCTAGCACTGTCAATCGCTGACGCGGGCATGGACCCGTGCGATTTTGGGACCCACTCCTTTAGGATAGGGGCTGCTACTGAGGCTACAGCCAGGGGTCAGAGTACTGAGGAAGTGAAACAATTGGGCCGTTGGTCCTCAAATTGCTTCAAGAGGTATGTGCGATTGCACATGTTGTGAGTGATCAATTGACATGCACTCACGTTTTCTGTCTTTGTTTACTTTACAGTTTCGCGAGCCTGTCACGCGGGGCGGAATTTGAGGTCGACCCAGCACCAGGAGACCAGCGGTCAGAGGCCACCGACTGGAGAGAGGATGGTATGGGTCGTGGGCCACTCATACGTGAGGCGCGCCGGCGACGTATTCAAGGAAGGTGACGCGATTCACGCACCTGGGGAATACGGGTTCAGAGTGTCCTTCCATGGGAAGGGTGGGCTCGTTTTTGACCACTTTGAATCATTTTTCGAGGGGCTTCTAGGGCGGTATAGGTCACTGCCATCTGTAGTCATAGTACACCTGGGAGGCAACGACTTGGTGACACTGGGTAGACGAGTGTTACTTGAACGAATTTTGTCGGCGGTTAGCTGGTTGGCTAAAAGAGTCCCGGGGTGTACGATTGCCTGGTCCCACATGATTCCTAGGAAAATGTGGCAGGGGGGCCTTTCGGTGTCAGCACTGAACCATTCAGTTAAACGGGTCAATAATAAAATTGGTAGATTGTTCCGTTCTGCGCAGTTGCATAACATTCCTCATGGGTGTATTCGGGGTGATCAAATGTATCTGAACGATGGGGTTCACCTGTCCAGGGAGGGGAATGACTTACTCATAGGAGACTTCGTAGCATGGCTAAGGGGTTTGAGGAAGCATGACCTTTAGGAGGATTTGGGAGGACCGGATAGTCGGTCAACTATCCGGTCTGTGGCGGTAAGGTCATGATCGGTGAGCAGTAATTTCAAGGTCCCTAGAGTGGGGCGCCACCCACAATGGATGGGAGCGCCCGGGGGAAGACGGCCATTGGCCCCTTCCACGGGGAGGCGGCACCCACTAAGGATGGGGCGCCTAGGGGGAGATGGCCATGGGCCCCTCCCAGGGGGGGAGGCGGTTAGATGCCCCTCCTACTAATTTCCCGGGGCCGGATATCCGCGACGGCGGATAGAGAGTGTGGGGATGGGGGGAGAGTCCACGCTGTCCTTCCTACAGAGACCTCATACGGGAACTCGGACGACCCTTAAAATGGCGTCGAGTAGAAAGGGGGCCCCCAGCACGACAAGGGAAGTTACAGTTGGCAATGAGGGTACAGTCCTCTGCGCATGCGCCGCTCACACCGTGAGGGTGGGAGTCTGGTAGTAGGGATCTGACACCGGTTAAGACCTTGCTGTTGGCCTTTAATGCTAGGATGTACAATTTGAGTTAGAGTGTATGCATTTTCAGGATGTTAGCCAAAAGTACATGACTGCATCGAAATGTAATAAATGACAAATTGTACATAATGCATAATGATGAAACTTTTATTTAATGTTTTAAATTTTGTTTCATATTTTAATAAATACGGCCGGGAGGGTGACTCCCTCCCGCCTTCCAAAAGTTCAACTATTGTCCGACTTCCCATTCTTGGGGAAATGTGTTGGGAGGGGGTGGCGGGCATCCCGGCCATATGGAAAGGGGCGACCACTCGGTCCCCCCGAACGTATGGATGGGTGCCCCGAACCTCCCGGGAAACCATTTTGGGCGGGGTGGGCGTAGCCCGGCTGGTATGCCCGAAGCGGCGTAGCCGGGGCGCACCTTCCCCCGCCCAAGAGGGGTTGTCCGAGACACCTCAACGGAAGACGACCACGCCCCGTAGGCGTACCGGGGACGGGTACACACCCTCCCGCAGAAGAATAAAGGAGCGGGAATCCAAAGGAGCGTCCTCTTGTTCCTCGGATCGGAAGGCTGCACCACTCGTTGCCCGTGAGCCCTCGACGGAACAAGCAGCAATTTTGACCCACCCACCAGCCCCTTATGGCAAATGTTTGGAGAAATAAAGTCTTGCAGAGAGATGGAAGTATAGGCCTTTTTCCTTGGTAAAAAGAATGAAGGAATGTTGAGAATAAAGATTGACCTTTTTGCAGAGATGTCTTCTTGCAGGAAAGAGCAATTGATGGCACAGTAGGATGATGTCGAGTTTTTCTTTCCTTTGTAGGTAAACAACTGTCGTATTTATTTGTCGGGCGGTAAGGTCATGATCGGTGAGCAGTAATTTCAAGGTCCCTAGAGTGGGGCGCCACCCACAATGGATGGGAGCGCCCGGGGGAAGACGGCCATTGGCCCCTTCCACGGGGAGGCGGCACCCACTAAGGATGGGGCGCCTAGGGGGAGATGGCCATGGGCCCCTCCCAGGGGGGGAGGCGGTTAGATGCCCCTCCTACTAATTTCCCGGGGCCGGATATCCACGACGGCGGATAGAGAGTGTGGGGTTGGGGGAAGAGTCCACGCTGTCCTTCCTACAGAGACCTCATAAGGGAACTCGGATGACCCTTAAGATGGCGTCGAGTAGAAAGGGGGCCCCCAGCACGACAAGGGAAGTTACAGTTGGCAATGAGGGTACAGTCCTCTGCGCATGCGCCGCTCACACCGTGAGGGCGGGAGTCTGGTAGTAGGGATCTGACACCGGTTAAGACCTTGCCGTTGGCCCTTAATGCTAGGATGTATAATTTGAGTTAGAGTGTATGCATTTTCAGGATGTTAGCCAAAAGTACATGACTGCATCGAAATGTAATAAATGACAAATTGTACATAATGCATAATGATGAAACTTTTATTTAATGTTTTAAATTTTGTTTCATATTTTAATAAATACGGCCGGGAGGGTGACTCCCTCCCGCCTTCCAAAAGTTCAACTATTGTCCGACTTCCCATTCATGGGGAAATGTGTTGGGAGGGGGTGGCGGGCATCCCGGCCATATCTGGCCCTTTGCGAGCCGATTTTGGCTTGATGAATCTGGCTGTAAGTGATTTGCCCAGAATCACTGGATGCTGGGCGTCGTTGCTGAGACTCGAACCCGGCTCCCCAGCTTCGAGGTCGACCGCTCCAGCCCTAAGGCTTCATCCTCTCCCCGGCATTATGTATGTTGAGTGGATAGTCACAAAACAGCTTACTTTGATATTAAGGCCAAATTTTCATAATCCAAGGATTACATAAAGTAAACAGCACAGTAACATTGGCTTCGAATGTCTTTCAGTGGGAGGTTTGCTCAGGATTTATGAAAATGTCATCCACATTCACTTATACTGCTATATAACAGCACTTCTTGGCAATGAGGATAATCAATGGCTCATTGATTGGCATAGCAGCTCATTCAAGACTGGGCAAGAGAGACGGCTGCCTCATAGCCAGGCAAGGATGTCAGGCTGCATAGACATCTTGCCTGTTTTCCCTCTAGGCCAGAAACTGAACCGGGACAGCAGCTCCTCATGTGAGGCGAACGTGGAGCACCTTGGTAACATTTGCATCTTCTGTGAAGCAGGCATCGGGGACATGATAAGAGAAGGAGTTAGACCACAATTCCAGGAATCACACACATCTCTTTCTTGTTTGGCTTGGCAACCAGCAATCGGCAAATTGCTTGAACATGGAAAATGTATTCACTGCACATCTGTATTCATCATGTCTTCTGGTTTTACATAAAGCACAAGAATGCAGTTTGCTTTCCCTCTCGCTGTGATTGTGGCTATTTTCGCTTTCTCTAAGCTGCAGGTAATCACAGATGGAAAGCCAGGCTGTCTGATAAAGCCTTGCACGTTTTGCAGGTACTTTTGATATTGTGATGCAGTCGCTGGCACCTTTGCAATATTAAAAAAACATGTGAATTTAATGTGTAATTTTGCACACAAATGTCTATAATATTTTTATTAAGTGTAATTGGGTTAATAACCAATTGAGACTACCTCTTTGTAGACTTGTGTTTTGCTCACATTAGAAAATGTGTGAATAAATACATGGGAGGAATATCATATTAGCCAGTCATATTTGCACGATTTCAAGAGAAAACATGCAAAGAAAACGATGCGAATGTGCAAGCATAACACCTTATTAGGCCAAACCATTTCCCATTCTCACAATATTGAAATCTTGTTTTTTTCAGAAACGATGTGTAGTACCATTTTGCAACTGGATACAAAAGAAGCTTACTTTTAAAGGAGCACCCAATTTTGATTAAAAAAAAGATGGCAAAATGGCATCTGAGGGAAATTATCACTTATGTTCCACAGCCACCACCTGTAAGATAAATTACGAGACTGAAGCGTTGCGTCTATATCCTGGGGTGTTTCTTTTTTTGGCAAGGTGCCTGGTGCTTTTAGAGTTCTTTAGTTTTTGTGATGAGACAAATATACGCCATCTTTGTTAAGTGTGCCACATTATTGTATACTTTTCAAATAATAGTATCGTGTCTACCAGGGACTAACAACCTCATGACATAGGATCTTGGCGACTGTGTTCCTATCATGGACGTGAATTAAGTTTAACAAGGGCTAGTAGCAGGCGAGGTTGCTCAAAGAAATTCCACAGGGTATGGGCAAATGGAGGAAATATGATGGCTTTGATGTCGCAGTGGGAGATGATTAGCTGGTTCTCAGAGGGATGTTCCTCTCGGGCTCAATGACAAGTAATGGGCCCCTAGCATCTAAGGGAAAGAGAAACCCCATGGAACTGCGATACAACTATGTGAGGTTTATAAGGATGACTTTTCGAAAGGGACGACATGGCTATAAAGGTGTACTGTCTGATGTATGGCTTACTAATGTACGACACCGCATGACTGTAATAGATTTTGTTCTGGTTTGCTTTCTTTTGTTTTAAAAAAAATATAATAAAAACATATTTTTTTTAACAAGGAGTAGTAGCTCACATCCCCTTCGTACCCCTGACACTTACCATGCTGTTCCTGGTCTCCAGGGTGAGGTGGAGAAAGTAAAGTGTGAAAGCCGCTGCTCATTTTATGTAATTTCCTCTTCAAGCCTTATGCCTTGTCACACAGCAGTAAATGACAGGCCTAGTCCTGAGGGACTGGGGTCAAACCTACAAAGTAATCAGCAGTCAAATGGTGATCGGTGCCACTTGCACTTTCCCTGAAATATTGGTGCATTAACAACAATGATCCTTGTGTTTAACATTGTGGTAATGCATTTTAATTATTTTTTCCATTAGGTCCCCCATTTTGCCAAAAAAGCAGTTTTAGTCATAAATGTTCTGCACTTAATTGTGTAATCCACATAGCTAATTGTGCAGGCAGCGTG
The DNA here is from genome assembly GCF_964261635.1 of Lissotriton helveticus. Lineage (NCBI taxonomy): Eukaryota > Metazoa > Chordata > Amphibia > Caudata > Salamandridae > Lissotriton > Lissotriton helveticus. The sequence continues at coordinate 903,077,079 of NC_136071.1, forward strand.
GCACTGTCCTTTCCCATATGCTGATTTGGGCCTGTTTCGATTATGTCAGGGCCAGTGGCCCCTAAGAAATGTGTAATTGTTCTAATGTGCCACCAGTGGGGCCAGTAGGTATTCACTTAGTATTATTGCTTCAAAGAACTGGCTCTGCAAGATGCAGGTGCAGGTGTTGTCCTGTTGCTCTCAGTGAAGTGTGTTCTCTTTTTCTATTCAAAAGTCTGTAAATTTGCTTTTGGCAATTATTTGTTTAACATTTTTTGGTTGTCTTGAATACAGCATAAAGTTCCCTGGCAAGATTCTTTCAGCCTTTTGTCTTTCTGGAGCCTATATTTATTTTACATTCCTATCAATGTTGGCAGCGACCAGAGGATGTTGAAAATGGCTTTTCTTGTTTTGTATGTAACTGCCATGTTTACGGACATTGCAAATGTATCCTGCTCAAAGAACTCTATGCGTCATGGTGCATGGAGAAAACGAATTGTGTGTACATATGCACCGACAGAAAACATTCACCAAAAAGAAAGTGATCCACAATAAACTCAGAGAAAATTTGTGGGACCTGCAGGAGAGGAAGATATGAAAGGCGCCAAGGAGATAAAGTGAAGTTATTGTGAGGTAAGTATAACTCGTAGCACTAGCAAGGCATGAGATTAAAGGGGATAGACTAGATCACAGTCTCAGTAAAACTCTCAGTAAAACAAAGAATTGGAAAAGGCAAGACAGAAAAGTGACTGTGAGCCCCCCCTGCAATTAAACATTCCTTTGCCAAAGGTATGAGAGCGGTGTCTGATTGGATGGCCTCCAATTGCCTACAATGTAATGTGGGCAAAACCGAGGTCATGCTTTTTGGGGAAGCCTCCCTCCTATGGTCACCGGTATGGTGGCCACCGGAGTTAGGACCAGTTCCATGTCCCAGTCAGACTGTCAAGAATCTAGGCGTGCGGCTGGACCAGGCACTAGTGTTAAAAGAACACGCGAATCAGGTGACTGGGTCCTGTTTTCGGGTCATCGGACTCCTGAGACGCGTGTTTCCGTTTCTGCCTGACAGTTACAGAAAGACTCTTGTCCAGGCTCTTGTAATCAGCCGGCTGGATTATTGTAATGGCCTTCTTATATCTGCCAATGAAAATCAGCTTGGCAGACTGCAAGTGGCACAAAATACTGCGGCAAGACTGGTCCTCAATGCCCCGCCTAGATCACCCTCACGTCCCCTACTGAAGAATCCTCATTGGTTACCCATTCGCCAGCGGGTTAAATTTAAAATGAATGAATGAATGAAATGGCATTTATCATGCGCAGCTATGCCCAATGGGCGTCAAGGCGCCTAAATCACATAACTAGCTCTCAGTAGTCAGAAACAGAACTTACTGGTATGCTCCAATAAAAAGCCAAGTTTTCAATGACTTCCTAAAAAGGTCAAGAGAAGGCAATGCTTTGATCTCAAGGGGGAGTGAATTCCACATCTGGGGTGCCAGAATGGAGAAAGCTTTGCTCCCCCATCTAGCCTTCTTGGCTCGAGGGATAAATCTGTTGTGTTATACACAAATGCCTTTATGGCTCCGGCCCCAAATATCTGTCTGACAAATTTAATATCTATAAGCCCGGACGCCTCCTGCGGTCTAGTAACCAACTGTTGCTTCAGATTCCCCTAATTAGGAAGGTCAGACAGGGTGGCCGAGCACTCTCATACAAGGGCCCCGCCCTCTGGAACACGCTCCCGCTTACTATGAAGCAAAATACCAACTACCTGACCTTTAGAAAATCTTTGAAAACTCAACTATTTATGACGGTCTAATTCTTGTGCTCTCTCTTGAATCAGTTTTCAGGCATCCTTGGCGAACTAAGCGCGGAGATACCCCTTCGGGGGTCGAGTCCGGCGCTATATAAGCATACAATTAAAATAAAATAAAATAAATAAATAGGAAGAAAAGGGCTAAAACCTCAGAAGCAGAGCTTGCAAGTGGCTCTAACTCTTGCACAACATATTTTAGCTAAATTTGGCTTTCAGCCAAAGACACTTCCATTCTGGAAATCAGTGGCATGGAGTTCTCTGTTTTACGCCATTTGACTTTGAAGATGAGATATTTGGGGATTATCATAATGTAAAGAGTAACACCCGTATAATTATTCTCTGGCATTGCAAGAGATTAAGAAGCTGCTACATATCTATCAATGCCTACCACTGCAAATTATTTTTAGGATAATCTTATTATAAAATAAAAAATAGAAAAGCTGCTCTTCCTATTCAAACATAGATTAGTCTATCTTAGGCCATCATGAACAAACTGGAATCGCAATAAACGTCTCTATGGAAGAGCAAAGCTCCTCATCATAGGATGATTGAAGATGCCCTTAGAAACCCCTGATATGAAATCGTATTGCTGGTCATCCTTTCTGAACAAGAGCCAGTACTTTAATTTACAGACCCCTGCAAAAAATAGTTCTTCCAAAGCCTCAATTAAGCCTTAATTCAGGTAGTTACTTCACAAAATTTCCTACTGCAGTATCTTCATGCAAACAGGAATTTCGGGCTTTGGGACCGCATGTATGACTGTTTTTGGTGGTCGCAAATGGTCAATTGGACCATTTGTGACCGCTAAATTGATCTGTGGAATGTACAAGCCCAATTTTGCAAGTCGGTAACCTATTACCAACTCACAAAATAGGGTTTGCAACTTGCTATTAGGACGGGGCTTCCCAAGGATGTCTCTTCCTAATTGCGACAGGCAGTGCTATGTAAAAATGTTTTGCGGTTGCAAAACATTCGCATTTAACTGCCAATGGAAATTTGGTGGTAAACCAGTCACAATTGAAAAAGCAGTCACTGTCATGGTCCATCATCTCCTTGTGTTTGCTTTGTTCGCCTTAGGTTGGCAGGGTATGCCCAGTCTTGGGTCCCTTGCTCACTTTGCCACTGGATTCAAGCTAGCCTGGTTGATGAGGGGTGTTACCCGAAACTGGTTCCAGGATGCTTGTTTTTGGTTTAGGGAAGACTTGGCTTGGTAGTTCGGGCTGGACTGTTCCCATGAAGTCCAGGGTCAAGAATGATTTGTATATGGCTAGATCTAAACTGAGGTGGCAAAGTGAGCTAAGTAACGATGATGGATTCAACCCAGATCTGTGACTGGGGGTGAGTGTCTGAAAAGTTTCAGCGCTCCGTCCATTATCTCCTTGTGTTTGCACTGTCATGGTGGTCTGCTGACACCAGCAGGACACTATCCCTGTGAGTGCTGGCCATTCTAAGTGAGTTGCAAACTGTGATCTTGCGACTCATCTGGAAATCAAAAACAGTGTCTCAGACACTGCTGTGCATGAAAAAAAATCACAATTTGCAACTCACAATATGGAACGGTCGTATATCTGGCCCCTAGATATAGGTTAATTATGGAATGACGTACATGAAACCTGTACTACTTAAATACGTTTCACGGACACCATTCAAAGAGGTCATTTAGATACCACCTTAAAGGCGCCAGCCATAATCACATGTTTTCAAATTGTCTCCTGATGTCAGGGTATTTTGCTAGCATATGATTTTATATCTTTTCACTTCTCAGATATGCAGCATCTAAAGATGCCGCTATTATATTCTGTGATGTTAATTCAGATCTGGCAGAGGTGGCAAGTAAATTCAGGCAATTATTTTTCACTTGGATGCATCGCTGCTTCAATTATATGCACTTTTAGATTGATGGAAAAAAGTAAAAATCTGTGTTTCTTTCAAACTTTAAATTGCAAATAGTTATTACAAAAGTACTGGCTTTCAAATGACAAAATGTTTTTGAATGCATTATAGGTGGTGGCCAAACTTTCCTTCTGCTAATTAGAAAAATATATGGGGGCAGATTTACAAGCCCCTTGCTCCGTCGTTGCATCACTTTTGTGACGCAGCGGTGGCGTAAAAGTTGCGGTCCATTTACAACTTGACTCATCTAGGGAGATGCGTCACGTTGTAAAACCTTCAATACATTATACCTGCGTCAGGTATAATGTATGCAGGGTAGGCGTTCCCATGCAGGAAAGCCTCGTAAAAGGGATGCAGTGAAATCTACAAAATTTCACTGCGTGACTTTTAGGACGCCACTGCGTCAAAACCTTATTCCTGCTTAAAGCAGGCGTAAGGAGTGACGCTGTGTATTGGGACTAGGCCGCAACACGGATTGCTGGAGTTGTGTCGTGGTTGCGACACGACTCCAGCAATGCATGACTTTTCCGTCAACCGATGCGTCAGAATTTCTGATGCATCTGTCAATCCTTGCGCCATGGAGCGCCGTATTGTAAATACGGCGCATCCATGGTGAGGCAGGGGTTTTACATGGTGGCGCAGGGAAAGTGACGCATCTCTTCAGATGCGTCACTTTCTTGTAAATCTGATCTTTTTGTCCGTTATTTATTTTCACATTATCTTTCTTAATGATTCTCTAAAACCTACTCTGGGCTTATAGGAAGTGACTCTGTGAAGCAGTGTTCTCTCCTTGCTTTTTTTTAACCTATTTTCTTTTTGTGTAATAGGCTCAGTAATACTAATTTTTTATACTTGATTTACATAACCACCAAGGAAAATAAGACATCTGGTTCCAGCTTTCTTTCTCTTATAAAGAAATTGGAACAATGTACCCCAGAAATTCTCTTCAGACCGGCAGCTCAAGCCCCCGTAGTCCTGCACCTGTATATTGGTAATCCCTGCTTCTAGGCCTCCCAAACTGTTGTCTTTTTTGTTATCTTTTAACAACTCTTTCCTTGATATTTCTTGTACCTGGCTCAAAGCTCTATCTAGGACTGACCTACGTATGATCATGACTAAGTAGTTGAATACATGTGAGCGCTACATGGTAAGATATTACACTTTGCACTTTCGAATTATATCGAACACATTTAACATATTGCTTATTGCACTGGTGAGATACAAGTGATGCAACTTGGTCAAGATCATAAAGCCCATCCAGGGCAATATAATGCTTCTATAATATCTCAGATTAGCATCGCCATAACTTAATAATTGAATGTATGTAGCCCATACAGGGTAAGATATTGCATTTTGCACTTTGTACCCACATTTAATATATTTGTTATACATTTTACTGTACTGGTGCGATATAAACTATGCAATGGTTTTTTGCCAAAACATGAAACCCAGGTAGGGCGGTATATTGGTTTTAATGTTTTTAATATCCGAAATAGACATTGCTGTTAATTGACATTGCGTATATAAAGTAACATGTATAGTGTTTATGGCAATTTGAATCGTTTTTTAGTCAAGGTATAATGGCTCATGCAGGGCGGGATACTGGGCCTTATTTATGAAAAGTGACGCATCGCTGCGTGAAAACAGCGATGCGTCACTTTTCACTGCGCTCTCCCTGCGACATGATTGATGCATCATATTTATAATATGACGCATCATGTCCCAAGGAGTTACAGATACGTCAGTATTTCTGACGTATCTGTAAGCGCAAAAGTCACGCATTGCTGGGGTGTGTCACAAAAGTGACGCAACTCCAGCAATGCGTCCTTTCACATGGGGAAATCCCCATGTGAAAGGGCTTGCGTCTGTCTTACGCCTGCTGTGAGGCAGGCGCAAGATTTTGACGCAACAGCGTCCTAAAAGTGACGCAGTGAAATCTCATAGATTTCACTGCGTCACTATTATGAGGCTTCTGCATACATTATACCGGACGCAGGTATAATGTAGCGCAGGGGTTTACAAAGTGACGCATCTGCTTAGATGTGTCACTTTGTAAATAGTGCGCAACAGGTCGCATGTTTTACGCCGCCGATGCGTCACAAAAAGTGACGCATCGGAAGCGCAAAACTGACGCAAGGCCTCATAAATGAGGCCCACTGTTCTTAACTTTCTCTCTGCTGCACGTATGTAGAAACGTAGGGGCAAATGTACAAGCCCCTTGCGTCACTTTTGCGTCACTTTTAAGATGGGAAAAGTGACACAAAAGTGGCGCAAGGGGCTTTTAAATCTGCCCCGTAATCTGCTGAAATGCAATGTGTTCCATTATCGTAATGCTAGACACGCCAATATGTCGACTGTGGGAATGAAGTACATAAATCAGGCTGCTGTTGATGTTTAGTAAATGTGTGCATGTGATGACGTTTATAAGTTTTATGTTTCCGGGGCGCCTGCTAACATTGAGGAAGGCGACAGCCGAAATGCCTTTGTTTGCATATATATATATACAAACAATTGAAAGGCACATTGCTTTGCTGCAACAGGATACAGCGAAGATCTGGAGATGGCGTCACAGCAGATGCAGATGTTGCTGCTGAATGCTCAGATGTTGAACATATCACTAGGTCCCAGTTTGGGTCCTGTACCCCGGGAGGCACAACAGCACCTCTTCTCTGGTCCCATGGGCGCTGTTCAGCAACCACAGCAGCTTTAGGATTTCAACCCGGTACAAACGTGCAGGCTGTTAATACCACATCTGAAGGAAAGCCTGCAGGTGATAACCCTTGATGGTTACGTGGGTCGGGTCATGGAAGGGGAGCTAGGAGGTGCGGGCGGAACTTAGCTTCGCCTAGTACCAGTGACCGGGCCTGGTAATCTGTACACCATGTTTGCAGATTTGGGTTTTCTTTAAGGACAATTGTGAACTTTGATATCTGTAGTTTTGAATCTATACTTTAAATTAAGCCAATTGAAAAAAGGTAGGAGCATATTCTCAAGGACTTATCTGCACTTTATCACAGCCAAAGTCGCGATAAATTCATCGCCCGATTCACAAGCTGGTGCTAACATCTGATATCACAAGTGTAACTGCGATAGCAGCATCAAAAAACATCGCCACAGATGACACCGGCAATTATCGCTAATGATATGCAGACTAGGCGTTCCCGTGCAAAAAGCTGCAACAACACCACTTCGAACATTCTCAATGACCAGCCAGATCGGCAATAAGATCACAAAACAGGCGATAAGGCGCGTTAGCAGCAGGGACTTAACACCTGCGCTTACCTGGTGTAAAGTCGGACGACAACCTGCAGCAGAAAAGGGAGCCCAGCACAGAGCCACACCTGAAGAACAACAGATGCCATGGAGCCACTGATCATGCAGCTTGGACACCCAAGAGCGCCACAACACCCACCGCCATCACCCCAAGACCCCCTCACCCCCACGGGGCCCTACCCCCGGAACCCCCGACCCCCCCCCCCCCCGGACAAAGATATGTTACATCAACTTTACGAAATCATGAACAAAACAATTCGCCTGATGTTGCACAATTAAAACACTTTACAAGTATGTGTGGTCAGAAAAAGGAAAAACACTCATTCATCCTTGAATTACCAAACAAAAAATGTTATTCAAATAAACTCAAAATAACTATTTTGAAGAGTCATGGCAGGTCTTCTCAGGACAATCTGTAAGTCACAGCCTGCAAGACAAACTTCTAGATAAGAAGGTGTGTCATGCGCTCATCAAAGGACAGAGAGAGAGAGAGCGAAAGAGAGAGAGATAGAGAGAGAGAGAAAGGGAGGGAGAGAGAGAGAAAGAGGGAAAGAGAGGGAGAGAGAGAGAGAGAGAGAGAGAGAGAGAGAGAAAGAGTTGGAGGGAGAGAGACAGTGAAAAGAAGAGAGGGAGAGGGAGAGAGAATGCCGACACTGCGGACCCAGGCCTCACTGCTCACCTGCTGCCACCGGTGTGTCTCCAACCATGTGCCCGTATACACATTTTCCACCAGGTCCCTTATCTGAAACAGAGTCCAGATATATGAATTGCAGAGTACATACAATTGCACATGCCATCATTGATTGCCTGCCCCTGCGCACACAGGCTGCTGTTCCCCAGGCCCTCCCATTGCCCAGTGGTGACTGCCCGCCCCTGCGCACCCAGGCCTCACTGCTCACCTTTGGCCACTCAAGGCCTAAACTGAGACGTACACAGACGTCCTTCGGAAATTATTACCAAGTGATCACTACTGGCGGCACTTTTCCCAACTTTCTCCACCGGCTGTTGAAGAAGGTTTGCATTTCCTGCTAAAGATTCTCCAGATATATCACACAAGGGTGTCGGCTGACACCCAGGCCATAAGAGCTACCGAAGACACTACTCTAGCTCTCCACCTTTTCAGGCTGTCCTACTCATCCCCTGTCCTGATGAAGACCCGCCCCTGATGCAAATAATTCTGCACTATCTTATAGGGTCGAAACGTCGATGTTGTTAATGTCAATAAGTCCATATGGAGTCTCAACAAAAGAAAAAGTTTTTGAGTCTGTTGTGTCTATTTAATTCAGAAGTGGACACAAGAGATTTTATGTTATTTGTATTGGTATTGAATATATGTCACTTTTCCTATTCTTGTACAGCACGGTCACCACCACTCACTACCAGTCACTAAACCTTGCACTGCTTATGTGTATTTTCATGTCATTTTTTGTCATGGACAGCCACTTGATCTACTGATTAATACATTGCATTGTATCTACAATAAGAGATATCATTCAAACGAATATTGGAGTTGTGTGTCTTTGTGTACTGTACATTCAATGTGGATACAGAATTTATTTCAAGTGCATGAAAAACAAAGAAATTGCTTCACTCCCAACAGAACCACTGTTTTTGCTTAAGCTTGAGGACCCAGGTTCTGAGGGTTACTGGGTTACCCCATTATAACTAATAGGCACCTTCTGCCACCGGTGTTTCTCCAAGAGGGCCCACCATGTGCGGTGCAAGCTCCAAGCCCGGGGCTCACGACCACGGCAGCCTCCACATCATGCAGCCCCGCTCCACGGGCCACCAGGTCACACACTTGATTATGGGTCTTGATTTCACTATGGCAGAGATAATATCAGTGCACACAGCATCATCGCAGGCTGAACACCCGCTCAGCTATTTAGGTGCCACTAACTCTGTGACCCGCGAGGCAATGACACGTGGCGGTAGGCCCGCACTGCCCGCTGGCTCAAGCCTACACTGCGGTCCAGCAGGGCTCACACAAATCCTTACCAGTCTGGGCCGCCAGGACGGGGCATCATCGCAGGCTGCACACCTGCTCAGCACTTAAGTTTCCCCTACCTCAGTGCACTGAAAGTCACCATCCTGTGGCAGTGTGCCTGTTCCGGCCGCAGTGTATCTGGTGCCACCAAGTCTGTGCCCCGCAAGTCATAGACCCTTTATGATTGAGTCTCGTGTTGCAGACGCCATCATGTCACCTTCGGCACTGGGGAATGTGATGTGGTAGGGCCCTAGGCCCTCATGTATAAATAAGAACCACACTGATACACCAAGATAGAGAGTGGAAATGGTGTCCAGCAGGTGTGCATGACCCTTTTTATAGGCAGGGTCACATGTCCTGTGACGCGTGTGCTGGATGTGTGTGGTGTGGGTATAAACCAGCCGTGAGGGAGTAGCTGTGGCTTGCTGACAACTAGACCTGTGATCAGCAAATCACTACAGGAAAGACCTGGGACATTTAGCGTTGTCGTCCCCCTGTGAGCTTAAGCGGAGTGGGCGTAAGGGTGTGAACAATGGCCCTGGGACTCTGGGTGTGGTTCCCTCTCGGGCTGGACAAGGAAGTAACTAATGAGTGTGTCTCTGTTGTAGTGTCAGCACCACCCAGACCGCAATCGGCAATGTGACGCCCTGTGACTCAAGTCCCACAACATGAGAAACATGGACGTAAGGGGGAATCACAGCCCTACATTCATCCATACTTCCACATTTGAAAGATCATAGACATGACATATCTGTGTGAATATGAATGTTTAATGCACATTCAGTGGAGGGTTGTAGCTGGAGCAATACAGGGCCTTGCAAACCCCACTTTACATTGTTGGCCCATGAAGGGCCAGCCAGAGTCATTTATGGAATGACAAGTTCATTGGAAGAGGAAGAGTACAGTCTGCAGTCTGAATGCTCTGTTGGAAGGCATGGAGCAGACTGTGGGTGTCCTTTAGGGACTGTGAGTGGTCCCTGATGGGACTTAGACACCCACGTATGGCATCTAGTTTGGCTGCCATGCGGTCGAACCCTACCCGCACCTGTTCAGCTAGCTTCTCCTGGCACCCCAACACATGGCGTTGAAAGGCCATGTGTTGTTTGTGGGGGTCCTGGGATGCAGCTGTGGTGGTGGGTGCTGCCTGCTGTATGTTCTGTGCAGGGGGTGGGGGTCTCCTCATTGCAGCTCGGCTTCCCTGCTCCTGGAGGTGAGTTGACGTAGCAGTCAATGAACTCTTGGAGAGCGACGGTGTCGAAGGTGTGGTGGTCCTCTTCATTATCAGAGAAGAGAGGTTTGGCCTGCTCAGCAGGAGGTGTTGGTTTTCCCTATGCAATGTGAAGGGGAGATGCAGTTTAACATTGTGTTCACACATATGTTGACGCATTGCACATGTTTACATACAGACTGCATGACAGTGTACATTGTGACTGTGTGGGAGGAGCTGACTATTTGATGCGGGACAGTGGGCATTTAGACAACATCACAGATGTGTGTTTGTACTTGTACATCATCATCTAACGTTTCCCTGCAATGCAAAATTTAATTGGCCAGTTTCTACACACAAGCGGCACCATTTGTGTCCTCTGTTCCATTGTGGATGTGTTATGGTTGGAACCACAACGTTGCTGTGAGCTACATGTTATGTGTGTGTGTTGCATTTTGGGAGAATCACCCTTGCAGCTCTGATTTTGCTGCCCCTTATCCCTTTGATGCGGTGTGCCTTTGACTTTTGTGCTTATACAGTGCTGAGATGTTGCATACTTGGGTACATTGGTCTCTTGGTGAGAGTTGGGGATCTGGGGCATAGTTTGTCCGCAGATGTGCTATACTTAATTGTGCATGTGTGCCATTGTGCCCATCTCCCCCGTCCCCCCAGTCCCTGGTCGCTACTCACCCTGTTGCTGTTGTGTCAGGTCAGGTTGAGCAGTGTCCGGTGACCTAACTCCTGCCACCGTCTCCCCACTGATGACTGTGGACACCATTTCCTCCTCTAGTCCAGCTCCCCCTGTGGCGCTGGACTCCCACCTCCAGTCTGCATTGCTGCCTTCAGGTTGTTGGCGAGTTTCTGCTTGGTTTTGCGCTTCACATCATTCCAGCGCCTCATGACCTTTCCGTTGTCCTCTTCAGCACTTCAACTGCTTTCACCTTGTCCACGATGGACTGCCATATTCCATTTTTTGTTGCCAATGACACAGTGGAGGTGACGAACAGTTGTTGATGGTGTTCTAAGACCTCCGTTATCAGGATCCTGTTTTCCTGCGGGCTGAACCACATCTTCCTCTTCTTCTTGTCTTTGCCCTTCCGTGACCCCGAGGTCCCAGGCGGGTCCTCCAGGGGACTTTTGAGGTTCTGGTTGCCCTCTGTACTTGCTCCGGCTACCTCTATTGTGCTTCGCTGTTGTTTTGCTTTTGTTTTTTCTAGTTTTATATTGATTTTTCCATCCTGACGTGTGTGACTTGCAGGCCTGGCGAAGATTATCGCGAATTTTATTTATCACGTTTGGGCTCAAGTTTACATTTTTATCGCCGTCCCGTTGACTTTATCACTGAAATTTGAAACGTTATCGGGAACATATCGCATGTTATCACCGTGGTGTGAATAGGATGTTAACACTGAGTTATTTTCTTGCGATAGACGGTGATATGAAACCTTGCGATAACCGATTTTGGCAATGATTATCACACGTTCTTGAGAATATCCCCCGTACATGCTTACAGTTAATGTCAAATTGGTACTACGTAGCTCGAACTTAATGTTTGGGTGACATGCGCCCTTCTGGTCACGGTCAACCCAGCACCTGCAGCCTTGTGGAAGGTACAAAGAAGAGTGAACCATTTCCTGCATATTAACAGTTAGTGTCTTATTTATTTAACACTATTTTGCAGGCACAACATTGTCAAGTTAAATAATCAGGGCCAGAGTTGATGGTTAGAAAAGTGACTTATCCGCCTCCCTCACTTCAGCCATATACTACTCAGAAGAGTTTTTGAGAGTTAGCTGCTATGGGGAGTAGTAAGCCAAGAAAGACAGTGCTAGAAGACGGCATGCCCTGCCAAAAAGTCCCTTCTGCATTGCCCAGTGGATGGGTTTAAACCTGAATGAAGATATTTTTGGATTTTTGTGTGTTCCCATTGCAGGTAAGGCAGAACACTTTTGGGCCAAACTGGTAAGACTTGAGTTTTAACCGGCATCCAGCTCGCGAGTTGGGTGGTGGGGACCGCATTGCCTTTCTCTCAAAGGTACAGTGTGTTACAGAGGGAATGGTCTAAGTATTAGAGTCTCAAACCAGAGTACACAGTATTTACTATGCCTCCTGTTAGAAATGGGATTTCTAGTTGGCTTGCACATAAGCCAGGCAGAAACCAAAACTCTAGTAAGGGCAAGTGAGTTACACGCTGAAGATCACCCCTGCTCACCCCCTTGGTAGCTTGGCACGAGCAGTCAGGCTTTTCCCAGAAGCAATGTGTAAAGCTTTTGCGTAACACACACACACACACAGCAGCAACACACTAGGCACACTACAAAAGAAACTCCACACAAGGTTATACCAAAATAGTCTTTGTATCATCCAAAACACATTAGAATCATAACCACACAATGTAGCCTGTGCCAACTGGCACTAGGTAATATCTACAGGGGATTATATACATGACAGGGCCAATCGGGCCGCTGTCAGAACCATCACAACTGATAGTAAAACACAACCAGTAACTACTGGTAAGATAATGAACTTAGCATCATATCAAATTAGTACTAAACATCATAGCATGACATTTGGTAAAAGCATAGCACAAACACATTATGCATCACTCAGCAGTGCACCACAGTAACACTGAAAAAGTGCACACAGCACCTTAGGGCCTTGCGCCCTATCACCATTAGGAAAATGACCCCAGGCCAACGGGCCTTTCACTGGGGCTCAAAATGACCCTGCAAAGTCAGGGCATATTGTAGGACCTTCCTATTTGCCCTCTGGCCGCCAAAGCAGCGAAAAGCAATGTGCCCCACAGTACTGGGGTTGTTGGGTGCAACTCACCCCTTCCTGGCACAAGAAACAATGTGCCCCCGCCGTTGCAGTTGCCTGCTCTCTTAGGGTGCAGCAGAGAAAATAGACAAGCACTCGCACTTACTGTGCCTTCGTGAGCACCAACGCGGCTCCAGGCACCATCAATGTGCCTCGGGAGCCCCACTCCACAGGAGCTCTTCTGCGGCCAATCTCGACACCAGGAATGATTTGGGGGAACCCCCTCTCACCGGGGCTCCTCATAGGGAAGGCACCGACAATGTGCCCCGACAGGTTTTCGCTCCCCAGCCAGCCCCACGCACCGGGCTCCTCTGGGTTTCATCCGGTCTTCCTGCGGCCGCTTAACCAGGGGAAGGCCGAAATGGAGCTCGCACAGATCCGACTTCTCTGGCACCCACGGGGCTCTCTCCGACTCACTGGAGCCCCGCTCAGGCATGCGCCAACTTCCAGACTCCGCTGGGCTGTCTCCAGCTCATGGGGGCCCTGCTCAACGATCAGGTCACTACTTCGCCTCTCCTCACTTCACCCTGTCCCCCTTCCTGAGGCCGGGACTTCAACGTGGAGCCCCCAAGGCAACCTTTGCCTGTCTTCCAGCTCAGGCCGCAGCTGTGCTTCTCAGCGGTTTCTGCTAACTCAGTGGCATAAAAGTGGGTTAGGCTCCCGCTTCCAAAAGCACAGCACAAAGCGGGTGGGCGCCCGCCAGAAAGCGCAAAACGCAAGGTGGGCTCCCACTCACAGAACCCAAAAGCGGGGTAGGCACTCACCTTCAATAAGGACTGTAAAGTGTAGGGTGGGCTCCTGCCCGATTCCTGCATCATGCAGCAGAATTCCCCACGCCGGGACTCCTTCGGGACGCCTCTGCAGCGGCCAGACGCTCCTCTTCTCCTGGCAATAAAAGTAAAGCGCTCACAAGGCGCAAGAGTCCTCAGGGTTCAGGGGACACAGCTGGGCCCAGGCAGGGCAGCACACAGGGCCCTCCAGCAGGGAGGCAGTCCCTCGTGGTGGATCCTCCTGGGGCCCAGCAGCAGCAAGTCCCCAAATAAGCACCAGGAAAGCACAAACTTGGGGTCACAGCCCCCAATATGTATATCCCAAATTCATTTGTCTGCCCTGGCACAGGGCTTGGGGGAACCAGCCTAAACTGGTTCTGGGGGGTTTTGGAGCATTTTGTTGACAAGGCTCCTCTTCCCCTTTGTCAGGTGGGGGCTCGTCATCAGACACACCACAAGGGGGCGGAGCCAGCATTCACCTAGGCAGGCACAAACCTACTCAGGATCAGGGGACTACTCATCCCACTTATAGAAATACAGATCCCCTATTTAACTTAGCGCTGGCTCACTCTACCCCTCCTGGAGTCACACACACCTCACCAACCCCTTTCACTCCAAAGGCAGACATGCAATCCACATCAGGCAGGCAGACACATAGCACACAGAAACGCCAACTTCTAAAAGTGGCATTTCTAACATAGGTATAATAAATCTGCTCACACCATTGCACATCATTTATTACTACCATTCCAAATACACTAAACTTGACCACGCTGCACCGCTCATATCAGGAATTACCACTGAAACACTTATCAGGGAATCCCCAATGCATTCATATGAGAGGGCAGCTTCACAGCAGTGAGAAACCAAAATGGCTGTTTGTCACTACCAGGACATGCCACACAATTAAGGTACATGTCCTACCTTTTACCGACAATGCACCCTGTCCATAGTGCTAGCAAGGGCCTACCTTAGGGGTGACTGACATGCAGTAAAAGGGGGGGGGGTATATAAATATAATAAAAGAGAGAGACCCTTAGAACCTCTGGGGAACTGGGTGAATTCACAGTATAAACAAAAGGTGTTCCCACGGTATAATAATCTATAATCCTCAAAGTCTCACAATAACTGTTGCCCACCCAGTCTCAATCTTACACACTATGTTCGACATCAAAATCACACTCCCAGGACCAAGTTGATACTCCCCTCCCCATCTAATCAGAGGTAAAACCAAAAAAAGGAAAAAATATGTATTTCTACAATATAAAATTTAACCTGACAATGTCAATTGCGATCTTTTTTATTATAACCAATATTCAATTTTCTTTAGCTCATAAAAACAAACAAAGCGAAATCATTTTGTCTTATGAAAATTCATCAATGATCCCACATTTTCAGAAAAGCACTTTACATAAGAAATTTACACAATAAGTTTAAGACACAGTCCTATTTGTATGTCCAAACTAGATTGAAACACAGAGGTTTTTTTTATTAAAAGTCGACGCATTTCGGTGGATCTGGCTTTATGTGCGCCACCTTCCTCAGGACAAGATTAAAACCACAGAATGTTCTGAAAATGAGAATTTAAAACTTATAATCACTAATACATTCTCATAACTATTACATCCATATTCATGCTTTATTTACACACGGAACTGAAGGGTATTTAACTCTCTTGTTTCATAGAACGAAGGCGCACTATCATGAGTAGGATGAAGGAAGAAACAAGACAAGTTTAGGCATCGCGTAGGCCACACTAGGAGGTATCTAGTTGATGTTTGTTTAAAGTAAGATAAATGCTGTTGAATCCCATATCGGAACATTTGATGGCGAGAGCTGACGGTGTTAGAAAAACATTAATTCCCTCTTTATAAAACGCGGGAAAATAAACAGACCGCTACTATAATGTTTATTTAATTATTGAGGAGAAGTGGTCATTGTTGATGACCTTAATGTTGTATGATTATCTCACATTTTACAAAAGTGGCTCCAATTGAGGAGTGTAGGGTTGATAATATTTAAGAACATATAGATGTTTTAACCCAATTTAAAGCTGATACAAGCAGAGATATTTGTGCTCATTTTTAGATACTCTTCTTAGAAGACTCGATAAATCCTGATAAATAATATTGTTTTGTTATTTCGCATATAAGAAAAAGTGGCTGTAACAAAGGAGAGTAGGGTTGATAATATAAAGGATATAGAGCTGCTTTAACCCAATCTTAAGTTAATACAAATAGAGATGTTTGTGCTTATCTTCAGATACTCTTCTCAGGAGAATGGAAAATCCTGATTGATGAAATTAAGAAATTCTTCATGAGCAGTGGTTTAATCAAGTACTGTTAATAAGCAGGACAACATGAGGAGATAGGTAATGCCCTTTTCCCCTTTAATTAATACAACTCGTAGTCAAGACTAGGGGAATGGGCTCTAACGGTTGGCCCCTTCTTTCCCTCTTTGTGATATTAGGCAACTGCATCAAAAGTGTGGTAAAGGAACTACGCCAGATTTAATACCAGACCGGCAAGCGAATTTAAATAAAAACAGGGTAAGTGCAGATAACCTAATGAGAGGAGGATGATTGAGAGTCTACAACAATCATAGGAAATATATATATAAAACACACTATTTTCCTTCTAGAAACACAAAAGCCTGTAGATTCAAGCAAGGTGTCCCGAGAATATAAATTGGGAATAGATATAATTTCTTTCAAGGTACGAATAAGGGATGAATTGAGAACCTTGAATGAAAGGAGTGCTGTGTAAAAGAGGCAGTTAGTAAAAACTTTTTCCAAAACATATTTATAATATTTAAGGCTGTTGCTACTATTTTAGTTAAGTGTAGTTATGAGTATAAGTGGAGGTGTATGAATGAATGTATGAGGATCGCCCAACAACAGGATGGTACATTTAAAATAAATAAGGGGAATTTAACTCTGACAATGTAAATAAAGCATGAATATGGATATAATAGTTATGAGAATGGATTAGTGATTATAAATTTTTAATTTTCATTTTCAGAACATTCTGTGGTTTTAAACTTGTCCTGAGGAAGGTGGTGCACATAAAGCCAGATCCACCGAAACACGTCGACTTTTAATAAAAAAAACTCTGGGTTTCAATCTAGTTTGGACATACAAATAGGATTGTGTTTTAAACTTGTTCTGTAAATTTATTATGTAAAGTGCTTTTCTGAAAATGTGGGATCATTAATGAATTTTTATAAGACAAAATGATTTTGCTTTGTTTGTTTTTATGAACTAAAGCAAATTGAATATTGGTTATAATAAAAAAGATCATAATTGCATGTGACATTGTCAGGTTAAATTTTATATTGTAGAAATACATATTTTTTTCCTTTTTTGGTTTTGCCTCTGATCCGATGAGGAGTACCAACTTGGTCCTGGGAGTCTGATTTTGATGTCAAACATAGTGTGTAAGATTGAGACTGAGTGGGCGACAGTTATTGTGAGACTTTGACGATTATAGAGTATTATACCGTGGGAACACCTTTTGTTTATACTGTAAAAGGGGGGGTCACAGACGTAGCACACACTTTAGGTGCCACGTCACAGAGGCAGTAACTCTGCGCGCACAGGCCCTGCAATGGCAGAGGCCTGGGATAGGTCTGAAGGCTACTTTGGTGGGTGGTGCAATCAGCGCTACAAGCTCACCAATAGCATTTAATTTACTGGCCCTGGGTTTCTGAGATGCCACTTTACAAGGGACTGATAGGTAAATTTAATGTGCCAAACAGGTATGGACCAATCTTACCATATTTATCACAGAGAGCACACACACTTTACACATGAACAGCAGTGTTAAAGTGCCCAGAGTCCTAAAACCACCAACACCATGTCAGAAAAAAGGCTAGGAGGAAGGCAAAAAGTTCAGGGATGACCCTGCAAAAAGGGCCAAGTCCAACACCTCCTAACTAGCTTCTTCTGAATATAAAGGTTGGTGGCCTAGAAAGTATATCCTGATATTTGTGCCGCCTTTTGAGAGAGCGATATCTGGGCTTGTGCCCATTGCCATTCAGAGTATTGTCAATCACCTGAAGCAGTCACTGGAGTTTTGGATGGATGGATTGGTGAATCTTTGAGGTAAATACATAGATGATGGTTACGTGTGTGGAATATGGGTGGATTGAGTGAATCTGTGTGTTTATTGGATGGATGTTTAACCTTCTCCATTGCTTATCCAAGGACATCTGAAACCCCTTGCTCCAAAATTAGGGGAAGGCACTAAGGGCCAGATGTACGACCAAGGAATTTGCGAGTCGCAAATTAGTATGTACTCCAGTGTCTGCAACACTGATTGCATTTCCCGATGGGGTCGCAAATTGCATGCCTTATGCATATTCATGAGACACTCGCAATTTGCGACCCCACTAGGAATGGCTGGCCTTCCCATGTATGGTGGCCTGCTTGGCCCAGCAGACCTTCATGTCTGGGTCTGCTTTTAAATAAAGCAATTTTTGTTTAATGCAGCCCGTTTTCCTTAAAGGAAAACGGGATGCATTTAAAAAAAGAAAATGAAACGTTTTCGTTTCATTTTTTAAGGGCAGGCAGGTGTCCCTGGGACCTCTGCCTGCCCTTAAAAAATATTTTCAGAGTCAATCACAAAGGGTTAGGGGCCCTGCGAGTGGTTTACCACCCTTCTGAGAAGGGTTCTAAGCTGCAACTGTTTTGGGACCGCAATTGCGGTCACAAAATAGTTATACATGGCATTTGGGTAGCTATTAGGAAGGGAACACCACTTCCTAATAGCAAGTCGCGAATCGCTAAATAGGGTTTATACATGGCCCTGTAGGTTTTTGCATGCGCAAACGGGTCGCAAACCCGTTTGTGCATGCAAAAAGGGGTCTTACATCTGGCCCTAGATCACAAATGCTTGAGTAACTAATTCAGTTTATGACTTACTCCACCATGAAAAAATACATTGACAGAGACATATACATTTGGCTTAGGCGAAACCTTTTGACTTTGCCAATGCTTGTCTTTAAATGATATACACAGACACTCACACCCTCACAATCTGGTAACTCGGAGGGACAGCGATTGTAAAGCACCACAGGGCAGATTTACAAGGACTGGTGCATCTCTGCATATTAGCAGGGATGTGCCAGAAAAGATGCGACACGTAAAAATACCCACCACGGATGCCTCCCATTTACAATGCGCGCACTGTGGCACAAGGATAGACAGATCCGTGTCGCATCTTTTGTCGTAAGGGCAGCGCTGAAGTTGTGTCGCAAGCACTACGCAAATCCAGCAATGCTCAGGGGCGGCCTATTCCTAACGTGCTGCATCACTCCTTACGCCTGATTCACGCAGGTGCAAGGTTTCGACGTAGTGGCGTCGTAAAAGTGGCTCAGTGAAATCTTGTAGATTTCACTGCATCACTTTTACGAGGATTTCCTGCGTGGGAACGCCCACCCTGCATACATTATACCTGACTCAAGTATAATGTAGTGTAGGGATTTGCAACGTGAGGCATCTCCCTAGATTGTACGTTGTAAATATGTTGCAACGTGGCGCATTGCTTATGAAGCCACTGCATCATAGAAATGACGCAATAGTGGCGCAAATGTGTCGCAAGGGGCTTGTAACTCTGCCACCACTTATTTAAGCCACTACTTTTTGAACGCGCTGCGAACTGTGGAGGACGACATAAAAAAGTCCACTGAGTTCTTAACCGATGAGCAGGGGATCATAGCACTGTATTTATTTTGGCTGTGTTTATTTTGAATTCTTCTTTCATTTGACATTAGATTTAGCACCAATGTTTTGAAAAGTATTACTTCCATTAATTAGTGAGTTTGTACGGAAAAGGTACTTGAGTGTTTTTTCGTCCCTGCTGTCGTCAGACACCGAAGTGAATTGATTTTGGGAGGTGTGCACCTCTCACGTGGGTCTTTCCGTAGACTTCCTATTCACGTGGGCCACGGCGGGGCTACCCAGGCAGTCCTCAACGCTGCACTAGTCTCTTGTTTTCAAGTTTTTGGTGAGTAGAAAGAGCTATTTGAGCTGCGTGGCCCTGGTGTACGTAGGGAAACATTGTGAACTATCAATCGCGTCGAGGCATTGATGTTTTTCTTATATTTCACAGCCGCTGAAAGGCATGACCGCATAGATGGAATTTAGCAGGAGAACCCGAGATGGCCGCTCTCTGACACAGGACTAAGCTTTCTTTTTTGCGTAGTGTGCCCCCTATCACTAGCAACATAGTGACAATATCAAGGAACCTTAGTACCAGTATTTCTCATCATAGTAACCACGGATCTGAATGAAAAAATTAAACACCTCCTGCTTATCATGGATATGCACTTAGTTGGAAATTCGAGATCCTATAATGCTCACAACTGTAGCTAGCACGCTTTGCATACCAAAAAAGTTAAGAACACAGGGCCATATCACCAATATGTGCGTTAAAAAATGCACATCGCACATTTCCCTATCGCCGGCTATCGCCGGATTTTATCGCCGTGTTAGCGAGTCATTATCAACGCGCAACACGTAGGCGATATTAAATCCGGCGATAGCCGGCGATAGGGAACATTAGCGAGTGAAAACAAGCGTTGTTGTCACGCGCTAATGTGTGCCTTGATAATATGGGGGGTTGGATTCAGCTTTATGATCCACACCCCCATGTTATCAATGCCTAATACCTGATCAGAGCAGGCGTTGGGAGAACTGCGATAAACGAGTTTATCGCAGGTCTCCTTCTCCCAACGCCTGCCTTGGTAATAGGGTGTTACCACCTCCAACCACATTTTACATGTGGTTGGATGTGGGAACGCCCACTTTGCATGTCATTAGCAATGTTTCTTGCTGACATGCAAAGTGGGCTTGAGGCAGGCGTTAGCATGCCCTTGTTAATAGGGCGCTAGAAGTATCGCCGCTTTCTCGGCACAATTCGCCGAAAAAGCGGCGATACTTCACCTTGGTAATATGGCCCACAGTACTCTGGAAACTAAAAATAGGCTGAGTTCTTTTTTGTATCATCCTAAAGCTACAAGCTTTATTGTCTTCCCGAGTAACCGATTATCCTTAAATATTGCATATGGGAGATTATCCTTAAGTATTGCATGTGGGGATTTTGCAATCAATGATGTGTGCAAGGAAATCACGTTGAATTCTTAAATAAATAAACTTCTTTAACGTCAATTGTCCTAATACCATATGCATAAAATAAAGCCATAATTGGTATCCCTACTTAGTGCATGGCCACTGTTGTTTCCTGTATTCCTTGTTTTATGCAACTTCCATCAATATACCTACACATTGCATTGCTAGTGATTTTGCCATTTGTGTCTGAATCATATGGCCGGGATGCCCGCCACCCCCTCCCAACACATTTCCTCAAGAATGGGAAGTCGGAAAATAGTTGAACTTTTGGATGGCGGGAGGGAGTCACCCTCCCGGCCGTATTTATTAAAATATGAAACAAAATGTAAAACATTAAATAAAAGTTTCATCATTATGCATTATGTACAATTTGTCATTTATTACATTTCGATGCAGTCATGTACTTTTGGCTAACATCCTGAAAATGCATACACTCTAACTCAAATTGTACATCCTAGCATTAAGGGCCAACGGCAAGGTCTTAACCGGTGTCAGATCCCTACTACCAGACTCCCGCCCTCACGGTGTGAGCGGCGCATGCGCAGAGGACTGTACCCTCATTGCCAACTGTAACTTCCCTTGTCGTGCTGGGGGCCCCCTTTCTACTCGACGCCATCTTAAGGGTCGTCCAAATTCCCGTATGAGGTCTCTGTAGGAAGGACAGCGTGGACTCTCCCCCCATCCCCACACTCTCTTTCTGCCGTCGCGGATATCCGGCCCCGGGAAATTAGTAGGAGGGACATCTAACCGCCTCCCCCCCTGGGAGGGGCCCATGGCCATCTCCCCCTAGGCGCCCCATCCTTAGTGGGTGCCGCCTCCCCGTGGAAGGGGCCAATGGCCGTCTTCCCCCGGGCGCTCCCATTTATTGTGGGTGGCGCCCCACTCTAGGGACCTTGAAATTACTGCTCACCGATCATGACCTTACCGACCGACAAATAAATACGACAGTTGTTTACCTACTAAGGAAAGAAAAACTCGACATCATCCTACTGTGCCATCAATTGCTCTTTCCTGCAAGAAGACATCTCTGCAAAAAGGTCAATCTTTATTCTCAACATTCCTTCATTCTTTTTACCAAGGAAAAAGGCCTATACTTCCATCTCTCTGCAAGACTTTATTTCTCCAAACATTTGCCATAAGGGGCTGGTGGGTGGGTCAAAATTGCTGCTTGTTCCGTCGAGGGCTCACGGGCAACGAGTGGTGCAGCCTTCCGATCCGAGGAACAAGAGGGCGCTCCTTTGGATTCCCGCTCCTTTATTCTTCTGCGGGAGGGCGTGTACCCGTCCCCGGTACGCCTACGGGGCGTGGTCGTCTTCCGTTGAGGTGTCTAGGACAACCCCTCTTGGGCGGGGGAAGGCGCGCCCCGGCTACGCCGCTTCGGGCATACCAGCCGGGCTACGCCCACCCCGCCCAAAATGGTTTCCCGGGAGGTTCGGGGCACCCATCCATACGTTCGGGGGGACCGAGTGGTCGCCCCTTTCCATATGGCCGGGATGCCCGCCACCCCCTCCCAACACATTTCCCCAAGAATGGGAAGTCGGACAATAGTTGAACTTTTGGAAGGCGGGAGGGAGTCACCCTCCCGGCCGTATTTATTAAAATATGATACAAAATTTAAAACATTAAATAAAAGTTTCATCATTATGCATTATGTACAATTTGTCATTTATTACATTTCGATGCAGTCATGTACTTTTGGCTAACATCCTGAAAATGCATACACTCTAACTCAAATTGTACATCCTAGCATTAAGGGCCAACGGCAAGGTCTTAACCGGTGTCAGATCCCTACTACCAGACTCCCGCCCTCACGGTGTGAGCGGCGCATGCGCAGAGGACTGTACCCTCATTGCCAACTGTAACTTCCCTTGTCGTGCTGGGGGCCCCCTTTCTACTCGACGCCATCTTAAGGGTCGTCCGAGTTCCCGTATGAGGTCTCTGTAGGAAGGACAGCGTGGACTCTCCCCCCATCCCCACACTCTCTATCCGCCGTCGCGGATATCCGGCCCCGGGAAATTAGTAGGAGGGGCATCTAACCGCCTCCCCCCCTGGGAGGGGCCCATGGCCATCTCCCCCTAGGCGCCCCATCCTTAGTGGGTGCCGCCTCCCCGTGGAAGGGGCCAATGGCCGTCTTCCCCCGGGCGCTCCCATCCATTGTGGGTGGCGCCCCACTCTAGGGACCTTGAAATTACTGCTCACCGATCATGACCTTACCGTCACAGACCGGATAGTTGACCGACTATCCGGTCCCCCCAAATCCTCCTAAAGGTCATGCTTCCTCAAACCCCTTAGCCATGCTACGAAGTCTCCTATGAGTAAGTCATTCCCCTCCCTGGACAGGTGAACCCCATCGTTCAGATACATTTGATCACCCCGAATACACCCATGAGGAATGTTATGCAACTGCGCAGAACGGAACAATCTACCAATTTTATTATTGACCCGTTTAACTGAATGGTTCAGTGCTGACCCCGAAAGGCCCCCCTGCCACATTTTCCTAGGAATCATGTGGGACCAGGCAATCGTACACCCCGGGACTCTTTTAGCCAACCAGCTAACCGCCGACAAAATTCGTTCAAGTAACACTCGTCTACCCAGTGTCACCAAGTCGTTGCCTCCCAGGTGTACTATGACTACAGATGGCGGTGACCTATACCGCCCTAGAAGCCCCTCGAAAAATGATTCAAAGTGGTCAGAAACGAGCCCACCCTTCCCATGGAAGGACACTCTGAACCCGTATTCCCCAGGTGCGTGAATCGGGTCACCTTGCTTGAATACGTCACCGGCGCGCCTCACGTATGAGTGGCCCACGACCCATACCATCCTCTCTCCAGTCGGTGGCCTCTGACCGCTGGTCTCCTGGTGCTGGGTCGACCTCAAATTCCGCACCGCGTGGCAGGCTCGCGAAACTGTAAAGTAAACAAAGACAGAAAACGTGAGTGCATGTCAATTGATCACTCACAACATGTGCAATCGCACATACCTCTTGAAGCAATTCGAGGACCAACGGCCCAATTGTTTCACTTCCTCAGCACTCTGACCCCTGGCTGTAGCCTCAGTAGCAGCCCCTATCCTAAAGGAGTGGGTCCCAAAATCGCACGGGTCCATGCCCGCGTCAGCGATTGACAGTGCTAGCACCCTCTGAAACTGGAATCTCGTCAGTGGAGTGCCATCCTTGTGTCGGAGCAAACTCCCCCCCCATGCGGCCGCCCTTAGCGCCAAATAGTCTTCCACACACTTCAACGGGCAGATGGGGACCCACGCTTGCGCTGTACGACCACACTGTTTCCCATAGCCCACTGGTCAGTCTTGGACCTGGCTATCACGATCACCATCGAATCACCCCTTATTTGGATGTGATCCCTGCACAAGCCTCCCTCCATATCTCTCTTGTTCCTTGCGACAAGCTCGCTCACCCTCATAGCCCCATGGAATGCCAATGTGAACGCTGCACGGAACAGAACTGCTTCAAAATGGGAGGAACACGTCTCATCCAGCTTTGCTAAAAGCAGAGACAGTCTGTCTAAGCCAATCGGGTGCCTCGTATCTTGCTTGCAACCCTCAAGGCGCTGCCAGCCGCGAAGGGCTTTTTTCACCAAAAAGGAACCTGTAGGGTCTTCTATGCCGTGTACCTGGGCCATGAATGAAATGGCCGCCCTATGCCTACTGGCCGTTGCCGCTGATCGGCCCTCTCTGTGCAGCGCTACCAAGTACCCCAGGAAGGATTCCTCCTGACCCCAGTTCTGACTCTCTGTGGGACCCAAATATGTGCAATAGGAACGAAACGTTCCTTCGTATGCTTTCCTTGTCCTGGGGGCTAAACTCGCTGCCACGAGGTCTTGTAATCCGGGGCATCGATTAGCCATATTGTTTCGGGGAATGGTGCTGCCTCTAGGTCCGCTGTGGGTAGATAACCCCTGAATGCCTGCATATGTGAACGAGAGAGTGCATCAGCCGCATGATTCAGTGCACCTGGCACATGTTTCGCCCTGAACTGTACATTCAATCTCATGCAAAGCAGCACAATTTCTTTCAACAATCTCAAGATCAATTTGCAGCGTGCTGCCTGTTGGTTAATGCACTCGACAACAGTCATATTATCAGACCAAAACACCACTGAGCGGTCCCTGAAGTCGTCAGACCATGTCATCAGAGCAACCCAGATGGGGAATAACTCCAGGAAACCAATGTTACTTGTGAGACCGTTGGAGTGCCACCATGTTGGCCATGTTTGTGCCGACCATTGATTACCTAAGATGGCGCCAAAACCCACGCTCCCTGCTGAGTCGGTCCATAGACCTAGTTCATCTGAAGATTCCGGCGGGGAGTTCCACACGACTCGACCGTTGAAGTCCGCCAGAAATGCCATCCAAATACGCATATCCTGGCGAACCTCCCCTGACAGTCTCGTACGGTGGTGACCCTCTTTGAGACCTACCATAGCTTGCGCGATAGAGCGCGAAAAGGGGGCGGGCCATAGGCATCACCCTCAAGGCAAAATTAAGCTGACCCACTGTTTGTTGTAACTGGTGCAGGGTCACTTTATCCCCACTCAGGCATTGCATCAAGGAAGCCCGAAACTTGACCACTTTTTCCATTGGCAATTGGAAACACCCCTCCACAGAATCGAGTTCAATTCCCAGAAACTCCAGTGAAGTAGATGGTCCAATCGTCTTACCTGGTACCAATGGGACTCCAAATTCACTCATGAGGATGCAGAAATCATACAGCGCCTGCGCGCAGTTCGTATCACCGGCTGCCCCCAAAAACAGGAAGTCATCCAGATAATGCATAACATGTCTATGCCCTGTAGCCTCGGTGAATGCCCATTCTAAAAAACAGCTAAACATTTCAAAATACGCACAAGAAATGGAGCAACCCATGGGCATGCATTTATCCATGTAATAACATCCCTGAAATGCAAAACCTAGCAGGCGCTGATCCTGCGGGTGCACCGGAAGCAACCGGAACGCTGATTCGATATCACATTTCGCCATCAGCGCCCCAGGGCCTAGGTGGTTCAACATGGCCAAGGCATCGTCGAACGATGCATATCGTACTGCGCAAACTTCTGGGTCAATGGCATCATTCACCGAGGAACCCCTAGGAGCAGAAAGGTTATGTATGAGTCTAAACTCCCCTGGGTCCTTCTTCGGGACAACCCCCAACGGGGAACAGATGAACTCAGCCACCGGCGGGCAACGAAAGGGCCCAGCCACTCGCCCTAAACTGACTTCCTGTGCTATTTTCTTTTCTGCCACGCCTGGGTTGTGCTGTACCGATAACTGGCTTCTACAAAAGGAGTTCCCCCAAAAATCCCCCGCCGGGATGTGGAAGCCATGTAAGAATCCCTTCCTCAACACCCCAGCGGATACATGATCAGGGTATTTGTTTAACCAAGGAATCATAACCATGAGATCAACGGGTGTAGGCAATCGGTCACAAAACTCTACCTCACTCCTGCTTAGACCCGCCTTTACCCCCCGTCCTGCCAATTTTTGATCTACATGCACTTTCCGGGTGTGAGGAATTCCCACAGCCGGCACACACATGCTTAAACTTGCATGTCCCCTGTGGTCTGTTACAGTTGCCTCTATTGAAGCCCCAACAGACCCCCCCCTTTTCCACCATTCCCGCCAACTCTAGGCTGGTAGTCCCCCCCTGTGCCTGCTCGAAAGGGCACCCCGGGCTTTTGGCGGACCACTCTGGACCCGCTCCCGCCTGGCGAGGACGTACCTGTCGCCCCTGGCAGGAGCTGCTTGTGCCATGACACCGAGTCCAAACAATCCCAAGACAAAGAAGCATCAAATTCTTTTGCTTTACGGAATTTCATGTCATAGCCTTTCCATTCTTCCCCCTCATACATTGAATAGAAATCCATAATGCGATTCTGATAGCAAATCAAATCAGTCATAACCTCGGGTTTACGTTCCCCCATCACTGCGGTAAATATAGAGAAGGCCTTAACCCAGTTCGTCACTGTCTCGTCCACCCTGAACTCGGCCATCTTGGCGCGCCAGACACTGGGGTGCCACAAATCTTTCTGCGTTTTAGCATACTCCATCTCGCGATGGTCAGTTAACAATGAAAACATGTTGACATACTTGTCTCCCCATATTAACTCTTTCGTGGCCATGGGAATGTGCTGTGCAACCTTTTCCCGCCTTGAGGGTATTGAGCCCTCCCCCGCCATCGGCAATGCGAGCTTACCCGGATCGGCCGTTGCTGCCGCCGTCTTTTCCTGACCAGCTGCTGGTACTCCAGGTGCCACCTGTGGGGGAACAAGAGGAACACTCGCCTTTGCGACATCTCTCGATTGCCGCAACTGCTTTCTTAATACTCTGGCTTCTTCGGCCGGATCTCCCAGGGTCACTGTGCCCCCGACCTTTGTTTTGAGCCATGCCGTCAACTGTGCGGCCAATTCTGGGGGCATTTCATCATCCTCGGGCGAGGTGATCACCACCGGAATAGGCTGGCTTAATTCTGGTTTGTGAACCGGGTTACCAGCCGGTACGAGGGGGACGATGGAGGGTACCTCTGGGACCGGGACCCCCCCGAAACCGCCCTTTCTTTGACCCGCTTCCCTCTTACCCCGGGGACGACTCCCGGCAAGGCCGGGCCTATTATCTTTTTCGGCTGACCTGGGTCGTTCAATGCGGCCAATTGCTTCTTCACCTCCGCTAGACCTCTCCCGAGCGATTGGACTTGTCCGAGCTTTCGGTCCATACAAGCCATCCGGTTCGACAACAGGCGTAACACCCTCTCCGTCTCGGAACCCTTTCCTGCTTTCTTGTTAGGCATGGTTTCGAGACTTCCGCCCTTGGTCGATCCACGAGGTCCTGAAATCTGTGAGCCCTCGAAACTGAAAGAGAAAAAACAGGATTACCAAGTTCAAAATTGCTGCTTGTTCCGTCGAGGGCTCACGGGCAACGAGTGGTGCAGCCTTCCGATCCGAGGAACAAGAGGACGATCCTTTGGATTCCCGCTCCTTTATTCTTCTGCGGGAGGGCGTGTACCCGTCCCCGGTACGCCTACGGGGCGTGGTCGTCTTCTGTTGAGGTGTCTAGGACAACCCCTCTTGGGCGGGGGAAGGCGCGCCCCGGCTACGCCGCTTCGGGCATACCAGCCGGGCTACGCCCACCCCGCCCAAAATAGTTTCCCGGGAGGTTCAGGGCACCCATCCATACGTTCGGGGGGACCGAGTGGTCGCCCCTTTCCAATAGCTGTGGTGGGTGGGGTGTGTTGGCATTTTAATGTAAGGAGCAATGCATTGCAATGTATAGAGAAACTGAGAGAGAACAATCCTTGTGCATCAACTTCCGAAGCTGAAACAATTACTTAGAAATAAAGGCACACAGTCACATTTGCAATACATGAGAGAAGCGTGGCTCAGTGGTTAGAGGCGGCAGACCCGGAAGCTGAGATCAGCCATGGACCAGGGTTCGATTCCCCGCCTCGGCGGGTCTCGGGCTCAAAAAATTCCACGGACTCGACAATTCTCGCTCCGGTGCCTACTCGACTCACGGGGTCACACTCTGCGACTCTGGGCAATAGCTTGCTTAATCTCCACTACGGCCCCTCGCGGCGGCATGCCTGGCTTTCACCTTGTGGATACCCTGCCGGGGTATCTCACAGGGGAATACCAGGACGGGTTCCCTAAGCAAGCGCCTTGAGACCTTCGGGTGATATGTGCGCTATATAAGTCAAATACATTTACATTTACATTTATGATTGCAAAATATCTTTTCTTGAACCTACTTAACCCCTTCCATGCTCATGACGAGCTGAGCTCGTCATGTGTTGCGCCGCTCGCATGCTCATGACGAGCTCAGCTCGTCACATAACGTGGCTTTTTAAAAAAAGCCGCACAGCGTGAGAAAAGCCGCCGCACGCATGCGGTTAATAGTACGATATAGGTTAGCAAGGTATCTGCTGACAATAATTATGATAGAGCCAACCTAGGTCATTTTGCAAAAATACACCAGATTTATCCTTCCAAATAAAATGATTTTTTTGTCAGTCACAGATTTAAAAAGGTACTAAAAAAAATATCCTTCCAAATAAAATGATTTTTTTGGTCACAGTCACAGATTTAAAAAGGTACTAAATAAATCCATAAGGCTAAGGGCCTTATTTAGAGTTTAGCAGATTACTACTCCATCATAAGGTTGATGGATTTGCGGTCTGCGCACAAGTGCATTATATTATTATATGCACTTGTAATACGGAGTATTTGTCACATAATAATAGCATCACATTTTTGATGGAGAACCCATATGCTAATCTTTGAATCGGGCCCTAAATATGTTATATGGATCCATATATAATATAGCAAGGAAGGCAAGTGAGCTATAAGCACAAGTACCTTGATTTCTCTTTGAAGGAGTCTTGAGCCCCTGTGTGTAGCACTAATGGGAATGCTGACACTGCCCAGCTTGAGCATGGGCACACCAGCACGTAGCCCAAAACACTGCAGACTACTAAAGAAGAAATCCTCCTCCTAGTTTAACCTGGGTTTCCCCAGCAATGCACTATACTCCTCCTCAGATGACACCCCTTCATGGCTGGGTCTGGTATGGTGGTAACCTGTATAAGAGTTTTCCCTCATTCTGGTCGGGTGTATACCGCATACCTCATTGTGTAGAACAATCCTTTCTTGACATACAAATCTGAGGGATGTGTCAAATTCTGGAATTTTCAATTTCAATACCTTTTGCATCACAAATGTCCCATGTATAAAAGAGAATTGAGAACACATCCAGAAACATTACATTTGAGCCAATGTAATGTGAGTGAGTGCCCAAATGGATTCCAGCAAATTTGGGTATTGGCAAACCCACCAATGTCAAGCAACAGATTCAGATGACAGAGACCCTTTCAAACAGGAGCTTGCACTCAAGGTAAACTGCTGGTGCTTGTTTGATTTTCATTGCGTCGGAAAAACATTGGACATAAGGAGTCTCATTACGATGTTGGTTGGAAAGCATTTTGACCGACTCTGTGTTGGAATCAGTTCTGACCGACTTGGGTTCTGCAAGTCTGACTGACCAATTACAATGTTTCTGAACACCGTTCAGTCGTACTGCCATTGAATTCAATGGGAGCCTTTGTTATGACAGACAACACAGGTTCCCATTGAAAAACAGGGTGCCCCCTGCCAGAGGCACCCCATGGTGCCTACCACACTGTGCATGGTTGGTAAAAGGGATCCCATGGGTACCCCCACGGGCCTCAACTGGAGGCCTCCAGGTGATTGGGGCCCCAAAGTCAGTTTCATACAGCTGTTTGGTGTTGGACAGACCGATTTGGAAAGGCGTTCTGAATCCGACATCGTAATACATCGGTCGGAAACGCAGTCCATAGACTTGTACAATTCAGCTCCGACCGACTCGGAATCTCCGAATGCCAGTCGGAACCGAGTCGGAAAGACAGAAAGGTTACCTTCTATCATAATTGGTCGGTCGGAAACATGGCTTCCGACATGGGGTAGGAAAACCTGAATGCCGTTCGGAGTCTTTCTGACCGACATCGTAATGAGACCCTATGTGTTTAGGCTCCACATTTCCCTTGCTCAGGTAAGGTCGTAATTTTTAATTCCATGTGCAATATAAAAAAACAAAGTGTTATGACATTAAAACAAACATAGGGAAAATGCTTAAAGGGTCAGTTGGCATGAATCTCATGCATGCGATGCATAATAAAGTAAGTTGTTGTCTATTTAAAAAAGCAGTTTGAATTATATTTTTTTCTTCCTTTTATGGATCTTAAATTAGAGACTAAAAATATCTTCACATTGATCTGGGTTATGTACCCATATTTCCAATCAAGTCAGTATTGTCATTCATTGTCAAGATAGTCAGACGTGATATACAATTTTGCAGACGTAAGTGAGCTCACTACAAAAAGAATACTATTGCTCTGGTTTTCATGTAGACACATTTTCAAAGAAAAATGACATTGACGTTGCAGGCAAGCCTATGCCTTTGTACCTGTTTGTTAATCACCACAAGTATTGCTGCATGTAGGTGCTGGTTAATGTTACTTTACAGTGGGCTTAGAGTTTGCCCATTTCTTAACCAGTGAATGCCTTCATTCTCGCTGTCATTTTTTCGATTCTTATTCAGCAGCGTGTGTGGACTTTAGTCCTCTTCTTGTTTTTGTCCTTCTCCTTGTTTGACGTCAATAAATGTAAGGAAGGGCATTGTCTTGGTTAATAGCAGTGGCTTCTGTCCCTCCAGAACAACTTTAAAAGATCCCTAAGAAAACGTCCCTGCTTGTAAATTTGTTTTGTTAATCCTTGGGATTTAGAAGAGATGTCATAAATGAAGCGTGAATGGCTATAATTAGTTGTCTTTTTATTTGTTTAGCAATAGTGCGTCTGGTGATAAGTGGCACAATGGGGATGGTTTTTCTCATAAAATTATTTATATAATATATTAAAGCGTGAGATTTAAGATTCACACTAAGGCAAGTCATTCTCAAAAGAGAGCATTTACTTTAAATGCACAGCATCTTATCTCTTACAGCTGATACGCAGGCAGGGAACCGTTTTAACAAGAGCGGCTTTCCCTGGTTGTATAATGCTTAAAGCACTTAGGGGCATATTACCAACGTTAAGCGATATTTATCGCTAACGATGCTTAGCAACGAATTTTTTAACGCTAAGCATCGTCAGAAATTATCGCAGATAAACCTTGCTATTGTCAAGGTTTATCGCAAATGCGATAAAAAACGGCCGCAATGCATGAATATCGCTGAAAAGTCAGCGATATTCATGCATTACCGAGCTAATGCTCTTAGCCATGTTATCCACCTCCCATTGGATAACATGGCTAAGAACTGCTCAGGGCAGGTGTTAGTTTTTGGAGATATTCGCGCTTAGCGCGAATATCTCCAAGAGTTGGTAATAGGAGATAGCGATGTTAGCGACTGTTTCCAGTCGCTAACATCTTGGCACTCCCACTTTGCATGTCATTAGTGATAAATATCACTGACATGCAAAGTGGGGCCCAGGTTGGTCGCTATCTCCTACTAGCTGTCGCTAACTGGTGTTAGTAATAGGGATATAATTTTATCTCCGCTTTCTTGGCTTTTAAAGCCAAAAAAGTGGAGATAAACCCCCTTAATAATATGCCCCTTAGAGACCATGCAGTCCTGTTCTTGAAAGTCTTATTCCTGTCCTCATATATCTCTTATAGTGAAAAATCCTTCAGACTTCACCGATTGGCTATGCTTATTGAGGCAAATTCTGTTCTTTGCCCTCAAACAAAAATGCAGTGTTACTGCTCGTTACACACACAGAATGTTCTTGTATTATATGCTATGTTATATTATGTCATGTTAATATGATTTCTAAAGCACAACTGTTACCCTAAGGTTTCCTAGTGCTGAGCACTGCCTAAATGATTACTGTTGAGTGAATGCCGCTGGCACCACGACACGAAGGGGAGTATGGGGGGACAGCGCCCTAGTCCCACACGTCGGGCGAGCGTAGCCTGCAGCGCACCCCCCTGAGACGCCCCCCCCCGGCCAACAGCCAATGGGGAGGGCTCACCTGGGGACGGGGGAGGCGTGTCCAAGGGTATATGACCGGGCCAGCATCTAGGCTCGGCCTTTAGTTCCCGCGCCTAGTCCGAGGCTGCTCTGCGCTGGCTATTGTACACTTATTTAAATAGCCGTTGCCTGACCAGCCAATCCTGTCTGTCGCCAGGTCACCACTGTTTAGAGACTACAAATTGCCTTTGTTTACTACCTAGCTGTTCTCTTTCCTCAAATATATTATTGAACAGCGTACTCCATGGCAAGTGAAAGTGTAGCGCACTGAAGAAATAACATAGTTCCCCTACATTGCGTTTCTCCTCGGAACCAAAATTAAATAATTGTTAATTGGGGCAAGGGTAGGTGTAGCGCACTGTAGAAATAACATAGTTCATGTGATTCCCTTAACTGTATGAAATGTGTTGTTCCTATAAGCCTGTTGCTGGAAAATCATGACGTGTGAGCCTGAAGGGGTGTGGATTTGGCATAAATACAATGCGCGCGGGAGTGGGGGGATGTGTGTCACGAGTGCTGGCTTCGTTTCAAACGTATATTAGCAGCAACCTTACAATAAAAGATGCTGTAATGCTCTGCGCCTTTCTGGTTACTTGACAGTTGAAAATCCAAGTGCCAATTGCATTGTCAGGCGGGTTCGATAATGAACAGTTGCTAATGTGATTTTAGACGCTGCGACGTGGCCTCGACCGAGCGTGGTTCCCGCCCCCATCTATTGCTGCCTAGTGCGACCGGCTTAGGCCATGATGGAGTAGGAATAAAATTCCCCTTTCCCAAGAGCCAATAAAGTATTTATAAAGTTTAATATTATTTTATGACCAAGAAGAATAGCTTGATTGCAAAGCTCTAGCAACATTCGCATCCCGGAAACTTTGAATGCGGCTTTGGTAGTAGGATCCACGCGAAAGACTGACTTTCAAGCAAACTGTAAGAGAAGAGAGTTCGTTTTCTTTGTATTTTCTCCCATTAACGTCGTCGCGGAAAGCCACTAAATCTTCTTGTATTCTCCGTAAATAAGGTCTTTCGCGCTTATCTGTAAGCTTCTTTCACTCCAGGGTGTGAGTGTTTACTCTGGCTTTTGTCCCGGTGTTCACTGGTCTCCGTGACCACGGGCCCGTTCTAAGCGCTGTGATTGTCGCGATCGGGACAAAAGTAAAACCGGCCACGGAGAGGTTTGTGCTGAAGAAAGGGATTGTTTGAGGTTAATAACCACCGCCATGTCAGCCGCATTGCGGCCTGCGTGCGGCACGCTCCGGTGCCAATTGAAGATAATAATGAAAAGGGGCAACAGGTTTTGAGGGGTACTTTCAAACGTGCACTCTCGTGGTTCTGGCACCAACCCGTGGAAAACAGATTTATAACAAGGGCGACTTGGAAAAACGGAGTTTACTTTGTAAATATGCACGGCGTGCTGCCACTTCGGAGTATTCAGTCATATGTCATGAGATTTTATAACCTTTACGTGGTGTTTTGTTTCAAAGGACGCACCTTTTTCATGTATTTGCGGCACAAATAACCTTATTCTCTTTCCGTTTCCTAGGCAATTCTCGTTATAGTTGTGACCGCTTAGAAACTGTGTGGTGCCTACAAATTAAATGTTTACATCTCTATAGGGTCAACACAGCTTTGCAACTTTCTGACATCAGTACTATGAGCACCAAAGTTGTGCCATAGTCTTAAAAACCGCACTCTTAGAACAGGAACATTCTCGCATCAATGCATCCATCCTTGTATGCTATATGATTTTGCTTTTCGACCTGATTTGTCATATTGCATTTAAGTACAAATCAGGGAACGTCAATGAATCCCTCCACCCTGCAGGTAAATGAGAAAGGTTTCATTGCGGAGAAGAAATAAGGGGTTTGAGTCGTGAAGTCACAGAGCAGGTGTAAGATCCTTACAATTCAAAGTTTTTTCACTTCGGCAAAAATACTTTCTCATTTAAATTTTTTTTTAAAAAAAGGCGCTAAAAGATTAGTTGGGCATAATTAATTGCAAGACCAAAGCCATATAATAACAACATATTCTTTTACCTGCTGATAAAATTCTTTAAAATATACAGCTCATTAAAGAGGCGGTCTGATTGACACCCAGTTAAGAAAGTTTTCCTCCTTACTTTTTCATGCGGACTGGACAAAATGAATGTAAGATGCTACCTTTAAAATTATTGATGCTCTTTAGCAAGCAACATGGCAGTACGAGGTGCAAGACTGTGTCCATGGTACAGATGTGCATATTATCGTAAAATCACTTTCATGAAATTCCTAGAAAGCCTAATGCCCCTATCTGGTGTATTAGCATGAGGTGTTGTATAGTAGCATTGGTGTTGATAAGTAGAAGCAGTCAGGTGTTGATAAATAGAAGCAGTCACAACGGTGGAGCCTACATTTGCGTAATGCTCATTTGACGTAAACAAATACAAATCGCACGAGAGGGACCATAACAGTGCTCAGGCAATTTCAATCATTTTCTTGTGGCTAGGTCCCCCAGAGCTAGCATTGTTCGGCCCTGCTGTGTAGGCAAGACCGCTGCTAGTCACCCCATGCATGTGTAGGCCTAAGAGACGGCTAGCTGTCGTGTGGCCTAAGCCTGAAACACAAGGAAAACTGACGGTTACAGATTGTCATCTTGAAATGATTGCTTTGAGCTTGAATACTAAAGTTCTCTAACAACTTAAGGGTAAATACACAGCAAAACGTTTTGACTCAAATGGAGCGATGGGAACAATTTCTCTTGAAATTACAATGGAGATTAAGTTAATTTCTCATTGAATTATGGAAATTTGTTTACAAGATTATATTTGGTGGCATCCTGTTGATCGCTTGTATAAGGTGCTAGGAGTTAATCCAGGTATGAAGGAGTATTCAGATATATCAACCATTAAGTGCGCATGCGCTATAAATAATATCATTTCCGACACCACTATTTCATAGTAAGTGAGTGGTAAAGCAGCGTTTGCGGAACGAACTTGGTCCATTTTGGAACATATGCAGAAACATGTATCACTGGTTGCAGAATTGCACTACTTTCTACATATAGTCTTTAATTAATATAGGCAGACCCCCCTGAAATGGACTTTCAGCGGGTCGATGTGATAATTGTGCAATATGTGAGAGTCAAATTATTGAGCTTGCAAGAGGTTTCACATTTGTGTACAGTTGCGCTGCTCTGTTCTGCCTGACCTGCAAACAATGAGCCTCAGTCTTTCAAAGCAAATCACACCTTTGGCCGAAGGCCACCACAGTGTAAACGATATCATTCGCAGCTGGGCCCAGTCAAAACAACCACGAGGCTGAGGCACGAGATGCTCTCAGCCTCTGTACTCTTCCCAATCAGGATGGTAGATCGCTGTTAAGTAAAATGCACATTATACATGGACAATGCATTGCATAAGTGGGTAATTAAAGCAGTATCCATGATGTGTTACATGAGACGGCGAAGGTTACAAGGTATAGGAGTCCCTATCCTTCATAGTCCACAGTGCTATATTAGAAGGATTCCAGTTTGTGAGCTGCAAGTAACAAGCTACAACAAATGGCTCATGCAGAATGCAACAGAGAAGC
Organism: Lissotriton helveticus; assembly: GCF_964261635.1. Lineage (NCBI taxonomy): Eukaryota > Metazoa > Chordata > Amphibia > Caudata > Salamandridae > Lissotriton > Lissotriton helveticus. The sequence continues at coordinate 903,113,063 of NC_136071.1, forward strand.
TCAATTCAGGTCTTCCATTAGCATCCGATAAAATATTGCAAATAACATGCAGAATGCAACAGAGAAGCAGGGACCAAGCTAATGCCAAACAGCTTAATTCAAACTGCGGGCTTCGCAAGAGGTGGAGGGCCCTGGGCCGGGTACATATTAAGCGGGCGCCCTGAGCAGTGAATTATGGGTTATTCAGGTCCCAAGGTGGCGAGAGCAATGTTGTGGTAACCAGTCCTGTGTGAGTGGGACCTACCCTTGTAGCATAATCCAGTGCGGGCAGGTTCAGATGGGGCGTTACCATGCAACAACTGGGTGTCCAGTATGTTATAAAGCACTTTGAGGCTCAAACAAGTACAGCACCCTGTGTACAAAGGTGTCTTTTCTACCTGTACCTACGCATCTCCATACGAGGTGCGGCTTCGGTAACTAAGGGCGTGTCTACGCAATTCTCATTAGAGGTGCGGCTTATGGAACTAAGGGCGTGTACACACCATAGTGGTGTGGCAAAGGGGACTATGATAGAGGTGCATGAAACAAAAGGGGAAGATGATAGAGGTGCACGAAACAGTGTCAGAAAGTAGATAGGTGGGTGGGGGGCTCTGTAATCGACGGAGGCCTCCTCCAGAGCTGTGGCGGAGTACAGGGCTATCTGGAAGCAGATGGACTGTAGGGGTACCTCTGTGGCAGAAGGATACAGTCTAAATACCTCTGCCTGGCACAGTAGGGTGCCCGAGCCAGGAACCTGGAGCCGAGGGGGTTCCAGGAAACAGCGTCGGCGCCCCGTTAGTCCTTCGGGCGGTCGGGGGGCCTGAACCGACCGGGGGTGTGCCTCATCTCCCGCCCTGACAGGGGGGGCGGGAGTCTAACGAAATAAAGTGATAATGTACTGCACCGTCAGAGCATCGCCTCGCCGTGCAAGATGGCTCCTTGGGCATGCGGGTCAGCGAGAGGCTGCTGCATTGGATCGCCTGTAAGATGACCCACCTATCAGTACCTGTGTTGTACGCAAATAAACCTGCACCACTGGTTTCCCACAAATATGTCTCATGAGTTTCCTTGGTATGTAAGTGTAATGAGCGCATGGGCGAAGCAAGCACTGATGGTGTGGGCACTATGACTATAGCGTAAATAACCAGGTTCTCAGCCCTGTCTTATAAAGCGGAAGGCTCTGATTCACAAAGGTATAACGTACAAATAGCCCTTTTTGAGTTTAAAGCCACGTTTAAAAACCACAAAAGATACATCTATAAAAAGGGATTCCACAAATGATTGTTTTGTGATTAAATCTACTCTATGACGGAGTCGGCGAGTGTGCGGGGGAGGGGTAGAGGGGCATGTCAGGGTGACAATACGCTGAAGATTTGAGCACACCCACAGAATTGCCTCCAACCTATTCCAGCTCTCGAAAAGATCATATGGTTCTTCGGCTCTGGGCTTGGAACAGTAACTGTACACCCGCAACATTTTTCAGTGGGGTGGGGCTGGTCAGGGGTACAAAAAAAGTCTTTCTTCTGCACAGGGATACAAATCTTCCAGGTGGAGGAAAAAATGGGAACAAATGCCCTTGCAGACCTCTGCAAATTTGAAAACGTGAGAAAACTTCACCCAATTGAGACCGGAAACCAGGGGATGTACATTTTCAATTTTTTATCTGAGCCCTCATGTTATAAATCTCGGTTTTATATTTTTGTTAGCTGGCCATGTGCTATTTTTTAAAAAATGTTTGCCATGTGTGTGCAAACAGTTTTGAATGCAAAACACAACCTAATATATATTTTGTTTGACAAAACTTCAATTGATGTTAAAAACATAAATGCATCCATCTCCCTTTATTAACCATTCTCCGCCTCTCGGTGCCTTTGCATGTATATGAACAACAATATTATAATATGACCTTGTTGCCTGTTTGCTGCCTTCACAGTCAATACTTGATAAATGGGTTTTCAGGATAGATGCATATACATATGCATTATGTTCTTATAATGGATGCGCAATAGACGTAATTTGCACTGCAGTTGTTTCTCGTGGAAACATGACTGGATTGCATCCCTTGACAGTTCGGGAAACCCAGGCTCAAGAGGAGCTCTAACTGTCCACATGAAGGAATAACATTATGGGTGATTTATGTATCTGCGTTAGAACAATCAAACTGCCAGACCATGTTTTTAATACTGCTCACTAGGCCTGAGCAATTCGATTTCTTCAAACTCCCAAATCCCCACACTTTCACGTGGTTCATGATACTTAAAACACGTTTCGGCGTTTGTGGTTTTGTTTCTGTCGTGGATGTAAATTTCTGTCGTGGATGTAAATGTCCAAAATCTAGGCTCTTCTCATCATTCCAAAGAACACGTGCAGACCGAGGAAGGTGACTTATGTGTTAATCCGGGACACTGTTCAAGGGTAAAGTAAAAAGCGAGAACGGAGCCGGCATATACTTTATTTAGGAGTAAGAGGAGAAGTGGATTTATTTGGCTAAAATGTTCCATCTCAATGTTAGGGAAAGGTCAAGTCAAGTTCAGTAAAAATTGACATGATAAAGGCACCATTTACTTCCTCACAGACAGCATCTTATAGTTACTTCACAGGGAAACAATTCTTTTAAGAAATATGAGGCTTGCTCACTGATTAAACTTCTCTGCACAAATGTAACCCCTTACAATTTAGTTTTGGTAAAAGACCTTTTAAAAAAAACTTATACATGTGAAAAATGCAATGGCTTAAACCTTATATGCATTTGTTCAGAGTGTAATATTCTGTTTATTGTCATTGTCTTTTTAAAATGATTTTTATTTGGTTTTATGAACGAAGAACTTGCTTTGGAATACACAATCGAGTGCATAGGATAGCAAACCCAATTCACAAGGATAATGGGGCGGGCGACAGTTCCACTTTCCCTTCAGGACAACAAATTGCATGGCAGTGTATCTTAGTTAATTGTAAATACTGTTCTGATCCTCCTGCCATCAGCCCCATACCTTGATGTATGTTCACGGGTAGCCATGGGCCCTATAAACCACCTCCTCAGTGTACATGCACCAATCCATATTCCTGAACCAGTCCACCACAGATGGCGCTGTCTCCGAGCCCCATAGTTTTACAATGTTTGTTTTAGCCACCATAGGGGCCATATTACAGAATAGCAGCGGATATCGAAGTATCATTTGTTCGCCCTAAAGTCCCAACATTACTCTCCGGACATCCAATTGTAGCTCTCTCTGTGTGAGAGTTCTAAATTTACATTGTCCCAAAACAATGCAAGATATGGGCATGCCCAAACAGTGTGAAGCAATGTTCCTGAGAGGCTACATCACCGAAGACACCTATCATCTTTTATTTTTGCCATTTGTACCAGTTTGCTTCTAGCATAATATGCTCTGTGTAGGGTTTTGAGTTGTACCAGCTTGAACCCTGACCTGATTTTCACATCCCTTGCGTATCTACATGTCTCTGCCCAGTCATCATCATTTATATACCCCAGCTTTTGTTCTGATCACTCTCGGTGTCTCGTTAAGGGCTAGGTGCAGTTATTACATACTGTGCAATAAACCTGTGATATCTCATGGCAGGGGGGGGGGCATCAGTATTCTGAAATTGAGAGTGGATGAATCTGCCACTTTAGTTGGGCGTGCTTTAGTTGTATGAATTTAAAATGTTGGGAGTCAGCCATCTCTTATTAGGACTGTATGTCCAGAAACATAACATGCCTTTCTGCCCCCTGATATCACCCAGTTCGGAGATGCCGAAGTTGTCCAACCCTTGGAAACCCCCCAGTTTACCCACCTTGCTGCGTTCCAATGAATCCCACAAGTGCGTTTTAAGTGTATTCATTTTGCTCCTCCATCTTGCAGCTGCCGTTGCTCTATGCCAGATTCTGACTACTGTGGTCGTAGGGGTGTCTTATTCCAGCTACCATAGTTTTTCTAACAAACGTAGCAGAAAAATTATGGTGCCTGCCCTCCAAGCTTATAGAATGAAAGTGCTACCTGCTGGCATATGTCATGCTGAGCTGTGGGCTTCTAAGGCACCATGCCTGCAAAAACTGGGAATTCATTCCTGCAGCACTTAATGTATCTTGTGTCAGGTACACCAATAAAGGCACTAAGGGCCGAGCTGGGCCAACACCGTGTTGAAGCATTGATCTATAAACCCCTCTAGTTGAGTCTTGCAAGCATGCAAATTAAGATGGCCACCTCCTAGTAAATCACCGAAGCGACCGTCCTTTATTAATAATTTTGCATTGAATTTGGGCTAGTTTTACAGCTTGTTTTAGTCTGTAGTGACTTGCCAAGACAAGTGCTTTCGAGGCATATAATGTCTGAGGCTTGTGGTTGCTGTTTTGAAGGGCCTCCCCCATCAAGACTTTTATCAGTGTTTCAATTCAGTAACTGACAAGTTTTCCTTTCAGGAAGGCAGAGTCACTCTGTGGAAAGGGCGCGTCTCAGGTCTAGGCACTCCCAGCAGCGGCCGGTAGTAGGTGTAACTGCAGGGCGGTGACGTGGGGAGGGGGAGGGGCAGGTTGGGGGGTAGTAATGTATGGATTACGGACTTTAACAGGTAGGTAGACATTTAAATAAATAAAACTAATTTTGTTGCGTGCACTGCATCACATTTGGCGGTGTTCTTGCTTTCTGCTTACCAACATTGCGGGCTCCCAAATCCGGAGGATTGGGACAGGGAAAGGTACCACTGCAAACCCCAGCCCAAATGAAGATGGATCACTATCCAGATCCTCCAACCATCTCCCCACTAGCATGGACAGGGTTCAACAGATCGGATGCGCATCAGGAAGCTGCAGAATGGGATGTGATCTTCAAGGCAATACAGCACTCCCAGGACACTGTAGAATCTAAAAAGGAGAGCCTACAAGTGGATTTCTCCCTGCTGCCTCAGGATCTGCCTAATGTGGTGCACAGGACCATGGAGATCGATAACTGTGTCCCCTCTGCCGAAGATCAAATCTCGTCCCTCAAGAGACAGATGTCCAGGATGTCCGCCTCAGTGTCCTCCCTGACAGAGAGAGCGGAGGACACCCAAAATTGGTCTCAGTGTAATCATCTCCAGCTTGATGGCCCACCTGAATCCTTGGTAGAGAGGGGCCTAGCCAGAGTGCTGGAGGGCGGGTTTAAAATATTTATGCCTGAAAATAAACTGTCTCCCTTTTTTTTCATCGAAAGAGCGCACTGCTCCCTGGTGCCCAGGCCTCCGCCTGGGGCCTCCCCGCGGCCTGTGATCCTTAGGCTGCTTTACTTTAAAGACCGGGATGCAATACTACCTCAATACTACTCACCTTGATCTGTGGTTTGACAACACAAATATGCTCTTGTTTCCAGACTACACAGAGGCAGTGCAGCAACATTGGCACTGCTTCACTGAAGTGAAGCAGAAGCTTTTGCCTTGGACCTGTACTACATGCTTCTGTTTCCCACCCTCCCATCTCAAGGTTGTCTTCCATTCACGCACCCTCTTCTTCAATACGCAATAGAAGGCTTGGGAGTGGACAATCGAGAGCCAGCTGCTGCCCCCCGACGGACACCGATCGGGGAGCACAAAGGAGCAAACTGCATCACCTTCCCAATGTCAGTGGAGGGGGGGTGCTCCTGCCCTTGGAAACCCTGGCTCAACTCTGGGGCCGATGGAGAAGGCTCGGGCTTGGCTCAAGAGGAACATAACCTGGACCCGGCTTCACCAGGGGAATTGGAAGACCTTTCAAATACACCACTGTTTGTTTGCTCTATGGAGGCAGACTTGGGCTCCTTGTCTCAGCTCTCTTGTCCACCTGACTTGGATACTCACTTTCCGTTTGCAGTGTCAATTGCGTTGCGGGGAGGTGACTGGGAGAGTTTGCCCGGGGGGATGGTTGTGTTTGCTTCACTCTCCCTCCCATTATGTTTGCTTCCCTCCCCTCCCCTGGGCCAAGTGGCTCTCGTTTTCGGTCTGGGTATTGCTTTTCCTGGATACTGAGGGGCAAATTCATCTTATGTGATTTACTTTTTGTCAGGTGCTGGATCCTGTTGTATGGGCGCATGTGGACCACAGAGTTAGAGTTTTTAGGGTAATTAGTTAGGTTGACAGATGCTTCCTGGGGTGAAGTGGAGGGATGTTGATGTGGGGAGGGTAAGTTAGTATGGTTTTCGAGCCTAGTTTATTTCTTTGACTATTTTGTTTTACCAATGTTTTTCCCTTCCAGGTTAGTTGTGGCAACTATGCAGATAACAATGGTTTGCTTGATATAGGTTGGCAGTACAGGCCATTGGGGTCTCGTTTTCACTCCTGTTGGGTGTGGTTTTTTTCCGGTTTTCCCGGCTGCGTCTTGGCCTCCCCTAAGATAACAGTACTCTCCTGGAATGTGAATGGCCTCCTGGACCTCATTAAGCATTACGCTATACCAAGCACTTCAAGCTAGCTGTCATTTTCCTGCAGGACACCCATCTACTAGGTACAAACTGCCCATTTGTAGGCCAGTTCGGCTATGACAGGGTTTACCACTCAGGTTTAATGACACTGTCACAGCTGATTGACGCAGTTAAAGAGACAAAGCAAACACTATTACTAGGCTTCATTGACTAAAGCTCGGCATTCGACCACCTAGACCGCGCAAGGCTATGGCAGAAACTAAAAAAATGGGTCATCCCACCATCCCTCTTAAACCAGCTGATATTACTACACATGGACAACTGGGTCAAAATCAAGCTGGGAGCTGGGTCGCACCTTTCCATGTGCATTAACACCACCAAAGGGCTAAAACAAGGGTATGTCATAGCTCTCACCCTCTTTAACCTCTTCATGTCTGAACTTTCGGCAATACTGGATAAAAGCATATCACACACCTCAAGATTTAAAAACATGTACCTTTCTAACCTCCTTCATCCTTCACGTGGATGACCTGATCTTAATAAGTAGAATGCTGATCGGATTGGAGCACCTACTGGATACTACTAAAGATTACTCACAAGCAAATCCTCTACATATTAACTTAAGCAAAACAAAAACAATGGAAATAAATTACACAAAAATTTAAAAGCTGCACTCACATCTTGACATGCATCGCCTAGAACCAGTAAATGAATACTAATACCTCGGATTCTTACTAGACAGCAGAGGCTCTTACAAACCCCAGATGGAGGCCCTGCGGCGAAAAGGCATCACAACAACAATAGTTATAAAGACTCTAAAAAAAGCCCTACCAGGTCTGACCTTAGATCCACTACTTAAGGTCCTCCCGGCTAAGCTACTGCCAAGGTTAACCGTGGAAGTGAGCCATTGTGAGGGAGGGTTGCAATCAGTTTTGACAAAATCGTCATCAGTGCGTATAGAATGATCTTCCACCCCATGAACTACACTTCTGAACTACACTTCTCCAGCACAAATACTGCTAGAATTAGGCCTACAGAAACAGACCTTGGCCAGAAGGGGGGCATACATAAAAAGCTGGCATAAGATCAGGGGAGCAGAGCAAGGCTCACTGAATTCACACCTCTGGGCTGAAATGTCACATCAGGAAAACCCACCAGCCAGAGGGTGCCTCCTAGACTTCTGTGCGAAACTAGGCCTGACTAATTTATCGAAGATCCTGGCAACTCACCTGAGCTTCAAAAAAGCAGTAACGGAAGTCACAAAAGCAATATCCTTAGGCGAAGACAATGCAACTTTGGCGAAAAGGGTATACAGTTGGTCTGTATCAATGATTACACAGTCGTAAAACCACAACCATACCCGAGTGCAGGATTCAATATTATGAAGTAGAAGACATTTTTAAGACACTGCCTGGGCATACTTTGGATACACCTGCACCTACCTCCTTGGAAAAGAAACCCAGGAGAGTACACCTGCCGCCTTAATGAAAACGGAAATGAGGATCTTGTGCACATAATCTGCATCTGCCCAAGCCTACTGGATAGTACCATAAATTATTTGTAGGTATTATTTCGCCATGATGTATACATGAAGTATTGTGCCCTCCCAACATAAGTGAGGAGAATCCTATATTAAGGTAAACTATTCCTTCTTTAACACTGGTAAAGGTTGGACAATTGCCAATGATCAGATCTATACAAAATTCTATGGATCATTTGTTTTACAGGAGACTTGATGGGAAGTTGTAACTAAGGACCACCTCCTATCGCTCTCTCTCTTTTTTGAAGGGTAAGAAATAAGACCCTACCCATTTATGGTCTATGTTTTAATTAATCTTCATCCACCACGGTTAGTAATTCCCACTCTATATTTTTCATAGGGTTATTATTATCCCTTGGTTGCCCCCGTCTGTTTTTCCAGTCTTGATGAAGACTCGCAATCCCCAGGTTCAAATCACCGGTTGGGCATAAGACGAGTCGAAACGTCGACGCTATCTTCATATAACCTTGGACCAATTGCTTTATAATTTATAATTTTTCATATAGTGCAAAAACCTTAGGACATATATGTCTGGATGTAATAATGTTTGGATTGAAAAAAAGTTAAAAAGGTTTGGCCAGGGACTCAATACGGCAAATCATATGCCCGATATTGCTTGTTAAATAGTGTGAATAATTTATGTCCACTATTGTGAATTTTCCTTTCTGCTCACTTATTTTCACATTCCTAATCACGCTTTTCTTTGCACACTCTCCTTGGGCAACCATTCTGTTTTTATCTATTCTGAAATGATATATTGTGTATAATAAAAAAATGAACTAAAACAAAAAATGAAAAACGAGCTAATGAATTAAAAGTATTTCTTTAACCGTGGTGTAGGTTTATCTCTTGATACTAAGCAACTTGAGTACAATAGAGCAGACTGGTTGTGGTTGTTCTACACTAAAAACTGTGGACATTATAATTGATTAAGTCAATCATTATAATTAATAGGTTCAGGACCATTGTTTCTCTATATCAAGCCTACTGGACATCAGACATGCACTGCTCTGCCCCATCTTCAATCAAAAAGGCATTAGGTCCTGCAGGTAGGCAGGGAAGCTCTGCTTCAACTCAAATGCCACTCAACTAAACTGCCACTCCTCCATGATTTCTCAACACAGCAGAAAGGAGACTGACCCAAACACCAACGGGGAACATCCTTTACAACAAAACTTTTACAACGTGGTACCATTACCACGCAACTTTTACAACGCAATTCGTTACAACGAATTGCGCTGGGGGGCGCTCTAGGATAGGGAATGGTTTAATTTACTATCCAACACCTTCCCTACTATCCACGGGGACTGGAGTTGGAATAGTAAATTAAACTATTCACTATCCAGCGCCCTCCAACGCAAGTCGTTGTAACGACTTGCGTTGTAAATCCTGCGTTGTAACGGTACGCGTGTTGTACCGTCATACATCCACACCAACTTTCACTGAAGCAATAGGTGAGTAAAATAACAACTAGGCCACAAGTAATCTTAACTCTCCAAACATAAGCAAGCCAGGCTGCTACAATACCTTTTTAATCCTCGAGAAAGCCATCACTCTACGTAATATGCACATAGAACTTCCACCCAGCACACCAAGATAAGCTGACAAAACCGGTAAATCAAATAAAAATCCACAAAGCAACATAAAAACTTAACTGTAGGACTATTCTATACAGAAAACTTTGCACGACTGATTCTTTGCAGCTTGTATTTTATGACAGTTTTAATCCTTTTTTAGTATCCTGTTTTGTGTTATGTAAATGAATTCATGAAGTGATAGTTTTTATTAATTATGCATAATAAACTTCTTTGTACCTCTTTGCACCTCTTTGCACTCAGGTTTTACATGCGTCTCCAGAAGAGTGGACCACACAGACACTTGGGGCTGCTATGTGGGTACTGAGGGCCGTTTGGAAGATAGGCACCATAATGTTATATCCTGTTATGTCCCGACACCCCTCCTGCAGCCTTCCCTGCAATCACTGAGATCCTTCATCTTGACTCTCCATCAGGGAATTACATTGATTGGGGAAGACATTAATGTGCTCTGGATCCAGTCCTAGATGCCTCTTCCCCCCATATCCTGCCAGGTGTTCCCAAGCTTCTGTGTGTCCTTGTGAGCAGATTTTCTGGGCCTCTATGATGCTTGATGCTCCTAGCATCCTTACAAGCAGGCATACACCCATCAATCTGCTGTGCTTGTAGTGGAATCCCTCATGGACTTGAGGTGGGGGCGGGTCACAGATCTTTTCTCTGTTCAATCGGTAAACATTCTTCCGCATGGTATCTCTGATAACGCTCCGTTGTTGTTACTCAACCCACTGTATTGCTCCCGGCCTAGAGGTTCAATGCTTTGTACGTGCAAAATCCAGAATGGGAGACTTTCGTAATTGTGTCAGTTTTTCGAGCTCAATGTAGGCTCAGTGGCATCTGCAGCGACGCTATGGCAGCTAGTAAGCCATCCTTGAGGGGCCGTATTAAAAGCTTTGTTTGTCAGGCTGAGGAGCACCAAACCGACTTGAAAACCCAGATACAGCACATAGAAATGTCTCTGTGCCAACAGGACACCTAGCATTCCTGTTGTCTCCCAGCCATATGTATCATCAATTGGTGGAGGGAGAGAGAGTAGAGATCCTTTCAATCTCCTTTCAATAATTATAAATCAATGTGGAAAGGATCACTGGTCCTGCATAACCAAGGTCTGCAGGTGGATCGGTAGGTGTCTCACAAATAAAAGACCCTCATACACGTGTTTTTTCAGAGTCGTGTAGCGGTATATGATGTGTCCCCGCTTCTTGTAACACGTGTCCGTGCGTAATCCTTGGGTCAGTTTTTGTTTGCACCCTCCGCCAGGAGGTTGTACCATTGGTTAAAACAGTAGTGATAGTGAATAAGTGAAATAGTGCTATAAAGGTGTTCTAAAATACCCAGACAGCCAGAGGTTCAACTTTAATATTTCTGGATTCGGGTAGAAGGTTAAGGCGTGTCGCTATGGAATTATTTAGGAATTCTAGCGCACTAATCTTGTGAGGTTAAAAGTGGCCGACATGTTTCAGCCTTATCTGCCTGTTGGTCAGTCGGCTTTCCTCAGGACCATAAAGTGATTAAGTGAAAAAAAGGAAAAGGTAAATTTGTAACCTGATTCGTTTTGTGGTAGTAGGTCACATTGTAACTCTACATTATGTAAGACTTGTCTCCTCGGGAACCACGGCAGTTAGGGGGAGGCTTCACTCTAGCCTTCAAACACCCGTCTAGCAGCTTGTGCTGTCTCTGCCCTTGGTGACCCGGAATCAGAGCCATAGACCGAACTGAACTACGGCAGGTTTACCTGGAAAGCAAGAAAATGTTGGAGGGCCTCCAAGCAGAGGATGTATGCCTTGGGTGATAAATCAGGTAAATTATTGTATTGGCTTGCCACCCACAGCGTCTCTGACCGAGTGGTTCTGGTGATACCAGACTCAGTGGGTCATCCCCAAGATTAGCTCACTGTAACTGCTCAGACATTTGCTGAGTTTTATAGGAGGTTATGCTTGTGGTGTCTTCCGCTGCTGGCAGAAGTCACGATTCCCCTTTTAGACAGTATACCACTGTGGACTATACCCAATGTCCTGGCCCAAGAGCTGGACCAAGCCCCAATGCTTGCAGAATTGAGTGTTGCGGTGTCGGGGTTGCAAGCTTGGAAAACCGCGGCCTGGATGTGTTTCCTATTGAATATTACAAACGCTTCCATGAGATCATATGTTCCCACCTTTTGAATTTTAATACAGCCATTTTGCAACAGGGATCTTTTCCACCAGAGTTAGACTGTACTGCAATAGTCATCCTTCCCCCGGGGGGTCTTCCTGGGGATCAGTGTTCCAGCACTGCCCGATTTGTTGATCGACAATGACATCAAGATCTGTACAAAAGTGTTTGCTGGGCAACTTGGTCGGGCCTTACCTTACCTCGTCTACCCAGATCAGAGTGGATTTTTGTCAGGCCATAGCATGCCCCACTGTATTAGGAGGGTCCATGTGGCACTGTCTCAGGTGCTGGAACATAATAGCACTCTGGCCCCTTGCTAGTTGATTTCACTAAAGCATTTGACACAGTGTCTTGGGCCTTTATGGCTAGAGTTCTTTGTCGGGCTGGCCTGAGCAGGGGTCCTATCGTATGGTTCGGCTTCTCTACCACTACCCAACTGCTCCAGTTTGGGTGAATTAGGGTTTTCCCCCGGCATTTCCAACAAGCACCAGGGGTGCCCACTGTACCCACTGCTCTTTTCAATGGTGATATAGGCCTGTGGCCTGATATGCTGTGATGCCCAGGTTTTGGGCTGCCTGTGGGGGACTGGTTTTAAAGACCATGTAGCGCACTATGCCGACGATATGCTCCTGTTCTTGAGAGATCCATAGCGCTCAGGGCCTCCCTGCCTGACACTACTTCAGCTGTACAGCGAGGCATCCGGGCTCCTGGTTTATGAAGGGAAGTCCTGTTTAGTGGAGGTAAACGGTGGAGCTTTAGAGTGGTTCTGGTGCCACAACATTTCTACGTGGCATAACTTTTAATGTATTTAGGGGTGCACTTGTCCCCCATTCCAGATCTGGACTGGGCTCTCAATGTCCAGGGACTGGACTGACTGCTTGATCAGGATCTCCTCCGCGGGGCTATGCTGCCATTGAACACTATGGGGTGCAAGGACATTTTTTATTTGATGTGCCTACCGCGCTATCTGTATGTGTTGGGGAATTATCCTTTTCACATACCCCGCAATTGGTTTCACTACATGACCGCTAATTACTAACTTTGTGTGCGCGGGTGGTCGGCACAAGGTGGCATTTCCCTCACTGCACAAATCTCCTTTTGATGGAGGCCTGGGGTTATCAGATAGATATTTATACTGTCTTGGAGCCCACATGGTGCCAATTAACAATTGGTTCACAGGGGTGTGGGATGATCCAGCGTATCAGTTGAAAATTCACTCACTGGGTATAGATGGCTTGCTTAATCTCCCATATCAGGTGCATTTACCAGGTACACTGTCTTCTTGAACGCAGGTATCCCTCATCTACCCTTCACCTCGCTGGTTGGGACTGTTGCCTGACCAGGATGACCCCTCTATGGCATGGAACATCGCTTGGTCAGCTGCCGACTCTGGAGGGTTTTCTGCCACGGGATCGCATTGGAATCTCAACCCTGGGAGATGTCTACAAGAGAGGGAATATTATGTCATTTCCAAACACTCTTCTAGTGCTGCGTTTATTGGGCTCACGGGGGTGGTAGGGGGTCCTAGAGCTGAGAGTTCTTTTCTGGGGAATACTTGCCTGGTTGCCAATCGGGTTGTGGCCTGTGTTTGGAAACAACAGAAGACACCAACTATTAGAAGTTGGTGTGCAGGGGTGGACTGGTGTGCACATCAGGAAAAGCCAAATTTGAGGCCCATGGTTGCCTGAAGAAATATTAATGTATATGGGGAAAATGATGTAACTGTTATGGTTTATCAATATGACAAGGCACTGTTGTATACCATTGATGCTTGAGATTGCTGTTATGCCATGCTAGTACATCAACCAAATCCTGCACTGTGTTCTGCTATGTCCTGCCGCAAAACTTTCAATAAAGTTGGTTATAAAAATATATATATACTCAAAGACATGGCTAGTCTTTAGATGAAAGTATCTGACAATAAAAGAAAGATTCAGGGTAATAAAGACAAAAACATTCCCATTGCCGAAAAAATTGTGCCAATGAGCAAATTATTACTTAACTTGGAAATTCACAATCATCAGAACAACTTGAGAATATTTAATTTATCTGATCATGTGGAAGGTAATAACTGCAGGATGTATTTGGAAAACGTATTACCTGGTCTTTTACGTCTAAAATTTCCAGAAGGATTTGAGATTGACAAGGTGCATAGAATTCCTTCCCATCGCAGTCCAAGCTAGAACAAACCTCTTCAAATGATATTTAAAGTTATGCAACATCATCATCTAGTGCTGATATGGAAGGCAGCAACAGAAATTCAGTTTTTAATGGTTAATGGAATAACATTTTCATTCATCAAAACCTTGCAAAGAAGACTGTTAAAATCCACAAAGATTTCACAGATCTTCGACTGAGAAGCTATGGCTTCAAATATGGCTTTAATGATCCCTCTACTGTGCAAATATGGAAAGATGGTTTCTCAAAGTCCTATTAGCATCCGGATGATCTTCATCTCTTCTTAGACTAGCATTCACAGCTCTCAATGGAAACAAATGAGACTGATACTTGAGCACTATGTTTGAAACTTCTTTATAACTAGTCTATTTAGCAAAATTTCTTATAAGGGCCTTTATGGTCGGCTCATTCTTGTTATGCATGTATGCGATTCAAGAGTACTGTTTATGTTTCTATATTGTCTTTTTTGTGTTTGACTCTGTCCCCTCTCTCTCAGCGTTAGAGCTACATTTTATTCTTTCTGTCTTCCTGGTTCATTCTCTTCTTCTGTCTTCACTTTTCTAGGATGATGTCTAATATTAAAGGTACTAAAATTATTTCTTTTAAAGTTAAAGGTTTGCGACACCCCGTTAAACGTACTTAAGATTTAGAATATTTAGCTAGATGTAAGGCCAATATATGTTTACTTCAAGGGATATATAGAGGATACTGTTTTATCCTACATGAACAAAAAATGGGTTGAAATTATTATTTCTTCTCCTGCGTTCAATAGGAAACATGGAGTTGCAATTCTTTTTGCAAAAGAATTACACTTTCAAATACTACTCAAATGCTCTGATTCTAGTTGTCATTTTCGCATAGCTAAAATAAAAATTGATAATGCCTGTTTTGCACCTGATTAGTGTGTATGGTCCCATGAATCATGACTCCAATTGTTGGTCTCTTTTTATATCAGAAGTGCAGAAATTGGGTAAAGTTCCCCTTATTATTGAAGATGACTTTAACCTTATCTGTGATCAATTATTGGATAGAACTTCCCAAACTAGAGAGCGTCCTCCAAAGACTTATTTCACTCTGAAATCCTTTAGAACTACCAAATTGATTCATATTTGACGTCTGTATTATCCAACGGACAAACAATTTACTTTCTTTTTTAATCCTCATAATTCCTATTCTTGAATTGATTTTTTATTAATATCCTGTCAATTAACACTTTCTAATTTTGATCCTACTATCCAGAATACTGATATTTCTGATCATGCGCTTGTTTCATGCATTTTAAGTCTTAATGACTCTCAACAATCTCAAGGTAGATGGCGCATGAATACCAATGTTGTCCTTAATGCAAAGAACAAGCCAAAAATGTTGTAGGCAATACATGATTATTTTTCTTTTAATCCTGAAGGTTCTACTTCATTTTTTAATTGATAGGGCACATTCAAGGCATATATCAGAGGGACGACAATATCTATTATAGCATATAATAATAAATCATTTAACTCTAAAAATAAAGAATAATATAAGAAAATAGTCTCTATATCACATTAATCACATCAAATATAAGATACAATTATAAAATCTTTGTTATGAATTAAGTTACATATTAAGCAATAAGGCGGGTATTCACAATTTATTTTAAAAAACCTACATTTTGTTTTAATGCCAATAGATCTAAATGATTTTTGCCCAACTATCTTCATATTGAGAAATATAAAAATCTAATAAATTCATAATTCCAATGGTCGAATGGCTTTATCCCACAAAGAAATAGTTAATGAGCTTATGAATTACTACTCAACATTATATGATTAACCTCCTCCTATTGATATGTTACATATTGATAATTGTTTAGAGAGGTTTACCTAAAGTTTCTCAGTTACTTTAAATGAAGTACATTTAGCTATTAAATCTCTTAAGTGACTTAAATCTCCAGGTCCTGATGGTATACCCACTAAATTTCATAAAGAATTTTCTCCTCGCCTTTCATCTCATTTACTCAAACTATGTACTTACTGTAGTAGTACAGGATCAACTTCTGGATCCTTTACTGAAGCTTTCAATATAGATCTCCCAACACTTAATAAAGATCTCTCTATTGTTTCAAAATATTGCCCCGTCTGTTTAATTAATCAAGACTGTAAAATGTAAATATTATGCAAAGATCCTTGCAACTAGGTTGGCTTCTGTGCTTCTTATCATTGTGCATATTGACCATTCTGGTTTTATGAAATATAGACATTCAGTGAATAACATAATATTATGATTTCATGCAATTGAAGCAGGATCATCATTACCACTACCTGCCGGTGTCCTGGCATTAGATGCGGAAAAGTCTATTGACAAAGCCCATTGGCAGTATATTTTCCGTACCTTGAATGCATTTAATTTTGGCACCTCATTTATTCGTATGGTTTCACCTCTATATTCTGGTCTATTTGCCACTCTTTTTATCAATGGCCAAATGTCATTGTTTTTTCTTTTTAGGGGTAGTAGACAATGTCTACCCTTGCTTTTTCTTTTTGCTATTGGAACTTTACTAATTGCCATTAGAAATTGTATGGAAATTGAAGCCCCCATTATAATGTTCTATTAAAATGTCAGCGCATGTTGATGTACTCTTATACATTGGTAATCCACAATATTCCATTTCTTCATTATGACATTTAGGGGCCTATTAGGATGGCGGACGGACTTGCGTCCATCCGCCACCCCCGAGGTGGAGGGACCGCCCGCAAGGGCAGCGGCATTCCCTCCATGCCAATTAGGATGTGACCGCCACCCTGGCGGTCACATCCTGAATCTTTAACATTGCGGCGGGTGCTGCTTCAAGGAGCACCCGCCGCAATGTTAAAAATGCATGCATTGCATTTGCATGCACAAAGCGGCAGGCACCGCGCGGTGCCTGCCGCTTTGTGCATGCAAATGCAGGGGGGTACCATAGGTACCCCCCATGCACCCCCCCTTCACCCCAGAAGCAAAGGTCCACATGCTTTTCCACGGCGGTAAAACCGCCGCGGAAAAGCATGTTTATACATGCTTCCTAATTTGGCTGATGGTGTCTTGCAGACACCGCCACCAAATAGCAGGCTACACCCTGCGGATCAGCGGCGGACGGACCTGCCATCCGCCGCTGATCCCACCGCCATCCTGATCTGGCAGGTGGTGTTGACAGGGACTGCGGCGGTGAATCCGCATCCTCCGGGCCGGTGGTGGCTTACACCGGCCCGGAGGATGCGGATTCACCGCCATCCTAATTTAGCCCTAAGTTAGCACTTACTCTCAGATTTCAGGATAGATGCTGAACAAGCAAAAAAAAAATTCCTTCAAATGCTCATTGTACACTTGATATGTTCCCCAAACAAAGAAATTATTTGGCTGAAAGAGAACTTAAATATCTTGGTATATTATTTCCTTAAACCATAAAACAATCAATTTCCTTAAATCGTGATGGTATTGTTCGCTCATATTAAGGACACATTTCGAAAATTAAATGGTCTGCACTACATTTATCATGGTGGTGAAATGTTGATGCTATCAAAATGGTTATTGTTCCAAAGATTTTCTACCTTTTTTCTGTGATACCTAATCAACTTCCTCATAAGTTTTATAAATATATGGACAAATGTATTACTATATTTATTTTGAACAACCAATCTCCTCGTTTAAATTATAGAAACTTTAAATTGGCTAAGAGCAATGGTGGTTGTGGTGTACCAGATTTCCTTAATCATCATAAAGCGTTTAACAAAGTACCTTATTGTTTCAGAATACAGTGCTTATTTATTATTTCACCTTCATGGCTTTTTATTGAACAACGTTTATTATCACCATTTTCTTTACCTGCATTACTCACCATGACTAACTCTCCTGCTTTGCTAAAAATACTAAAGTCTGCAAAATTAATATTACAAGAGTGTGACTCGATTTTCCAATTTCCTATATCACTTACATTAAATTCCTTGTTATGGTTTAATGCTGTTAAAACTAGCGTGCCATTCAACATTTTGGCACTCCTGGATTACAGCTGGTATTTGTTATCTAAAAGATATTCATCATAACAATTCATTTTAAACTTTTGATGAATTACAGCAAAGAGTTAAGTTACAGCTGTCATATATTTATAAATGAGAACTCTTATGGAATTGAATCCTTGATTTATTGCCAAATAATTTCGCTCTAAATGCTACCTCCGATTTAGAATTGTATATTTCAACTATTGCTGCGTCATCCCACACCGTGTCACTGTTTTATAAAAAAATGAATAATTATGCAGAAGACAATATCAACTTTTTCTCTTCTTTTTGGAGTAAGGAATTACATTTGTCATTATCTGAAGGTATATGGAGGAAAATGTGGTTGAATAGCATCTCTTTATGGCTGCCTGTTTCTCTATACCAGATTAATTGCTTTATACTTTTCAATTGCCTGTTGGCTGCTTTAAGGTTATTTAATGCAAAACCTTTTGATTCGCCTAATTTTTGGGATTGTTTTCTGAATACAGACTTGTTATGACATACTTTATGAGAAGCATAATGTTGGTAAGTTTTTTAACGCGTTTTTTTAATGTCGTGAATAAAATATTGAATATCACAGATCATTTTTCATACACTTTTAATTTGTAAGTCAACCTCACTTTCAACCAAACGGTCTGTTAACTAATAGCAAACTTCTAGATTTTTATAATTTCTGCAGCTGAAAATCAAATACTGTGAATTGGAAAAAGGCCTCATTACTATCAATTCATGCCTGGTGGGCATGAATACCTTTTATCAGAAAAGGAGCTAATTTGACTTTATCAGGCACCACCCACAATGCTCATAATTATCGTTTACTTTGGAAACGAATTGATGATTATTTACATCTATAAATTAGTCTTATTACAATGATTAAACGTTGCATACATTGGTTACATTTAGTAGCTCTATTAAGACATGTTGTATTGATTATATTTATTCCCTTTTTTCTTTACATTTTCTTTTTATCACATGATTCCAGTAACTCTTTTATAGGTACCGTATTAACTTCTACTTGATATTATACTACCTTTTTCAGTGCTCTTTTATGTGCGGTCTTTTCATATTTATCTAAAATTTTAATACAATATTTGAAACACAAAAACTAAAGGTCTTGTACTGGGCCTGTACAAACCCAGGGCTGAAAATGTATCTAATGCATGTTTTGATGTCTTGACTAATAAAGACGTCCTAAAATTGTAATAACTTGAACTTATCCCCCAAATGCTAAATTAATTTGGATGTGTTGCATTTTGGAAGAATCCTGGGACTATGACTAGATAAAGCAACATTTATAAGTTGACTCTGGATAAGCTACATAAAATAGGAGGTATTCTGTCGTTTCAGTTTTTGACCAGCAGGGCTATACAAAATGTACATGAACCATATATTTCAGGAGACAAAAAAGGGGTTTGTACATTAGATTCCGACTCCGAGTAATCCCAGTCGTGCCCTGTAAAAAAAGGCAGTCTAATTACAAGAACTGGCCAGGTCTTTACATCTGTGCGAAAGGGGACCAAGAAACCCTGTTCAATTTTTTGCTTTTATGCACCAATTCTTTGCGGATGAAAAGGCAGCTTCTTCTTAACCTAAAGGTTGCAGGGAGGCAATGCTATTATGCTACAGGAGGGACACTGATTTTTAAGGCAATAATTTTCTGGCCTGGGAACTTACTAGGCCTGGTCCTCTTCAAGGTCTTACCCATTAAATTCCTTTTCAATCTGGCCAATAAACCAGAAGCTGTCCCATCATTTTTTATATGGTATCCCTTATTTGTATGGCTAGGTTTTATCTGGAGCCAATAACACAATTACAATTTGTGATTTCGATATTGATATCTGTTACTCTGTTCACCATTTGAAATGTATTTATTCTTGGCCTGCCACTTGATCGACACATAGCCAGTTTTCCTTTATGCAAACTAAAAATTAGATTTTGACCTGTCTATTAGCTAGTTATGTTTCAGTATTAATGTTTTGGCATACGCAAACACACTTTTCCGAAGTTAGATTAATGCTCTACCTAATTTTGTGTCCATTTTAATTAAGTAGTGGGCTAGACAGGCCATAAGTGATGTCAGAAGGTTTCACATAAGCAGAGAGCAGAGGTTGTGTTCGGCTCTGGATGGTCTGAGTTATGTTTGTTCCACACACCACCAAAAGCATTATGGAGGGAATGGGACTAATTTTTCTTCAAGACATCTATCTGATTTGCTGCTGTGATGAAATAATGCTTATGAGTACTGTGCTGGGACCAGGACAATTGGTTATTTTGAGAACTTCTTCTCAGATCAGCTTGTAAAAGTTATGTTTTTTCAAAACTATCAAAACCGGATTGACTCACTTTTTAATGCATTTCCGTGAAATTTGATGAAAACTTCTTGAAACGAATCTTTTTATGCAACTCCATGTATCAGGTAAAAAAAAAAGTCTAGCAAGTCACAAGTAGGAGACTGGTTCAAGCAGAAGCCAGTGCCCCATAGTGGCCTAGCCAGTGTTTAAAGAGCACTAGTGCAAGAAAGGAAATGGGTCCTCTAGCTGCTGTTTAAATTGTAAAATAGAGTAATAATAAGGGTTGAGTGGGCCGCTCATGCCTCTGGGCCTGGTGCCATTGCACCTGCTGCACCACTGGAAACTACGCCCCTGGTCTCCCACTGGTATCTTGCTAGAATTTTTCACACAGTTGTGTCTTACCTAAAATGAGTTACGCAAAATTGTGCAATACAAATGTTTTGAAAGTTTGTACATTTCGTGTAAAACTAGTAGTTCAGGAATTTTGTGAATTTCACTAGCTTAATTAAGATCTCCATAAGGGCATATTATGAGGCTGGTGCTGGTATTAAAAACGTATCCGTGACTCCTTTTAGCACTCAGTCTGAACATGTATGTACAGCAGGGTCTCCAACCTTTTCTGTAACAAGACGACTAATGTTCAATGAAAATTATCCCAAGAACCTAATATTATTAGTGCTGCAATAGTGACAACATCTAATAAGATTACACTAGTGATCATCTGATGCAGGATTACCAGCAGTGGTTGCCTAAGTGCATCAGGAAGTGTTACCAGCAGCAATGTAAAAAGGTGCTGTTAATTTGACCATGTCTTTACATTGGTCTTACTTAACATCTGTAGCTGAAATGTTCGTGGACCAAGGTAATATTAGTAATACATCTTCCCAACACCACATTTTTTATCACTCAAATATCAGCTTTAAAATTATTTTGAAAAAAAAATAGATTTTCATCTTGAATTCATACTTTTCCATTCTGGTATATATATATTTATTCTGTCACGCAAAACCTAATGTAGTAGACTTGGGCACACACAGGAGAGCTATTCAGAGGCCAATGGAGAGGTACCAGTAGCTCACGAGCTGCTTATTGGAGAAACCTGATGTACAGTGTTCAGATGTACAGATCCTTCCCATGTAAATCTGAACATGTAATCAGGTTTGTTACTTCATTGTTGCCTTAAAAGGTTGCCATTTTGTCCTACCTTTCTTGTAAAAGTAATACCAATAGTTGCAGAAATTGTGTTTTCTGGTGACATTCAAGCGTTGTCGGACCTTATTATAAACATTAAAAATGTCAATTAGCTTGAGAACAGGAGAGTGGCAATTTCATTATAATATTGGAGATGTTAATAGCAGATCTCCAAAACAAAGTTGGCAGTTCAAATCCCAAACCCACCTTATCCTTTTAATACCTTAAGAACTGTAATATAAAATAATTTGAGCATTTCATCAAAATGGACAGATGACTTTTTGTGTCATCTCATTAATATCCTTTGAGAGGAATGAAGTGATGGCTTTTTAAATGGGTTTTTAAAAATAGAGCACTGCAAAGGAGAATTCGTGAACACTGAAAGCGGCATTATCATATGGAATATCTGTTAATGTGGAGGTGAAAGTTAGTCCATCAAAAATATAATGTGTTCAGTAAATCATTGGCATAATACCTGGCTAATTTAGTCATAATGAAATGAAATGTTTTACATTCATTCTCAGACAGCACTATTACATAGCACTACCTGAGATTTTTTTCATGAAGTCACTAGAGTGGTTTTTAGAACTTCAATGAAAGTTTTTACTGTGAAGAGAAAATGTAGAAAGTATGCATTATGAAAAGTCTATCATTTAAAATCAATATTAGACTTTTGGAATGTTGAGCACTCAATTAGATACAATGGAGTGCTCCAGGCTTCTATTGGCCGGTAGAAGCCTGCAGAGCAACATTCCAATGTTGTTTTTGTTAACAGCTGCTGCTGTGAAGAAAGGCCTCTTGGAGTCCGAGGGGATTTAAACCCTCCAGGACGGAATGTTACAATAGCCATAGAGCCCTCTACTGGCCATTAAAGGCCCCCTCCCTTGTTGAAGGCCCGAGCCGAAGCGGAACCTTAATGGGCGGTAAAGTCCGCTAGGTCAGGCTCTAAGGCTATATTAAAGCCTGGCTTGGTTGGAATTACTGTTGATTTATTCATTTATTTGCCCATGTCACATGATAGGACAATCAATCAATCAATCAATCAGTGAATTTGTAAAGCACACTACTTACCCGTGAGGGTCTCAAGGTGCTGAGGGGAGGGGGGCTGCTACTGCTCGAAGAGCCAGGTCTTGAGGCGCTTCCTGAAGGTGAGCAGGTCCTGGGTCTGTCGCAGATGAGTGGAGAGGGTGTTCCAGGTCTTGGCGGCGAGTAAGGAGAAGGATCTGCCACCGGAGGTTGTTCGTTGGATGCGCGGTACGGCGGCGAGGGCGAGGCTGGCGGAGCGGAGCTGGCAGGCGGGGGTGTGGAAGTTGAGTCTGTTGTTCAGGTAGGCTGGTCCGGTGTTGTGGAGTGCTTTGTGTGTGTGGGTGAAGTGCTTGAAGATGATCCTCTTGTTGACAGGGAGCCAGTGCAGGTCTCTTAGGTGGGAGGTAATGTGGCTGCATCGAGGGATGTTGAGGATCAGGTGGGCGGAGGCGTTCTGGATGCGTTGCAGCCGTTGTAGGTGTTTGGTCGGGATTCCTGCGTAGAGTGCGTTGCCACAGTCCAGCCTGCTGCTGACGAGGGCTTGGGTCACCGTTCTTCAGGTTTTGGTCGGGATCCATTTGTAGATCCTGCGAAGCATGCGGAGGGTGTTGTAGCAGGTGGAGGAGACGGCGTTGACCTGCTTCGAATCCTAGGTTGCATGCGTGGTCCGTGGGTGTCGGTGTTGTTCCCAGTGTGGTCGGCCACCAGGAGTCGTCCCAGGCAGAGGGGGTCTTGTCCGAGTTCAGTTTCAGTCGGCTGCTCCTCATCCACTTGGCGACGGCCTTCATTCCCTCGTGGAGCTTGGTTTTGGCGGTGTGTGGGTCCTTGGTGAGGGAGAGAATGAGCTGGGTGTCGTCGGCGTAGGAGATGATGTTCAGGTCGTGTTGACGGGCCACTTGTACGAGGGGGGCCATGTAGACGTTGAACAGGGTCAGACTGAGGGATAAGCCCTGGAGTACGCCGCAGATGATGTCAGTGGCTTCGGATCGGAAGGGTGGGAGGCGGACTCTCTGGATTCTGCCGAAGAGGAAGGACGTGGTCCAGTCCAGGGCCTTTTTCTGGATTCCGGCTTCTTGGAGGAGTGTTCTTAGTGTCCGGTGGCAGACTGTGTCGAAGGCGGCTGACAGGTCCAGGAGGATGAGGGTTGAAGTTTTGCCGTTGTCTAGTTGGCGCCTGATGTCGTCTGTGGCGGCGATGAGGGCTGTCTCGGTGCTGTGGTTCCGTCTGAATCCGGACTGGGCTGGGTCTAAGATGTTGTTGTCCTCGAGGTGGCGGGTCAGCTGTATGTTGGTGATTTTCTCAATGACCTTCACCGGGAAGGGGAGCAGGGAGATGGGTAGGAAGTTCTTGAGGTCTTTGGGGTCCGCCTTGGGTTTCTTGAGGAGGGCGTTCATTTCGGCATGCTTCCAGCTTTCCTGGAATGTTGCTGTGTCGAAGGAGATGTTGATGACCTTCTGTAGTTGGGGTGTGATGGTTGCGTCTGCTTTGTTGAAGACATGGTGTGGGCATGGGTCAGACGGAGATCCTGAGTGGATGGAGTTTATGACCTTGCGTGTCTCATCGTCGTTGATGTGGGACCAGGAGGTCAGCTCGTTGGTGCAGGTGGCGTTCGGGGTGGGGTCTGTTGTGGTCGGAGCGGACGGGGTGTTGAAACTGTCGTGGATGTCGGCAATCTTGCGAAGAAGGTGGCCAGTGAGTCGCACAGATCTTGCGAGGGTGGGATGTCGTTGGTGTTTAGGCTGGGGTTGGAGAGTTCCTTCACTATGTTGAAGAGCTCTTTGCTGTCGTGTGCGTTGTTATCCAGGCGGGCTTTGAGGGAAGATCTCTTGGCTGTTCTGATGAGGTGGTGATGTCTGTGGGTGGCGTCCTTGTGTGCTGCGTGGCTGTCTGGTGTGCGGTCGTGGAGCCATTTATTCTTCAGCTTCCGGCATGTACGTTTGGAGGTCTGGAGTTCTTCGGTGAACCAGGCGGCTTTCTTGCTGGGGTGGTTGATGGGAGGTTTCTTGAGTGGGGTGAGAGTGTTGGCGCAGTCGTCGATCCATTGTCTTTGGTTAAGGGCAGCATCGTCTGGGTCCGTGGGGTCAGTGGGTGGGTTCTGGGCGAGGGTGGAGGTCAGCTCGTCCTCGATGACTTTGCTCCAGCAGCGGCGGGGCAGCTGTTGGGTGCGGTGGTGCGTGGTTGGTTTCTTGAAGGTGAAGTGAATGCAGCGGTGGTCGGTCCAGTGGAGTTCGGTGGTGTTGTTGAAGGCGATGTGGGTGCTTGTGGAGAAGACAGAGTCGAGCATGTGGCCGGCGGCGTGGGTGGGTTCGGTGACGAGCTGTCCGTGGCCGAGGTTGACGAGGTTGTCGATAAGGGTGGTGGAGTTGGCGTTGTTGTTGTTCTGGAGGTGGAAGTTCAGGTCCCCGAGGAGGATGTAATCCGTGGAGGCGAGTGCGTGGGTGCTGGCGAGGTCGGCAATGGAGTCGCTGAAAAGGGCCCGTGGTCCGGGGGGTCTGGAGACGAGTGTTCCTCTGAGGGTGGTGTTGGGGTCGGTGTGGATCCGGAAGTGGAGGTGTTCGGCGGAGTTGAGGGAGTCGTCTGCGAGGGTGTGGAACTGGAGGGTGGACTTGTGGACGATGGCTATTCCTCCTCCGACTCCGTTGGTGTGGTCTCTGCTGGAGATCTTGTAGCCATCTGGGATGGCTATGGCGATGTCAGGTGCAGAGGAGTCGTTCCACCAGGTCTCGGTCAGGAAGGCAACGTCTGGGGCGGAGGTGTCGAGCAGGTCCTAGAGCTCGACGGCATGTTTGCATGCGGAGCGGGTGTTGAGGAGGATGCATCGAAGGTGGTTGGGTCCGGTCCTTGGATGCTTGGTGGTTCTGTTGCAGGTGAAGTTGCAGGTGTGGCAGGAGAAGGGTCCGTGGGTGCGTTTTGGGGCGGCCTGGTAGCAGCGGTGGTCTCGGCCGGTGTTGTGAGCGTGAAGGGAGTTGGCGTTGTATCGTAGTCCGGCGTTGTGGAGTACGTGGGGTCCATGGGTCCTGGCACTGGGTGCGGTCCAGGCGCGGACGGGAGCGGACGGGCGCAGACGGGCTTGCCTTTGGCGTGCCTTCGGCACGCAATCGGCGGACCGCTGTGCGTCCAAGCGGTGGCCGCTAATTAAGGAGTGGAGGAAGGGAGGGGCAGATGGGAGGCAGGAGCGGGGCGGCGAGGTGGCGTGGCCTCAGGGGCAGCGACGAAAAAAAGGAGCAGAAACAAAAGCAAAAAAGGGGGGGTTATTAGAGCAAAGAGGGGAGAAAATAAGTCACAGAAAGAGGGGAAAAATAAGTCACAAGAATGCAAAAATGCAGAAGAGCCTGAATACAGAAGCCAAGAATCAGGCAGAGCCCAGGGTCTGACCCGGGTCACGGAGGTGATCCGAAGCAGGCAGCGGGTGCGATCACGCGCAGCAAAGGAGCAGGCACTTGGCGGTGGAGCTGTCCGGGAGCAGGGGGGCTGACCTGAACTGCAAGCAGGGTCAGAGGTCACTCCTGTTGCCGGGCGGCGGCCGCCATTTAAGGAGTGGAGGGAGGGAGGGGCAGCTGGGCGGCGGCAGCGAGGCGGCGAGGGTGCGTGGCCTCAGGGGCAGTGACGAAAAAAAGGAGCGGGAAGAAGAGCGAAAAAGGGGGGATTATTAGAGCGAAGAGGAGAGAAAATAAGTCACAGAAAATACAGAAAGAGGGGAAAAATAAGTCACAAGAATGCAAAAATGCTGAAGAGCCTGAATACAGAAGCCAAGAATCAGGCAGAGTGCAGTGTCTGACCCGGGTCAGGGAGGTGACCCGAGGCAGGCGCGATCACACGCAGCAAAGGAGCAGGCACTTGGCGGTGGAGCTGTCCGGCAGCAGGAGGGGTGACCTGACCTGCAAGCAGGGTCAGAGGTCACATACACAAAAGTGGATAAATACACTGTGCACATTTGCTTCTTAAAGATGCACTTGTCATACTGATATCCCCTTAGTCTCTATTGATGCTCCATGGCTGCATGCATCTACTCCACCCCTCATGCAGATTCAGTCAGGGAGAGGTCTTAGTGCACATCAGAGATATCATGCACCTTAACAGCATCCTCTTTGCAGTTACCACATTAATTCATAAACACTGTTTCGAAAAGTGAATTATACTGTTGCCACCAAATTAGTGCTGCTTTTTGAAGATGTGTTTTAAGTTAACACAGCTCTTTTTTCAAACAGATGTCTTCTTTAGATTGCTTAATTGGATTTTAGATGTCTCACAATTTAGAAATGTTACCACACTTTCCATTGCCCCCCCGGAACTTGTTTGTAGCACGTCTTTCGGCATGGGCAAAATGGGTGATTGCTCAGGCCCCCTACCATCTAAGGGGTGCCCTCGCACATAGCTCTTTTTCTCAGTTTCTCTCACTCTGTCTCATTTTTATTGATTTCTCTGTACCATTTTAAGAATGTTTGGGCACACAGAGCAAAACACATTTCATATGCTTTCATGACAAAATGTAATTATACTGTTTGATGCCATGCGGTCTTGAATGATCAGAAAATAGTAAATACAATTCCAAATTATTTTGAACAAGGGGCCATAAAATGTGCCTTGCCCAGGGACTCAAAATCCTAGCCATGGCGCTGCTTGTTTGCATGCATTGATTCAGTTTTAAGTGGACCTAATGTCTCTCTCTGAGTCCAATAACCCCTATGCATTGTAATTCTCTTCAAATTTGGACGCAGCTATTCTTTCACTCTAAACAGGTGAGATCATCAGTCATTCTAAAATTGTAGTGATACCCCAAACAATAAAACAATCTTGAAAGAAGCAGAGTAGCTCCTCAATTATAGGCCCAAGTATAATTTGGCATGCTAAAATCTTGAAAGACCCAGAGTAGCTCCTCAATTATAGGCCCAAGTCTAATTTGGCATGCTAAATAGGATTGCTGCAGCCTGGACCCAGTCCTAGTTATATAGACAGTTCCAAGCGGTGGCTTTCATACCTTACTGCCCAAAGCCACCTGTGATTGACTGTGGTCTCCTAGGGGTTTGTCACTGTTGCCAGTCTTTTTTAATGTTAATTGGCTGCACTTAACCTTTCATTCAGAAAATGTTTTTCACATGTCAATGGAGCTGCCCCAACTATATGAAATGCAGTTGACAGGATGGTGTCCCGAGTCTGAAAGTGCGATCATGCTTTCCGCCATTTTAGTGGATTGCACTTGGGACCCTATATCCTGGGTGATTTAGCCTTATACGTACCCTTCAGCTACCCCCATAGTGCCAGGAAACTAATGCCTGGCTTGCACAATAAATTTACGTACATAATTGTGGCCCTTTACGTACCACACTGTACAAGCATAGTTATCTCTCAAGTAATAGGAGTTAATATTAGCCAATATTCCTTGTTGTTAAAGGCAGAAGGATGGAAATCTAACATCTATCCGATGGAATTTGAATATTTGGCTCCACATCCCTCTGATCACAATCACATAGCACCTCAATACAATCTGCCTGACTCATGCAGCTATATCAGGCCTCATTATCTAAAGTACCATGGATGCTTACCAAAGTAATGGTGCGGCTACTTTATTGACTCCTGACACATCAGCTCCACCTTTGACAAGCCAGATTCTAAACAGTCCTAAACGAAACACATATGCATGAAAAATCTAGAGAACCCGCAAACAGTGCTAACTCCCCTCACACAACTTCCTCGCCATTCACAGCTCGTATTCTTTCAGACCACTGACCCCTGCTCACCTGGTCAATATTCATGTGCTGAGAACATGAGTGCACATCTCAAAACATATATATAATGAAATCCCTTTCCTTCTAAGGTACAACATCCATTCCCACCTATGTCAGTTCCTTCTTCCTGTCAGGCACGTTGCTCTGCTCACCTCCCTTCCTGTGATTGAGTCTCAAGAGACCATTTAAACACACCTGCAAGACCCCATTGTTTTCCATCAACTGCTCCAAACATAGAACTTATGGATGTATTCACACTCCTGCATTGAGACAGCAACAATCCAGGCGGTGACATCAGAATCACAGGCAAAGGTGACCTCTAGCCATTGTTTAACTTGTCATCATCATCAGCTATTGTAAACATCAGCTACTGCTTTCCGCAAAACATTAACGTGTTTTTGATTTGATGCAAACTTGCTTGTTTTTTCCTGTTTCAGAGTGTTGTGAGTAACAGATTTTACGATTTCCCAATATAGCAACCATGGACCGATAAAGGGCTCAGTTGATTTTGCTAACACTTATGTTTCAGCAGTGAGCGTTTAACCCATCAAGTCATTTTGCCAACATTCACATCTTACATAGGCATCAAAATATAGCATGCATTTGTTCTCAGAGTTCTTCACACGCAGACAAAAATGCATTGACGCGGAGTCATTCCTGTCCTTCCATCCTCCAGAGACCTGTGGCATTCCTTGGTGCTCCACTATCTATCTGATGATTTTTTAGCCCTTTATGTATTTTTAAGGGTCCTGTCCAGATTTTAAGATACCTTTGCTTTTCTTATCACACATTTAAAAGTGTCATTGGCTGTCAGCATCTAGAGATGCAAAGGTGGGGTTATTTACAAGTACGTGTTGTTTGCACTCTGACAGGTTTGTGATCCTACCTGAATTTGTGATTCCTCTTGTGTACTATACAGTCACAACGCAATCTGTCAGTTTGCAGGGAGGCGCAGTCTTGTCTTTGTAATAGTCAAGAGGTAGCAGCCTCTTGTGTCTCGATATGAATGAATGAATATGCGGGTAGGCCTCACAGTTACAGCAGACCTCTCTATCCCTGCATTTACTTTAACTGTATGTAATCTTATTTTTTAAACTGGCCCCAGGAACTAGGACTGCTTTCAAAATGAAAAACCAGCGTGCAGGGAATGGCCTTGGAGGAGCATGTATTTTAGTAGTGGCCACTATCGGACCCGACTGGTGGGGCAGTGGAGAGGGAGATCGACAAAAAATTGAAGAAAAAAAATCACGTACCTGTAACGACCGGCTTCCGCCTCTCCTCTGTCCTCCGTCAACTTCCTTCTTCCTGCAGTCCTGGTAGGCAGCAGGAACCACTCGGCTCTTCAGCTCCCCTGAGCCTATCACAATGCTGCAATGCGGCATTGTGATTGGTCTGAGCGCTGTGGTTTGGTGCTCAGACTAGGGATGGGAGGTTTTGCATGTTCCTTACCAGACTGTGTAATGCAGCCTGGTGGGGAAAATGCAAAGTGCGCATGACTGTTTGGCAGGCCCAAGAGGGCCGGCCAATCAGTCTTGCTTACTTAGGGAGTGTAAACCACTTCTCCCCCTGCTTCTTGCCCGCTAAACCCCACCCCACCCAGAGAGCCACTGACTGAAATAGGAAAACTAAAATCATAATGATAATTATTATAATTTTATTTTTCCTTTTGTTCAGTCGTGCAACGCTTCTCCGCCTTCTGAGGAGCCACCCCTGATGCAGTTGTCCCTGTACCACTGTTTGTACTGCCGGATGCAGTATCCAACATTAAAAAGGTGGATCCTGAAGCTCTGGGGCAGCTTCCTCTTCCTGAAGTTGTTACCACCCCACTTTAGGTGTAGGTGAGGCATAAATTGAGATAGCAAATCAGTGATCCAATGCATATAAAGGAGGAGTTGATGCCTATTACATGCCCCTTTCTTTGCAAGTTAGGTTGGGATCGTGCCAAAGTCACAATGAATCTTTTGTATGATGTATCTTGCCCTTCTCCAATTGCAAAACCTGTGATTTTGTGAAGTGCAGGGGTTGTGACCACAAAAGACACATACCCCAAGTACATTTGCATTTGTCTCAGTGGCACGGTGATGAATGGCTTCATCATATCAGTAATAATAATAGTAATTGCCACATACATGTAGCACGTATAATTAATTTATCTGGTCTCGGACCACTGAGAAAAGGTAATCATTATTTACCACACTCAATGGTCCTTACTTTATCAACCTCAGAAGGTTAAAAGGCTGCACGCATTTCCCAGAATTCATATCTGTGATCTTCACTACAGTGGATGAAATAAACCACTAAGCTATCAGTTGGACCTGGCCCATTTTGCAGGTTTATCTACAAATGTTTTACCTTTAGTCTCCTATATTTCTGACACTCTTTTTTGTGGGCATCAGGACTCTGAACACTTTTCCAAATCTGATCAGTGCTAAAGTGCATATGCTCTATTGTCTTAACTGTAATTCTGATTATTTTTCAATGATTGGCATATTTGATTTACTGGTAAGTCCCTAGTAAAGTGTACTAAGTGTGCCCAGGGCCTGTAATGAAAATGCTACTAGTGGACCTGCAGAACTGGTTGTGTCACCCACATGAGTAGCTCTATAAACTTGTGTCAAATCTTTCATTGCAGAATCAATGAGTGCAGCTTCAAACTACCATGTTGTCATTGGCCTAGGCCCTAAACGTCCCTTTTGTTACATGTAAGGCACCCCTAAGGTAGGCCCAAGGTACCCCCTTCAGCAGTGTATTTGAAAGGTAGGACATGTACTGGTGTGTTATTCATGTCCTCATAGTGAAATACTTCCAATTTAGCTTTTCACTATTACAAGGACTAGCTCTAACTTAAGTTATCATTGGAGCTCCCTTGTAACATTTTTCAAGTGTAACTTTCAATTGGGAACAGCTAGAGATTTGGAGTTTGGGCTCTCTGAGTTAAGAATTTAAAAACAATTCTTTCAGTAAAGATGGTTTTGAAATAGTGTGTTTTAAAATACTACTTTTAGAAAATGGGCATTTTCTTGCTTTGCCATCCTGTGCCTCCGCCTGTCTGTGGAATCTATGTCTGGTTTAGACTGACAGCAGGATTGTTTGTGCATTCATGCTAGACAGTCACACAATGAGAGTTGAGGTGCACCCTGCATATCCTGCCGCCCCT
Source organism: Lissotriton helveticus (assembly GCF_964261635.1). NCBI lineage: Eukaryota > Metazoa > Chordata > Amphibia > Caudata > Salamandridae > Lissotriton > Lissotriton helveticus. Next base: position 903,144,275 of record NC_136071.1, read on the forward strand.
CACCAGGCTGATGGCCCTTCCTGAGCTAGAGTAGTGGGAGGAGATATCACCTACACCTGAATGGGGCTGTACCTGGCCTTTCACAATGCTGTCTCCACCCCTCCTTCCCCGGAGTGTGTCTGGAGCCAAAAGCAGGCAGAACAAGTGCATGTGCAATACAAAGACAATCCTTTGAAGAATGCCTACCTCAAAAGCCAAAAGAGGTATAAGTATTGGACCTAAAAACGCAGACCATTAGAACACTTCTGGATCTGGATTCCTGTGCCAAGGAGAAGAGCTGAAGAGTTGTAAGGAGGAGTACTGATCCTTTGCTGTGTGTGGCTTTGCTGGGTTGGCCTGCAGTTGCTGCTTCTGCTTTGGAGAGGAAAAGGACTGGACTTTGCTTTGTATTGTGCTTGTGAAGTTTCTCCAAGGGCTTGTGTGTGATTGCATCCTGTTGGAAGTCTCAGGGCCTTCAGAGACTTCATCTACGGCATCCCTGAACTTGACTGCTGTACGTTCTGTTCTGCCTTGTGATGCCAAGTCAAGTTCATGGCCCTTGGAGGTTGTTCCTTCTGAAAAGACCTGCTTAAAACCATTGAAATCAACACATCATCCTTCCAGCACCTGTTTTTTCAAAGCTTCACCATTTTGTGGGAGAAATTTCATACACTGCAGCCGTGCATCAAAGGAATTGATTCAGTGCCTGTCAGTGGCTGAAGAAACCGATGCATCCAGCATTCAGAGCACCATGTTTCCGTAGTCCAAGACCCCCGCACTGACTCCGGAGGCTGACAGAATCGACGCATCATGGGACCGCAGCTGAAGAAATTGACACAGTGCCTGTTTGCACTGCTGCATTGACCTCCAGCATGTCCTGATTTCCACATTTCCACGCCTCGCACCAAGTTTTTCTGGCGTATCACCCACAGATCAGAACCATCTGGGTTTTTAACACATCAATTCTCCTACAGTCTGGATTTGACGCAACACGTCTCCTGCTTGCAGCAGAATGACGCACCACCTCCCCATAGACTTGGCTTCCAATGCATCGCTGTGTTTTCTGATGCTTCCCTCCTCTGTGGCTGTTTTGCCTTTCGGATTTTTACATTTTTAAGGTACTTAGTGTAAATTCTCCGCATTCATAGAGTTCTAAGGCCAAAATTGCTTGAAACCTTTTAAAAGTCATATTTTGGGTTCTGTATGTGGATTTTTGCCATTTTGGTCTTGTTTGGTTTAGATAAAGATACTTTCATTTTCACAACTGGTGTGGTGCCCATTTGTAGTGTTTTCACTGTGTTACTGTGTGTTATGTACAAATACTTTACACATTGCCTCTGAGATAAGCCTCACTGCTCGTGCCAAGCTACCAAGGGGGTATTCAGGAGTGAGCTTGGGTGTGTAACTCCCCTGTCCTTTCTAGAAGGAACGGTACCTACTTGGACAGGGTGCAAGCCAATGCCAACTAGAGCCCCTCTTTTCTAACACTCTTTTACCGATTTCAGTCGTAAACTGTGTAGAATCCTCGGCTTTCTCAACAACTGTGACTTTTCAGCCGCTGACATCATGGGTAGACTTCTCATACAGCTTGCCTCCGACTTTGGCCACTAAAGTTGATTTAACTGTGCCTATCTACTGTTTCACACACCTACAATGCATTGGGTCCATGCTGTTAGAAATTGTTCATTTGTGCTCCTTTTATTTGCTTTCAAAGGAATGAAGGGTGCTTCAATCAAGTCAGGATGCTTGATTTTAGGACTCACGTTTCACACAGCGCTTGCCGGAGACAAATAAATGCCGGTTCCACACCTCCGTGTTACAGCTCACCAGCAACAGTAAGAAATCTCCAGGCTCATGGAAATGGGATTTTTTTTTTCAAAATGGATTTCACAGGCATTTTCAATAAGTCGCAGGAAATGCATTTTGAATCGATGCTGAGTATTTGACTTAGCAAATGTAAGCGGTGTCACCTGTCTGCCATCTTACATATGAGGCCAGGTAGGAGGCAGCTTTTTCCCATCAAATATTATCCTCCAAATGAAAAGGTAACGACCCTTGATTGCTGGTTGCTCAGAACCATGATGCATCATCTGAGCTCAAAATCAATTGCATTAGCACACGGCAATGGTGTTGTGCATTGCTTCTGTTGACAGTTTGGTGGTGGCAGTGATTTATGGGCAAATTAAAAAACAGTCAGGTTGGGAGGACTTTTGAAATCTAATCTCCCTGATCCAGCCATCGCTATAACAATTTTTAATAACATTAATATTTCCAATGAATCAATTTTTCAAATAGAATGCCCGAGTATGACATCTGTCAGGGTTTTCTTAGATTGTCAGTCTTTAATGAAAAAACGCAATTATTAACAGACTTCAAAATGAAGATATTTTAAACTGTATTTCCTTTTTCGCAGCTACTTTTGATGGTAAAGGACAGTGCAGGCGTTCCACCAATCAGCAACAGTCTTGGATAATCTATGGAATCTTTAGAATTTAAATTGTGTGATTGAGGAGAGTTTGACTGTGGCTGATATAAAAGCGAACCAACTTAAAAAGAATACCGAAGACCATTAACTATTCAAATCACACTTATTTCTACTTGTAATGTAAAGGAGGTCTGTGGGATGGGTAATCCACTGAGATTCGTGGCAACATGGTTTCATGTATAAAGCATTCTGGGAAATAAGCGTTTTCCACTTCACGCAGCTGCAATTATGTTTTTTTTACCCAGCTGAATGAGCAAAAGAGGAAGTGTGCCGGCCTCGACATGAAATTTCAGGGGCACACACATGACATTGTTATGCTATAAAAGTGTGTTAAATAAAGAGATCATTTATGTTTTTTGTCTTTCTCTTGATAGAGGACAGATGGGAGGAGGGCAGAAATAACGAATGTACTGCAGTCCCGGCAATATTCCCCATGTTATTAACTTTAGACAAAGATTTGTAAGCATAGCTTCCCAGTGCAACTGACATTTTTCCTTATGTGATCAAAAAAAGAGCTTTAGAGTACTACTGAGCAGGTATCTTAGCCCCACCCACATGTTGGTTCCCCGAGATCATATTTTTTGATTGGACCAAATTTGTCTGCTTCCAATAAAAATACTTTTTATATTGCACTTTTTGGCTTAAGACAATCCTTGTTAGGCCCTGTTAGGAGAGCGAGAATTTTGCTTAGCCAAATGCAATTTTGTACACATTTCTAATTTTATAACCATGTGTCTGACGGTTGCCTTGTAGGAAGTCTATTTTTAAACTGCATGCCCTAATTGGTTATGGTGACAAGTTCTAGGTACAATTGGTGTACTGGGAAACTTTTTGTCTGATGCCTTAGGTTTGGCCTGAATATTATTATAAAACATCATGACAAAGGCAGTTAGCCTAGCTTATTAGTTGTGGAACACATTTGGTAAAGCCAATAAGTCTTTAAAAGTTGGTTGTTATCACATTGTTTTAAAGGTTATAGATAGATATTTGGTTAAACATAACGTCCCAGGTTACCGTAGTATGCAAGAGTTTTGGTGCTGGCTATCCACTCTAACAAATATTGGGGTTTTCACTGTAGTGATTCTTGTTAGGCCCTGCTGGGAGGGGTTGTGTTTTCCAAGATGACGTTTTCTACATGGTTGTAATTTTACATTAACTGTACGCACGATGGTTGCCAGTTTAAGTGCACTTAAACAAGCTGATGTTGGCTAAGGTGTAAAGGCAATAGGTAAGGGTAAAGGCTTTGTCAGTTCATTGGGAAAAGGTATTCCAGATTTCATAAGTATGATCTCCATATTATGTAACATTATAAAAAGCCAGTAGTGCTGGCCTACGTATTGTGAAATTAATGTGTTAAAGACAATAGGCTTTTAAAGATGAATTGTTAATACACTCTGCTAAATCCTGTAGGCATGTATTTTGTTAGATGCAATTACATAGTTACTGTATTAGCCAAGAAATTTGATGTTTGTGATTCAACCAAGCAAATTAGTGGAATAGAATAAGTGCACTTCATTCATCCATATTCGGCTCTCTTTGGAGAGATAGACGTTTACTTTTGCAAACTGTGATTATTTTGAAATCACTTTTAAAATGCTATGACTGTATACCTGATAGTTGCATTGTGGACACAACCAGTAGGACTGGCATTGAATGTGAAAAGCATATGTTAAAGTCAATGGACATTTATGGGTGAATTATTATTTTGTTGTATTAAAGTCTACAGACAGGTATTTTTGCTACACGAAATGTAACAGATTACCTTTGTAGGGAAGGATTCTGGTGTTGAGGACCTGCCTCTGACAATCCCTACCTACTGTAATCAATCCTGCTAGAATCTCTTCTTAGCTGCCTGCCAGCATATTCTAAATTATTAAGCAATACATACATAAACACATATAAATATGTATCCATATAGATATCTAGACAGCTTTTGGGTCAGCCTTCTTCTACCATTTATGTGCTCGAGGGTCATTTACACTCTGCTTCCATTCATGACAGAGAACTACTTCAGGTAATGGTTCAGTGCACATCAGTTGGCTCTCATAACCCTTGAATGACTGCATTTTTGGATCATATGTACCCATCCACCTGAAAAAGAGTGTGCTTCAGTGTCAGGGCTGATTGGCCAGCACTTCAATTTTCTCCTTTTAGAGTTCCCCTTTCATTTGTTTGCTTCTCTTTTTATTTTAATGTTTCTTAAGAGGATACTACAATTCCCGAGGTAGTTCTAACAGGTCACTTGGGTGCTGCTCATTTCATGTGAAGAGCACTTCTTCTCACACAGCCATTTCCTCTAAACCAGGAGACCTTGTGGAATGCAGTTGTTCATAATTTAGTGATTGTTTTACCATTCCAAGACGGCCAACCAATTGGTTTTAAATGAGACAGTCTTGCTGGAGTGAGCTTTAAAACACTAAAATAGACTATTTACAATACCTCTGCAAAATGGGCAACAACTGCTATATTTAATTTAATTACTGCAAGCATATGCTGGCTGTGTTTAGAAACAACATGTTTTCTTTTTTCTACTTGTATTCTTAATATGTTGTTGAGTTTGTGTATGTTTTATTGCTATTGTTTTAGAGGGTGAATACAATAATACGTTAGTGTATGCATGAATATACAAATGAGTGCAAGGTGGGTACCAGAGTGCATGTGTGATGAAGAAAGTGCCTAAATCCATCAGTGACTCAAAATACAGTTTAATTCATGCTCTGGGCATCCTGGCATTGGAAAAGCTTTTTGGTAGTTGTGACTATTAAAAATGTTTATTAATTGTAAAAAAGGGATATATAGTTAGTTAAGCACTGAAAGGGAGTGCATGTGTTTTTGTTTTTTATTCCCTGGGCGCTACTTTCCCTTTCATTTCCTTTGCACTCACTTTGCCCTTCTTCCCCCTCCTCATTTTCTTTTATCCTTTTTTTTAGGTAGACTCTCAACTTTCTTGTGCTACCTAGTGGCATTTAGTTTCACCTCATCCCCGCCACACTACCATTGATCCCCACTGGCCCCCATTGTGTTAATTAAAAAATGCAGACCAGACAGCTGCTATTAGCTGTGGGGCTTCTCAATTCATTTCAATACATGTTATTAAGAATTTGGATCTCCAATGAGTTCCACATAAAGAATACACTCAATTAGTGCATAATAAACATATTATACAAACACAGTTCAGATCCACAATAGATAGGTTAACATACAAAACAGGCAATATGATAAATTTATGATAAAATCACTTCAGTTAATTAGTAGGAAAAGTTAATTGTAAAAACAGTTGTAGCTATCATCACAAGGCAGTTCATGTACGAGATAATCCATCCTAATAGAATTAAAATCCTTCAAACCCAGTTCTACAATCTCCCTCAGATATCAAAGAGAAATGTACAAAGGCACAGACTAAGCGAAGTCGAGGTAATCATCACAATATACAGAATTACAATAACATAGTTAAAACCTTTACCGCATCAAGTACATTGAGTTAAATACTTATGTAATTTGGAAAAACAATACCATACAATGGCAGCTTCATATTAGATCCTATTTTAAATAAAGTGCATCATGTGGCAGCAAAAAAGGTTATAGTCTAAAGAGAACTCCTAAAAAAAATTTACATGTATAAAACTAACAATTTATCTTTGCTTTAGCAGCAATGATAAAAAGCACGTATGTAATGCAAAATTTGGAGGCCAAAGTGTAATAAATTCATTTAGCCTTGAGAATTACGAAAGCCCAAAACTTAAGGGCAAAATTATAAAGGGGCCAAGTATATCGTGGGCATCAAGCCAAATCATAGAGGAACCAAAATGTCCCAGAGCTAGCGGGCTTTGGGTCTGGTGATCATAGGTCAAAGGTCATAATATTAATCCCCCTCTTTATACATAAAGTTAAATAAGGTATGCACAACTAGGAGAGGGACATACTTAAAAATAACGTGGTAAAGACTAAAATATATTCATGAACTCCTAAAAAATTATAATTTTGCGCACACCATTTCATTCTTTGGAAAGAAGAGGAAATGAGGGGCTGATGTTACATGTTTGATACTATTTTGTAAGAACATTGGACAAAGCCATCGATGGCGAGATGGTGACAGAATTGGGCACACAAACAGAATATGGTCTAGATTCTGGATGCCCAAGTTACATAAATTACAGTTTTTTCAATTTTCTTAGTAGGAGACCAGTTTGCCATTCATTTAAAGGCAACAGGTTCATACGACATAGAGTAAACCACCGGTGAATACCATGATCTGGATTCCAGGATAGGTATTTCTGAGGAGCTCTCGGATGCCTGACAAGGCTATTGTCTTTAGTCTATCCTTAGATTGGCAATATTTGACATCTCTCTGGTGACTGACAGTGCAACTTGTAGTTTTTAAAAAGGATTTAAATTCTAAAACGAGAGTGACATCACTGACTCCTCTTTTGCACTGAAGTAGTTCAGTGCCAAGGTATGATCACAGGAAAAATAATAATTATATATTTTTCCTCCAAGCCCGGCGGGGGCAATCCGTCCGCCATCCTCACAGAAAAGACCCCCCGCCACATTAGGATGCCTGGGGGTCCACGGCGGACGGCAAGACCGCTTACATATGGTGGCGGTGTCTGGGAGACATCGCCAACCATATTACGATGCCGGCGGTCATATGCAATAGGCATACGGTCTTTGCTTGGGCTGGAGGGTGCACATGGGGGGTACCTATGGTACCCCCTTTCATTTCAAAGTACAACATGGCAGGCACCGCCGCAATGTTAAAAATGCGGGATTCACCCGCCACTGTGGCATGTGCATCCTCATTCGACACACAAGACCTCCGCCCCTGTGGCGGTCGGTCCCTTCCTACAACAGGATGGCAGACGGACTTTGTCAGTCCTTTATCCTAATCGGCCCCATAGTGAGGTCCAGGACGTCACCTCTTCTTAGGGCCTATGGCAATGCTCCATCCGCTGACCAGATTTTGTTCACATGGAGATACTGGGATAGATCTCATATGCAAATAATTTACAATACTTCCATTTGCAAACAGCACTCCTCTTCACCACATGGTGTCATAGGCCAGGAATGTCTCTCCAATTACTGACATTCTAACTGTTTCCCAATCAATTCTAAATAGCTGCATACTTTATACTCACCCTTATTGAGTGAGAGTTTGTGCTTCTCAGTGGTGACCAGATAAAACTTAAGGTCCACCATTGGCTCTCAGCTTTGTACTTTGACAAGTCGTCTGGATCACTCAGTGGATCAACCAATCAATAAATTAAACTTGATTAAATTTATTACAACATGTCTTGCAAACACTCAACATTCTTTAAATATCATACAATGAGGAGAATATTAAATACTGTATTTAAAATATGGTATTATTAATTTGGTAAACAAAATAGAGAGCTCTACACTAGCATCATTTTTGTCAGCCCTGTCAGATGAAAAGACTCATCAACTATTACAACGCAAAGTGCTGGATATAAATATCCAATAAGACATATTAGACATTTTCTAATTCCAACCAAAATACTCTCCTATGTATTGCATAAGCCCATGTTGCACATTGATGTCATTCATTGTCAGGAAGAGAGTGAGACTAGGTGTCTACTATGAAACCAATTTAAGATAGCATTTAGTCATCAAAGTCACAATCCATCACTCAATGTAAGTTGATAAATGGTTTCCACATAGCTTCACCATTGAATTCAGAATTTAAATTGGTTAATAAATATTGATATCCATCTTGCAGCTCTTTTTGAGAACTGAAATGATCTCTGTCACTTTCATGTCATTGACCAATTCACATTTTTAGAACTGAGTATAAATATTTCATCAAATATCTGACCAAAGCAACTGAGTATACATATGACATCAAATATCTGAACAAAGCCCTGTATGCTGATGGTAAATGTCAATGGGGATTAGATAGATCTGTTCAGGGTGCCTTATTATGTCTGGAACTGATAAAAATCCACAATTTATTTGGTTCTTCTCAGGAGGCTTGCTAGTTTCTTTTTTTTTTTAAATATATTTATTGAAGATTTTATCCCCTCTTTTTTGATACAGGGCATGACAATGAAATCAAAAATTCATACAATCGAACAAGTAAATATTTTGCACATAATAATTACAAAAGCACTTTCTTCCTACTTGTTCATCTTGCTATATAAATAGCCAGAGGTATACAATCACAGTCAAGTCTTTCTCGGAAAACATGGAAATATAATAGAAAATTAGAAGAGAGAGAAAATAAGATCGCGAGAAAGAAAAGAATAATAGTAACGCCAGGTCACGATCTAGCTCCCTCTTTCCATTGCCTATTCGGATCCCACATTCGCTCCCCTAACTTTTTCCCCTTTTTCCCCCTTCTAGCGTATATTGCATTCTCCAGATTATATATTGACAGTAACCTGGCTAACCAATGATGATATGTTGGGGGTATAACATCCAACCAAGCTGAAGCAATGCATAATCTCAGCACTGCCATTGCAACAAATATGAGATATCCCCCCTTCATATACCTATCATTATTATTAACACCAAGGAGGATTATCGAGGGTGTAAGACTAATATTACTACAGAGCACGGTGCTAAGAAATCTCTCTATATCCTTTTGTGTAGCTTGCAAATGTGTACATGTCGCTAACATATGTACTAAATCTGCATCTGTACTTCCACATCTAAGCCAGTTAATTCCTGAAATCCCTCCCTATTGTGCAATTCTCGCAGGGGTATAATATAGGTGAAATAGAGTTTTGTAGTACTGCGCCTGTAGGGGTGCAGAACATAAAATTTTATGCCCCAGCTCTAACGATATTTGGAAACATTCCGCTCCTATTGCAAGCTTGTTCGCCCACTTCTCCGCCATCCTGTCAGTGTCATCCTGCTTCACTTTTATCAATTCTGAATATAGTCTCGTGATCGTACAATCCGTGCCTGCTTGTATGATATCCATAATTGTTATTTTACCAAACCCTACCAACCCCCCTCTTTGTTTCGATAAAGCTTCTTACTTGTAGAAATTTAAAGAAGTGTCTCGGGTCTATTCCATATTTTGTCTGCAACTCCGAAAATTGTAATATCCCTTGTGTATTCCTAATATCACCAATCATCCTTATCCCCTTCCTCCCCCATTCACCAAAGACCAAGCCCGTTAATATATCTGCAGGGAGAGCAGGGTTCGCACATATCCTAGTATAAGCATTATATTTCCCTAATCCAAAGCTTTTTGCAAATGCTTTCCAGATGGTATAGGCTGCCAAAATCGTCTTAAATCGTGTCCTTTTAAAATAACTAAAATCTGTAAACTTCAAAAACAAGTTTGCCGCATCTGTTCCCATAACTAAACCGTATATTACTAATGTGCCGAACTTTTAAATCCGGCAAAGACCATCCTCCCCTATCTCGGGGCAGTGCCATATACCTAAGTGCTCTCCTTGTCCTTCCTTTAGCCCAAATAAATCTATTAATCATGTGCTCACATCCCTTAAACCATTTAAGATCAAACAAAAGTGGAATCGCTCTGAAAATATGTAGAAATTTAGGTAAAACCATCATCTTTACAATATTGGTACGTCCTACAATTGAAAGATGCAAATTCTCTAGCCTATCCAAGTCTTTCCTAACTTTAGTCAAGATTGGTGTTATATTTTTCTCCACTAGGGTATCTAAGTCAGATGAGATGGTTACTCCTAGGTATACCCCATCCTGCACCACTCGGTGATCAGAGCATTCCACAAAACAGTTTTAAATTATTTGCGTTTTGCTGGTGTTCAGAGCATATCCTGAGACTTGACCAAATCTCTTAGCCTCAATCTCAACCTGTATTATAGCCTCTGTGGGATTAGGTGTTATTGCTGCAACGTCATCGGCATATGCCAGCACCTTGCATTGTCCCATATGCGTGTATAATGGGGGAATATTCTCACAGTTCTCTATTCTGTGGATCAATGGGTCCATGTACATCGCAAATAAAAGTGGAGAGCCTGCCCTTCTTAAAATATGCCACAGAAAGTCCCAGGAGACCTGATCAAATGCTTTTTCTGCATCTAATAACAGTACCGCCATCGGGTCTCCTGCTACCTCCATGGCATCAAATAATGTGATGACCTTACGCGTATGGTGCGTCGTACCCCTGCCCGGAATAAACCCGTGCTGGTTACTGCTCACGAGGGAGCTTATTACTATAGCAAATCTTGTTGCCAGAACCTTAGAGAATATTTTAGTATCGGAGTTCATAAGCATGATCGGCCTATATGATCCGGGTTCGATGGCTGGCTTTCCCTTTTTTAAATTATCACGATATCGGCACCACCCCACGAGCCCGGTATAGAATCCCCAGCCTGTGCCTTCTGCATCGTTATTACCATGTCCTCCCAAAGAACATCCCAGAATACCTTGTAGAATTCTAATGGGATTTTATCAGGGCCTGACGCTTTACCAGAAGGAAGATTTGATAGAGCAATTTTAATCTCTTCTGCATCTAACAGTTTTTCCAATCCTTCCGATTCTACCTCCGTCAAGCGGGTCACTGGGATGTCTTCTAAATATCTCACAGTTTCCTCTGGACTTCGTCTTTGCTGATCGTCATACAATGTGGCATAAAATGTCCTAAAAACCTCTCTAATTTCATCTGGATCTGTATGTAACCTACCTACAGAATCTTTGATTTCCCTTACTTCTCCCGACACAGCCTTTTGCCTTGTACGTACAGCTAAGGTCCGCCCCACTGTTTCGCTAAACTTGTGGCATCTCTCCTTTCTGGTCAAGTAAATCTTAGCTGCTTTATTTGCAATGTCTTCTTCAGCTTCCATGTTTACCTTTGCTATTTTTATGAGGGCCTGATCAAACAGAACCCCTGATGCGACGCAAAGATGTAATTCTTCCTCTGCATCCAGCACTGCATTTGCCAGATCCCTATTCCTAGTCTGTTCCAAGTTTCTTTTATAGGTGTTAAAGCTTAAAGTTTCCCCACGTGCTCCCGCCTTAAAGGCATCCCAAACTATCCCTGCAGCTGTACTACCCCTATTGATTTAAAAAAACTCTTTAATCCACTGAGTCATGTGCAATATATACTTTTGATCCTGCAGGAGACCTAATTCGAAAATCCAGAGTCTCTACTTGCTAACCCTAATAGTTATATCTAGCCTTAGAACCAGCGGATTATGGTCACTCAATATTCGAGGTAGTCTCTCAATCTTAGCTCTAGAGATCAATGAGTTAGAGGCAAAGAAGTAATCAAGTCTCACACACACCTGATGGGGGGCAGAGTAGTATGTAAACCCTTATTCCCCAAATCTTACTTTCCCCCATACATCCGTAAGCATATTATTTATTACTAGCTGTCCTAGTGCTCGATGCACTCTCTTTTTCCTCCCCTGATATCTCCCAAATTACCCTACACCCAACCCATCTGCTCCATTAATATTAAAGTCCCCCCCAGTATTACCCGAAGGGCCCAAGTGGCTAATTCCACGTCTAGAAACTGAAAGATCTCCGGGTCATCATCCGTGGAACCATAAATTACCCCTAGGGTGTACCACTCTCCCTCCAAGAGACATTCGATTAGTGCCCATCTACCCCATTGATCTTCGAGTTATTTTCTTGTAATCAGATTCCTATTCCTAGTTAGTATAGCAACCCCTCTGTGTTTTGAGCCTTGTTTTGAATACGCTAATACCTTGAAGCCTAGTTGATCTAAGAGATATCCCTGTGAAGCCATAATATGAGTTTCCGGTAGCAACATAAGATCGACATTCATCCGCTTTATTAAAACTGCAACCTTTTGTCTTTTCTGACAATCGTTCAGGCCACTAACATTCCAAGTTACTATACTAACTACCATTAAGTAATATTAGACATATTGCCATCAGTATAATCCGGATACCACATGTATAGCTTTTTCCCTACCCTTTCCCCTTCACAAATAACATTTACATCTGATTTCAACTTCTGTTCAGTTATTATTGTGATTTTAATCTTTTTCTGTGTGCAAAACTTGATAAGCCATTCCCAAACCAAATCTGTATCACTCTTGCTTATTCTTGTCTGTCGTGCCCTGTCCCCTTTCGTCCCTCCCTCCCCTCCCCGAACACCCCACCCCTATGATCCCCCCTCCTTACTGGCAAACAGATCAATCCTGACCTATATTTGACAGCCTGGGCCCCGGGACGTCTTCCCCCCCTCCGCCCCCTTTCCTTAACTGCCTATTTCCCATGTGCTGATCCTGAGTCTTATATCTTTTATCATCCTTTTAAATACTAGTATTTATCTAGACATCTAGAGATCTCTTATTTATGAGCCTTACGACTGACTTGTACTAAAGCCATTGACTAGTTTTTCTGGGCCCTGCTCCCCTTCAGTAATGAGAGGTACTCCTGAGCCATTATCTCTGAATAGAACACCCTAAACTGCCCATTACTTTCTACTTTGAGGTGAGATGGGAACATCAGATATGCTTCACACCCAACCTTTTGAAAAGGAGTTATTAATTGTCTCATCCGCCACCTTCTCTCAATGGTGGTGTGGCAGAAATCCAGTCGGGCAAAAAATGTGACATCCTTGTAAACTCTCTTAGCCCCTGGCTTTGCTTCGCTCATTATTTCCTCCCTTGCCAAAAAGTTCCCAATGTACACCATTTTTCTGAGTCAGGGGAAACCGATGGGCCCGCTGTACCTCTTTTTCCCAATCCCATTTAGATTTTTCAGAGAATGCTCCTCTGAACAGCTCCACCACAAATGCTCGAAAATCTTGTCCCTCCTTCCCTTCATCAATTCCAAGCAATCTTATGTTATTTCGTCTTTGCCTATTTTCAAAGTCTTCAAGTTTCCACAGGACATCTGATGTTGTTTTTTCCTGCTCTTGTTTGTCCACCTGAAGCTTTGCAACCACATCCTCCAACTTCCCGGTCCTATCCTCAACTTCTGCAACTCTACCAGCCATGTCTGCATATAGTTTATTGACCTTTCGCAGTGACCCCTGTATCTTTTTGTTAGCATGTCTTGCCCTTCTTCCCTCAGCTCTTGCTTCACTCTGCATTTGTTTTAAAGTTGTAAGTAACAAATCAAAGTTAGCGCTAGAGTTAGGGTTAGAATTGGGGTTAGAATTAGGATCAGGATTAGAGCTATGACCAGATGTTTGTTCGGGCTGATGATGATGAGGCACCGGGGCACAGCCCTCCGGGTAGTCCTGCGATGTGGCGGAGTAGCCCCAGTCTAGTTTCTTAGCTACTGCCCTCTTTGTTGGGCTTAACGTAGTAGGTACTCTTAAGTGTGATCTCCTCCTGGCGCTATTCGAATTGCGACGCCCTGGTGCGCCCTTTACCGTTGTTTGCTCTTGTTCTGATGTTTCTGTCCCTGAGCTTCCAGTGTGATGCTCTAATGAGAGGGATCCCTCTTCTGAGTCTGATTCAGTATTACCGCTTTCGCCTAATCCCGAACCCTCATCCGTGTCAGAGGCGCCTTCTTCATCATTAACTGAATAAAATCATTCATCATTAGGCAAGCCTGGCAAAGCTACTTCTTGGGCATAGGGGGCTTCAGTAGTATATCCCTCTCCATTATCTGCCTTGTCTCCCCTTAAACCCCCTAAGTCAGAAAGACTCTTCACAATGGGTACAGCACCAATGTCCTGTCTTGGCAACTCACCGCCCGTAATCATAATTGCCTCTGCAGGATTACCGCTTGCCCCTGGCTCAGTAGGTGTGATTATGTTAAATCCACTCAATGTCTCTGTCACTGCACGCAAAGGTACTACCTCAGATGCACTCTCAATCAGTGCTATGGATATCGGCTCTTGTTCTCGGATTTGTATATCACCCTGAGTCACCCCTTTTTTAGGGAGTTCATCATGTCCTGACAATGTACTTGCATCTTCTCCATCCCCCCACGCTTGTCCCTGTACCTGGGTTTGTTCTGTTTGTTCTGCTTGTGGCCCCCGGTCATTGCCTTATTGAACGTGTTATTCCACCATAGGAGTAGACACTGCACCTCCTTCCGCCGGCTCATCCTGACTACTCACGCTCTGGCCTCCTGACGTTGAGGCTGTAGCCTGCGTCTCCGTTGCTGCCGCTGCCGGTCGCTCGCTCTCAGCCAGGATGCTGCTGCTGCCTGGTGCCTCTGATCTCATGCCACAGGTGAGGGGTAGCGGTAACGATGGGGGGGAGTCTGGTCTCGGGTGGTTCTAAGAGGAAATGCCATTCCTGCAGAAAAAGCTTCAATCAGGGTCGGTTGGCGGAGTACTGTCTCCTTCTGCATTTCAGTCACTGTTACTGACTCTGTATCAGTAAGCCGATCTTTAGCACCTTTCTTAATCAGTAGCGCTTTTGCCTTCCTCTCCTTTTCTTTCTCCGTCGCTTTTCTCTGCAGCTGGTATACCGTCCTTCCATTTCAGCATCTTTAGCCTCGATTTTGCTCTTAAGTTTTCCGCAGGGGCGCCGGGGTCACTTTGAACAGCAGTGTCATTTCCGTTCTCCTTTTCCCCCATCAGGTCTCTCAGCTCCTTCAACGCTCGCTGAGGTTTCTGGGCCATTTTCGATTTCGGATGCTGCCAAAGAGAGCTATAATAGTACAAAGTCCCTATAACTTCAAATGCGCCACTTATACACCGGGCAATTTCTCCTTGAACTCTCAGATTTAATTTACGCAGCTGAGGCCGTCGCATCGCTCTTTTTACCATCACAGTTGAACTCTAGTAGCATTCCTTCTCCTTAACCATTATTCTTAGTCAATCGGTTAAGAAATACAGGATACAGCACCAACAAGTATTACAGCCACAGGAGAAGAGGGAGAGTGCGACTATCCCTTATGGCCTGCCGGCGGCCATCTTGCCCCTATTGAAACTGGCAAGCCAAGGAGGCTTGCTAGTTTCAATAGGGATTAGATCTGAGACAGATGCCATGCCTTAATAGTTACTCTTGTAAAAGAACTACCTCTTCACTTTTAGAGCATTTTCTTCTGATGCAGCTTATTATTAACAGCTAGTATTGGAAAAGGACAGAGTCAGCCTAAAAGGTTTCAAAAGACTTTTTCTCTTTATGAGATATCTAATAGCTCTTTAACTCATTTTCTTCTCATTTTCAGTTTTGTGGCATTGTATGTCACAATTTATTTTACTTTTCATTTACATTTTGGTGGTATCTTTAGGAATTGGTGCAACGTCTCTTGTCAGTAGACAAGCATCTAATTCTAATGATTTTAATGTAATCTCAATCACATTTGTCTTTTAATAATCGAATAGAACCATATGTCAGGTGACAAACTGTCCCTTTCTTTATTAATATATTATCCTAGATGACCAACGTACAGTCTACTCTATTCATTAGGCTTTGAATTGGATTTTCACCAAACGTTTTTGAGGTTCAAATTTTGACTTTAGTATTTTGGGATATTTCCAGAAGAAATTTCCCAGCAGACCTGACGTAATAGGAGTATTAAAAGAAAGGACGCCTGAATTAACAGGAGTCACCACAATAGACAATCAGAAATTTCGTGACTGGATAGGTTCGGCTGGCAACCTATTAGGACCAGCCGGTATGAAAAATCCATCTGCCACTAAGAGCAAAGGGAACGCCCCGTGGTTCTCACCGGCCCTGAAGTTGGAGCTGGGAGAAGTAAGAGCATTTGAACGGAGATGGCGTAGGAATTACAAGGGAGTTGCCCGTAATATCTATAAAACAGCCAGAAGGCACTATCATGCCGGGGTTAAATCAGCTAAGAAAGCTTACTACCTACAGGCCATATCCACAGTAGGTTCTAGACAAAAGGAAATTTTTAAAATAGTAAGGGACTTCACGAATCCATCAGCTTTGTCTCAAGAGATACCCCCTTCACAGGACCTCTGCAATTCAATTGCCGATTATTTCGACAATAAGATTGCCGACACTGTGAAGACTTTTCCCCTGCCGTCTTCTTCCCCATACAGCTTACAGCGGGCTAAGGGAGATGAAACAGCTAGAGGGACTTCACGCTTTGAGTCCTTTACACCTGTCTCCCTTGAAGAGACATCTAAAGCCATTCTGGCCAGTAAATCTGGATCTCCTTTTGATCCCTGCCCACCCCTGGTTCTGCAGGCGTCGGTGGAGGTTGTTAATCCTATTATTAATCACCTTATCAATTCATCGCTAGCCACAGCAGTAATTCCAACTGAGTGGAAGCTCGCAGCAGTTAAGCCCCTCCATAAAAAGACCCTCGCCGACCCGACGACCCTCTCCAATATGCGACCTATATCCCTGCTCCCCGTGGTATTTAAACTGGTTAAAAAGTTCGTAAACAGTCAACTCACGAACTATCTTGAGGAGAATAACATCTTACATCCCAACCAGGCTGGGTTTCGGTCGAAACATTCGACCGAGTCTGCCCTGTTGTTCACGGCAGAAACCCTACGAACGGCAGTGGACCAAGGTAAGAAGGCTGTCCTAATATTATTAGACCTGTCGGCAGCCTTCGACACGGTCTCTCATAACATCTTAGTGGACCGTTTGGTGGCCGCAGGAATAAGAGGGACAGTCTTGGGTTGGCTGAGGAACTTTTTGAACAACAGACGACAAATCACGGTCTTGGGCAAATTCCAGTCAGAAGCTAAGGTCATCAGCTCCGGGGTCCCTCAGGGGTCGAGGTTAAGCCCGGTCCTGTTTAACTTATATATGGTACCCTTGCTTGAGCTAATTGCATCATTTAAAATCAGTACAATATCATATGCAGATGACACTCAGCTAATCCTGGTTCTGGATGGAGAACTGCCAGGAGCGGAGGAAAATCTGAAGAATTGCTTAACAGCTACATTCAAGTGGATGACTAATAATCATCTTAAATGCAATTCCGGCAAAACGGAGATCTTGCCGTTTGGAAACACAAACCTGTTCTCTCCAAAAAACGGGTGGCCAGACGATGCTGAATCCCCCCCTGAGACTATTACATCTGCTCGGAACCTGGGCATTAAATTTGATGACCAATTGTGCTTTAAACAGCAAGCGGTGGCCGTAGCCGGTATGTGTTTTCACACAATTAAATCCTTGAGGAAGTTCTTCGATCTTCTTCCTCTGTCAGCCAGGAAAGCAGTCGCAGTAGCCTTAATAAGCTCAAGGCTGGATTAGTGTAATAGCCTATATGCTGGAGTCAATAAGTCCATACTCCACAGGCTACAGATGATCCAACATGCCGCTGCCCGGCTAGTGCTACGCTGGCCTCGAAAAATCATCGGTGTCAGCTGCGTTGAAGGCGCTACATTGGTCATCAGTTGGCAAACGGATCCTATTTAAAATCTTGTTGATCACATTTAGAGCCTTTCACCAGCAGGGGCCTAAATATCTGTGCAATGGCTTTAAGCGTTATTACCCCACTCGCTGCCTGAGGTCTGCTAATCAGAATCTGTTAACCATCCCCAGATTCAGATTGGCTACCAAAGGAGGAAAATCTCTTTTTGTCTTGGGATCTAAAGCATGGAACAAGCTTCCACCTCACCTTAGGTCATTGTGTCACGAAACCCAGTTTAGGAAAGCGTTAAAGACCTGGGTGTTTTCACTTACAGACGCAGCCTGCATAGCACTGGTGTAAGCGCCCTCACTGGCTAACTTTTCCCCAAACCATTTCCATCTGGTTGAGCGCCAAGATACTCCATGGAGTGACAGATGCGCTATAAAAGTGTCCCCTACATTTACACATCAAAGTATAAATAAATCTAGAGCCCACTTTGTAGACAGAGGTCTCCTCTTTACAGGGTGGAAGCCAGGACTATTTATTATCAGACTCTTGGCCCCCAGTAATAAGGTAGGTGCTGGGGTGAATGAATCTATTCGCTTAAAAAAAATATCAAACAATCTACAACACAACTTATGACTGGACTGTAACCACAGTTTTTTCTTTCCTTCATTCTCATCCTCTCTACTAAGCTATTCTTTGCTGCACCCTTATTTCCTCATTACATATTAATTCAAATCTCTATTACAGTATACCTTAATAAATAAATAGCATAACATTCTGAAAGGTTCTATCACTTCAGTCCTGAACCTTGCCGAGTCAACTTGCTAATGTTATCTGGGGGGAAAAGGTGAACCTGCTACAAGTTGAACGTTGGCTGCTAGGAGGAGTAAGCTATTACCTGGAAAAAACAACAAAAAACAAAAACAAAACAAAAGCTGAATAGAAAAGCTTAGTGAGGATAGTGTAATGAACAAAGCCTGCCCAAGAGTCACAAGGTCACCTTACATGGCTAGTTGAAAAGATGAAGAACATCTTTGAGCTGTTTCGTAACTTTCTTTGAAGTCCAGGTGAGCCTGAACCTTCCTCAACCCATCATGCGTATTGAATGGAATTTTCCCTTCATAAATCCCAGAGGGAACAGGAACAATTTGGACTTCATGTCCCCTGTGTATGTCCTGGTTTCCCTAGCTGAAAGTCGTGCCTCTCAACTATTTCCTAGACCTTGGGCTCCTGGGATTGTAGCAATTTGAACCCACCGTCAAGTCTAACAATAAACTGAATAGTTCCTTCATGGGACTGGTACCACTAGGGACTGTTGTGGGTGTTTTCAGTCACATGGATACCCACTTTAGCAGACAATGTTGCCAGCAACTGGTACATCTCTAGTGGCAGGCTCCTAAATGAAAGTCATCTTTTTGACTTGATAGGGAGAGCTGACCCACTATTTCCATTATTACCCTTGAAAACATAGCAGCCAATGTCCTAGATGCCAATTCACCATGGACTGGGTCTCTAACCAAACACCGGTGAAAGGATACAAGTTCACTAGAATACCACTAGAAGCTGTGGGAACATGGGATAGGTGGGATCCTAGTTGAAGGTGGTGGTGGGTTTTTGAGCTCCATATTTTTTAGGACAATATCTTTTATTCTTTACTTCTCCCTTTTCTTTTACACACTGTGGTGTCTCAGAGGTAACTATCACTAGTGTTGGGTCCGGCATCATCATCGATCAACCACATTCATAACCACCTTTGCAACAATTTTGTTCCTCCTAGGAATTAGGGAACCAAGTGCTTATGAAACTCTTAGAAGCGGTCTGAAACAACTAGCCTTCTCCACAGCCTGAATGTTACCATAAATCTAGTACACTGAGTTGAAATGTTACAATATTGTTTAGGGTCATATCTTGCCTCAAAAAGATACTAGCATCTTCTGGATTTGTATGTGTACCAAACTTAAATTGAACGTTGGTAAATATAGTTATCTTGTCTCCTAAATCTCTGTCTGGACATTGATTATATCGAGTAGTCTATACCAGGTCATACTGAATCTGAGTTCCTACTAACTCCCACACCTACAGGAGTACGTCATCACTGCACATTCTCGCTATCTCAAGAGCATCAAGCACATAAATTAGCTAAATTGTATTTCCCTTTAGAGGGCACTACTGATGTGGATATGGGAAGTTGAAAATAGTAGCCTCAGGGATAATGTGCATTAACCACAGACCTACACAAGAACCTATGTGCCAAAGCATTGCTTTGTCCCAGTGGCTATGTAAGATGAAAAACAACTAGTCCATCTAGCAGTGTACATGGGGACACATGCATTTGCTGCAAGTACCATGTTTAGTTTATTACTCATATGCCCTCGGTGTGCCAATCTTAAAACCTGTCACTTCGCAGTGTTGCGACATACTGATATTGTAACTTTGGCTTCTGGTATTTAAAGCTTTCTATTTTCAAATGTTACTGTAATTGCCAGTTTTACTTCCCAGCATATGTTCAATTCAACTTTATTCTGCTACTTTTCTTTTCCCTGCGTCTTATTGCATGACCCTTTGTTTCTTTTGTGACCGTGCACTTCGTTTCTTGTCTTGGGGCTGCCCCGCACGCTTACCATCATCTATATTCTGTTGGGTTTCTTTTATCAGTAGCCACGAGTTGGGGCTGCAATAAAGAACTTTCTTTGACTCCTGCTTCTGGACCTCTACATTAAACAGCTACCTTGCTCCTCCTAAGCACTTTTTCAACTCCCACCAGCACGATAGCTGAGTGAGTTGAAAACATACTGCTGGAAGATGCAGCCAAAATATGGGGCCATCTTGTGTTCACTAGTTTGAATCCAAGCTAAGCTGCTTTCCATCCATCCTCCTTGGTCAACAGTGTACCATTAATTGTGGTGCTACTTATAATGGTTGGAAATGGCAGCATAACAGAATGAATCACTTGGAAATTGCAACAGTACAGAATGAAGCACTAAGCAAAAACACACTATTATCATTAGTATTAAATTATTACAGGTAGCCTCTCTGCCATTATTTCTCTTGCCTTTCTTCATTTGTTGCGGTAAGGGAGCTTTCCTCTATGCTGGAACACAGCAAGTTCTCTTGTGTTTGAGTACACAGCCTTTTGTGCTTATCTTGGAGCAGAGCCCATTTTACTTGCATCTTGTTCCAATTTTGGTTTGAACCACTTCACATAATTCTATGGATAATCCGTTGAAATATGCATTTAAAAAGAAATGTTGCCTATTGTCAATGCTCAATGCATTTTATTAAAATGTAGAGAAACACCATCATGATAATCATATTAGGGAAATAATGCACAAGCAAAGTATGTGCAGGTTAAGCAATACACTATGCCTACAAAATGGAAAAATATTTTTATACTGATGCAAAAATGCATCTGCATTCTTAGCCTAAGCATTATGCACTCAGTAGCACCATATGTACACAAAAAGTACCATGAGTAATAACTATTTTTTGTATAATAGTTTCTACCATACTTCTAAGAATCATATTCATGTGTAATGGTATTCAACTAATAACATCAGAAGGATGGAACACTGAGGTGGCCTTATAATGATTTGAAGCTGTGACTTGCAATTCATGGAAATTATCAGCAGTGAGCATTTAATAATAATAATAATGGCATTTGAAGAGAGCATGGCTGCTCCCAGAGGAGCGTCATGGCGCTAGCAAACAGGGACTGCCCAGAAAAGGGTAGACCGCTGGATCCAGGTTAGCCACTGAAAAAATAGGTTCTAAACCTTTTCTGAAGATCCTTTCTGAAGAAGCGAACTGTAAACTAGACCAGTGGCATAACAAAGGCCCCCGCAGCCCCCGCTAGAGCTCTCAAGTAAGCCCAGAAGGGGGCCCCTCCTTGCACTTTCCAGGGAGGCCCCTTCAAGTTTCATCACACCACTGACCTAGATGGCAACGAGTTCCACAGTTTTGCTGTTAGGAATGTTAAGAAGGAAAAAGATCTTCTGCCCCACCTAGCTCTATTGATCCTCGGAATGTAGAGGAGCCTCTTTGAGTTAGACTAGAGGGTTTGAATCTGCCAATAACCCTTGAGTCTACATCTTTGGTACAGAGGTGCTTTGTTCTCATAAGCTCTATAGACAAAAATAAGAGCCTTTATTCTAATGCAGCTGGCCACTTAACTCTATGATTTTTTTTTCTAATACATTTTTACTGAAGTCCAAAAAAATGCAGTACATTAAATACATTAAGACTGAAACATTCATTTAAAAAGATTGACATTTTCAAAAGTTGGTAACTAATACATAGATTACATAGAGCACTAAAACATCTGGGAGAAATGCATCCTAAGCAATAACCCCTCCCAAACTTTAATCAAAATATAAGGCCCAGATTTTTTCAAACTTCCTAAGACCCCCCACCCGAAGTGC
The DNA here is from genome assembly GCF_964261635.1 of Lissotriton helveticus. Lineage (NCBI taxonomy): Eukaryota > Metazoa > Chordata > Amphibia > Caudata > Salamandridae > Lissotriton > Lissotriton helveticus. The sequence goes on from NC_136071.1 coordinate 903,166,342, forward strand.
GTAAGTGCATTCACTTCTTCTAACTGCTTTCCTCTTATGGGCCCCCTCCAGGATAGAAGGAATCGAATCTGTATGCCATCTTTGTAATAAAAGTGATCTAGATACTGCCATTTCAATGTATAACATTTTTACCAATTGGTTACAAAAAAGGAGATCTGGGTCAAAACAGAAAATAATTAACAAATCGTTCACTACTAATTGAATACAACATTCAGTTTCCAAGTAGCAAAAGATGTCCTCCCAGAACTTCTGAATCTTAGGGCATTGCAGAATAATATGCGTCCAATTGGCTGAAGGATGAATGTTATAACGAAAGCAGTGCGCTGAATAATTGGCACACATTTTTGAAAGAGAAAGAGGGTTTCGGTAAAGTTACCATTTACTGAAAAACAACATCCTTCGCCAATTCGCCCCTCTTAGTGTACTAAAATTCAGTTTATTAATAGCCGACCATAAATTAACAGAAATTTCAAAATCTTCGTGGTCCTTCCATTTTTTAATTGCCTTCCGTCCAAGATCCATACCCCTGACCGAAGCTAAACGCTTTCTCCATGCCCTGGGTTTCTGACAGATGTATCCTCTAAGAGTTCAGTAACCAGCTGATATTGTTAGCCAATTTGAGAAACATATAGTTCGACAAGAAATTTATGGAAGATGTTATATGACCCCAAAAGAATAAAATCATTGACGATCAATTGTGACATTTCTGTCATAGTCAACCATCTTCCATTCCTCCGAAAATCTGAAACCTTACAGAATCTTACCGAGGCCCATTTTAAAGTGAGTTCTGAGGATTGCGTAATACCTACTAATGGTAGAATGCTAGTTAGTAAAGTGGCTGAATTGATTACAGGGATGGAATATCTTTTATAAAGCGACTGTCGTTTTTAAAAAAAACAATGGAGACACTTATAACGGACCAGTTTAGGGGATTTGAAGATTAACAAAGGGGAGTGGATCTGGCTTTCCTTGCACATTAGATCCACAAAACCATTTATAAAAAGATTTGACTGTAATTCAGGTTTGAATTTAGATAAATATTGTGCAAAATAAGCATAGTAATAATCCCTGAGATTCGGCACAGCTAAGCCTCCTTGTTCCACTTCTTCATATAAAGTGCTAAGTGCAATACGTGATGACTTTTTTGCCCAAAGAAAGGCAGTAAACATTGACTCTACTTGGGTAAAAAAGGAGGCTGATAAAATACATGGGATAGTTGAAAACAAAAAATTAAACAAAGGGAGAACAGACATTTTAATCAGGGCCACCCGGCCCAAGATAATTAATGGGAGAGAGTTCCAACGTAAAAACAAGGCCTGAGTTTTTCGAAGGAGCGGTGCAAAATTTAGGTGGTATAGATCACTAACTCTTTCAGGGTATTATACCCCCAGATATCTCTTAGGTTTGGTGTTAACGCAAGGAACAATATCAGGGTGCAGATCCCAGCTTGCTCCGCCACATTGTAAGATTTCAGTTTTCCTTTTATTAATGCGGTGTCCACCTAAAGCCTCAAAATCTTCAAAAAGCCGGAAAACTTTAGCCTGAACCTCTATCTCTGGCTTAATAATAAGCATGATGTCATCGGCGTATAATTTCAACTTCGCCATAGATGGAATTGGGGACGGATTTCTGCGCTGTTCCTTATTGCTATCGCCAACGGTTCAATAAAAAAAGCGAATAAAACCGGTGAAAAAGGGCACCCTTGCCTTGTACCCAGTTTTACTTTAACCCGCCCGATCACTGACGTATTGATAATAACATTAGCTTCAGCATTATTATATAGATTATGATCTATAAAGCCTTCTCGGCATCTAATAGAAGGACTAACCCGGGTATCCTCTGTGTATCGAAATATTCCAGTGCCTCAGTTAAGTAATGTGTGTTGGTGGCCAGCTGCCGACCAGCAATAAAACCATTCTGATTCGAATGGATCAATTGCGCCGCATATCGATTAAACCGAAGTGATAGCAATTTGGTGACAATTTTATAATCTGAGTTTGGATCCTCGCTATTTTTATCTTTTTTCAAAAAGCTAACATTGTTACCTTGTCTAAAGGTCTCTGGTATTTCCCCCCCCCCCCCCTACAACAGAGAATTTACTAGTCAAAGGAAAAATTCTGCAATTGAGCTCAAAAAAACTTTTAAAAATTCAGGTGGATACCCATCCGGGCCACAGGCCTTGCAATTTGATAGATTCTTAATGACCCCCCTCCAACTCTTCCATAGTAAAGGGACTTACCGTTGATGATTTTTCTAGACTCGAATGTGTCGGTAATCCATTATTCCGTTATTCCGCAAAAAACGTTCTAACAAAGTCCTGTCCACAGGCTGTTGTTGGCCATAATGGGCTTATAATGCTGTAGCATTATTTCCCCAATTTTGGCTGGGTCATCTGTACGCAAGGTGGTTAGGGGGCATTTTAACGCATTGATTAGATTTATGGCAGCGGGCTCCCTGGCTGCCAGGCTAAAAATCTACCGGTGAAATTACTTTCCTCGTATGTTTTTTGATGAAGTTGTTGAAAGGAGGCTTCAGTCTGAGTGTGGTAATCAGCACTGAGTTCCCGCTTAGCCTGATCGAGCTGGCGGTGGTTAAACACAGAGGGGTTATTAAGAAATGTAGAATAAGACACTTGGACCCTCTGTTCCAAGATTCTCTTGTCTTCCCTAACTTTTTTTACAATTTCTGCATCTTTACCGATAATTAACCCCCGGATAAATGCCTTAAGTGTATCTCACACCACGCTCAAAGGTGCACACTCGCTCTTTCGTAATAAAAATTCCTTAATCCCAATCCCAATAAAACCCACCCAGTCCTCTTCATTAAGATAATGTCTGTTCAACGACCAATGTTTAACCTAACACACAATTTCCTAGCTGCACCTCAAGCACCAGCATAGCATGATCAGAGAATCCGTTATGTAGAAATCTCTGCTGGTTAAAACACAACCTCGGGGAAACCAGAAAAATGTCAATCCAAGAAGAGGTACAAAATCTACCTGACCAGCAAGTATACGCTATTTTAGATGGAAAGGCTGCATGCCAGGGATCCTGTTGGTCTAAAGTTACTCCATAATGTTGAAAGGTTCTAAAGGATTTAGGTTTCAACTGCCTTTCGTCCTGTACTGAGGAGTCTATTTTAGGATTCATTAGGACATTAAAATTGCCCCCCTGGATCAGCTCACCAGGTACCTGCATTAGGGACTGAAACAGATCCTCATAGACCTTAGGGTTATCCTCAACTGGGGTGTATATGCTAACAAAAGTTATCTGTCTCTGGCTTTGTCTAAGAATGCAGGTAGCCCAAAACCAGCGCCCCTGCTGATCTTTCTCAAAATTAAGAACCTCTGCCTGAAGTTTTTTTACTTAAAAATATTGCTGTCCCTCTATGGGAAGCGGAGGTTGAAGAGAAACCCCTTTAAGCTGCCCAAGACCTAAACATAGAAAAATCTGGCAGTTTTACAGCTGGTATATTGGTTTCTTATAAAAAATATCACTGCTGGGTTTTCTGTTTTAATCCATGATTCAATTGCCCGCATTTTCTTTTTATTGTTGCGACTATTAACATTAAAAGAAACCACTCTCAGCAATTCTTTACTAGCCATAGTTAAAAGCTAACCAGAACCTAAACTCACTAAACATTTTACCCAGAATCGAATTAACCAATAAATGTATAGAGCCTAAATAAATGTACGAAAAAAAGACAATTTTTTAACAGCCTACCCAGAGTCAAGCTAAAGTATGGATGTATAAAGACATAAATGCATTTGCAAGAAAAAGACTTCATTTTTCCTTCCTTATCCTCCCATCCAACCCCTCGTGAACCCTTCCCCCAAAATGTGGAAAACCCCCCACCAACCACGCTAACCACATTTCACCCTCCCTCCAACCTGGGTGTCATGTAATTACACCCGAGTGATCTTACCCCTGGCCCCCCAGCGAATCTCAATTTTATCAGATATGTTGAGACATGCAAGCAAACATATGATCTAAGTGATACAACCCCAATTATAACCAATCATGATTTAGGAAACAACTTGACCTCCCGGGAACAGGGGCGAGAAATCTCACCCACCTGACCCCACAATTTATAACAATTTATAACAATGACAGTGACTGATATATTGCTTCAAGCAGATCCTTCTAGGCCCTGGAGCCATGTGAGATCTCTTTGAATAATTCCTGGGCTTCGTCCAAATCGAAGAACATAAAAAATGTACCCTTAACCAAGACTCTCAATTTGGACTGCTGGGCAATAGAGGGCTGTGCCCCATTGGCTATAAACAAGTGGAGGATCTTCACGAATTCCTTTCTCCTACGTGCTGCTATGGCTGTCATGTCAGAGAAAATACGACATTTTATAGTTTCATTCACGGCAAACTGTCTCTGTTGAATTGCTTTAGTCAATATTCTCTCTTTTATGCGATAGTCAGCGAAATTTAACAATATTGTTCATGGCATTGTGGAGTTAGGAAACGGGCGAGCAGGAACACTGTGGGGTCTTATGATGGTAAGGTCGCCCTCGAATTCTGGAATAACCTTTTGTTTAATGAATGAGTTGATCCACTGCAAGGTTTGGGAGCCCTCGATACCCTCCGGAATCCGGACTAACAGAGATTAGATCTCCGGGAATGATTTTCTAAGTCCTCCAGTTTGTTCTTGAGAAGATTTTTGCTTTAGGCTGCCACTTTAGCTTCTCCTATTACGACTGTCATCTGATCCTCCAAAACCGAGATCCTTGTTTCAGCCTCCTGGAGTCTAATTGGAAAGTTTGACATTGTCTCTTCAAATTTCTCTAGTCATGACCTGGACACGTGCTTACCCCCGAGAATGTGACAGACACCAGAGCCAGCTCCTCCTCAGCATGTTGAATCTTTTCTGCCACGATTTTCAGTAACTCTTGGGCCGAGGCGGTCAGTTTGGTCTTTATGCTGATGTAGGAATGATCATTGATGTGTACGTGAAAGAAAACTAAATGGAGGAGAAGGGGGAAAGTGAGAAACAATGAGAATTGCAAAGATTGATTAGACAGGCCAGTTGTAACTACAGCAGAGCTCTCTGTTTTGTTATAGAAACATCTTTCACTGACAGGGGACAGGCACCCTACTTCACAACACAAAAGATTCCTCTTTTTGGCATAACTCTCGGTATAATATAAACTGTATGGTCTATAAACCCAACAGATATATAGTATTTCAAATAACGCATGTGACACTGGAGCCAGGCTGCTTCAAGAAGCTTTAAGGTTATGTCATAATAGCAGAGCAGTGCCATGAAGTGAAACATTATGGAGCTTATTATGATGTCAAGCGGACACTGTTGAGGAAAAGGAACAGCCCGACCTTAGGTCGGCATTCCGACCACACTATTACAATGCAGAAAAGGCTACCAGCACAAGCTTCCATTGTCAAATGGAGGCTTTGAAACATCCCTACACCATGCAGGGATGTTGATGGGGGCAGGGCGGAGGCCACAAATGGATTGGGCCCTGCTAGGGTCCCCCAAAGACACTTTCCGACAGCAGTTCCATGTCGTAAATGCCAACATGGAACTGCTGTTGGAAAGTGCCATCATAATCCAGACGGTGGAGCCGAGGCTGGTTCCGCCGTCATTGTGGATTATGGATGCCTTCCGATGGGTTCATTGAGCCCGTCGGAAGTGCCGCAGATGGTCCCTCCACCCGATGCCTCCACCCACCGCATCATAATGCCGTGGGTGGACTGCTGTGTGGGATGTTGGTGGGTCCGGCCCACCCACATCATAATTAGCCCCTAAGTTATCATTTCAGAGAGACACGATGTCCGGACCTTTGTAATGGAAAATGCTATTCCTTGCTGCTGAATAGGTGAAAGAAACATTCCACCTGCACAGGAAAATGCAAAAAAGACCCCTCTCAAAGCCTCTCTACAAACTAACTCCCCCCAAACAGAATCCCTCCCCAAAGAAGCAGCCTGCTCTGCTTGAAGCTCTAAAACTGAGAATAACTGCTGTACTCACCTTCTTCCCGAGACCACATAACTGTCCTTTGACAACATCTGTTTCCTTCACCACATCTAGTTGATTATGAAGAGAAGCAAGTTCAACTTTCTGAGTTCTCCTCAACTCACGGACTTCATCCAAAATTAGATTTAACATATCTTTGATATTCAACTGGAGTTCGCCTGCTGACTCCATATTAGGGCTGAAAAGGATATGAGAAGGATCCACAGCAGGAGAGAGATCCCCAGTCACAGTCCCCTCAGGTGACCTCGAGTAAGACAGAGGAACCGATTCTTGTGGAGGAACCTGAAGGTGTGTCGAGGTCACGGCTTGGGCATGGGGGGGTTAACAGTATAACGGGGGCACCGGTAGTAACAACTGTCTGTCCCAGTGTTTCAGATGTTTCAGATGTATCTAGATGCCCCACATGCCTCCCGACCTGAGCAATCGCTAAATTTAAAGAAGTCAACTTATCCTGACTGGGAGTCTGTCCCGCTGCTGTCTCCATGATTGCAAGGGAGGGGAACAGGTCAAAAATTAACTTGCGACTTATCCTGAATCACAGAGACCGAATCTACTGGTGCCAAGGTAATTAATATTAAGGTGGCTGGATTTTCCTTTAAGAGATTAGAGGCTGAGCTATGTCCCAAAGAGGGTGATTTTAGCATAGGTTTTTTCAGAAATAGCACAAATTGTTTTGCCTCTTTGGTCACTTTCACCTTTTTAGGACCTTTAGATCCCGCATTGTCCTGTGGAGATGTTGCAGGGATAGCTTTCGCAACGCTCTTGTCTGCCATGACCGCAGTGTCCACCTGCTCTAAGATTGCGACACAGGATAAATCCTCCTCATCTGAGCTCTCGAGTGTAGAGTCAAGATCAGGCGGATTAAGGGTTTCTCCTTACTAGCCAACCGGACTACCTCCTTCGCTTCCTTAGCAAGAGCTCGGCGGTTTTTAACCTTGAGGCGAGCATTAAGCAGTTTTCCCATTCTTATCGCTGCGCTCAGTGCTTAGCCCCCAAAAGACAATCCGCTGGCACTTACGACTTCATTCAGCAACTCTATGATTCATGAAGACTGTACACTGTTACTTGCTGTAATCTGCAGGTTGTGAGTTTGATTCTGCCACACCAAACTCAGCCTTCCAATCATCTGACATTGGCAAACACATATTATCTATGCTAATAATAACACCAGTTATTTACAGTGCTTAGCAATGGTTAGAGTGCAGTATGGGGTACTAGGTAAAAAAGGAACTAACAGACACATAGATGTATTTAATTTCTGGCTGTTATGTGCTAAAAGCAACTAGGGTTTCATCGGTGATACCAAAGGGGAAATGGACTAACACTTTGCTTCAGAGCTGGATGACAAAACTAAATCAAACAATATGCAAAGTATTGTGTTGAGATTTACTTTCCAATGCATATCATGATTTGCATTTAAATGCAGGCTAAAGCAATGTAAAGACGAGCTGTAAATAGCTTTGCTCTACTTTTAATTAAGGGTGCATCCAATAGGTGGTACATGGGCATTCCCATGCAACACCCACAGGTTTTGGCGCCTATTTACAACATTTACAGACAGGGATTTGAGCCAAAGAATATTGCCTCCTCGAGGCAACCATAATAATGGAGCAACTTTTAAAGACTCTACTCTTTTCCAACCTTCTATATTTGCTGTAACGTACAGCAAACATTCAAAGTTGGAAAATACTAAACTATGCCAAAGAATAATGTTTAGGTATTGTCTAAGAAAGCATGCATGTGCTGCCTTGGCTGCCTTTCGTTTTCAAAGGTCAGTCATGTGATAGATGAGGGCTTGCCTTTATCTAGGTGTGTGTTTCTTTTCTTTTTCGAGCATGAACCAAGTACTGATTTATTTCTTGACTAGTCTTCTTCTGCACTTCTTGCTCTTGGTTTGTGGTACTTTTTTTGGGGCTTTTGGTTAAAACAAGCTTCCACTTTCTGTCTATTCTTACTCTTGTTTGTTCTTCCTCATCCCCTTTCCCACTTGTGAGGTTGTGTGCAGTCTAGTTGATTGGTGGGTGGAGTTAGGGGGACACAGGAAGAGGAGGAGCGGAGACAGGAAAGGGTTAGTTAGAGTAGGGACAGGGTCAGAGTAAGATGTGAGAATAAAGCTCCTGGAAGAATATATCCTGTGTATGTCATTATTAGTAGCACAACGCTACAGCTGGCGACGAGGGTGGGATCGGGTGCTCTGTGCACTTGAAATCGATCCTGTGACGCTGTGTGACCCTGTCCCCGGTGGTGCAGATGAGAAGCCTTCCCTGCACCCACCGCGAGTAAGAAGAGCACTGCGGCGAATATTAAGCCGCCCAAAATACTGCCTGCCTGTCCCGAAGCTCCGTGGCTGTGGAGGCTGCGTGGAGCGTGGCATGCTGTGAGTGAGCGCCGAAAGGTAGCGGCAAGCGCGATTGAACGCGCCAAGAGAATCGGAAGCTCCCCCCTGAAGCGTGAGGTCCAGGACGGAGGACGCGACGTCAGGAGCCCACCCCGGTCATCCTCGTGCCATTCGCTGCTGTGGTAGAAGCAGCGGCAGCCTCTGCATCTGAGAAAGAGCCCCTGCACCTGGTGAGTGCTGTGAGTGGGGCCGAGCCATTGAAATCGGGAACCGGGAGGAGAGAGAAAAATCTCGGAGAAAACGAGTTCTCACAGTGGCGGCCATTTTAGAGTCAGGCAGCTAGGGACATCTCCATGTAAAGACTGTGAGCGGCCATCTTAAAGTCAGGCAAGAGACAAAAGCAGACAAGCACGGGCAAAGGCAACAGCAAAAATAAATAAGCACGAGCAAAGGCAACCATAAAGGCAAACAAGCACAAGCAAAGGCAACAGTAAAAGCAAACAAACACAAGCAAAGGCAACAGCAAAAGCAAATAAGCACAATCAAATGCAAGTGAAGACAGAAACAAGCACAAGCAAAAGCAAACAAGCACAAGCAAAGGCAAGAGAAGAAAGGAAACAAGCACAAACAAAGGCAACGACAAAGAAATCAAGCATAAGCAAAAGTAAAGGAACGGAAATCAAAGATGGCGACGTCACCACAACGGAACGCGGCGGGTGCGGTAGCAATCACGCCAGTCACGACCAGCGTCTCATATCTCCGTACCCCTGAACCACTGGCCCTAATAGCTGGAGGGGGCATGGGACCCTGATGGGAGGAGTGGCTGGAAGACTTTGAGGACTATATGAAAGGATCAAAGGTAACAGATGAAGAAGAAAAGTTAATTGCATTACGCAATCTGGTCGGGAAAGAAGTCAGTAAGGTGATCAAAGAACTGCCGCCCGCCGAAACTGGATCATATGTCAAGGTGCGAGATGCCCTGAACAAAAGATTTCTACATAAGAGAAATGTGGACTATGAACGGTACATGTTTCATCAAGCCCATCAAGAAAAGGACGAATTAATGAGTACGTTTATAATGAGATTACGACGACTGTCGCTTGTATTGTGAATTTGATACATTCTCCACAGACGATGCCATAAGATTGCGAATAATTGAAGCGTGCCAATCAGAAACCCTCAGAAGGCGGCTACTACGGAAAAGTCACAACCTTGATGAGATTGAAGAGATGACCCGGATATATGATCAAGCAGAGGAACATGCTAGGAGAATGGAGGCGGGGCATGGTGAGAGGCGGCAACAAGCACATTGAGTACAAGCGAAGGACTCTCGCAGACGCTCTAGAGATCGCCGCCGGACGTCCAGGCCATCGACCCGCCAACACTACACAGGAAGCAGACATCATGAATCTGGCCGAGGAGACAAAAAGCGAGCTCAGCCCCGGAAGTGTTATCGGTGTGGATACGATTTTCCACACACAGATAACTGTCCAGCACTAGGTCAGCAATGTCGAAAGTGCGGAAGGGAAAATCACTTTGAAGCCATGTGCGGAGAATATTGAAAGGAAAGGATGAAGGAGACGTCGAGGTCGTCTCGTCCTGACACCCGGCGGCATCATGTGAAGGCCGTCCAGGATCGACCAGAGTCATCGTCTGGCTCCTCATGCTCCAGCAGAGAGTCTCGCCGGTCTCAATGGGAGAGAAGGTCCCCATCTAGAGGATCCAGGTCAACATCTCGGGACTCGAGATATACTGTTGAGTACGCATGCGTGGTAGCGGACCCAGATCAACTAAAAAGATACCCAGACTAGACATAAGTGTAGGAACTCCCCCAACCAAGTTCGTAATGGACAGTGGGGCCTCACTGAACTACATCCCTGTGACTGAATATAACAAAATGAAACCTCCACCCACACTGAGCCCGGCTTATGTAAGAGTATTCACGTGGATGTCAAAAAGACCTCTTCGTTGCCTAAGAAAATTTGCAACTACTCTCAAGCACAAAGACACTACTGTGCCGGCATACATTCACGTAATTGAAGGTCCAGAAGCGGATTGACTCCTCAGTTTGCCGACTGTGGAGCGTCTTCAGCTGGTTGAGATTTTGTACAGAGTAAGTGATGATCCGGACATCATACACAAATACCCCAAATTATTTACAGGGCTTGGGAAGATGAACAAGTGTCAGATCCGGTTACATATCAATGAACGGATACATCCCGTCGCACAACACCATAGACGAGTGCCCTTCCACCTTCAACAAGCGGTGGAAGATGAAATTCAAGAGTTGCTACGGACAGACATTATCGAGAGGACCGAGGGGCCAACACCGTGGGTGTCACCTGTAGTCATAGTGCCAAAGAAGGGCATACCCAACAAGGTGCGCTTGTGTGTAGATATGAGGCTTCCCAACACAGCCATTGAGAGGGAGCGTCACCCAGGACCCCATTTGAGTGACATGATCTCATCACTAAATGGCGCCAGAGTCTTCTCCAAATTGGATTTAAATAAGGGGTACCACCAGTTGGAACTACATGAGAAGTCGCGATATATAACAACATTCGCCACCCATTTAGGTTTATTCCGCTACAAGCGACTTAGCTTTGGCATTTCATCTGCTGTGGAGATTTTTCAAGAAGCAATCCGCCAGACCATCCAGCACATACCAAATACACTAAATTATAGTGATGACATTCTGATATATGGCTCAAATGTCCAAGAACACGACATAGCGATAGACCGGGTGTGCCATGCCCTCCTGGAGGCCAACCTCACCCTCAACAAAGACAAGTGTGAGTTTCATCAATCCACTCTCAAATTCTTTGGTCATGTGTTTTCCGGAGCTGGAATTAAGCCCGATCCTGAAAAAGTGATAGCCTTAAATGACACCAAGAGTCCGCAAGATGTGAGCGACATTCGATCTTTTCTGGGCATGGCAAGTTATTGTGCCAGATATATAAAGGACTATGCCACTATTAGTCACCCGTTACGTTCCCTCACCAAACAAGGACAGCCATTTAACTGGACTCCCCAATCCGAGCAGGCTTTCAGAGAAATTAAACATGCTGTCGAATCAGCGGACAACCTGGCATATTTCAGTCCCAAGAGGAAGACCGAGATCACCGTTGACGCTAGCCCAGTAGGACTGGGTGCAATCCTGGCTCAATTTGACAACGAGACAGACCAGAGGCACATTGTGGCATATGCCAGCAGAAGTCTGTCGGATACGGAAAAGGCTTATTCCCAACCGGAAAAGGAGAGTCTTGCAGTTGTGTGGGCGTGCGAGCACTTCCACATTTTTATATACGGAAAGCACTTTACGCTAGTGACCGACCATTAATCACTAGTTACCATTTTCAGAAATCCCAGAGCCAAAATGCCACCTCGAATTGAGCGCTGGGGTTTGCGTTTACAAGAGTACATGTACACGATAGTGCACAAACCCGGAAAATCAGCGAATCCAGCTGATTATATGTCCAGACACCCTCGGGCATCACAGGCGTCATGTCCATCTGTGGCCGAAGAGTACATCAACTTTGTTGTGGACCATGCCAGACCACCGGCAGTTCCCTTGGAGGCAATATGTGATGCCACCGCTCGAGATGACATTCTTCAAAGGGTGATGCGCCGATTGCGGACTAATTGCTGGCGCCACGACAGCGAAGAGGAAGGGTGTGACACACAGGCCCGACAAGAAATGCAGGCCTTCAAGCATGTGAGCGAAGAGCTATCTGCCACCTCAGAGGGGCTCCTACTGAGGGACCAACGGATTGTCATCCCGATGCAACTCCATCAGGGAGTCATCAACTTAGCCCATGAGGGTCATCGTGGAGTGGTAGCTACAAAAAGGGCGCTCAGAGAGCGAGTGTGGTTCCCGCTACTCGACCAGATGGTGGAGTTCACTCTAAAGGACTGCCCCCAGTGTCAACTGGTCCATTCAGGAGATCCTCCAGCACCCCTGCACATGTCAAAGCTACCAAGTGGCGTATGGAAAGAACTGGCCATGGACTTTTATGGATCCCTTCAGTCGGGCAAATATGTCCTAGTGATAATGGATGAGTACTCCAGATTTCCAATAGCCCAGTTTGTACCCTCCACCGGTGCCACTAGCACTATTGCGGTGTTGGATGAAGTGTTTGCGGCCTGGGGTGTTCCTAAAGAACTCAAGACAGATAATGGGCCCCCTTTCAATGGGCATGAATTTGAAGAATTTGCAAAGCACCTGAACTTTAGACACCGCAAGATTACTTCCCTCTGGCCTCAGGCCAACGGCATGGTGGAGCGATTTATGGCAACGTTGAAAAAGACATTCCAGCAAGCCACCTGTGACAAGAAAGACTTACAAGTGGCTCTCAATGAGGTTTTGAGGGCATATCGAACAACACCTCATGCCACTACGGGGAAATGTCCTTCACCCCTCATGTTGGGACGACCGATCAGAACGAGCATACCCACATGGGAAGGAGCCCTGCGACCGGTGTCGCCGACAAGAACACACGAGGAGGTAATAGTGGCTGACCGAGGGCGCAAGAACAAAATGAAGTCCTACGCTGACACTCGGAGGAGAGCCAGGTCTTCATCTTTGCAAGAAGGTGACTGTCCTAGTCAAGCAGGAACAGCAAAGAAAGACTGATTGCAAGTTCAGAGCTAAACCTCTTATGATTACTCAACAGAAGGGCACAATGTTAACTGCTGAATCAGAGAACAGGAGAATTACCAGGAATGTGTCGCACTTTCAAAGATGTGCTCCTACCGTCAATGATGCTCTCCATAAAATGACTGAGAGACCGGACGTAGAGGGATCTGGCAATGCAGCTGCAGTACAGAGAGCTGAGACTCATGCCGAAACTGAATCTGGGGAAAGTGTGGTCCTACGACCCAGACGAGACATTCGACGACCTGTACGGCTGATTGAAGAGCTATGACCAAGTCAGACTTTCTTTTCTAATTTTGTTAACAAAGGGGGAGATGTGAGGTTGTGTGCAGTCTAGTTGATTGGTGGGTGGAGTTAGGGGGACACAGGAAGAGGAGGAGCGGAGACAGGAAAGGGTTAGTTAGAGTAGGGACAGGGTCGGAGTAAGATGTGAGAATAAAGCTCCTGAAAGAATATATCCTGTGTATGTCATTATTAGTAGCACGACGCTACACCACTAACACCAGCTTGCAGCCTTACGCCTCTTATTTTGTTTTAAACCTTTAGAAAACACTCTGTTTTTCTCAATACAAGATTGTAATTATGACTAAAGCATCTTCTCAATTTGAAAACCACTGCTCCTAAAAAAGTAAATGTCACACAGTTGCAAATATTAGGAGCCTGATCACGAGTAGATCGTTTTTCCCCGAACTCTGCCTAGCTGAAGTATGAGTTTCGTTGGCAATTATTGGATGCATTATATACCTCAACCTTCATTACATTTAAGCGGGTCAAAACTGCCGGAACCTTACTGGCGAAAAGCATACAGTATTTCCCATATCATGTGGATTATCAGTGCCAGCAACATATTAATAATATATTTGTTTGTGTTTTGGATATTTGCTATATATTTTGCAACAAGTTGGCTCTCATGTCCATGTACTGCTACTACTTAATCTTAAAAAAAAACCAGAGTTGAAGCTGGCCATTCTCGGTATTTCCAAGAGCTGAATGCTAACACCAGCAACAGATACTTTGGAGGATGTGACCAATTTACAAAATATACAGTTTAGCTGCCTGTCTCTGAAAGAAAATATGAGTTATAATAATTTTGTGGTTTTCAAACAAAAAACCAGGTGAGCACAGTGGAATTTGTCAAGCTTCCAAGGAAATGTGAGCCAGCAGCGAAAAACCACCAAATTATTGCAGCTTTTCACAGGACAAAACTGCATAGTTAGGTGAGCACAATGGGCCTCCTCGGCTGACAGCCCAGCCCCCGCTGCTGATGTATGTTTGTATAATTCTCCGAATTATTTTCTAAAGCACAGATTTTGTTGTACAAAAATAGAAACACAATACCATTTCAAACTTGCGTTTCCCGGTCTTTACACTAATTGAACACCAACAACCCCAAATAACAAAACGTTTTAGCACGTGCATTATTCGTGAAACTTCCATGTTGACAGCCTGCCACTTGTACTTATTCTGAATATAAAAACATACTCTTTTTTTAGGCTGTTGCCAAACGTTGTGTGTTTGTAAAAACTAACGTTTGCCACTATGCCACTTGTTTTTCTGGTTGCTTGTTTTAAAAGTTAGTTTGCTTTAGTTATCATTACAATTTTGTTTGGAAAAATAATTTGTATGTTTGGGAATCGTCGCATACACCCGAGAGGACAGTGTAGTGTCTTGTAAATATGTGTTGCTGGACCCTTATGGTCCCAGATGGACTCTGTAGAAGAATGACGTAATTGTTTGGGTATGTCAAGGTGTGGTTAATGAAGTTCATGATGCAATGTGTATAGTTAGTTAACGATTGTATTCTGATTAATAAAGACGTGCACTGCAAAGCTCCATGTGTAGCGTGCGATGTTGCATGCTACTGGGCTGTGAAGAAGCTACGAATAGTGTTGCATGAAAATTATTTTTTTATGTAAAGTGATTATGTTTTTTATTCCTACTCCTTTCGGCTTGCTTACATATATGCATTGGGCAAAATATATTTTGACAAGTCAGGAGGTATTACAACCAGTTCTTTCACAGTACTTAAGTTTATGTGAAACAACTCTTTTCTCAACAGCCTTTAAAAGCTCTGTTAAAAGGATGATACAAATTGTCTACAATGTATTTGGTTCATGTTTGTTCTTCACCAATAAGCTCTTTAAACAAGCACTGGCAAAGCACTAGCACAGGTGAGTTTTATTATTTTTGTCAACTCTTGTTTGTACTGGAAGGTTAAGGTATCCTAGTAGATATGGCACGATTTGCTCTCTGCCTCTGGCGTGATGCAGCGGAGCAACACCTGTTTCTGTTATGTTTTGTGAACACTTAGTAAATCTGCTGTCTAATGTTAGACAAGAACTGGAAACTCTTAGACCACGAGTAGCTCATCAAACTGAGAGAGTTGATATGCCCAAAACAAATACTGAGAGACAAGAAGAATGAAGGAAGAAGTGAATCAGAGGGAAATAAAGAAATCCGGACAACCAGTGTGGGAGAAGGGAAAAAGAAGAAGTCAGAAGCTGGTGGGTCAGAGGACAGTAGGAGTGGGTTATGGATAGAAAAGGAAGGAATGGGCATATCAACTTTCTGATGCAGCAGCACCAGTTTGTATTTGTTGCATCACATTTATACCCGCAGACACATACTAGGTAAAATGGAGACAAGGAAGGCTCTTTGGGGCAGATTTCATAACATTTTGTGCCGGGCTTGCATCACAAAAGTGGCACAGACCAGAACAATCTATTCTTTTTTGGGTTTCATAGGTAGCACACGTGCCTGCTCAGGGATTCAAAAGCAAAGCTCTATCCACTGGAAAAAAGATAGACCAGCTTTTGTAACAAAAATGAATGCCTCCTAGAGAAAGGCATAATGTTTCTTTCCTCAAAACCTTTCCAATTTTGCTTATATGCTGCAATGTACTGGAATACTTTTAAATGTAGAACCATAGTGTTTTGCAATGAAAAGGCAACCTTCCAGTACAACATTCATGCTATTTACATGCCCTCTTTCTTTGCAAGTTAGGTTGGGTTAGAAAAGACATTTGGCAAAGTCATAATGAGTCTTTTGTACAATGCAGCTTGCCCTTCTCCAATTTCAAAACCTGTGATTTTGTGAAGTACAGTGTTTGTGACCACAAAAGAAACGTATCCTAAGTAAATTTGTATTTGTACCAGTGGCACGGTGCTGGATGGCTTTATCATATCAGTAATAATAATAATAGTAATTGCCACATACATGTAGCAAGTATATATCATTTATCTGCTCTCCGACCACTGATAAAAGGTAATCATTATTTCCCACGCTCAATGGTCCTGTTATATTATCAACCTCAGAAGGATAAAAGGCTGAGCGCATTTCCCAGAATTCATATCTGTGATCTTCACTACAATGGATGAAATAATCCACTGAGCTATCTGTTGGACTTCACATTCATTTTTGGGAAATGCGCTTTGTGTCCCATAACAGGCTTGGATCCTGACCAGGAGAGACAAAAAAATCAAAAGGGGGCTAGAAGGACGAAGAGAAAGACTGAAAACAGTGATAAAGGGAGAAAGCATGGATCAAAAAGAACCTACCAGAGTGAGAAAAATAAGAAGTCTGTCTAATACTGGATTAAAGAGAAATGAAGTTCAGTGCTGGACTGGGGGAACCGAAGGCAGCCTCCTGTTTCTCTCTGATATTTTTCTGGCCATCTGTCTCCCTTCCTCTATTTCTCTTATTTGTGAAGCTCAATGTGCCTTCTGCAATTAACCTCAGGAGCAGTGGCAAATGACACGGTACTAGCAGCAACCTCTGGCTTTCACAATTGACATCCGAAGCAGCTCACTGGGGAAATGTCAGATAAAACAATAGGCTAGTCCAGCCATGATGAGGGGAAATCAAGACTACACAGCTTGGTTTTTGCGTCCCCAACTGTTTACCCTTTCTTCAAACCCCACCATTACCATGGCCATCTTCCCTAGATACAAGATGATCTGACACAACTGGCCACATAAGCCAGGAGGAGGCCTTGCAGTCATTCCTAAGAACACCAGCACTGGCACCACCTCTCCAGATAACACTACCACATTTATGGATCATCTGCACATCCACCTAGAGATCATGCACTCCGTGACCATCACAGGCACTCTTGCCTACCGACTGCCAGGACTGTGCACCTCCTTCAGTGGCCTCAAGACTGACTTAATCAACTCCATCAGATCCAGCAGTTTCCTTCTATTCGACGACCTCAACATTCATCTTGAGGACCCCATGGACTGAAACGCCACAGACCTCTAACACTGGCCTCACGCAGCATGTACAAGGGCCTGACCCACACCACCAGGCAAACACTCAACCCTATCTTCATGTCCAGCAACAACATCACCTTCGGCTTCACCTCCCTCCTCACATGGACAGACCACTCTATCATGTACTTCTGCATCAGCGCCCCCCCACCCCACAGTACCCAAACTGACAATCAAACTCAGTCAGAACTTGTGCAACTTAACAAAATCAGAATGGACCCAAGCCCTCCGATCCAACCATACAACTCTCATTGGCATCCTACAGAAAGACCTACCATATTCGACAACTGGATCTCTGACTGCACCAACAACTTGGCCCTCTTGAAATGAATCAGACACATCAGAACTCGTGCTCAATCATGCTGACACACCAAGGACCTCAGAGTGTCAAAACACCACTGCAAGCAGGTGGAAAGAACATGGAGGACCAGCTGAGACAACACCTCCAGAGACACCTACAAATTCACCCTAAAAAAATAGCATGCACAGATGAAAGAATACAGGAAAGTGGCCCTCTTGGGCAGATTCGAATCCTGTTCTAACACAGACAAAGAACTCCTAAACATCGTCACCAACCCGATAGCCACCACCAAGACCATCACCCCATGCAGATCCTCTTTGAAAACCCTTTGGACTTCTTCCACAACAAAATCCTCAAGATCAAATCCAACTTTGCACCCCAAACCACCATAGAGGACATCACCATGCAACCTCCCCAGCCACCTGGTGCACCCACCTCCTAACAAACTAGAACCCACTCAACACAGAGGACACCAAGAGAATCATGTAGACCACCCACTTAGGATCACCCTCGGACCCCTGCCCTCACAACAGGTACAACATGGGAAGTACACTGATCAGTGACAATCCCATCACCATAAGCAACTCCCCATCCTCAGCTGACACTTCCTGAAACACACAAAGGTCACCGCTCTGCTAATTGATTCTAAAGATCTGAGCAAGTCCCGGCCATCTCACTCCTTCCCTTTCTTTCCAAGCCAAAGTGCTGGATAAAGATCAACAAGCATCTCTCCGCTCATCTTAAAGAACACCCCCTCATGGACTCCACCCAACCAGGATTATGCAATTGCCGTAGGTTCCTTTTTTCACTTGGGACACCAGACACAACAGTTTTTTATTTCTTCTTTCATTGTATATATCAAAGTTCTTTATAAACATAAAACCTTAAGTGTATTATACAGAACCATTGGTGTATCTGATTGCTTCGCCCTCTGACATTACCTGAGCCCTTTTACATTGCGGTTGCGCAACTACTTACCAAGGTAGATCATATAATTCCACAGGAACCGCGTTTTTCCTTAATACTTTGTAAATATGAAGCATTGGAGCCTCAGTAAAAGCGAAGTTCCGTTGGCGCTATCCACTTGTACATATGTCCCAGAGTGACCAAGTGGAATGCAGAAATGTTTTTATTTATAATGCCCACAGTAGTGACTAAAGCTAATGCAACATCTGTTTCTTTACGGTTAATACAAAATCGGTTTAAAATCAATATAGTTAAAATGCTTAAAATGAGAGTCAGAAGCCTCTTAAGTGTCGATAAACCAAAACCCTTGATTACAACAAAGACTTGCAACTGTAAATGGGCACATCTACAAATCCAGAGAAAGTCAGCATAAAGAGCTCTTCTTCGTGTACTACTCTAGAGGTTGGAACAAACAACCCCTGCCTCAAAGCCTCCTCCATAATGCACTTTAGCAAATAGGTCAAACTCTACCTGTTGGGACAAACAATTGATTAATACATTTTGAGATTAAGTACCCAGTCAAGGGTATCTAGATTTCAAGCCACAAAGGCATTGTGAAGTAAGTAAAGTAGAATGCTTTTATGTACTTTTACATGCCTTCGAGAATTGGCTGAAAAATGGAACGCATTGTGAATATTCAGAGAACATTAGTAGAAATAGAAAGGATTGTGCCACCTTAACACTCTTACCATTGGACATTCCGGGGCCTTTTTTACCAAAGCATGTAGGAGGGTATGACTATAGAATGACTTCTCCTACTCAGTAAATGCTTCTGCAGATCAGCCCCATTGAAGTTAGATTCAGGAATTTATTTGTAACTAAATTTACCAACATTTGATTCATTAAACAATTCTGTTTGCACTATAGACAATGTGTTGCTCTCCTGTCCCTGCAGGAGACAGTTATTAACTTCCTATTACTTCTGCATAGACAACTCAGTGTTAATTGGTTGAAATCATTATTGACTAATTGCGGTATCAGCCAATTTGACACCACCTCTTTTCATGGGATCGATTAGGCACTGTAATAGCAATATTGTCATTCATTGGTGAGGCATAGAGGAAGAAGGGAAAGAAGTATATTTCTTCAAGATGATTGTGTATATTCATTATTCATGGTGATTCAATATGACGTGAGATTAAATGAAATGTTTAAAAAGTTATTTATTATTTATGTAACCTCTGTGAGATAGCAAAGCACTATGCACTCTGGTGATATTTTTTACATATGCATACCCTTTGCAATACTGAATATTTGCAGACTAGAAGAAGAGTTTTTGGGACTTCTTTATTATAAGCTTTTACAGGGATTGTTATTGATTTGTTACCCATTTCGTAGCGAGTTGTAATTTGTGTCTTCTATATTTATTGTAATTTCATTGAAGCATTTCAGAAGTGAATAGATTGATACATTATTTGGTTCTATTATCGATGAGCACGTGTCATTTTGTGAGTGGTGAGAACAGGCAATTGATACATGTCTATACCCCCTATGGTACATAAACAAAAGATACATATTTGAAAAAAGAATATCTCGTCGGGGCTGACTTTAGAGATTGATAACGGTGGCCTTTCAGTAAAAACACAACACAGTTGTCTATCCTTGCTTTCTAGCGTGCGCTTCCTGGTGTGGTGCATATATACATCTTACACAGGCCGTTCAAGCAAGCACCATTGTAATATGGTGACTGGTTCTGGTTTTTGGTAGGTAAGTGTTTTTGCACAGGGCAGTTATTGTTGCTTCACCTCTTTGTCCCCTTTGAAACTGAACTGTTTCCCAGGTTTTACACTCGGAGAGTTAATGGTATTGATTTAGACGTTTTCTGTTCTCCTGTTCCTTTGAGTTGGTTGGCTGACACCCAGCTGCGTTCCGTGCAAGTAACAGCGGTGGGACGGTGGGCCGCGTTTTGGGGGGATTTCGAGGGACGATGCTGAGGGAAAATGAAATAAATAATTAATTTACCCTCCGCATCGTCCTTCGAAATCCCCCCCTTTGCGCCCCACCACTGTTACCTGCACGGACCACGGCTGTTGACACCCCGCTCCATCTGTGTGTAGAGCCGCTTCTCCTGCTGCAATCATGAACAGACCCCCCAGGATATAGCGGCATGGATTGGCAAATTTAGCGGCACAAAAATGAAAATTTAGCGGCATTTAGCGGCATTTTATTTTGGGGGTTTTTCGACAACAAACACAGATATCTTACTGTTTGAGTTATTTGCCAACATGGAGCTATGTACATTTCGTTTATTTACAATTCAGCCCATTTGTTTTGGTTAAAAGGCATGTTAATCTTGGCCATGTACGTTCAGTTCTTCTGAGTACTCCAAATCTAGACCAGTATTGTGCTGCTGGTTATAATGTAAAAACAATAATGCCCGGATCGATCAGTACAGTCCAACAAAGTTAAAAAACATGGATTTTTGCCCCCCCGGGCCAGCCGCGTGCCCCGTGTGCGGCGGGCCCCCACAAAATGGAAAAATACTTTAATTAAGTACGGCGTGAAGGACGTACCTGTTCGCTGTTCGCCGGCTGTCTCCTGCTTGCCGGCGGGGTGCCGCTCCCGCTTCCGTGTTCCTGGGCTGGGGGCTGGAGAAGATCCTTCTCTGGCAATGCGGTGAGAATCTGGAACTCGCTACCTCCATTACTCCGTACCACCATCTCTACCCGGACCTTCAAAACTGACCTCAAATCTCTTCTCTTCCAAAGACACTTCCAGAACTAATACATCCTTCTTCAAGTCCCTCATGGAAGTCCTTTCTTTATGGTAAATTTATGATCTATGCCCTGACAATCGTCATCCTAGTGTATTTTTGCTTTGTGTGTTTTTGTGTGACTGCTCGTTTGTTTTTGTAACATGTAAATTTTGTAACACTCTCCTTATGTAACGTACTTTGTTCTATTGTAAAGCGCTCTGACACCTTTGGGTAAAGTCTGCGCTAAATAAAAATGCATGAAATAAAATAAAATAAATAAAAATTACTCAGTGTGCGTGGACTGTATGAAATGTATGTCAGAGAGAGGCTATGGAGAGATGAGGTGCACTGTTGGAGAGTGGTAGTGTGGGAATTCATGGAGAAGGAGGATATGGGAAGAACACCAAAAATGGCTGTTGTAACAGCGGCCACCAGCGCTCGAGTCGTCCCTCGCTGTGAGTCTTAGCCCCTGCCCCTTGAATTTCAGGTATAGTTACGCCCCTGACCCTCTTCGCTACTTTGAGTCAAAACTGTGAGTAGACAGAACACTGATCTCACCCGCAAGTGCATTAACCACTAGCGTTATCTTACCTTTATTATTTTTCCCTGAAAATTGTTGGCAACACCGAGATTTCTGCAGCAGGTATTTTTATTTTAAAATGCAGTCTAAGCCCTTTGTGACCAATTAAGTATACCAGAAAATATTTACTGTTACATGTGGCCTTGTTGCAAATCTCATCGTGGCAGCTTTAAAATAAATAAATGTATAAGTTGACTGTTTTCAAGATTCCCCCTCTGGTGGCTCCACGTCCCTCTGGGTGCCAACCCCTGACCTCCAATTTATGGTTTCCACCCCCAAAGTAAATATTTTCCATTTCCAACTCTGGCTAAATGCTTTCATATTAAAACGTGAGTTACATTGCACTTGTATGTATATTTTGTCCTCTTATAAAACCACTGGACCAGCTACCCAGGTATGGACTTTGGAAGCTGTAGGATCTAGAATAGATGCATGACATTTGAATGGAGTGCTCTGCAGCCCCTGTGCTCAAACAACTTTAAATGGGGGAAGGGCGTGATTTGTGATCTTACAGTTCAATAATCATGTGCCACCATGTAACCATGGTGCCATCCCTGAATGTCGGGCACTCCATAGGTTCTCATAAAAGTGAGACTCCAAATGTTGTTCACAAAAGAATTTTAATCATTCATTTGTTTTCATGAGTATTAGATTTGAATCAGTTCAATTTTTCTTAGTTCAATTTTTCACAAAGTGAGTATATCCAAGTGAATTTATCCACATGCTCCAATGCATTTCGGGCAGGTAACGCCCTTCATCGGGGAGCTTCTGCAATTAAAACGAGACATAGCACTAAGAATAACGTGTCCGTGATGTTATCTAGATAAACTACATAAGACTTGGTGAAATGGACGTGATGAAAAAAACTTGGTGAAATGGACGTGATGAAAAAAACGGATGGCATGCTGAAGTCAGACATTCGTGAATCAGTTAAGGTGAACTAAACAAAGAATTAGTGCAATTAATCAAAATGAAGGGTTCGTTTAACATTAGTGATCGTTTCCAAATTACTATGGTGACTAGAGGTGCCGGTATTATGGTCGAAGTGAGCGTAAGTCGTTTATCGGTCTACGCAAATAGCGTTTGACTAGAAATTCGGTGGTGGTGTCGATCTAGTGCTCAGTAGACTGCAAGCATACCAGGATATATCTAGGGGTGCTAACTTACTCGTGGTGGTGTGGTCATTCATTCCAAACGTCGATATCAGTAAACAGGAAGTGCTGTGTGTTTAGTAGGGTTAGTAAAAACAGAAGGCGGACTAACGAAAATGTTAAAGAAAAGTGGCCATTTTGGATAGGTAAAATAAAAGTGGAAGTCATTGGATGTAGTAATGATAAACAATCGCATAATGGGGAACAATGTCATGATATTAAACAAAACATGAAAATTCTAAACGATCGTTGAGACCGATCGGTTTCATAGTCTGCATACGAAAAATCCAAGCCATTTCCCTCTGAAGTAGGTGTTTGTTATTGTCCATTCCTTCGATTTTTTGCACTTGTTCTAGAATCAAAAACTTGAGTTGGGAAACATTATGTTTGTTGTCATTGAAATGTGTCGCCACATTGGATTTTGTGTTCTTGAGTCTGATGTTGGATTTATGCTCGTTGATACGAGTCTTGATCTTTCTCTCTGTTTTTCCTATGTAGCTTTTGCCGCAAGGACATTTGATCAAATATACGACATTCGTTGAGTCGCAAGTAGCATTCACAAATAGTTTAATAGGAGTACCCTTCATAGGGTGATTCACTACAGTTCCCGTGATGATGTTGTTACAGTTTCCGCAATTTTTGCATGGCATTGTGCCTTTAGAAGGCTTTTTCTCCTGGTGTTCCATTGTCAAAATTTCTTTTAGGTTAGCACTGCGGGTATACGCAAAAAGAGGTGGTTCCTTAAAGGTATTGGCAAAGTCTGGTTCAATGCTCATAATGGGCCAGTGCTTTAGAATTATTCGTTTGTATGCTGAACTCATGTTAGAAAACTTGGAAACTAGTACCATCCTGTTGGTCGGTTTTTGAGGAGTTTTAGAAAGCAGTGTTTCTCTAGGAGTATCCATGGCTTTCTTTTTTGCGCTTTCTATGAGGGTTGAAGGATATCCTCTGGCTAGAAACCTTTCTCCCATCTCCTGTAGTCTGATTTGTGTTTGATCAATGTTTGAGGTAATTCTTTTAATTCTCAACATTTGTGATGCGGGTAGGTGGGTTTTCAAAGATCCTTGGTGGTGGCTGGAAAAATGTAATGCGTTGTTACGGTCAGTGTTTTTGCGAAATAAATCCGTCTCAAAACCTGTGGTGGTGGTTGTGATTTTAACATCGAGAAAGGTGATGGATTTATTGTCAATCTCCCAGGTGAATTGGATCCGATCATTGGCTTGATTCAGTGAGGTTAAGGCATTAGACAAGGATTCTTTCGTGTTGTTCCACACGATGAAAACATCGTCTATGTATCTTGCGTACATTTTCATGTTCTTTGTCCAGGTTGGGTTTTCGTAGATGTTTGTCTGTTCAAAATGTTTCATATAAATATTAGCATAGGTAGGCGCTGCGCAATTACCCATCGAGGTTCCAGACAGCTGTAGATACCAGTCGTTACCTAGTTGAAAATAGTTTTGATACAGAGTGAACATGGTTAGCTCCATGAGAAATTGTTGTATGTCAGGTTCAAGGTTGCTCTCCATGATAGATTTTTACATAGCCTCAATGCCGCCAGCATGGGGGAAGGAGGTGTATAGCGAGCGGACGTCCGTTGTGCATAATATTATGCTTTCTTCCTCAGTAATGTTCACACTGGCCAATTTCTGAAGAAAATCTGTGGTGTCTTGGATGTAGCTATCCATTTGTTTGACACAATGTTGTAAGTACCGGTCTATGAACTTGCCGACGGGTTCATGCAGTGAACCTTTGGTTGAAACTATCGGCCTGAAAGGAGGATCCTCTAGGCACTTGTGGATCTTCGGTATCAGGTAGATGATGGGACTTTTCGGAAAAGGTTTGATTAGATATTTCTTTGTCCTGTCATCAATGGTGCCATTTTCGTAAGCTTTTTGTACGATGTTAATTAGTATTTCCTTGAATTGTGTAGTGGGGTTGCCAGGCAGTTTCATGTATGTAAGTTCATCTTGAATGTGTTCTTGTATCTTGCGATGATACATGGATGAATTCATTACCACTAGGGCACCGCCTTTGTCTGCCTTGATGCATTTTATTTCTTTATTCTCAGATAACTTTCTCATGGTGTCATAGTCTTTCTGTGTGATGTTTCTTTGTTTTTTCTTGTTGTAGTTCAACTTCATAATGTCTTGATTCACAAGGTTTTCGAATAAATCAATACTCTTATGGCTTATGGGCGCTTCGAATGTGCTGACTGGTCTAAGACCCAACAATTGATCTGGTTTGTTTGGTAGTGGAGGTAGTACGTGATCAAAATAGTGCCGTAGTTTGAGTTTTCTGATGAACTTGTATGTGTTGACCTGTAGTTCTAATGGATTAGTCCTATATGTCGGTACGAATGACGTGCCTTTCGATAATAAGTCCAGTTCATGTTTGTTGAGAGGAGTGTCAGAAATGTTAATGATCAAGTGTTCTTTTTCTTGATGTCCTTCTTTGTGCTCCGAGTGCTCGGGTGAACAGGTTCTTTTCCTCTTTCCTTTTCTTAGACCCCGCCTGGGTCGTTTATAATGTCTCTGCCCTCGGCTAAAAAAGGCATCGCAGTGGAGGAACCTGGTTGCTGACCGCGAGTTTCAGTGTCGGTAGTGGATTCAGTTGATGGTGTAGGAGTCTTTCTGAATGGGCGGTTGGAGGTATCGTTTCCAGAAGAGGACGTGTCAGTCTGTGAATTAGGTGGTTTGTTTCTTCTATGTTGGGCATATACATCTGCCCACGTGTACACCTCTCCTAATTTATAATCTTGGGTATCCCTCCTGAATTTTCTGATCTTCCTGTCGTTGATTTCTCTGGAATGTTTGTCAATCTGTACTTTTATATCCTCCAGAGTCTTATTCCATTCCTCAGTGGTGATCATATTGGATAATTCATTCTCCACTTCTTTGATCTCCTTGTTCAATTCAGTTAAAATGATGGATAGTTCCTGAATGATTAACAAAATTAAGTCAAGGCTACATTTGTTCAACACTGCGTTCCATTTTTCTTGGAAGGTCTTTGAGTTCTTACATAACCATGGTTTCAATGCTATGCGCAATCCCCTAGGGATGCGTAGTGCGCGATGGTATTTTAAGAGCGTGCTAGCATGTAGCTTCTGATTTATTTCCCTCTTAGACAAATATAACAGCTGTCGTATGCATTGTTCCTTGGTGCGATTGGGAGTATTAGAGTCTATGTCTTCGTTAATTAACGCATAGATGCGGGCTGTCTCATCTGCATCAAATGCTAGGATGTCGGCTTTGGCGTTGGTGGATCTGCTAATCTCTTCATATTGCATGTTTAATTCGTGCGTGCGGCCGCCTTGTTGGGCGGATTAGTGAATATGATAATGTTCAAGGGTAGGAGGCGCACAGCTGGCTGTGAAAGACGTTTTAAATTCGTAGTGATCACGAATGTTTAGATCTATTGGGTGCTCCCAACAGGTAACGTGTCCGTCCTAGGCACGTCTTAACAGACACTAATCATGTGCCACCATGTAACCATGGTGCCATCCCTGAATGTCGGGCACTCCATAGGTTCTCATAAAAGTGAGACTCCAAATGTTGTTCACAAAAGAATTTTAATCATTCATTTGTTTTCATGAGTATTGGATTTGAATCAGTTCAATTTTTCTTAGTTCAATGTTTCACAAAGTGAGTATATCCAAGTGAATTTATCCACATGCTCCAATGCATTTCGGGCAGGTAACGCCCTTCATCGGGGAGCTTCTGCAATTAAAACGAGACATAGCACTAAGAATAACGTGTCCGTGATGTTATCTAGATAAACTACATAAGACTTGGTGAAATGGACGTGATGAAAAAAACTTGGTGAAATGGACGTGATGAAAAAAACGGATGGCATGCTGAAGTCAGACATTCGTGAATCAGTTAAGGTGAACTAAACAAAGAATTAGTGCAATTAATCAAAATGAAGGGTTCGTTTAACATTAGTGATCGTTTCCAAATTACTATGGTGACTAGAGGTGCCGGTATTATGGTCGAAGTGAGCGTAAGTCGTTTATCGGTCTACGCAAATAGCGTTTGACTAGAAATTCGGTGGTGGTGTCGATCTAGTGCTCAGTAGACTGCAAGCATACCGGGATATATCTAGGGGTGCTAACTTACTCGTGGTGGTGTGGTCATTCATTCCAAACGTCGATATCAGTAAACAGGAAGTGCTGTGTGTTTAGTAGGGTTGGTAAAAACAATCCAATTCACCTGGGAGATTGACAATAAATCCATCACCTTTCTCGATGTTAAAATCACAACCACCACCACAGGTTTTGTGACGGATTTATTTCGCAAAAACACTGACCGTAACAACGCATTACATTTTTCCAGCCACCACCAAGGATCTTTGAAAACCCACCTACCCGCATCACAAATGTTGAGAATTAAAAGAATTACCTCAAACATTGATCAAACACAAATCAGACTACAGGAGATGGGAGAAAGGTTTCTAGCCAGAGGATATCCTTCAACCCTCATAGAAAGCGCAAAAAAGAAAGCCATGGATACTCCTAGAGAAACACTGCTTTCTAAAACTCCTCAAAAACCGACCAACAGGATGGTACTAGTTTCCAAGTTTTCTAACATGAGTTCAGCATACAATTGAATAATTCTAAAGCACTGGCCCATTATGAGCATTGAACCAGACTTTGGCAATACCTTTAAGGAACCACCTCTTTTTGCGTATACCCGCAGTGCTAACCTAAAAGAAATTTTGACAATGGAACACCAGGAGAAAAAGCCTTCTAAAGGCACAATGCCATGCAAAAATTGCGGAAACTGTAACAACATCATCACGGGAACTGTAGTGAATCACCCTATGAAGGGTACTCCTATTAAACTATTTGTGAATGCTACTTGCGACTCAACGAATGTCGTATATTTGATCAAATGTCCTTGCGGCAAAAGCTACATAGGAAAAACAGAGAGAAAGATCAAGACTCGTATCAACGAGCATAAATCCAACATCAGACCCAAGAACACAAAATCCAATGTGGCGACACATTTCAATGACAACAAACATAATGTTTCCCAACTCAAGTTTTTGATTCTAGAACAAGTGCAAAAAATCGAAGGAATGGACGATAACAAACACCTACTTCAGAGGGAAATGGCTTAGATTTTTCGTATGCAGACTATGAAACCGATCGGTCTCAACGATCGTTTAGAATTTTCATGTTTTGTTTAATATCATGACATTGTTCCCCATTATGCGATTGTTTATCATTACTACATCCGATGACTTCCACTTTTATTTTACCTATCCAAAATGGCCACTTTTCTTTAACATTTTCGTTAGTCCGCCTTCTGTTTTTACTAACCCTACTAAACACACAGCACTTCCTGTTTACTGATATCGACGTTTGGAATGAATGACCACACCACCACGAGTAAGTTAGCACCCCTAGATATATCCCGGTATGCTTGCATTCTACTGAGCACTAGATCGACACCACCACCGAATTTTTAGTCAAACGCTATTTGCGTAGACCGATAAATGACTTACGCTCACTTCGACCATAATACCGGCACCTCTAGTCACCATAGTAATTTGGAAACGATCACTAATGTTAAACGAACCCTTCATTTTGATTAATTGCACTAATTCTTTGTTTAGTTCACCTTAACTGATTCACGAATGTCTGACTTCAGCATGCCATCCGTTTTTTTCATCACGTCCATTTCACCAAGTTTTTTTCATCACGTCCATTTCACTAAGTCTTATGTAGTTTATCTAGATAACATCACGGACACGTTATTCTTAGTGCTATGTCTCGTTTTAATTGCAGAAGCTCCCCGATGAAGGGCGTTACCTGCCCGAAATGCATTGGAGCATGTGGATAAATTCACTTGGATATACTCACTTTGTGAAAAATTGAACTAAGAAAAATTGAACTGATTCAAATCTAATACTCATGAAAACAAATGAATGATTAAAATTCTTTTGTGAACAACATTTGGAGTCTCACTTTTATGAGAACCTATGGAGTGCCCGACATTCAGGGATGGCACCATGGTTACATGGTGGCACATGATTAGTGTCTGTTAAGACCTGCCTAAGACGGACACGTTACCTGTTGGGAGCACCCAATAGATCTAAACATTCGTGATCACTACGAATTTAAAACGTCTTTCACAGCCAGCTGTGCGCCTCCTACCCTTGAACATTATCTTACAGTTCAAGCCATCTGGTGCCCGCAGCGTGACGCAGATAGCCCCGGAGCTGTGAACGATTTAGGTGCGCACACAGTGAAGTCAATATGCTTATTGCTGCCACCGATGGGCCCTGCCTCATCCAACATGGCGGTGCGGGTGTGACGTTACGTCTCTGCGTTGGCCGGCCGGTACCCGCAGGGCTGCCTGTACTCGGGGTGGATGGCAGCGGCCACCGCGACCTGTGGAGGTCGAAGACCTGCGGGAAACACCGGAGGAGGAGCAAGGAGGGTGAGGAATAGCGGGAGGACGGACGATTCAGCAGGGGCTGGCGCGGTGAAGATGGGGCTCTCAGCTGCTGAGAGTGATAGTGCTGCTCGGCAAAGACCACAGCCTGCTGCGGGACCCTCCTCCTTTCCATTGATTGGCGGCTCACGGAAACGGCGGATTTCGCGGGCATTTGTGTAAATATCGCGGCATTTGCACGGATCGGCCGATTTCGCGATTTTTTGGCAAATCGCGAAATCGCGATAAGCTGGAGGGTCTGCATGAAGTACTGGTATTATGTAAGTGTTGCCGTGTGACAAAAAGCACCAACGTTTATATGTTTTCTTTGTAGTGATGCATGTGGCTCTGACCCATGCATTTTTGTATCTAGTTCTATTACACATGTGTGAAGGTCGGTGTGTGGTATGACCTGAAAGATTCAGATGTCAGTGCTTTATGTGCTGTGAGTTGTTACTTGTAGTCATGTATTCGGTATCTCTGTATTTTTAAGTGCCAGATCTATAAGAATTGAAAAGCTCCATTCTTTAGCGAGTTACCAAAGCAGAAGTAGTTAAGCACAAGCATAGTATCTCTTGTTGGAACTAAATGTATAAATTCACTGTTAATCTATGTGTCCTCGACACAATTCTAGCTCCCCATGCTCTTGAAATGTTGGATCGTCCTAATAAACAGAAGGGCAGGACTTATTGTATTATCCTACCTCGCGATGGAACTGAAGGTTGTCCGATGGCATCAGAAATGAGCAGCAGAAAGGCGCCACTCACAACTTAAGTCACGTTACACCATGGCTGGGCTACTGAATATCGACTCTAACAATATTGTAGCATTCTAATTCCAAGAACAGAATATTGAGGGACTAAACATAGAAAGGTAAGTGGTATAGGGAGGTATAGATTTACTATTCATAACTCCACATCTACGTACCTTGACGATATACACGTAAATACAGATGTGTGTAGTTACATATAAAAAACCTAGACTTACTTACATATCAATATTCTTGCCTTGTTATTCTGTCCCATCGGTATAGTTGATGCAATATTCAGAGGGCACACTTTTATGATTTTCTTCAAATCAGAATTATAGCAGCTTCTTTTTAAGTTGCTTTTTATACCAAACTTTCTAAGTACTGTAAATAAAAGTTGTTACTATTGAGGGATTTATTGTACTCAAATTACTGACCTCACAAGAACGAAAAGTGCACCTTTGCTGAGATTCAAACGGTTGACTTGCACCCTCATCACATACCCCAGTGGTGAACATTTACCTAATTTCATCATCCTGATTGCTTCCCTCTTGCCCCCAAACAGCAATGGGTAACTCATCTAGCTGGAATTTTATTAAAAATAGATCTGAAGAAAGTTATATATTATTCCTAAATAGAAACAGGCTCCTACTGAGGCGTTTTAAGGCATGGCCAATGTGAGCGATTGTCTAGGGCCCCCTCCTCCTAGGTGGCCCCTAGGAAAGATATTTTCTCTCTAGATCACCCCTTTTCCTATATATCATCCTTTTTCCCTTTGTTTGCCTAAAACCACCTCAGATTATTTCTATCTATCCTTAGCCATTTTAGGATTCCAGGGCCCCAGCTCAGACATATTTTGGCTGTTTTTGTTTGATTCCGTTTCTTATAATTTCATATATAATTTGATATTGTTTGGTACTCCAAGCTTTTATAAACTGGAAATGGGTAATACAATTCAAAGTGTTTTCAGAAAGGGGCCCAAAAATATGACTTGCCCCCTGGCCATCAAAATCCTTTTGGCACCAAGCTTCTGTGTTTTCTGTGAGCGCATGGCAGAAAGCGATTATTGGAGAATTTCCAATACTTGCATTGTCGGCTGCTGTTATCGGGTATTTATTTTCATTATTGTGCCATGCTTTGTTCTGAAGCACGGTCTGCTCTACTATTTTTGACTCCTGCCCTAGGGCATTGATATATCAATATGGCTGTGCTAAAAACTATATCATTCTGATCAGGCCCGACGCGAATTAAATGTGCATGCTGTTGATGAAGCTAAAATGTCACACAGGATTACGGTCTAGTACCGTGTGTGTGTGTGTGCGGGGGGGGAGGTTGCTGTTCTGCTAATGATATTCTTTTGTTATGGCACAGATGGGAAACATCAGATTAATGCTTTTCTGAGGAAATCCTTGAAACTAACTTAATATTTTCCGTTTATTTTGTAATTGGTTTTCCTACATCAGAGAATATGCTAGTTGTGTCACTCTGACTAAAAAAATTCTTCATCCACAAGTGCTAACGTTCCCACATCCACCACACCTCGATTTCTCGTTGCTTGTGTGGCCCAGTTCATCGTTGTAAATCCTTTCTCCTTGTAAAATCTTTCCTTAGTCTCCGCCCCCTCTCCATGCAGCCCCTCGTGCTCCGCCCCTTCTCTTGCCAGGACTTCATAGTGACAATAAAACAAATAGTACCCAGGCGCGCATATGGGTATCTTGTCGGGGAAACTGAATACACTCTGTTCTTAAAATAATCACATTGTTCGGATTGGCTTATTCCCTCCATACCCCATTCCACAATCTTTCACCTTGAACTTGACGCATTTTGCCACTAAAAAAGACGCTTGTTCACTCAAGGTACCTTCAGCAAACATTTGGCATTCACTTTAATTAAATCTGTCCCTAGCGCACATTGTTTTTCTATTGGGCGTAATAGTAAGTAAGTAAAGTCTTTATTCGGTTTCAGTTTTACATGAAAAACCATAAAAGCATTTATACATTTTATTTACATGTGTTTTAACAATATTAATGCATATTCAGTTCATTTAAAATTTATGACACTGTTACTTAATCAAGACAATTTAATAATTGTTGTTTTGGAGATTGAACCTGTGTTTAAAAATACATTTTAAAAAGGTACTAACGACTTTACATACATATTCTGAACTTAAAAATTGTAGCCACAACATGGCGGGATGACATTTTCTAAGGCCTAAAGTTCTCAACAGGGGGGTTAGCCAAAGCCTGCGGTGAGCGGAGTAATATTTACAGAACAATACAGTGTGAATTGTAGACTGTTCGGATAGTTCATCACAGGGACAGGGCATTAAACTCTCTTCCCAGCTATTTCTGTTTGGAAATGCTACAGCCCTGTGAAAAATATTCAACCTGAATCTCGCTAATAGAAATCGTTCAAATTGCGAATCAACATAGGTTAAATATGGTTCCATTTCCAAAGTCGTCATGACCGCTAGAGAGTGCTGTACAGATGGTTTCCTAATCTCCACAGTGATACGTAGCTCTTCAAGGTGGCTCAGCGCCTTTGCCTTAAGCTCTTTCTTTGGAATTCCCACAATTGTTTCAGGGTTGTGGTAATACTCGGCCATTCCTAGATCAGTGAGGAGATTTTTTACGTATGTTAACCAATCTATTTTATCTGCGCAATCTAGGGTCATACAGTCCGCAACAATATCTTTGGTAAGAGTGTTCTTTGTTGACACCCATATTCTGCGCCAGAGAAGTACAGGTTCAATTTTGGCCAGGTCCTCGATATGTGGTAGTCCCAATTCTGCGCGGGAGGCAAAAGTGGATACTCTTTTAGGGACTGACAGTAAAAATCTTATAAAAGTATTCTCCGCTACCTGAAGAGCTTTTGTGTGTTTGTGGCCCCATAGACCCGCCCCATAAAGTGCGATGGAATGGCACTTGGCTCTATAGATTTGGAGTAGTTCAACCGGGGGCTTTTTCCCTAGTTTCTGGGCGAATTTCATAAGAGCAGCGATAGAGCGCAAAAGTTGATGCTTACGCGCTTCTATGGCCGCTCTCCAGTTGAGCTTCTCATCTATCATAATTCCTAAATAGGGATATTGGGAGGTAGGTTCTAATTTTTCATTATTTAGGAAGATACTTTTTCCGTGTTTCCTGACCTGGCCTGCTACCATAACATAAGTTTTCTTGATGTTTATATGAAGGTCTAGGTCACTCATAAACTTTGCATAACTATTCAAGGATTTTTGTAGCTCACGTGGGGTGCGTGCTAGGATCACCGCATCATCTGCATACAGGAGCGCGGGCACCAGTCGATCTTTTACACAGGGCAAGTCCATTCCCCCCCTCAACATCTCTACCTCAAGGCCATTGGTATAGAGGGAGAAGAGGAAGGGGGCAAGGACACATCCCTGCCTGACGCCGCGCTCAACAGAAAAAGATTCTGACAGTTCACCCCGTACTCCAAAACGCACTCTCGAGGAGGCGTTGGAGTAGAGTTCTCTGAGAAAGGTCACAAGAACCTTGTCCATTCCCATGTTGGTCAAAACTGACCATAGTTTTGCATGGCTGACACAGTCAAAAGCGGCAGAGAGGTCGACATATACCATGTACAACCTCTCGCGCTTTGCCGAGACATATTTTCCCATCAGCAAGGCCAGGTTCAGGGCTTGTTCCGTTGTTCCGTGGCCCTCTCGGAAACCATACTGGATATCCGAGAGGGTCCCGGTATCGTCCACCCACTCCTGTAAACGCTGGAGAACCACTCTGCCCAGTACTTTCCCCAGTGAGTCCAGGAGGGAGATTGGGCGATAACAGGTCACCTCCTCTCTATTTCCCTTCTTAAAAATGGGCACCAAAATTGATTGGGTCCAGGATGTGAGTAGTCCACATTCCATTGTTGCATCAAACACCCTTTTTATAATCGGGGCCCAGAGATCTAATCTAAATTTAAAAAAATCAACTGGTACCCCATCCGCACCTGGGGCTTTTCCGCTCTTACTGGCGTTCACTGCAGTTATTACCTCATGTAGTTTGATTGCCAATGGAATTGGGAATGGATTATGCTGATTTATGCTGTTGTTTCTTTCTATGGGAGCTACTGCTGGAGATTTGCCAAAGATCTTTGCAAAGTGATTTACCCAGGTTTGTCCCTCGATAGCTACTTCTATGCTTGGCTGATCTTTTAAATCCGTCAGGAAAGGGCGTAATAGAACTTATGACATACTCAAACGCGTGTTGAGTAGGTGGTTACAATACCCGAACATGACCCCACAACATTCATATTTTTACTTTGGTCTAACCAAATGAATTTGTTCCTTGAGGTTTTAAATGTACTTCACCTCCTGAGCCCATAACATTACATCATGTCGGATATGTTGCTTTTCCCTATGTGTAAATGTGCAATCAAGATAGCCAGAATGATGACGCTGCTCTTAACCTACTTGTTATACCCGAAACATCATCAACAGTCTACCATAAGTCAGCAGATAACCTGGTCTGGATGAAATGAACTCCCATCCCAGTACTGTCGAGGTGCAGGGCATGCTGAGAACGTATGGACCCGATCTGCCTCTTGTGTTCTACAGCTGGAGCAGGTTACATTTTTGGAGCTTAATTTGGCTATCAGGGCAGGTGTAATATAAATGCAAATCCAGTACTTGTAAAGCGCACAGCTACCCGGAGGCATCCCGGTGCTGGGAGCCGTTGGGAAGATTAGCAAGCTATTGCCCAGAGTCACATGGTGCTGGGCAAACCCCTGCTGCCGGAGCCGAGGATCGAACCGTGACCCCAGCGTCCGGTGTCAGTTGCCCTGGCCGCTGGGCCACACCTCTTCCCTGTAGAAATCAAATAGGTGGTGATAGTGCTGAGTCTGGCAATTTTACTCACTGAATAGGCAATTAGGAGCAACCTATCGAGTCCTGTCCTCCTCCAAACCCACCCCTCCGCCCACCTCTCTTACCTGCACTGGCCGCCCCTGTATCCAATAGCTGGTGAAAGAATTTTTCATGTCTGATCTTTACACTTAACCAGTTGGGCCTTATTTGAGCCCATGCAGGGTACTGATCTTCCACCCACTTCCAGAACTATGTGGTAATACCCAGGGATCCTCTGCGGGCCATTCTACATCAGACTAAAACATATTTTTTTGGTACATACTCAGGGGCCAAATCTAAGCTAATTTTGCTTAGCTATGTATGATTCTGCAGAAATCTTTAAAATCATTTTGAGGCACGTCAAATTCCTCCCTATTATGATAAAAAAAAGTTTAACTATCTGGGAGTTGCTCCCTCTCCAAAGGTTCGCCCAGTCAGGGTCCTCTTCCAAGGAGATATCTCCTTTTTATATGCTCTTATCCAAGCGACGAGCCCTAGGGTAACGCCGTGCTTCGAACACTTTTGGAAGGTGAACAACCTTTACAACGCAACTTTTACCACGCAGTGCCTTTACAACGCAACTTTTGCAACACAAACCATTACAACGCATTGCGCTGGGGGGCGCTCTAGGATAGGGAATAGGTTTAATGTACTATCCAACACCTTCCCTACTATCCACGGGGACTGGAGTTGGAATAGTAAATTAAACAATTCACTATCCAGCGCCTAAAAGCACTATGCGTTGTAATGGTATCCGTTGTAAAAACCGCGTTGTAAAAGCATGCAATGTAAAAGCATGTGTTGTAATGTCATACATCCCTTTTGGAATAATCTGATGGAGGCCCCTATGGAAGAAAAGAAATGGGAATATTTGCATAGGGATATAGTGAAATTCAACCGTTCCATGTATCTCAGGGAGGCACACTACAAAATCATGTACGATTGGTATTTGTATGCTCAGAAACTACTCACGATTTTCCCGGGAACCTCTGGTAGGTGCTGGAGGGGGTGCAGGCTCTTAGGCAATTTCAGACATATTTGATGGGACTGCCCTGTCATCAAACCCTTCTGGAAGAAGATCCTGTCCCAAATCCAACTTATCTTAGGCTACCCCACTGCCAACTCTATGGAATGGGTCTTACTGTGGGTTCGGGACCCACTCCTGAAAAGACAGACACAGATTGACAAATCCATGTTGTGGCTTTGCTTGGGGGCCGTCAAAATGGCAGTAACTGCGTCCTGGAAAAAAACAGAGGCTCCATCCTTAACCCAGTGGCCTGCACGACTGTGGCGGGCTTTGGTTCTAGAGTGAATGACTGATATTGTTGAGGACACCAGGAAAGGTTTTGATTACATTTGGTCTCCATTGGTCAGCTATCTTTCAGAGAGGGGCTTCCTTTGACAGCTTGCAATCCAAGACTTAGGGCCCTCCACGTATTCCTAATCTAACTGCCCACCAGCGCCAGGGTGCAGAAATACTGCGCTGATCATCGGGGCATAGTCTTGGTACCCCACACCTCACTCCCATTTGTCTTCGCTTTTTATTTGCACCATGACATCTTAGGCAGACTTATTTTTCTTTTTTTTTTCCTTCTTTGGGTTTGTTATGTTTCCTTTTCATGTTACTCTTTTGGGAGGGTAGCAGGTTAATGCGACATGTCCTAATGAAACTGCGCCATATATTACAAAGTTCATCCACCTGGACATGAGGGTAAAAAGTAGTCTTTCTGAACGTATTGTATACTTGAGCGGATGATATCATTGAGAATTGTTGCACATGTAATGCTTTTGTTGCACTCTCGGAAACATTTCAATAAAAACATTTTGAAAAAAGAAATGTTAAAAAAATACCATCTGAGAATAGCTGATGTAAGAATTGGATTTCAACCCAATAGAAGGCCTTATGTATATGAATAGTGGTACCCACGTTATCTCAGAGGGGCTGTATCCATGGTATTTTGGAACTCAAAACTGTTTCGGAATATATGCCTATGCTCCTCCAAGTTCTATGACACTAAATATAACGTGTTTAAGTTGGTGATTACAATAATAGTATTTTAGGTGATTTATCCTACATAGCTGCAATAAACACAGGCATATTAGTTTGCTCCTTTATCAGTTGCATACACCTTATGCAGAGTAGAGTCCAGTAATCAAATTAAAAACTTGGAATTTCCCATCCTCCTCTGATCACAGGCAAGTGTATGTATCTCGGGCGTGTCTCTCTTTTTTGTGTTTAATTAAAGTGTCTTTTTTCTAGAAAAGGGAGCGTGGGAGGTACATTTGTAAAGCCCTAAAGAGGAGCAATGTTTTGGGCAGATAGTAATTTAAATTATATTTGCTCTTTCTAAAATAGAGGTAGGCGATCCGTCGCATTTATTAAGTATCTGAGGGGAATATTATCAAGGGGGTTTATCTCCGCTTTTTTGGCTTTAAAAGCCAAGAAAGCGGAGATAAAATTTCCTCCCTATTACCTAGCTGTCGCTAACACCAGTTAGCGACAGCTAGTAGGAGATAGCGACCATCTTGGGCCCCGCTTTGCATGTCAGTGAAATTTATCACTAATGACATGCAAAGTGGGCGTGCCAAGATGTTACCGACTGGAAACAGTCGCTAACATCGCTATCTCCTATTCCCAACTTTTGGAGATATTCGCGCTAAGCCCGAATATCTCCAAAAGCTAACACCTGCCCCTGAGCAGTTCTTAGCCATGTTATCCAATCGTAGGTGGATAACATGGCTAAGAGCATTAGCTCGGTAATGCATGAATATCGCTGACTTTTCAGCGATATTCAGGCATTTCGGCCGATTTTTATCGCTTAGGAGATAAACCTTCATAATAACAAGATTCCTAAGCGATAAAAATCGCCGCAGCACGGCGATAAAAATATTGCCGCTAAGCCAACATAGCGATAATTATCGCTAGTTGTTGGTAATATGCCCCTGAGTCTTTACTCTAAAGGTTCTCTTGTATTTTGCAGCCCTGAGTGCATCATTCTTCTGAGTTAGCCTATCTCCCAAATATGTCATACTAGTAATGCATTTTATTCATGCATTTTGCTGAATCCCTTGTTTAGGAATTCAGGTTTGTCCTTGTTTAGTTTGTATCCTATGACGATTCAATTCAGTTTGTTAAAGCTTTGGAAATCCAATGAGGTCCCCTTAAAATGATACATACCAAATAATACATAAGATACAATAGAACCATGTAAAAATACTGAATGTCAAGGCCGTCTGAATACAAAAATTTTCAACATATAGCATTATCAAAGGATAAAATTTAGGATTTAGCAACCAACAATGAGGAAACAGCAGTATCAAAGGATAACATTTAGAATTTAGCAGCCAACAATGTAAAAGCAGCGCATATCTTGGGTTGTGGAAGTAACAATTAGGAAGCAGCCAGGACGCCATAGAACACTTTCATGGATCAGAGTTTGAAAATAGCAGCCAAAATTAGAGAACAGGGCGTATCCTGAGATGTGCAAATAGCAAGCAGCAAGCAACCGGATCATGTGCAAAATTACAAATTTAAGATTAAAAATTAGATGAACAAAAAGTCTGTAGAGTTGAAGCCAGGACAATGCGAAATACATTCGAAATTAGGAGAGGATAAAATGACTACAAAGAAGGTCAACGATTCAGAAATTATATCCCACTTGGTAATTATACAGTTAAAATATATACATAAATTCCTTAAAAAAGTTAAACAATCTTACGCACACTGCTTCATTTTTGGGAATAAAAAGAAAGTTGCGAGCAGAAACTACATCCTTAACACCATTTTGTAAAAACATTGGCCTAAGCCAGCGATGGCAATGAAAGGCCAGTGCCGGACAAACGAACAAAACATGATCCAAGTTCTGGATATTCAGGTCACAGAAGTTACAATTTTTTCCATGTTTCGAATTCTGAGACCAGTGTGCTGTTAAATCATTTAACGGTAGGAGACTTAATATAAATAGGGAGAACCAGCATCTTGTTCCATGATCTAAGTTCCAAGTTAAATATTTCTGAGTTTCCTATGACAAATCCAAACTAAAAAGTGATGCTGCCTCTTCAATTGCATTAGTGTTGATTAGAGTGGGGAGTGATAATTGAAACATCATCAGCATAACCCAATCCAGCTACTTCTGTATGTAGGAGTCTGATTGGCCTATTATTAGAGTATTCTGGTCTAGCCCCAAGAATATGGAGCACTATCTCCTTAAAAAAAGAAGTGAAAATGCTTCTGCTGAAGAAATTACTTCAATAGTAGCCATGAGGGACTCCACTTGACTATTTTCATTCGGGCACCAAATCTACCTAACCGATTGATATTTCAAATCTACCTAACCGATTGTCCACACTGCATCAGTATTGCTGTTTGCTTATTCCTGATTGCTTTTTTACACTGTTATTATAACTTCTCTGTTATTTGTACAGTGCTCTGATACCTTGGCAGGTCATGTTAACGCTATATATTAAACTCCTCAAATAAAATAAATGAATAAATAACTTATTTTATCCCCCTTATCAAGTCATAGGACTCTGGAAGTTTTGATGTCTCTAATACTCAATTAGTTTCATAGCTAAGCTGGTATGACCTGTAGTGTCTGCATGGGATCAAGCTGTATTACCAGGGAGTGACTAAGCTGATAATCACTTGGTGAATCCAAGGTCTCTGGAAGCTTGCATGTGCTGTGCGATGTCTCTAATACCATGATGCTTTAATCTGAGCTCCATTCAGGAATATTTTGTACCAAATTGCCCGTTTTTAATGATTTGGGTCCTCTACTTATTGAACATGCTGACACTCTTTCTGCAACTCTATCCCTAAATTGCTGTTCCTCATTTTGCTTTCTCTTATGTCTAAATAATGAGCACCCATGTGTGAATCTCCAGGTGGCAGCCTTCATTGAATCCCGAACTATGCTCCTATGGGCAGTTCCTTAAAAATAAATATAAGTGACGGAAGATTATGGGAAAAGTCTGTATATGATTACTCTGCACTTTATCCACTAGTTTTAATGTTAGTGATAAAGGTGCATTAGCTGAACCTCAAATAGTGTAAAAATTAACGGTGGTATCTCTAGCCAATATTTTACAAATTAAGACATAACCTGTTCTGGAAGGTAGAGCTTGTACGGTAGAACAATTCTATAGGCTCTGGCATCCAGATTACGCTATTTCCATGGGTTGAACAAGTCTAGAATATCAATTAATGAGGATATGGTGTTTCTCCCTTTTTGCATCGAGGTCCACTCCATTGCATTAGTAGTACTGGGCAATGAATACAGTTAAAGTCTGTTGATGTTACATTGTATCATGGTAAGAACCTTCTGAATCTTAGTGTATATGCTTAGGTCATCCTTATTCGAGCTACGTAAAGAGCAGATTTATAAGGTACTGTGCCTTATTTTCAGACCAAGGTTTAAGGTGTAAATGTATATGTAATATCTGGTTGCCATTGCCTTTACTTGCTCCTTCAATCGTATTACTGTAGAAACTATCTCCTTGTGGTTTTCCATGATCTCCTTTAGGGCATCCACTTTTTAGTCAATTATTACATCTTGGCATTGTGCTTACTTTGTATTTTTTAAACTTCCTTGGTTTCCTTAAGGATACTTTTGAAATAGAATTAGTGAAATAGGATTAAATCTAAGAAGCCTGGGAGCTCTTGGATTCATCTGGAAACTCAAAGTCTATAAGCTCATAATACTAGGGGTGCCTTTTTTCATAAAGCACCAATATCCTTGCTCTGATCCTGTCCAGATGCAGCCTGCATTTTGCGATTGAGTACTGGGTCAAGTAGATTATATGACTGATTTAAAGTTTGGTGGGTGGCCTACTACCTGTCACAATGAATGCATGAATAACTGAAGAATGAATGAGAAATCTTACACAGTGCACAGTAGCTAGTGGGAGTGTCCTAGCACTAAGGAAGTCAGGAACAACTGCTGCTTTTAAGCCCTGGAGTACAGAAATGTTTTTCATAGTTGCGGTACAGAGACGCATTTTGTCACAGATTAAGTGGCAACTTGGTCCCTGCCTGGTTGACCTGAAACAAAAAGGAATAGCCACCTCACCTATTATGATGGATTTTAGAAATAGCTGTCAACTGAGCATCGTGATACAAAAGGGGATGATGGACGGAGCGTTTGAGCAAATCAAACACTCACCCCCAGTCAACTGATCTGGGTTTAATCCATCACCATTCTTTAGCCCACTCAGCCACCCCATTTCAGACATGGCTATATGCAAATCAGTCTGACCCTGTGCCTCATGGGAACAGTGCAGCCCGAACTGCCAAGCCATGTCTTCCATGGACCGGAAACAAGCATCCTGGGACCGGTTTCGGATTCATAATCCTCATCAGCCAGGCTATCTTGAATCCAGTGGCCAAGTGAGCAAGGGACTCACGTCTGAGCATACCCTGCCACACTTAGGGCAAACAAAGCGATACAAAAGGGGATGATGGACGGAGCGTTTGAGCAAATCAAACACTCACCCCAGTCAACTGATCTGGGTTTAATCCATCACCATTCTTTAGCCCACTCAGCCACCCCATTTCAGACATGGCTATATGCAAATCAGTCTGACCCTGTGCCTCATGGGAACAGTGCAGCCCGAACTGCCAAGCCATGTCTTCCATGGACCGGAAACAAGCATCCTGGGACCGGTTTCGGATTCATAATCCTCATCAGCCAGGCTATCTTGAATCCAGTGGCCAAGTGAGCAAGGGACTCACGTCTGAGCATACCCTGCCACACTTAGGGCGAACAAAGTGATACAAAAGGGGATGATGGACGGAGCGTTTGAGCAAATCAAACACTCACCCCCAGTCAACTGATCTGGGTTTAATCCATCACCATTCTTTAGCCCACTCAGCCACCCCATTTCAGACATGGCTATATGCAAATCAGTCTGACCCTGTGCCTCATGGGAACAGTGCAGCCCGAACTGCCAAGCCATGTCTTCCATGGACCGGAAACAAGCATCCTGGGACCGGTTTCGGATTCATAATCCTCATCAGCCAGGCTATCTTGAATCCAGTGGCCAAGTGAGCAAGGGACTCACGTCTGAGCATACCCTGCCACACTTAGGGCGAACAAAGCGATACAAAAGGGGATGATGGACGGAGCGTTTGAGCATCAGCTCATCAAAGAGTTCTTGAAGTATGTAAAGCGTGACTCTGTTAGGCAAATATTGGGGTAAAGAACGTTATTGTACCCAGTGAACCAGTACTGATGCTTTGTATAATATAGTTTTTCTGATTGATAGCCAATATAAGGTCGATAGTTTTCATTTTTTATTTTATCCTAATAGCCAACAGGCGATGAGTTGGTTGAAAATTCATGCATAACCACTCATACCATTAGGTGGACAGTTGATAGATTTGATTACTTCTGCAGCAAACTACTGAGTAGCTACACTTTAGTGTGACTCCACCCGCTTTTTTGCGGTAAGTGTAATAGCTAAGGGTTCTATTGGTTGAGCCCCTCCTGCATTTGCCATGTGCGTGACTTTTGTTTTTTCCTGTCATTTTAGCCATTGAATAGTGACTCTGGATGACCTGAATTCTAGTTTGGTCTACCTTTCTTCTTTTTAAAGTTGAAGGTAATTTTGCCTTCATGTTTTTATGAATCTTGGTATAAGGATTTCTATTCACTGAGTGGTGTGGATTTGGGTCACATATCTTTTCTAATTTCTGCCTTTCACTCGGTCGCCCTTTTTCTCATAAGATGCCTACTCCGATATCATTGTATAACTGAGAACTAGTAATAACTGCTAAATTTGTATCTTTTACTGTACAGATCTCTTGCTCAAGAACAAATTTGAGTCCTGAAAGATGACCGTCAAATAATGTATCGGTCAAAACGCCGTCGACGCTTCTCTGTGGCTTAATTTATAATAAGGACACAGTATTTATGTTTATGGTGTTCCTTTTTCTTTGATGTGTAGTGTCTTTGCCACTTGTCTGGTCTCTATGTTTTCTTTTCCCTTTTGTATACCAGCGTTTTCTGTCTTGAGCTGATATGTATGTTTGTGAATTTTTGAACTGTTAAAATAAATAAATGTACAATTTTGATACCATTAGGTTGTTGTGAAGGGCTTCTTTAACCACTATCTTTCATTTTCTCTTATTGGATATTTTTCCATTTTTTAATGTTTTTCTCCCCCTGAGCCTTTTGTTTGATATAATGATTAAGACTCCAGGCACTCCTATATACAAAAAATTCCTGTAGTCCAAGCATGAGGTTAGGAGAGCATGGACCACAACTTTCCGGCAAGAGGAAGAAGAATTTCTTCAGGGCATGCAAGAACACGGAACAAGTGCCTTCCACAGTTGACACCTGTGGCTGAAAGGACAGCTGGTGGTCAAGTTTCACTTCCAAATTCCTCACCACCATTGGCGGGGCGGTGCGGGGGCTGTAGCAGCGATGAATGTCAACAATTCTTCCAGCAGGAAGGAGAGGAGGATCCGAATAGAAGAATCTCAGTCTTGCCGTTATGTTTGCCATCCTGATAGACTACCACTGGCATATTTAGAGATCTTTGATGACCACAGGATGATCTCTGTGCCTTTTGAGGAACCAGCATCCCGTCTGCTCCTCTGAAGGCACTGTGAATTCGGTGTGTGGCTGCTGTCATTCAGGTGGTCACACACTAAAACTTTTGGTTTCTCATTAGCTAGCTCCCGAAGTGGAAGTTTGGTATACCAAAAACCTACAAAACGAATTACCCCTTCACTGTGGAAGCATTCTTCTAAGGTGTGGGGATAATTTTTCTCTTTTTTCTGTCTGGTACTATTGGAAAGTGGGTTCCTCGTTAACTGGGGTGAAAGCCCTGGTCAAGCAGTAACCACA
Organism: Lissotriton helveticus; assembly: GCF_964261635.1. Lineage (NCBI taxonomy): Eukaryota > Metazoa > Chordata > Amphibia > Caudata > Salamandridae > Lissotriton > Lissotriton helveticus. The sequence goes on from NC_136071.1 coordinate 903,210,192, forward strand.
GTCATATTCAGGGTGAATCACAACCACACTCTAAATTAACATGTGCTCACCCTCTGGTAGCTTGACACAGAGCAGTCAGGTTTATCTTAAGAGGCTATGTGTAAAGTATTTGTGCATCACTTCAAACAGTAAAACAGTGGAAACACCACACAAAAAGATTTCACACCAGGCTAGAAAACTAGAGCTCAATTTCATGAACAAAACAAGACCAAAGCGAAAATAATCCAATTAGTAGAACTAGAGTTATGAATTTGTAAAGAAGAAACTATAAAATTGTGCTTAAAAGCAAAAAGCGTCAACTGGTCGCTCTAGACGGGGTCAAATATAAAAGGTCACGCTGATCACAATAGAGCGCAGGTCGGATACAGTTCCATATACCTCCCGCTGAAGAGGTTTACCTTCTCAAGTTTTGTGCCAAGAATCCTGTTCATGGGCAAGCAGGACACAGAGTGCAAGGATAGCATCGCAGGTGGTGGAAAGCATGGTGCAAAGAGCAGGTCGCGTGTCACGGATGGGCCGGCTGGATCCTCTCAGTAGCAGTCCATGCCGGCTGACAATGCTTGCTGTGTGAAGAGATGAACTTGTGGCGGCTCGCGCTGACCCACTGTGTGAGCGGCTCAATTCCAGAGAGAAGGGGTGGTTTGCATTCGCCATAAAGACCATAAGCTTGATTTAAACAGCCAAAATCCACTTCCAATGGCTCAGAACCTCAGAGGAGCCTCCTGGGGGATCAGAAGCTTAATAAAGACAGGTCGAGGAGCTGTGGGGAGCTCTGTATGTCCCTGAGACTCAGATCAGTATGCCAGCAGACTAGCCCTTTGAGTCACTCTGGGTTTCTGGGTTCAAGATGGGTTCCAGGTCCAGTTTTTTTCCCCAGGCAAGAGGGCAACAGGTAGCGGGTCAGCACAGCAAGGCTGCAGGTACTTCAAAGTAGCAGTCCAGCAGAGGGGCAGTCCTTTCAACAGCAAAGCAGGACTTGTTCCTGGCAGAGTATCCACAGGTCAAGAAGAGTACTGAAGTGGTTGTTTCAAAGGTCCAGTACTTTGGCTCATCGAGTGTACTTTCCAAAAGTGGAGCCAGTGGAAGAAAGATGAGAGTAGAGCGAGAGGATCAATAGTTTTGCGGACAGGATGCTCAATCATGTTTGTAATGAAGTGCCCAGTCTGCCACACTATAAAATGGGCTCTCTATCTGTTAGCACATGACAGTTGTATAACTTGGTTTCAAATTGCTACTGCACCTTCTAGTGTGTAATGCATATACTCTAGCTGACCATGCATATCATATGGAGTGCTTGGGAGAGGCCCCAGACCCCTATCTTTTTAAGAGACATTTCGAGAAACCTCCCTTGTTTGCATTACCACCTGTAGTAGCAAGGCTGTATTATTTATGGAATCCCCTTTTCTGATTTTCAATATTCCTCAGGAGTTTGTGTTGATGGAGAGTTAAATGAAGAGGGATTTAGAAGCGTTCCACTGGAGAGCTCCTGCTTATTTGAATCTGTAAGGGTTGGCTTTTCTAAGTATTTCTTTACTCTCAGCATTTGTTCTCTCAATATAGAGTGTGATTTTCTTGATGCTTGAAATAGCACGAAGTTGGGGCAACATTTAAATAATAAAGTTCAACGTTTTCTTACCATGAATTTCAGGCGTTAATTCCCCCTTACCGTGCTGGTTTCAAAGTATAACTCACTTCAGGAGACAAATCTTTGCCACTGTGTTTTGAATCCAGAGCTTTTTCATAATTAGAAGTTAAATCACTATGACAGTTCTAAGATCAGTTAACAATAAGAGTCTAAAGTAGTTTAAAATTTGTATTTAGCAAGATACTTTTTATTCAGATTAGTCAATAATACAAGTACGTTTACAGAAATCTCATAAAATATGCTTAGAACAAAACATCAAATAATGCATCAATCGCATTCCATACAGGAAAATACTATATTCTAAACAACAGAAAAATATTTAGGAGTTAATAGAACTCATGAAGAGTTTGATTTCAAATGAAAATAATGTGATAAAGAGCATAAAGCTCAAAATACAATTAAAGTAGAAAAACTTCCCATTAAGAGTAGTTCCTAAAACTCAGTCGAGTTCACTTCTTGTTTAGGAAAACTTGAATTTAAGTGTTTCTGCGGCTTATACGTATAACTATATCTGCCTAGTGCAGTTTGCATGTTCAAAATGCATGCCATTTCTTTTTTAAATAGCTGTTATTCAAAATATTTTGCATCTTAATTAATTAGATTCTTCACTTTTGTAAGGTCCTCCTCTGTTTCTACAATAACTCTGCTATGAAATGGGCTTTCTAATGAGCCTTGCCCTGACGGAGGCCCAGACTGTTTGAGCTAATTAAAAGTGTGTATTTGGCTAGCCACTTTAATAGGTTACTATTTAGTTCAAGTTTCCCTATCCTCTATCCTCTCTGTTAGCTTCCAGAGTAAAAGTAGCTCTGTAAGTATCTTTGACCAGTGGGCTAGGAGTATGCATGATGAGTGGGAGGAAAGGTGGTCTGAGAAGAAGAGTGTTAGGAAAGTGACAGGGGAAACAACCCCTCCAGGAGGGGAAACACCAGGAGTTGAAGCCTATCTACTACTAGAGGTGTCTAGTGGAGGGTATGTGCATATCCTTTGGAGTAGAGGTGATCTAGCTGCATTCACAAATGATTTTCCTAGGTTGAGAGAGAAACCTGCTGAATCATACAAGCAAGTCAGTCACTTTGTCAAAATCTTGAAAGTGTTGTGGATTGACTTAAATATGTAGTTTGAAATTTTGGTTCCTAGTAATCTATGGTCTGCAAGTAAAATTGCTATTGAATGGCCTACGTCTGAGCCAGAGAGGGATCCTGTAACCCATGGTCCATCGCCCTTGTTCATGAAAAAGTACGATCAGGAGATCACATGGTTGCAATATAAAATAGCCCTTCAAGACATTGAGTGGGTTAAGATAGATCGAATGACCCAGGAGCCTAAAGAGTCTGTGCATGCATAATATGAAAGGCTCTTGCAAGCCTTTAAGCAATATAGTGGGTTGGGCACACTCGGCCCTAAAGATGGGCCAATTCGTCTCAAAATGTGTGAAAGAATTGAGGCCAGAAATTAGCCTTATGATTCAGCAACATTTGATCTGCTCGCAGAATAAATCCATGGACGAATGTGTAGAGGCAGACATAGATGGCCATCCCACAACATTCTTGATTGATACCTGTGCCACTTGTTCTCGTGTGAGATCTGCAGTAGTCTCAAACCTAATCCGTTCGGGAAAATCATTCCAAGTTATAGGAGTTGCCAACAAAATAATGACAAACCTTTTGAAAGAAGAGGTGCCGGAGAAAATCAGAACTTTCCAGGATCCTCACTAGTTCATAGTGTGTGATTCAAGCTCAGTCTGTTTATTAGGGCGTGATCTCTTGTGTAAATTGAATTGTACCATCTAATTTACACCGAAGAGAATTGAGTTGCAGACTAATGACGATGACATTGCTTACAAACTAGTGAATCAAAACCATTATGTAGACATGTTTCCTTTACTGACAGTGGACTTTAGAGTCACCATCTCTCCAATGGTATGAGACTTCACAGGTGAGGAAATTGACCCGAATCGAGGAGACAAGAAAGTCCACAACAGATCAAGCCTAATGCTGAATTTCCTAGAACACCCAGTACAACCTGACCCCGGAAACGGTGGCCGGGATTACACCTGTGATTGAGTCCATGATTGAGCAGGGCATACTTAAAGCGATCATAGGAAGTTTGTGTAAATTGCAGAAACAGAGTGGAAAGTACAGCATAGTTCAGGACCTTAGGAAAGTGAATAATATTGTGATTCCATATTGTCCTCTGGTATCAAATCCATCTGTAATTCTAATTCAGATTCCTTGTGAAGCTGTCTGGTACACCATGATTGACCTTTGTCAGACATTTTTTTCCATTCCATTGCATGAGGAAAGCCAATTTGTATTTGCTTTACGGCTGGAAAAACGTGTCTTAACATGTTGTCGTATCCCACAGGGTATACTGAAAGGCCATCCATTTTTAATCAGGCCTTAAAGAAGAACCTCTGAAGCTTGCTTTTCTCCCAAATTCCAGTGCTTGTACAGTACATTGATAACCTCCTCGTTGATTCTGAGACACAGGAGGCTTGCAGGGACTGTACTATTTCCTTACTGAACCACCTGGCTGACAGTGGGCATAAGGTGTCTCCGAGCAAACTTAAGTACTGTCTGACTGAAGCTCAGTATTTGGATCATCGAAGTGAGAAAGGCAAGAGGAAGGTGTCATCAGAACGAGTGAAGGCAATATTGAAAATGAATCCACCAACTACCCAGAAAGACATCAGGATCTTTTTGGGAATGTTTGGCTACTGCCAACAATGGATCCCAAAATTTTCTTTGGTGGCAGAACCTTTGCAGCTGCTGACCCACAAGGATGTGAGTGATCCGGTACCATGGGATAACAACTGCTTACTTGCCTTCTTGGAGCTGAGAGTGCCTTTATCGCGCTCTAGCTTTAGGAACGCCTGATTGCAACAAAGTGTTTTTGCTGGTCTGCCACAAAAAGTAAGGTTGTGATTTTTCTGTGCTCACCCAGACACATGTAGGTGCCCACAGTATTTCTCAGCTACATAAGATTCTGTAGCGTCTGCATTGCCCTTATGTCCAGAATCCATTGCTGCAACTGGTGTTAGTATTGAACAATGTGAAAGCATTGTGATGGCACATCCACTTTCTGTATATGTATAGTTGAACTCCTGATGACGAGGACCAAAACACAGTATTTGACTAATAACAGGCTGACAAAATATGAGCAAGTGCTGTTTGTAGCAGAAAACGTAACCTTAAAGTGTTATTCTGTGTTAAATCCTGCAACCTTGTTACCTGTTCCCAGTGCTGATGGGGATGATTGTGAAGACCACGTCAGTGTCTGTGTTACTGAGCTTTGCACGAAGCAGAGACCTGACATTGTTGATGAGCCATTGACAGATCCTGACCAAATCCTTTTTGTTGACTGTTCATGTCTAAGGGACAATGAAGGTAATCTGAGAGCAGCATTTGCTGTCTGTACCATCTCTGGAGTTGCGGAAGCTGCTTTTCTACAGGGAGTACACTAAACACAAGTGGCCAAGATCATTGTTTTGACACGTACATGCCCTGTCTCTGAGTGGATCCGAGTCATCATCTATATGTATAGCCAGTACGGTTTCAGTGTAGTTCATGACTTCTGACAGCTATGGTCACAGAGAGTGTTCCTAATGTCATCAGGTTCCCTCATTAGGAATGGGGAATATGTGAGACAACTGTTGGAAGCATTGCAGTTACCAAAGGAAGTGGCGGTCGTAAAGTAAACTTCCCATTAAAAGGGAGATGATTTTGTCACCACTGGAAAATGATAAGTGGAGGAAGTTGGTCATTTTTGTGCAACACATGCATGCATTTTCAATGGGGAATGTGTTGGCGAGAGTACAGAGAAGACCGAACTGAGCATGATACTAGCTGTTGCAGACACATGAGATGAAGTTAGGCATTTACAAATGGAAGCAACAGAGCAGGAACAAGCAGATTGGATCAGAGCAGGTACTGAGAATGGAGATGATGATATATGGGTTTCAACTGATGGTAGGGCAATGTTACCAGATTGTTTTCTAAACCCAGTGGCAAGGCAGATTCATGGAGAAGCTCACATAGGAAGAGACTCAATGGTGAGATTGTTTAGTCAGACTTGGTTCAATCCGAGGTTTCATGTGGTTACGAAAGCAGTGAGTCATTGGTGTGTTACGCGTCAACAGATTAATGCTGGGAAGGAAACTGTTGTTGCCTTGAGCCACATTGGGAGGTCAAGGGTTACTTTGAATAGGATCTAATTGGACTTTGTTGAGATGCCTGCATGTAATGGATTGACATACATTTGGTTGTGGTGTGCATCTTTACTCAGTGGATGGAAGCTTATTCAACTAGAAGGTGTGACAGTCTCACAGTAGCAAAGATATTGTTGAGGGAGCTTATACTTCATTTCAGATTTCCAACTACATTGGAGTCGGAGACAGGCACACACTTCCACAGCAAGATCATGAAGCTGTTCTGTACTCCCTTGAGTGTGGACTAGAGACTGCATTGTAGTTACAGGCCAGAGGCATCAGGCATTTTGGAGCAGATCAATAGTCCGTTAAAGGCGAGGTTGGCAAAAATGCATGCTTCGACATCTTTGATATGGCCCGACGTGTTGCCCTTTGGTCCTAATGAGCTTGCGCTGCATTCCCGATAGGAGAACTGGGCTATTGCCACACGAAATCCTGATGGGAAGGGTGATTTGCTTACCTGCAGTACAAGCTGCAGCTTTGATAAACATATCAGATGACTTGATCCTTGACTACAATAAGAGATTGGCTCATGTGGGTCGTTCGGCATCTTGTCATGTTGGCGCAGCGACTACACTGACATCAAAATACCTCTGCCACAACCTAAACCCCGGAGATTTGAGGCTAATGCAATCTTGCCATTGAGTGTGTCCTATCCACAAAGGTTGAGTGGTTTATGGACTCTGATTCTGGAAGACATTGAATTCATGAGCTTTTGAAATCAACCACCTCCTCAGGAGATTGCAACATTCAGAACAGAGCTGTTACATCGAGTAATTGAGAAGCTTGGCACTGATCTCATCAGGGATGTAAATTGAACCTTTGAATTGTAGATTTGTTTTTTTAAACTTTCTTGAAAGAAGATAACTTAGGCCTGTTAGAAGTGGGGGTCTCTAATTGGCAGAGGTATGCACCTTTGTCCAAGTAGGGACCCTTGCTTCTAGTCAGGGTAAGGTGGATATACACTTTAGATAACCTCTGCCCACCCACTTGGTAGATTGGCACAAGCAGACAGGCTTATCTCAAAGACTATGAATAAAGTATTTGTACTCAAAACACACATTAATACAGTGACAACACCACAAATGGACACCACACCAGTTTAGAAAAATAAAGTAACTATATCTAAACTTAACAAGACCAAAAGGACAAAAATCAAGCATACATGTAGTAAAATAGCACTTCAAAACTGTTATTTTCAAAATAATGCTTGTAGAAAACAAAGTAGCTCCACCTGGGGCTATTGCAATGTCGTGACAGCAATAAAGCCAAAGTATCGCGCCGACCGCGAGGTTCGCCTCATCAGGCATGGAGTCATACGGACCGCCAAACAAACATTGCTTGTCCAAAAACGCGCTAGGAAGAACTGTCCTGACTCACAGTGGCGTGGACCATATCAGGTGATATTGGTTACGAATACTGCCGTGAAGTGTGGAGGAGTGCCGAACTGGATCCACGCTTCACATACCCGATGAGTCTCAGGGCCTTCCAATGAAACAGCTCCTCCCCCAGAAGTAATTCCAGCCATGGTTGCAGGATAACTGCAAAGGGCAAGCCAAGTTGTGTGAGGTTCCTGAAGACGCAGGATACCCACCAGGTTAAGCTGAGGGGGGTGAAGCTACACAAGACCCAGGTATAGACTTTGAGGGAGATGGTAATGTTGCGAATGGCATGGAGTCTGACTCAGCAAAAGAGACTGGTGTTGAAGTTTGTCATGTGCTGTAAAGGAAGAAAGTGGTTGCAAATGAGTCATGATCTGAGAAACAGAAAAGGAGGAACTTGAGACTTGCATCTGAGAAAGAACTCGCTCCAATAAGTGAATCATCTCAGTCCAATCTGAGCGAGTCTGAATAAGTCCTAGGATGTGTAAGGATATCAAGAACAACGAGAGTGCCGTGTCAGAGATACTCCTCTCCCGAGTGGACTTATATAGCTACAAATGCCAGGGAGAGTGAGGTCCGAGATTTCAATACCGATTGTCAAGTTCCTGGAATTGAGGCTAATGCAATCTTGCCATTGAGTGTGCCCTATCCACAAAGGTTGAGTGGTTTATGGACTCTGATTCTGAAAGACATTGAATTCATGAGCTTTGGAAATCAACCACCTCCTCAGGAGATTGCAGCATTCAGAGAAGAGCTGTTACATCGAGTCATTGAGAAGATTGGCACTGATCTCATCAGGGATGTAAATTGAACCTTTGAACTGTAGATTTGTTTTTTTAAACTTTCTTGAAAGAAGATAACTTAGGCCTGTTAGAAGTGGGGGTCTCTAATTGGCAGAGGTATGCACATTTGTCCAAGTAGGGTCCCTTGCTTCTAGTCAGGGTAAGGGGGATATACACTTTAGATAACCTCTGCCCACCCACTTGGTAGCTTGACACAAGCAGACAGGCTTATCTCAAAGACAATGTATAAAGTAACTATATCTAAACTTAACAAGACCAAAAGGACAAAAATCAAGCATACATGTAGTAAAATAGCACTTCAAAACTGTTATTTTCAAAATAAAGCTTGTAGAAAACAAAGTAGCTCCACCTGGGGCTATTGCAATGTCGTGACAGCAATAAAGCCAAAGTATCGCACCGACCGCGAGGTTCGCCTAATCAGGCATGGAGTCATACGGACCGCCAAACAAACATTACCTTGGAAAAGGAAAAAACTAAGTCTGTGATGATACATGGCGTTGCGGAGGTAAGGCTTTGTTGCCGAGGTCGAGGCCAGCTCCCTGACTGCCACGGGGGAGGTGAGGCATCATGTCTGCTAGTCGGCGCCGTGTCTAATCCAGAAAAGGGGAAGTCGGTTGCATCAGCAGTGAGGCGTGGGTTCCGGTGAGGCGATGCGAAGTCGGCGAGTTTGTGGAGACACCCTCAATGAATATCGGTGCCACGATAACAGGATGCAGGTGCTGGCAGTGACGGAGTTGGTGCAAGCGCTGGCATCGGGAATGCTGATAACTGCAGGCATTAAAGGGCGTTGGAGCTGCGGTGCTGGCTAGGTGGTGCGTCATGCACTTCACGAACGGTGCCCCTGGCCTCGGTGCAGGTCGCAGCGTCAGAGTGGCATCAATGACGGCATCATAGGTTCCTTTTTTTGTGCTTCTTTCAAGTTTCTTCCAGCTCCCAACAGCAGGAACAACCTCCAGAGACCCAAAACTAGAACAGGCACCTAATGGTAGGTCAGAACTCTCAGCAATAGAGTTCAGGGTAGTTGTGGGGTGAATTATTTGTGTCCCAGAGACTTTAGAACAGGAGGCTAGCACACATAAGCCCTTGGAGATTCTTCTCCAAGCAGATTTTTTCAGAAAGTTTCAGTCTTTGTCCTTTCCTTTGCAGAAGCAGCAACTACAGGCCAACCCCACACAGTAAACAGCACAGAGGCAGTAATCCTCCTCACAGCTCTCCAACTCTTCTCCTTGGCAAATGTTTAAAGTGATCCAGTATTCTGGGGTTTAAGGTCCACTACTTATACCCCAGTTTGTCTTTGTTCTTCTTTGTGCAAGGGTCTCTGAGCCCAGTCCAAACCAGTGTTGTCCTTACTGGTACAGTACGACCACAAGGGATGGAGGCATCGTTGTGCAATGAAGACAGGCCCCATTTCAGCTGCAAGGAAAACTCCTCCCACTACTCTAAATGCAGCCATGGTCTATTCAGCTCAGCTTTGAGTCATCCAGGAAGGGCCAGGTACACCATAACCCCCTCCCACCAGCGGCTGTCTACAGTGAATGCACATTCCCATCCCCTGTCACTCCAAAACCAGTCAGTCAATCCACAAACAGGCAGAGGCACACAGAAGGGTTAAACAACACAATGCCTACTTTCTGAAAGTGGCATTTTCAAACACAGAATTCAACTTTATTCCTCTACCTTGTCCCAAAGGGAAGTTATACTTGTATGATGTTACGCAGTATTTCCAATGCTATCTTATGAGACAAATAGTCCTCCAATAGTGAAAAAATAAATTGGCAGTATTTCATTTTTAGCACATGTCACATACACTAATACATGTCCTAGCTTTCACATACACTGCACCCTGCCCAGGGGGGTACTTTGGGTCTACCTGAGGGATGCCTTACATGTAAGAAAAAGGAAGGTTAGGGTCTGGCATGTGGGTGCACTTGCCCGGTCGACATGGCAGTTCAAAACTACATGCAGATGCTGCAGTTGCTGGTCTGAGTTACATTTGCAGGGCTACTTGGGTGGGTGGCCCAATCAGTGCTGCAGGCTCACTAGTAGCATTTGGTTTTACAGGCCCTGACACACTCAGTGCACTTTACTAGGGACATACCAGTAAATCAAATATGCCAATCATGGTGAACCCAGCACAATAGTAATTTATACAGGGAGCACTTACACTTTGGCACTGATCAGCAGTGGCAACGTACCTAAAGCATCTAAGCCAGCAAAAACTAAATCCATCACTTCATCAAAAATCAGGAGGTAGAGGCAAAAAGTCAGGGGAAACCAGGCCAAAGAGGCCAAGTCTAACACTGCCCGAGTGGAAGAAGAATAAAAAGAGGGACCTTTTCTTTAGAGGAAGAAAAAGGGGTAATGAAGTATTTTAAGCTGTATAAATATTGTGCTGAAGAGCATAGTGAGAATTTTCTAAGATCCAAAAAGAAGTTGCTCAACGACTTTGTTTCCAGGACATGAGGCAGAAAAAGACACTCTATGTATTGTTCCTCTTAAAGCTACAATCCACAACACTTCAAAAATGGAGTCTGGAAAACAGTATTGCAGGCACAAATGTATTATAGGTACACTTATTGTAGGAGTAATCATATTGATAGATGTAGTCATTACTGAGTCAATTTTAAGCGCACACAAAGCTGAAGTATAGGGAGTAGGGGTACATGGGACATTCACACCTACCACTGCAGCATCAAAAGAGGCTTAATAGAGCAAACAAGTCGCTTTTTCCTGGTAGATCTGTCTAAAAGTGATTACAGGCTGAATGCTTATGCGAAGTTGCTGTACGCATAAGTGAATACTATGGATGGGAGAGATTGTATGCAATTGAGTGCTTTGGTCTAGGAGGGTATTAGGTAACACCACTTGCCCTTGACATATGGTATTAGTTACAGTTTGCTCCTTATCATGTTTAAGTAGAGGGTCTTTACGAGTACTATTCCACGAATTATGATTTGGTACTTACAGAAGTTCCAGTCAACAAACATCTCAACAAATATGATTATTACAAGCAAGAAGAGAGAATGGGAAAGTATGTTGTTTCCACAGTAACGCTAGACACTGTTTTTGTGCATAGACACAACTTAACCTGCACATTAACAGACATAGAAAAGAAATTTGTGGATCAAGTAGAGGATAGACATAGCGGCCTAACGGTTAAGCTTAATAATAGTGAGGGAAACTTTGAGTGGACCAAGGAGGAGTTAGCTCACAAGGCTAAGAGAAGCTATGGTCCTATATCTATAGATTGGGAACAACGAGGCAAGCTTTGCTTTTGACAGGTGTAGACCCGTTATGACACCATTTTTGTGGGACAGACTATGTGTGATCACATCTTGCTAATTGATGCTTCTTGTAAGAAGCAGTGCAAGTAGTGCCAAGAGTATATTTTGTGTGTGGAAAGAATGCATACGTTTGGCTTCCGAACAAATGGTATGGCACTTGTTATGTGGCTGTTGTGTTTCCAAAGATTTACCATGTGGAGGATTTGGAGAGTTTGAAGGAAAAGTTGAACCATCGGGGGAAACATGGACTGAGTGCTAGTGACATTTTGGGAGACATATTTGGAGCAATGATACCCAGTTTGGGAGTGGTGTTGAATGGCATCAAGATTAGAAGGTTATCTACTATTGTGCATAAGTTGTCAGTTAACAAAGCTCAGCCATTGTTTCTCGTAGATGGAGAGATGATTTTGATATGGGCGATGGTGATGCAGGACCGTCTGGAGTTAGATGTGTTATTGACAAAAGAGAGCGGAGTCTGTCGAATGCTGAAGGTCCAGCAGTGTTGCACTTACATTGCTGAAAAAAATCTGAGGGGACATATAAGTAACATCACTGAGATACACCATGAGATACATGACTTGGCAACTGTGGGAGTTTGGAATAAGATTGGAAAAGGATTTAGAGAAGTTGGTTTTCTAATCTAGGAAAGGGAATTCTTGGATATATCTTAAAGCCAATAATAATATTTGTGAAATGTGTTATCATCTTGATTGGTGTGATTAGAGCATACAAATGGCACAAGTTGAGGTAATTGGAGGATTCCTTTAGGGAGAAAGAAAGAAGGGTGGAAAGAATGCAGGCCAGTCACTATGAGAATCTTAAGTGGTTGAAGAAGTACAGAGAGAAGAGACTAGCTGCAACATCTGTTTAGATCCGTCTTCTAAAAGGTAATTAAAGGGTTTTTGTGATGACAGCGGTCATCAGAGGGGGGGATTGATGTAGCGGAAACTGCATTTTATTTGTAGAGGTGCATTACAATCACACGTGTAGAGTGCACCAGCATATCATCCCTTGTCGTGTTAACATTAAGTGTTAGAATTTTGAAACGTAATAACATGGAACATGATGTATTTAGGCAATTGAGCAGTAATTTTAAGAACTAACAGAGAAAGTAAATGCAATTAGCAGAAAACATTGACTTGAAGAACTTGTGTTCTGCAACTGACAATCCTTCATTTATTGAGTGCGTTTATTAATGTGTCATTTTACGTGTAGGTAGGAATATTAACTGAACGTGTCTTAATTTCTTATGCAATTCCCTAAAGCTCATATGCCATTTTCTTATGTTATCTGAATCTTGTAGTCCTGAAATGCAATTTCTCTAGAAGCCCTAGCTTTAGAATTACCAGTTTGAATTCCACGTGTGCTGTGGATTTCGTTCTTTCTCACATTTTGTGTTGCAGGTGGAATAATATCTTTGTTTTATTAGTCAAGCAAGGAGAGAAGGAGATACATTGTAAGCTCAAGCAGATAAGGGAAGTTGTTGTGTTGTCCCACTGGAGAAAGCCTGCAAATCAAGGCCAGCATGTTCCAGTTCAGGAACACTGCTATCCTGTGGAAAGTTACCAATGACATTGTGGTCAGAGCAGATGGCGTGACCTGCAAGGACTCTTGGGAAAAATACATGTAATAATGCAATGTTACAGTAGGGAAAGTGCCCACTTCCTCTCTGTCATTGGAGAGAGAGCATCTTAGAACAAACTCTGTCTCAATAGCTTCATGCTATCCAACCCATCGATGGTAGAGAGACTTCTTAGGAAGATTCCACATGCTGACATTTTTTATTCCTTTTCCTGAGAATCCTTAAGTAGGGATGTCATGTTATTGTTACTGTAGCGATAGATTGATGCTTTATTTTCATCAACCCTCACTGCAGGTAAATACAGACTCTTGCTTTCTGATTCTCTGCATTCTTTAGCGAATTGTTTTCTGTATGTTACACTGCCTCCACTTTATTTGCCGATTTGGTTAATGCTGATTCTGATGTACTTTTACACTGTTGTTTTGAGGTGTCTTTCTGTTCAGGTATTTTTGGCCTCGTAATAAATTAACTAACGGTACGTAGATGTCTGTGGTTACTATGTGTCCAGAGAAATCCCTGTTGAATTGATTGCCATTAATAAAGACTTTCTTCCCTCTACTCTTACATGCTGCTAAAAAGAACCAACGGACTGTGATTCTAGAACAGGTCCAACATTTATAGGCCCGGCCTAAAATATAATATAATAATGTCACTAATTCTTAAACTCATGTTAGTCTACACTTGAAAACCTTGTGTAAGTCACTGATCTATATTGTATATTTAACATACTCTTCTTGGAATTCCACAATCCTTTACTCCTTTGCTTGTCAGGGTGTGTTTCGAAAGGTCAGAGGAGCTTAGGCAATACACTGCCTCCCAGGTGAGCTCTCAGCCCACATATTTTTCCCTAGGAGATACTGAAATTTTCTGGTTTTCTAATGTTCCAGCTCCTTAGTCTGCACAGTCCTAGAAACTCAGGTGGGAGCTCTAAACTTAAATTTTTCTTCCACATGAAGTTATTTATGTAAAGTTGCTCTTGTACCCTGCTGCCTTGTAATATGAGCACACCTACATACATAACACATATTAATGCACAATATCAAGGCCCAGTAGGGTGCAGACAAAGGCCCAGATTTTCTAAGGGCAGACAACCCTGTAATTTGTAAAGTCCCAGGGTCTACAACAGAAAATTCCTTTTTCATCTCGTACTAACACATTTTATTATTTGAAAAAGTAAGAACGACCGTGGGGGAACAGTACCACTGCCTGCTTTCATCGTAGTTTTCTAAAATGTAAAAAATATATATATTTTTTTTAAACATAGCCCACTTCCCTTAAGTTACTTGGTCTAGCAACGGGCCATGCAGGTAAGAGCTGTGGGTCCAAGTGGGATGCCGGGGCGATTTTGACAGACAACAATGAGAGAAAATACATTTTTCATGTAATTATCCCTCGTGGTTGTCTGTCAAACCCACAACCCGGCCCTACCGCCCCACCTCAAGGTCCGCTCATGACTTGGACTGATTGAAAAAAGATTTTGCAATACAGGCACAGGGATGGTGGTCTGCTATTCCTTGCAGGTCACCATTCCTCTGATTGTAGCCAGTCACACAGCATCATAAGTTGTTACTTGTCTAATGAATATTAATTAGGTGGGTCCCTCTGTGATTCCTAATTTTGAGAGCCATCTTATTGTTAATAGGTCAGTTCACAAAATAAAATAATAGTCACAAAACGTTGTTGCACACTTTGCGACCACTTTTTGCAACCAAGAGGTTAGTATCTCTGACCCCAGAAAGACCACACAAAAGTGAGCACACGCACACACACAAACCCACCCACACATACTTCACAAGTCCCAGATCAGTTGGTCCTGATTCTCAAATTGAATTTTTGCTCTAGAAAGCACCTTCCTATTGAATAGCTGCAAATTGCATCTGAACCAAAGGCAGGAAACACCCATATAAACGTTAAATGAAGCTTGTTCAAATGTAGGATATTTTTCAATTCCTAAAATTCTTGTACCTATTATTTAAGACTAGTGCTATACACTTTTAAAGTGTATGAAAGTACAAATGTTTTGTTTTTCATACATCGAGTCCTAATTCAAGCAAGATGGGACAATTTTCTTGATATTAATTCTTATCCAGGCACAGTAGGGGCATTCCCGTAACACATGTTCAATCGATTGCAGTGTATGTGAAAAACATGCACAAGTAAGAGCCTTTGAAATTGCTCTGTGCCACTCCCCCAATGTAACATCGATTTTGTTCGGCGGAAACAACCAGAAATGTAATTGAAAAACAATAACATATTATGGGTCCCATATTCACACCTGCAAGACCATCTAGCATCAGTTAGTGCAAACAATAATGTATAAGTACAGATTTAATGTATGCCTACCAGATGAATCTTAAGAAAAAAAGATTAAAATACCTCTTATTTAAAAGTACATAATAGATTGCTTAAAAAAGAAAAATCGAATGGATTCCCATTTTTTTTAAGCAATTTTCTAAATGAACACCATTTATTGCAGATTCTTTTTTCACCATTTAATCGGAGCTACAAAAGATTTCTTTTATAAACAGCAGAACTTCCTTTTTATGGATCCTTGTCCATTAGGCAGGTAAGAATAAAACAGCATGTACCCTAGAGACTGGATTGCAATGAATGATTGGGTGCACTCGAGCCCCATTACCTGTTGGTATTGTCATCATTACAAATGTACCGTGCTGCATTTCCTAGCAGGATCCTGGTGCCAGGTGCCAAGAACATACAGTCAAATGTATTTAATATCGATAACTATTATGACCTTTAGATTTGCCACATATTAAAAGTTTAACAGTCATTCTTTGTGACCACTAAACTGTCTAATTTCGGACTGTATGGAATACTTCAATCATTCTGCCTCCATGCGGGTTTCATTTTTTTCTACCTCTAGCATTTTTCTTTAGAATAATATTGAGCTATTTTATTACAAACTCCTTGTCTTCACTTTACATCCCATGCTACACAAATTTCCATTATAAGAACATTTCCCAAGTTTTGAGTGGCGATTTATCACTTAAAAATCCGTTCAAAAAGAAGTCCTTCATCCCCATTTATGCTTCCCTAATTTACCTGGTTCTCGACCCTTTCACAGTAACCATACAGGTCAGACAACTGTCCCTTACAGAAACAGATTTCTCCTGAATGTCCATCTATCTTTAATTCACTGCAAAATATATTTTTGCTGACTGCCCACTGCGTACAGCACTGCAGTGAATAATCACATTGTATTTTACACTAAGGCAGATCCATAGCATCTCAAATGAAACAGAAAACATATGTAGCAGCATCCAGCTTAGGATAACCACCATAATATGTGATATTTATTTATCTGAAATCAGTCTTCACTTCCTGAAGCTTCGGATTAGCTGCCTTAGCAATATACTGGCTGAGATTGATGTTAATCATATAAAATATTGGACCACGTGGGCAAATTAACTAAAATTAACTAAAATCAAAGATTTTAAGTTTCCCCCCCTTCATAGATGAACACTAAAGAAGAACTTCACTAGTCAGTGTTGCCCTATCAAAAGGGGGGCTCTTCCATTTGAGCGGAGAAGCGTCACCCCACGAGCCCCAGGTCTGAAAAAATAAACGGTAAAAAAGTTTAATTATTACCATTATATTTTTCAGCAACCCATCGTGCACTAAGTGTCAGGACGGGGCAGGGCCTGCGCTGCCAAGTGGCACAGGAGGGAGCTGTGCACTTTAAAATGTGCATTTCCCTTTGGCAGGATATCTTGGGAAGGCCAGCCAGACAAGCGCATTTTAAAGTTCTCTAACCTAGCTGTCTCAGACAGCTAGGTTAGAGAAAGCACAGGTCTCCAGTACTCTTAGGAGTGCTGGAAGAGCCTTCTTCAACCAATTCCGGCACTGCTTTCATGCTGTGAAAGCAGCACCAGGATTAGGTAGTGCAGTTTCGTGCATCAGGAGCTTCCTTGAGACACCTGAGGGAGGAGGGTGTTGCGCTGTGAAGAAAGGAAGGTACATTTATTTGGTTTTAATTTACATTTTTTTGTTGGGCCCTAACCCCTTCCTTATCCTCCTCTCGGTACATGCCAGTAGGCTCTGACTATCAAGCTTTATTATTCAAAGAAACATTAACAGTCAGTAGCACATTCACATTTAGTACTGAAATAAAGAGTCTCTAGGGATGGCTAAAGGAGTATGGGAGCACTCTGCTTGGCATAACAGCAGCAATTTGCCATAATGCATTATGGTAGATGTAGTATGTGCATACATGGGGCCTCATTTATGAAAAGTGACGCATCGCTGCGAGAAAACAGCGATGCGTCACTTTTCATTGCGACCTCCTTGCGACCCCAATGATGCGTCATATTTACAATATGACGCATCATTTTGCAAGGAGTTACAGATACGTCAATATTTCTGATGTATCTGTAAGCGCAAAAGTGACGCATTGCTGGAGTGTGTCGCAAAAGTGACGCAACTCCAGCAATGCGTCCTTTCACATGGGGAAAGCCCCATGTGAAAGGGCTTGCGTCAGTCTTACGCCTGCTGTGAGGCAGGCGCAAGATTTTGACGCAACAGCGTCCTAAAAGTGACGCAGTGAAATCTCATAGATTTCACTGCGTCACTATTACGAGGCTTTTTGCGGGGGAACGCCCCCTCTGCATACATTATACCTGACGCAGGTATAATGTAGCGCAGGGGTTTACAAAGTGACGCATCTGCTTAGATACATCACTTTGTAAATAGTGCGCAACAGGAGGCATGTTTTACGCCGCCGATGCGTCACAAAAAGTGACGCACCGGTGGGCGTAAAAGTGGCGCACGGCCTCATAAATGAGGCCCATGCACTTTAATTTACTCGCAAGTTGATGAGTGTTTGCCACGTGTTGGTGCAGCCACTGGTTGCATATCTGGATATATGTTTCTGGAATTTTGACCTTCATCAGTCAAGGTTGGTTTGGGAGGTCTTGGAATTGTGGTCATTGACTCTCAGGCTAAATACCTTGTTAGATAGAATGGAAATCCATAACGGCTCATTAGCCTGATATATCCAAGACGAAGCTCAAGGGGGGGAGCACACTCCGTAGCATAATAGCACAAGTTCACCCAGATGCATTGGGGTTGATGCAGTCCATGAATACAATCACTTTAATTTACTCACTGGCTGGCACAGCAAGTGCCTATTTCTGAACACATGTTCAAGGAGTAAAGTTTTTAGGAAGCTATTTTTGTCCAACTCACGTTTTACTTATTTGTAGCAGCAAATATCTGTGTCCAAATTCTTTAGAGATCAACAGCCTTATTCATCAACGGGCCGTTTTGCGAGCCCCTAATAGCGATTCATAGCGAATCGCTATTAAGGACTCGCAAAACGGTATTCATGTAGGAATTGCTAAATAAATAGCGATTCCTACACATTCCTTATTTGCGAGTAGCAAATTGCTAATCGCAAATAAGGAATAACTCCCCATTCATTCCTATGGGCCAAAAGGCCCATAGGAATGAATGGGGAGTATTCCTTATTTGCGATTAGCAATTTGCTACTCGCAAATAAGATAGCGATTTAAAGGGTGCCAGGGGTGTCCAAAGGACACCCTGTAGCACCCCTTAAATGCAAATTGAAACAGGTGTTGCGCACACACATGTCCAAAGGACATGTGTGTGTGCAACATGCAAATTAGAAAAATGCTTTTAAAAGCATTTTTCTAAGTTTTTGCTATTTACCGAGAGGTCTGACCTCTCGTTAAATAGCGGCCCCAAAATTGCATTTTCGCAATTTTAAAATGCTTCATGAATTGCATTTAAGGAATCTCAAATAGTGATTCCTTAAATTCAATTCTTCGCAAATGTGCGAATTCTTAAATAGCGAATTTTGCATTTGGGATGATGAATCCCAAATGCAAAAATTGCACTCGCAAAAGGCAAGATTCTGAGAATCTTGCCCTTTGCGAGTGCAATTTAGCTTGATGAATCAGGCGGCAAATGTCATACTTTCCTATCCACAGTGAAAAGTTCTTTTGCCCGATAGATGATTCAACTTTTCATAAGTATCTTGGTGTTCTGGTATTTCAGAGATATGGCAACCATATATTTGGCATGTCTCATGTCTACAGTTCATCCACCTCCACTGTGTGGGCTCCAATGCACATTTAATAAGTGACTTAGGGAGAGATGTGCTAACATTAGAAATACTGATTTCCTAACAGCAATTAACTTTGAATCTCAATTAGAAAATCAGTATTTCTAATGTATGAAATGTTTTATACCCAAATAGCGATTCTTAGTAGGTTGCAAATAGGCTTACCTCATGGACATTAATGAGGTACGAATCACATCCATCACGGGGATGGTGGGATTCTGATGTCAGCAGACCACCATGTCTGTGATTGCTTTTTAATAAAGCATTTTCTTAAATATGCTGCCTGGTTTCATTAAAGGAAAATGGAACACGTTTAAAAAATAAAAAATTTAAAAAATTACCTTTAATTTTGTAAGCATAGTCAGTGGTCTGTGGACCACCGCCTGAACTTAAACATTATTTTTTTCATCACTCTCAAAGGGGAAGGGGTTCCCAGGGCACCACTTCCCATTTGTTAATGGGTTACCACCACTTTTTAAAGTGATGGTAAAGTATTAATGTTTTGCAACTGGAATTCGGTCACAAAAGAGTAATACACACCATACCGATTAGGTAATTGGAAGTGACACCCAAAGCATGCCCCTTCCAAATGCAGAGTCGAAAATGCAAATTGTGATTCAGTAAAAAGTTATTGAATCACATTTTGTACATTAGAAAAGGCATTTTTCTGGTTGAATCGTGCTGTTCGCGACCGGAAAAATGCTTTGTACATCTGGCCCTTAATGTTAGAAAAAAGATCTTCATCATGTCATAATGAATTATTCTGAAATGTGCTTACTAGAGCTTGGCCAATAGCAGGCCTGGTGCCATGGTTTAAAGTGACCCATGTGCACACTGTAGCCGTCAAGCAACATTTGACTTTTATCCACCTGTGCAGTTTTTCTGACGTTTTACAGCAGCCATACCTAAGTCAATTATGGTTCTTCAATTATTTGTTATGAATTAGGAGCTCAAGCACATGCTCTGGGGGTTGTGGAAACCATGCCAACATTTGTACTTTCCTGCAGCGGGAGTAATTTTGCAACAAATTGGTCTCTCATGCAGAAAAACAAATATGAAAAGTATACATGTGTTACCAAAATGCACAACAGTATTATAGATAACGCTAAACTGAATATAAAATGCTTTACTGCTTCATTGTTAACAGTTATGCCATTTGGTATGCTCAACTTTGGACATGTGCACAATGGATTTCACGCACCGTTCCATGATTACAAATTTAAGACTGGATGATTTACATAGATGTTCACTTTTTTGCTGTTTTACAAAATATAGTAGGGTCATAAATCTAAAAGTATTTAAATCTATGCAAGTCACTGATTGAAATCTGATTCGTAGATAAATAAATGTTTCTAAAGAGTTGGGTGTCCATTTCTGATGTTTCATGCAGTGGCGTAGCAAGGGTAGGGTAATGCGATCCACCCCGGGCCTCATGACTTTTTGGGGAGGCGGCCTCCCACCCCTGCTCTTACCTGTGGCTGCTGCATTTAAAAGCACCCCCCTGCTCTTAGATGCGGCTGCCGCGGGTGGCAAACACAAGGACCGCCACAGGCAGCACTAGGTCTAGCTTCGCCACTGGTTTATGTATGATGGTGAACAAGTGAGTCACCCATATGTGTAACTCAGAGTACTGTCCAACTGCATGTATTCACAGCGCAACCACGTTACATATCCACAATTTAGACTAAAACTGGGCACTATCATGTAAGGAACACCGTTTCAACCCTAAATGTTTCTTAACAACTCTGCACTTTTCACAGGTTTTATATATAATATTGTTTGTAGTCACAATATAGGATTCAGAACGAGATTTCCAATCAGTGTACGTTCTGCTCTTTAAAAATCCTACTTTCATGGCAATCACTCTAACCTAAAGGCAATGGAAACATATCTTTCTCTATTATTTTTATATGTCAAGCATTTGACAAGAAGGAATCGAAGCCACAAGTCAAATAAGACTTTTAATGGTTTCATACGAACCTGTCAATCTTTCCACAGCTGTTGTGGGAAACCTTCCCATCAAAAAGAGAAAGTGAATTAAGTGTCATTTAAGCGTAGACATCATTGACCTATACCGCTCAAAAGTAGCTAGGGCATACCCTTGGGAGAAATCAAGAAAACATTTCTGTGACATTACTTTTGAAAATGGAAAAAGGTGACTTACTTATAAAGGAGATCTTTCAATTTTATATATAAACAAATTATATTATTGGTGGGACTTTATTCTTTATATTCAATCTTCTCTGAGGTGATTATTCACAACTGCATTATAATAATCCTGTAAAATTAGTGCATAATACCTTGATGAGCCCAAATAGTTTAAATTACGGAATCTTAATTATATGCATGTGATTACAAATTACCTAAGCAAGATGCCTTTATGACTAGTGAAGGCTCATTGCCTGCTTTATTCTTAGGTCTGCTAGGAAGAGTTACTAAAACTCCTTAAAAATGAATGTTAAAATGGTAGTTGCTAGCAGCAGTTCTTTAAGCAAGGATCTCTAATGGAGTGTAACCTGATTAACACTCCACCATGCTAACTAATTAAGAGTATCGAGGAGACCCAGAAGTAGGGGTCTACCTGAGATACTCTGCATAGGAGGAATAAGAATAGCCTTTTATTTTACAATTTTTATCAGATTCATCACCGTTACTAAAACTATTTGTCACCATCCATTTAAAACAATACATGGAACCAGAGGTAGGCAGCTGGATAGGTGAATCTTGATTCTTTGTGGTGGTGTGTACTTCTATAAACAGTAGTTCTGAGAGAGAATTAAGCATTAGCAAATGTTGTCTTAAATTAAAGTCCCATTCATACTGGCCTTACTTACAAAGACAGTCTGGCTGGCTGTCTGAACTAAGAAGATTTTTAAGCATAACTGTACACTTCCCAGCTCATGTCTGGACATCCATTCCTTGATAATTCCTATCTTGTGCACTTGTAGGCAATTTACAGGGCACTTATATTTCAAACATGTGGCATCTTAGTGGTTTGCAAAGAATTAGGGCAAGTACTAGCGTGGACCATTTAAAACGAGCATGAAGGGGTTGAGACTGAGAACTCCCACAGACTCAGTACCACATGCTCTACCTGCACACTGACACCTTAATGCATGACATCAATTCACTACTTTTCTCACATTAATGGACAAACATGGGATAGCCACTGTCCTGAATGGGTTTGGATAGTAAACCTTTTACTGTCAAGACATCACCATTGATTAGGTTATTTGTTCTCCAAGCCAGCACAGAATATTGGATCATACATCTTAAAACCGATGAAACGTCAGTGCAGTTAGTAAAAATAGGTATTATAGCATTAATTCAATATAATTTATAGAATAATATCTCTCTAGGAGGATTTCAAAATCTTGAATTCCTTTCTATTTATGTTTATCCTTTTAAGATTTGAGACCCTGATTTAGGGTTGGCAGTTACAAGACCTCTGGTAGAAAACTCAAAGCAACTATGACACATTGCTGTATGTTTTTTCAGAATTGCAGTTTTTTGGGTTGATTCTGAAAATAAATGCTCTTTAGTGGTGCTGGGAATCGGTGCAAGGAGTATGGTCAGCGCAGATATAAGAACAATGGCCTGGTATGCATGATTACTAGACAGAGCCCAGGAGGGAAACGTTTTAATTATATTGCTTTTGGAAAAAGTCAAAGGTTTCTTCCAGTTCACTATGTAAACTACATTTATTACACTCTGAGAATATTATATATTTAAATAGTGTACATCATTTTTTAATTACCTTGTTTTGTGGTATTCCTAAAAGGAGTTATGAGTACATCATGTCATGTGCATCAGCAAAACTGTCAGAGGTTTACCAAGTCCAGTACAGCAAGGGTGCTACAGATTTCTACTGGAGTACACCAACTACGTGAGACCAGTTGGCAGCTATCTATCACTGGGGCAGCGAAGGTTGGGCACACTCTGCCCCATTTACCCATGCCTATTTAATAGGTATGTATTTATTGGAAAGTTAAAAGGCGCTGCTCTCTGCTGCACTACAGTCTCTTCAGGCTGCCAGCAAATGGAGCCACCACAAATCGATGACATAAGGATGGCACATTACAATAAATGCTCTTTTTACAGGGAGAAGGTCAGCACCTAAACAGCAAAACATAATTTTGCCTGGTTACCATTAGCTCCTCAAAGGGACTGCTTGCTTTGGTCACTAGGAATAATGTTATGTTTCAGCCCAGAAATTGAAAAGTAGTTGAGGCATACTGGGGTACAGTTGCACAGGAAAGGACAATGCGTAGGCTAACAGCACTACACAGTGGGAGATGTAAACATGGGAAAAGAAAGGTACAGCAAAGATGCATGGAGAAGAGAAAGGGATAGATGAAGATGTGTAGAAGTGTGAAAAAGGAAAATTGAAAATGTTGGAAAGAAGAAAGAGGGCCATGGAAAAGGTGTGAATGGGAAGTATGGCTGTGGAAGGTAAATTCTGAAAGATAAAATAAATTAAAATCAACTAAAAGTCCACCCTAGACACTGCAGATATTTTGTTATGGGGCCCATCAAATATTTTTACCCTTGATCCCAAACTCCTATGCCAGCCCTTCTTTTTAGCCCCAGTCAGATATGTAGAGACACCTAAAAAAAATTCCCTCCTGTTTGGGGATTTGAAAGAACATAAAGCAACACAACAAAACAGGTTGTGACCTGAACAATTTTTTAAAATTCCAATCCTTGGGCTCAAGAAGTAATTCAACACAATCTAACTGCAAATACCTCCTTCCAAATTGCATCTATGCTGAAAAACACATAGTAATGATTGTTGTCCCGATTACCAACAATACGTAACTTAATTAAAGAACCTGAGTATGCCAACTTCTCTTTCTTTCAAATTCTCTCAATTAAAACCAAAACAATTTCCATTGTATCAATCATTGTCCAAACGGCAACCATACCTTTGTTAAACTGATCATCAAAATTATTCAAGAGAAGCAGATATCCAAGTCCAACAGTACTTTTCTCAGGGATTTCAACCTTCATTGTGGAGAGCGACATGGCCCTTTTGTTTTTCAGCTGACAGCACTTACTCAACAATGACTTCACACATGACAAAATACCTGCTAACAGAGAATTAGTCAGGGATAAAGGACCAATTACTGTAAATTTCGGTCTCTTTCTCCCATACGTCCACTAGACTGATAACCCCAGGCCAACTGACGAAACAGGAATAATGCAGAAGATAATTATCATGGCTCTAGCGTATCTATCTGCCTAAATGATCTAATTTTTCCAACTTGACGTAAATCATGGATGACCTGACCCCTAAAAAGTTCAACAGAAATAGATCTAAGACCTAGTTCCTTAATCCTTCAGTGGATAACGTTGCCAAATTATCAATAGAGAAAACAAATCTAAAAGCCATCTTTGTTCTCAAAGAAATATACCATGCAGCAATTTGTTCTACAAAACAATTTGATTTGTTCAAACCAGCAACAGATACTCCATCCAGTATTATGTCTTATAACAAATTTTGCTCCTTCCTTCAAAGAGAAAATATAGAAGAATAAGCTTGCCTAGACTTATACTAACCATGTATTCTTGGAACCTAGTCAGAAAATAAAATCAACCTAGCCGGATGTCAGAGAAATTTTGCATGCTGAATCATGCAAACGCCTTTGCTAATCAGAGACGTTACCCCATTTCACTAATCTAATTCTTACCACTATCATCAAGGAAATCAGTATTTCACTGATGCCATTCTTGGTCAACCTAATAAATGCTTGCTTATGTGAAGGATGTTTACCTCATTATCTACATATTGTCCATGTCACTTAATCCTATAGATCCGAATAGCTACCAATCAGTTTCAAACCTAATATTCACGCATAAAGTCATAGAAAGCTATACTGAGAAACGTTTCAAGCAATTAGTAGATGAAAGGAACTTACTCAGTGACTTCCAATGTGGTTTCAGACCAGCCCACAGCACGTAGATGGCCATGCTTCAAATTTTTGACAACACACACTTAATGGTTGATAATGAAATTCCTGCCTTCTTACTGTGCTAGACGCAAACATTCCACACTTATTAAGACCATTCAAATGAGAATAGGTTTCAGAAAGATTATTCCTGTTTGCTAAGTTGAAAAACGCGTCAGTGCAAAAATATAAATTCTCACTCTGATCTTTTACCTCTCTCACAGGGTGTACCACAAAGCTCAATATTCTCACCCGCCTTCTTCAATCTAAATCTCATACCTAGGTTGCTGTAACATTCCGTATCTAGGCGCCACTGGCTGTGTAAAAAAGGGAATTGCAGATTATCCAGAATGTGGCAGCAAGGCGGTTATGGCAAATGCACAGAACTTGTTCTGTGTCTCAGCTAATCTGCACCCTACACCGGTTCTCTGTTCAGAAGTGTATCCAATTCAAGAAGCTATGTGTGGCCCACTGAATCTTTAATACGGCGGATGCAAAAAACCTCTTCTCTTTGCTTCAGCCTTACCACCTGTTGGAACTGGCCCTTCTTGCAGGGTCATCCTCAAACTTTTTGCTTCTTCCTCCCTTATTTTTCCTGACCCGTGGCTGTTGGCAATAGGACTCTGCGCACTTTACCACTGCTGATCAGTGCTAAAGTGCATATGCTCTCTGTGTAAATTGTAATGTAATTGGTTATCCATGATTGGCATATTTGTATCACCATGAAGTCCCTAGTAAAGTGCACTGGGTGTGCCAGGGCTGGTGATGACAAATGCTACTAGTGGGCCTGCAGCACTGATTGTGCCACCAACATGAGTAGCCCTAAAATGGTGTCTCAGGCCTGCCACCGTAGTGCCTGTGTGCAGTCTGTGAACTGTCATGTCCTCCAGGTTAGTGTCCCCACTGACCAGGCCTAACCCTTCCTTTTTTGTGCACATTGGTCACCCCTATGGAAGGCCCAAGGTACCCCCTTGGGCAGGGTGCAGTGTATGTGAAAGGTAGAGCATGTACTGGTGCAGGTGACATGCTCTGGTAGTGAATTACAGCCATTTTCGTTTTTCACTATTGTAAGGCTATCTTGCTCCATAGGTTAACATGGGGGATGCTGGCTACAGTGGCTACCAGCATTTCTTCCCATAGGAACAAGATAGGACATAAGAGTCTAGTATCCCTGAACTCAGAATTTAATAACACATCTTTTAGGAAAGGTTGTTTTTAAATCCTGTGTTTGAGAACAGCACTTTTAGAAAGTTGTTGTTCTCTTGTCTGCCCTTTCTGTGTGCCTTGGCCTCCCCAGGCTGAATGACTGCATTTGCAACTTCAGTGGTGGAAGGAGATAGCACCTGGGCCTGAATAGGGCTGTGCCTGCCTTCCACAATGCTGGCTCCACATCCTGCTGGGCGGCTGATGACCCTGCCCCTCTCTCTGAAAGGAAGGGAGAGGCCAGGAAAACAAAGTGCTCAGGAAACACCCAGAACTGGTTCAGACTGGGCTCAGGGCCTACTTGCACAAAGAGAACAAAGACTTTTAGGGGTATAAGTAAAGGACCCCACACAACAGAAAATTAGATCATCCTGGAATCAAGAAGGAACCTCTGCCAAGGAGAAAGATGAAACTGAAGAAGGAAGATTGTCCTGCTGTTGCTCTGCTGGATTGCCCTGCTGTTGCTTTGCTGCCAAGGAGAGGGGAAGGACTTTGCTTTGTGCTGTGTCCCCTTGCTTAAATGAATCTCCAAGGGCCTGAAAAGAGCTAGCTCCCTGTTCTGAAGTCCGAGGAACAAAAGGACTTCCCCCCCAGCTTCCCCTGAGCTCTACTGAGAGAGTTCTGTCCTTCCTGGAGTGCTTGGCCCATGTGTTGTACCTCTGGAAGTTGTACCTGTGTTGGGAAGCTGGAAACTAAGCTTGAGAGACTTTGCTACAGAAAAGTTATTGCATCGCTCGCTGCGGAGCGCATCCCCGGCAGTGCGAGGAGATTCCCGCCGCTACGAAGGTCGAGATCGTCGCAGCGCCTGTTGCCGCTGTCAGAACCGTCGCATCCTTCATTTGCAGGACGCTCCCGATCGGTGCGGGAAGTCTAACATCGCTGCGAGTGTCGTCGCAGAGCCTGTCGTTGCTGGGTGAGATCGCCGCACCGCCTGCTTCCGGACTGCATCACGTCGCTGTGAGAGTCATCGCCGAAGCCAACGCATCAAGGAGCTGCGAGAAAGAAGATCACCGCTGGTCCGGGCATCGTCGCCCCGGAAATCGTCGCACCTCCAAACATCATCGCATCGTGCCTTTGCGAGAACAAACTTCCTACGGAACCTACGCACCGGAATCCATACAAGTGGCCTTTCTTCCCCATACTGACCGGATTCGTCGCATCACGCCCGCTGCTGCAGCGGGGCTGTCGCAAACACCTCCCAGGGTCTCAGGAGCAATGCATCGCTTGTTTTCCACCACACCAGCTTCTGCTTTTGGAACTTTGTCGCAACTAAAGGTACTGTGAGCTAAACGTGACGCAACTGTGAACTTTTCACGTAACTGTGGATTATTTTATCGCAACTCGAAGAATTTTTATCGCAACCTTAAGAACTCTTTTGAAACCATATTTTTGAACAGTGTATGTTGGATTTTTGTCGTTTTGGTCTTGTGTAGTTTAGATTAAATACCTCTATTTTTCTAAACTGTTGTGGAGTCAGTTTTTGGTGGTTTTCACTGTGTTACTGTGAGTGTTGGTACTTTACACATTTCCTCTGGTTAGACTAGACTGCTCGTGCCAAGCTACCTAGAGGGTGAGCAGGGGTTATCTCAGAGGGTTTCCTCCTTACCCTGACTAGAAGCAAGGGTCCCTATTTGGACAGTGGTACCTACCCCTGCCAACTAGAGACCCCCATTTCTAACACCACCCTACCAAGGTGTTAGGATCAGCAGACCTCAATTTGGAAGCGGTTCCATGCTTTAGGCTGGCCATACAGGGAGGAAGGTCTTTCATGTCTAGGGACACACTTTATGGTGCCAACTGCAAACTCACGTAGGAATTTATCCAACAACCTTAACTTACGAAAGCAGGTGAAGACCTGGCTGTTTTAGTTTTAGGGCAACCTTGTCTTTGGCACTGTGCAACAAGCACACTGGGAAGCCCTTGCCTTTGGCAGCCATGTTTATTATAAATCACTGTAATATAATGTAACAACAAATCCTGTTTTAGCTGGCTCCAATCAGAGTTTTGAGGAGGTGGAGACATTCACATCTGGACCTAGTACTAAATTCACAGTCAGTTATAATGAATTTAAAAAGTATAAAGTGACTACTAGTTGCAGTAGTAAGTATACATATATGAGTAAATATACCTGTGTAAAGCTACCTTTGTGAATAGGCCCAGTGTTTTTCTGATTTCTCCTCCAAACCTCTCATCTGCTTTAAAATCATGAATACACATTTTAAACATGCTAGGATGTTACTCATACACTACACATTTTAAACATGCTAGGATGTTACTCATACACCTCTGATTGTGCCTAGGCCTAGGACATTTTGCTGAATAAGGATCTCATTTACCATACTGATAATAAGCCCCTTGCTAAGGGAACACAAATCCAAATTAGACTGCAACTTCAAACTATACCTTTCATACCCAGTAATGAATGTAAACAAGTGGCCCAATTTCTAGTCCTATCAAGATTAGACTGGACTATGGCATTGCCTCCCTTACTATAATACTTAAGTTATACCTTTTTCCCCTCAAAGTTCTTCTACATTCTTCAGCAATATCCTTCTTGGGATTTAGGAAGTATGACTGTTTATCACTCCGACCATGATCTCTTTAGATTGGCTTCTGATTGAAGCTAGATCCGCCATGAACCTGGCATGCATTATCCACAATGCTACACTTTAAAGACTCCTAACTAACACTTGGATAAACAGTTTATCTACGGGGGACAATGTCAACTTTGAATCTTTGACTCACTTAATTTTGAAGACCCTGAACAGTCCTTCTGAAGGAGTGATAATAAGCTCTGGATCTCCATCATGTCCACTATCAGACCTGAACCATTTCCACGAAATCTTCAAAACAGAAATGATTAGGGCTTCCTTACTAGCACCATTTCCGGATTTGATTGTTAAGAACTCAGTTTGTTTAATACTAGCTTCACTGCCTGAACATCATTAGTTATGGGAAGAGTTGCAAGAATTGTATCATGTTACCTAGATATTGCAGTGCAGTAACATACTTTTTGGGTTCAGCAGTATGTCTGCAAATCCAGTACAGTATTGCTACACTTTCTGACCACTGAAATGTCTTGAGAGGGCATAACAGTATATACAAAAAGCTCTGATGTCAAAGCTTAAAGCCTGGACCTCTGAAGCTGGCGCTGGGGAGAAAACCTATCTGTGGCTTTGATACTCGTCTCCTGTCATGCTCTACCTCTTCTTCTGGATCTCTGTAGTCCCCAGGGAGATAGAGGAATGTGGATGGTGCTGCCGTATCTTCTGTCTCTTGTAGCTCTTTCTATATCTGGAGACAACAGATTTCATTACACTACTTTCAAAGCTTATGTGCCTTCTGTCTCTTTTCTGATTGAGAGTGGACAGCATGGCTTCTGGGAATTAAGACAGAAGGAAGACTTATTGGTGGCGAGGAGAATAGCAGGATCCGGTGTTTTTTGTTTTTTTAAGTTTGAGTTTATTAAGACCAAAAAACAGGAACAGAAATAGGATCCGGTGTTTTTAAAAAATATTAATTTGTGGAAAGATGGAGTTAACCGAGGGCAGTGGGGAGAGTAACAGGATACCTAGTATTTTTTTAAAAGAATTCACTTGGACATGGGACGGGTGTTGTCCGTAGTGCTGTGGAAGAGGGAATGGACAACATACATATTTTTTAATGTATGTCTAGGACAGGAAGTGAGGGCAGGGGGAGGTGCAGTGCATGTTTGAGCCAGTGATTGCTGGGGGGCCACCATCACTCGATTCGATAAGTCTTTATTTCGAATAAAAAGATTCATAAAAGACAGTGTACAATCATACATACATATTAAAAAACATTTTACAATAAGATATTAATATACACATTTCATTCATAAGAACAATAAAAAATACTTCATAACTGTGTATACTAAGACAGATGGGACGCAGATTAATACACAAAGATGGATACCGCTAAGAAAAACATACAGGATACTGTGTGTAACTGAAAGAAGGCTTTCAACATACGGGGATACCCAATTTTTTGGATCGAATCAGCCATGCCCATTTCAAGAATTTGGCAACACATACCACTACGGTTTCAGATCTAATAGTACGGAGTTTCAGGAGTGCATCCTGATAGCCTCTACTATTAAGGGTCAGGCAAATCGGTCTTAACCACTTACTTCTTGGTGCTCCATAGATAGGACAACCAAAGAAGAAGTGACCCACACTTTCTTCCTGGTCGGGGCACCAGGGGCAGTTGTTTCCTACACACTTGTCCCATTTTGCTCTGAAGGTGTTGATGGGCAAAGTGCCAACTCGAAACTGGTGGTATAGTTTTCGATCCAATACACTTGTGATTAGGTCCCAGTACTGTTCTAACGAGGGGACAGCCTTGTGCACTAAAAAGGAGCCAGTTAAATTAACATCACATGATTGGTTTACAAGAATAGATTTTCTCCAGGCCCAAAAAAGTGCCTTAACCCCTTCAGTGCTAATGACAAGGGTAACTCGTCATGGAGTTTCCATTGATTTCAATGGAAAGTCAATGGAAGTGCATCATGTGCCTTAGCAGCCAAGTGGTTAAACTCAAGTTTAGAAGGGAATCTGGACCCCCCTGGGTTAGACCAGAGCTCTGGAAGGCCCATTAGGTTCAATGTATTTTTCACTACCCCAAACCATTGTAATGACTGTGCCCCCCACATCAGTTTAACTTCCTCCAACTCTTGGGTAAACAGACCAAGCTCGGGAGTGGACCAGAGACGGCGCCAAAAGGCCACCAGTCGGTACTGGGCCATCTCGTCGATTGGTCTGCAACCAAGGTCCAGTAGTAGGGGTTTAGTAGGGGTAGACTGGGGGAGGCTAACCAGATTCCGTAAAAACCTGTTCTGAGCAGTTACCAAACTGGAAAGATTCTTATGACCCCAAACTTCGGCTCCGTAAAGGGTGGCAGAGACAACTTTCGCATCATAAATTTTTAGAACAGGGGTAACACACCTAGTTAATGAATTCCTCTGTTCAAAAATCAAACTGCCAGCCAACCTATTGAATTTAAGTTTGGATGTTTCCACTTGGGGATTCCAAGTGAGACGATGATCTAGGGTCACTCCAAGGTATGTCATGGACATAACCTGCTCAATGGGGACTCCGTTTAAGGAGACTGTGCACTTAGGGGGATTTTTCTTGCAAAAAACCATAAATTTGGTTTTGTCCGCGTTTATTTGCAAGTCGTTCAAAGTGCAGAACTCAGAGAATCTGTTCAAGGCTACCTGAAGTCCGGCTCTTGTTTTAGAAAGCAGAAGGGTGTCATCTGCAAAGATCAGCATGGGGTACTTTCGGCCACCCAACTTAGGAGCATCCGACTGGGTGTTGAGAAAAAAATGTGTGACCTGATTAATAAATAAAAGAAACAATGTGGGGGCAAGGACACAGCCTTGTCGCACCCCTCGTTGTACTGGAAATCGTTTGGTCACCTGCCCCTGACTACCCCACCTAACCTGGGCATAGTTGTCCTCATGGAGTCGCTGGACTAAAATCAAAAGCTCAGGCGGAAAACCCATGTGATTAAGAGCCTCCCACAGCTTTTTTCTTGGCACTAAGTCGAAAGCCGACTTAAGATCGACGAATGCAGCAAATAGCATACCTCCGCCCAACAGGACCACCTTCCAAAAAAGTAGTGTAAACCGAAAGATTTGATCCACAGTACTAGTCCCAAACCTAAAACCCGCCTGCATAGGGGAAAGTACATTATTTGAGTCGATCCAGTCCAGAATTCTTGCCAAGATCATTCTCGACACGATTTTCTGAACTGAGTCGATCAAACTGATGGGCCGATAGTTTTTGGGGAGGGAGCGGTCACCCTTCTTATGTACTGGCAAAATTTCTGCCCCCTTCCATGAAAAGGGAATCTCGGCCCCTGAAGCTATATTATTTGCCAGTAGGGTGATGTAAGGAATCCATAGGTCTGGTTTAAGTTTAAAAAGGTCAGCAGGAATAGTGTCAATACCAGGGGCTTTACCCGACTGGACTGACTCGAGGGCAAGTGCGGTGTCAGATTCCGAGAACAAGAGTCTGTCTCCTGTCAGTGTTAGTTGTGGTGGGACAGCGGGTTTTATCGACACTGCCTCCGCAGCATTAGGGTCATTAAATTGAGCGGTATAAAAATCCACCCATAATTGAGCAGAAACATAGTTTACCGGGATCTGGGCAGCAGGATCCTTTCCCCTCCTTATGATCAGCCAGAAATCGGTTGGGTTAGGGGAATCACATGCACCAAGAAGGTCAAGCCAAAAGGAGTCATCCCACTCTCGTTTAGCAACCTGGATGGTGCGCTTATAGCATCGCCTTGCTATCCTTATGGCATCAAGGTTCCTGGCCTTTATGGCAGCTAGTAGGTCACTGTGGGCGGCTCTACATTTCTTGTTATACCATTTTTTGTGTACTCTGGTATTAGCAGACCTAAATGGTTTCGTGAGTAGGTTCTTTAGGGTCGAAAAACACTCCTCATGAAGATTGGTAATTATGGAATCTGGATTACCAGCTGGGGATAGCAGAAGCATTCTATTCCATACATCCCGTACCTTTTCCTCAATCAATAAAATAAGTGTGGGATCCTCCAACACCCTGGGCCATTTCACGCGGCGCCTGTTATCGCACAAAATAACATCAGATGTTAGACTATTAGTGCTCCTAACGGGTGCCCCCATACCTTGGACCAAAACCTCAAGCGAGAGGGGATTATGGTCGCTCTCTGGGCGGGACTCTATCACCATGTCTTGTACAATGGACCAATATTGTATGTTAATCAATATATAATCGATACGGCTCGAAGACAAACCGTTGTCGAAAGTGTTGGCCCCAAGGCAATCAGAACGTGTACGCCCATTGGCGGCCCTAAGGCCCCATTCTAAGCAAAAGCCCAGCCAATGTAAAGCTGCCTCAGTGCCCCTGACACCCTTTGCAATAGTAAGTGGGGGGATAGCCCAGACAATGTCTTCCTCAGAGCCTACATCTTCTGCCAAAGTGGAGATGGGCTCAATGGGGGTATTCAAATCTCCAGCTACTATTACGATCTGGTCAGTCCCAAGGTTCTTGAATAGAAGATCCAGATCGTCCAGGACAGCTTGTTTTTTCCCGCCCTGAAGACCACGAGCATAGACATCAACTAAAAGGATGTCAGTGGTATTAGGTTTGGTCAGTGTAATGCATAAAAGGTCCGCACACTCCACCAGTATTTCCCTACCATGAAAGCCCAAGGTGTTTTTTATCCAAATAGTAAGACCACCAGAGGCCCTACCCTTGGGGCTCTTAATTGCTGGTTTTGAGAAGTTCAGATAACCCAACCTATACAATGGAATAGTTGACCAAGTTTCTTGAAGAATGACAATATCATATGAGTCGATAAAATTGACCCAATCGTCATTCTCCAGGCGTCCCCGTAACCCTGCAATATTCCAGGAAATCATTCTTAGTGGGCAATCCCTAGTCGGTGCACATGGAAGCAGTGACACACCCTTGGCTTCATTATTGGCCAGAGCAGGAATGTATAGCGGGTCTAACGTTTTTCCCGGATTATTAGATGACGGGGACCCAACATTGGATAGGTTTGGAGATGAAGGTCTCCGTTGGTGGAGAGGAAACCTAGGAAGGGGTGAATGTCCAGACCTTGCAAGTCAATCCACCTCTTCCAAACATCCAAACCTATTGGAGGTTGGAAACCCTTGCCACCAATTAGGTTGATTTTGTCCAACAAAACTATGGGTCGGGTGACTAACATTCCTAACAGTGGTCCATGGCCTCTCACTCGCTAGTTGTTGCCTAGGAGGATAAAAAAAGGTAAGAGGCCTCACTACTATTGTAGAATTGGCCTCAGAAGATGGCCATGCACAAAGATACTGGGCAGTGTGGGGATCAGAAAATGAAACCACTACACAGTCACCAGCTATCGACTTATGGGTGCGGCCAATCCAAGGAACTCTCCGAACCATAAGTACACTACTTCTTAGATGATCGGGGAGCTGTTTATTGGAATTCAGCCAGTGAATGACTTTATTTTTTAAAGAAAGGTCATTCTCCTGGGAATCTTGGCTCAACTCAGGAACACCGGCTAGTATAATAACATACGACCCTGCTTCTGGCGGAAGGTCTATGAACCCTCCGCGAAAGTTATGGCGACTAACCTGGCGTGTTGGGTTGCGCGTCAAGGGCAGCCTAGGGGTATGGTTGGTTGGTGCCCTAGTGATGGTATTCAGCCTATATGCTGCTTTATGCGGAGGGAAGAGTTTAGGTACCGCTGGACTAGGGGTAGGTACATTAGTTTTTACAATGGTAGTACGGGGTTTTGGGATAGGTTTAGGAATAGGTAGAGTCACAGGGATGGTAGGGGCTGGTTGTGGGGGTGGATGAACAGGTTCTATTTCTAAGGGCTGTGGTGAGGGTGCAGTCATACATAATTGCCTAGCATCCATTTCCTTGAGGCTCAAACTAGCCAGAGTAACTATGGTCTTATCCATCTCAAGGAGGTTGTTCTCTATGCGAGAGAGCCTTAATTCTAGGGGGGAAAGTAACTGCTTTAGAGTTCCCCAGACTAGTTGGAGAAATTCGCTGTCACCCTCCTTGGCCTGCCCGGGACCACTAGCCTGACCCTCCGAGTTGTTCAAGTTAATCTGACTAGGGGAGATGATAAGAATATCATCTTCCACCATACTAGCTATTTCCGAAGTATCTACCCCATTACAGACACTAATTGTTGGTTTAGGGTTAACCTCTTTCACCACAGGAGACCCCATTGCCCGCCTACTATTAAAAAACTTTAGCCTTGCTATTCTAGCTTTTTTCCTTGCTTGTAAGGTTCTTGCAAGGCATTTCTTTTTGTGAGCTGCCGCTTTTTTAGCATTACAGTGGCTAGGTGTTTGTCTTGCTTTAGAAGGTGGAAGGGGGCCAGCAATGCTAAACAGAGGAACAGGGCCAATATTTTGATTTACTGGGTTAGGTAGGGAAGTTGGAGGGGATTGTAAAGGGATAATGGGGGGAGCGGGGTGAACCACAACCGATGTTAGCAGGGGTTGTAGGTTAGCAGAACGATCAGGAGTACGGGCAGATGCAATATTCCCCAGAGAAGATTTTTTAGTGTTGGCAATATGTGCCGACAGCCTGCGTGCGGCATCAAGTTCTAGCGAGACCTTATGCTGCATTTTACAGATTTCCTGGTCAATAGCCAGATTGGTTTTGACCAGGAAATCATCTATGGACCTATTAGAGTTGCTAGCAGCCATAAGGGTTTTACTCCGGCTACCCCGTGTACACATACTACAGAGTACAAGTCAATAAATATATATATACACACAACTATAAGACTGTAATATGTGCCGCCCTGTAAAATAATTAAATTACAATAAAACTAAAACTAAAATCAAGGGGGGGTGGCCCAGCCCAGCCCTCTTAGTCTTCGAACGGCCTCAAACGGCCCAGTCTTTGCCCTGTCTTCGCCCGGGCTGCGTCCCGCGCTGCGGGAGTGTTGGGGCAATAAATAAGTGACCGACTGGAGTAGGGGGGCGGGGCAGCGGGGAGAGCGGACCGGAAGTTGGGAGATGGTCTAGCAGGGACTCCTGGGAAATGGAGTCCCCTGCACGCTCGCAGCCCCGCTGACCGCACTCACCCGGTAAGCCTGCTGCAGTCCCCTGGCTGTGCCCCGGTGTCCAAACAAACGATGCGGCACCCGCGGAGCGGGTGCGGCGAGAAGTAGGCAAAGTCCTTTAAATAAAAAAAATGCCGCTGTAGTTTTCACAGTGCCGCTGCTGGGTTAAGAAGTGCTACAATCCGCTTGGGCGTCCCACAGATGGAGGAGTGGAGGAGACTTAAATACAGCAGGGAGGCGGGGGGCGGCAGCGGGGAGAGCGGACCGGAAGTTGGGAGATGGTCTAGCAGGGACTCCTGGGAAATGGAGTCCCCTGCACGCTCGCAGCCCCGCTGACCGCACTCACCCGGTAAGCCTGCTGCAGTCCCCTGGCTGTGCCCCGGTGTCCAAACAAACGATGCGGCACCCGCGGAGCGGGTGCGGCGAGAAGTAGGCAAAGTCCTTTAAATAAAAAAAATGCCGCTGTAGTTTTCACAGTGCCGCTGCTGGGTTAAGAAGTGCTACAATCCGCTTGGGCGTCCCACAGATGGAGGAGTGGAGGAGACTTAAATACAGCAGGGAGGCGGGGGGCGGCAGCGGGGAGAGCGGACCGGAAGTTGGGAGATGGTCTAGCAGGGA
The DNA here is from genome assembly GCF_964261635.1 of Lissotriton helveticus. Lineage (NCBI taxonomy): Eukaryota > Metazoa > Chordata > Amphibia > Caudata > Salamandridae > Lissotriton > Lissotriton helveticus. Next base: position 903,246,567 of record NC_136071.1, read on the forward strand.
CTCCTGGGAAATGGAGTCCCCTGCACGCTCGCAGCCCCGCTGACCGCACTCACCCGGTAAGCCTGCTGCAGTCCCCTGGCTGTGCCCCGGTGTCCAAACAAACGATGCGGCACCCGCGGAGCGGGTGCGGCGAGAAGTAGGCAAAGTCCTTTAAATAAAAAAAATGCCGCTGTAGTTTTCACAGTGCCGCTGCTGGGTTAAGAAGTGCTACAATCCGCTTGGGCGTCCCAGAGATGGAGGAGTGGAGGAGACTTAAATACAGCAGGGAGGCGGGGGGCGGCAGCGGGGAGAGCGGACCGGAAGTTGGGAGATGGTCTAGCAGGGACTCCTGGGAAATGGAGTCCCCTGCACGCTCGCAGCCCCGCTGACCGCACTCACCCGGTAAGCCTGCTGCAGTCCCCTGGCTGTGCCCCGGTGTCCAAACAAACGATGCGGCACCCGCGGAGCGGGTGCGGCGAGAAGTAGGCAAAGTCCTTTAAATAAAAAAAATGCCGCTGTAGTTTTCACAGTGCCGCTGCTGGGTTAAGAAGTGCTACAATCCGCTCACTCATTTTTGTGGGCCAGCACTTATTTCTCCTGATCGGACATTTCCCGAGAGCAAAAGAAGGAAAAACACAGAAAGGGGAAAGAAGGAGGAAGAGAAAAAAGGAAACCCCATTGATAAGAAGAAAGAAGGATCCTGCAGGAGAGAGATAAATGGGGAGGGAGAATCGGTTAGTGGATTAAAGAGGCCTGAGGTGAGTTGAAGGCTAGACAGCCTTGTTGTGCCGTGCTCTGATATTTAATTGCACTGTCCGGGGGGTTGCTGTGCAGAGCTCAGGGCACTTGCACTCTTTCTTTTATAAACCTAGCACTGGGGAAATTAAAGGAATGCATGCTGTAAATGGCTCCCTCATGCCTCCATCTTTTCTGCATAGCTGATGCGTGAGAACTATTAACAAGAGAGATGTTTTCCGACATACCCAACATACAATTGTACATAGGACTGTAGGATATCTCTCAATAGTGGGAGATTTCCACATTGAACTTCCAAGTTATATCATAGAGCTTTGTTTTCATTGCTATGAAGTCACCTTGAAAGGCTCAGTCTAAGATAATTCCATTACTGATAGTCATCCATATGTAATTCTGAATGTATTATTCATGAAGTTCAGTAATGTTTTTGTTTATCCCTACTTGAAGTCACCTAGCATTCAATTTGCTAACTACATAAAGACAGTAATATTCACTTCAATCACATCACTATCTCAGAATACACTAAGTGATGATATTTTTGGGTTTTGCTAATTTGCACAGAGGTGCTACTTAATATTGTGGTGCACAACTGTACCTCGTACGATATTTTGCCTCTATTTTCTCTATTTTGCCACTTAGCGCTTGATGTAACAGCAAAAATACAATGTTTCTAGTAAAACAGTACTGATTACTAAAGAAGGAAAATGCTGCAAACATCAGACACATTTATAAAGTGATGTTAAATGGTAACTCTGTGAAAATTAGTAAAGAATTGTATTCAGTTTTAGAAATGATGTGGCTTATCAGTTGATCATAACTCTTATTTATTGGATTGACGGGGTGGTTGGTGTAGATGTGTGATAGTGTAGCAGTTTACTTGAGCAGTATGGTATGGACTTTCTTTATTTCTGCAGTATGATTTGTTTTGCTTTATAGAAAGAAAACATTCATATTTCCAAAGATGTTGGAGAGGTAATTTGTAATTGGTACTTGACATTTGTGTCGCCTCATAGTTGTCAGCCTTGTCTGGTTTGTTGCAGGCTGGAACAAGCATTCAAGGTTGGAAATGAGTTGGATTACAGTGTGACCTATAAAAATAAATACATCAGTGGCATGCATGAGGTTCTGAACAGAGATCAGAATTGTGTACAATTACATAATCCTTATCCAGCGCTGCCACAGGGTCCTAAAGGATTGTTTTCAGTCCTTGAAGCTAGTCACTGTACATTCTAACTCAAAAAAGGGTGATGTTAACTAAGATGCTCCTGCTTTGATTGGTAGAATTGGATTTTATGGAAGTCAAATCTGTGGATCAGGTATTAAATATCGCAATTTAAAGGGCCTGATTACGATGTTGGGTGGACTTGCATCCACCTGACAATGTCTCAGTCCTCGGACCGACCAACCTCCAGTCGGAGGTTCTGACCAGCTAATTACAATGCAACCGAACATTGTTCGGTAACATACTCCTATTTCTCAATTGGAGCTAATGTTATGGCCATAAACTGGCAATATCATTAGCTCCCATTGAGAAATGGAAGGTGTTGTTCATCTCTGCACCCCATGGAAGGCACCTCCAGGTGCCTGCCTTGGGATGGAAGGATCAACAGAGGGGCCCCTTAGGTGCCCCTTCGGCCCACAACCAGAGGCTGCACACCTATGTGGGCCCTGCTGTGGACCCCCAAGCATGCTCTCTGAAATGGTTTCCATGTAGGACAGGTTAGCATGGAAACCATGACGGAAACCATGCATTGAAATCCTAAGGGCAGAAAGGCCGCCCTTTGGTATTACGACCTGGTTCTGACTGGCCGTCAGGCTCCTTAAGCCTGTCGGACCATCGGTCCGAGGCTTTACAGGCTGCATCATAATCGGCCCCCAAGTACAACATAGGGCATGCTTTATATTTCACCAGCTAATAGTACATATTGTCAATGGGCCTGATTCACAGAACTAACTTAAGACAAAATCCTATACTTACTACCATTTACTTATTTTGGTACTCACAGAAGGCACTTACTCATCAATGAGTAAGTGCCTTCTTTGAATACCAAAATGAGTAAGTGCCTTCTGTGAATACCAAAATGGTAGTAAGTTTAGGATTTTATCTTAAGTTAGTTCTGTGAATCGGGCCCGATATATTTGTTTTCTCCCTGGATGGTTGGCTAAAGTACCTTATGCCACTGTGTTCTTTTTTAATATTAGGATCACTGTTCTCTCTATCCTTTAGGGCATCTTCTAGAAATGTATATCTGCAAATGTGACCATATGTTTTGAAGTAGTCACATACAGTTTGGCATTCAATGATTGATACCAGTTGGTGACACACTCCTTTGTCTTCTGCTTCCATTGTGAGTTTTGAGGTCTGGCTATAGACAATCCTATTTGTGTAGAGATGTCGTGTTACTTATTCTTCAAAAAAGTACAAGAAGCACAGACAAGTGGTGCCCATCCAACTTCTGTATAGAGGCGTACAGGCCTTTTATTCTACCGGGCATTTCCACAGAGCCTTTGGAGACTGTATTTGAAACCCAGCGGCTGCTACTGGTGCCTCTGTCATTTTCCCCATTTCCCAGAGGTTACATGCAGCTGACGCAGAGAGGCTTCAAGAGAGAGAGAAGAAGGTAAGAGGAGAAAACACGCAAGAAAGTTATCAGAGAGTAAGAAGAACAAGAGGAGAGAATGAGAGAGAAAATATGGATGGATGTAAAGAGAAAGATTATATGAAGAGACAAAGAAAACAGAGCTGATTCAAGCTTTTTTGCCAAGGGCTGCTTTTGATTCCCTAGTCCAGTCCTTATACACTCATTGGCTTTCATGCAAGGGAATCCGTCCTCTTACTCACTCACCCACCCACCCATGCACATTATTTATTATGTTTTGTCTGCTGAGTTACTGGCAGAAGAGGCCTATCAAGAACGCCACCCCCACTGTACTTGATAAAGCAGGGGATACCCTGCTGAAACCTATCCATCTATTTCCAAAACTATCCATCAAACCTATTCCTCTATCCCTCCAACCATCCAACATCCACTCTTTCACTCATCCATCCCCCCATCTATCTTTTCAACCATCCATCCTTTCACTCATTTATCCACCCATCCTTTCACTCCATTGATTCATCCATTAATCCTCTTTCACTCATTCATTCATCAAATCATCCATTCCTCCACTATTTCACTCAACCATTCACTAATACATCCATCAATTCAGCCTTCCATCCATACCTCTATCCATCCATCTACTCGTTCACCGAGGCATGCATCCATCATTTCACTCAACCTTCCGCCTATTTACCCACCCCTGCATCCATCCATCCATTCACCCATTAATCCATCCAGTCATCCATCTGCCCTTTCACTCAGGCTTGCATCCACCATTTCACTCAACCATCCATCCTTTCATGCAATCATCTACCCTTTCACCCATCCATCCTATAATGCAATCATTCACCATTTCCTTCATCCATGCATACTTTCACTCATTCATCCTTCCACATATCCCTGCACTCATTTATCCAGCCATCTTTTCATCCACCCTTTAACTCACCCATCCATCCACCCTTTCACTCACACATCAAACCATCCATCCTTCCTTTCACTCACTTACTCACCCACCTTTTCACAATAATTACTTGATTTTTTCTGTTGAGCTGCAGACTAAAGAGACCCATCAAGAACTCCGCCCTCCCTGTAGCTTCTAAAACGGGGCTTTCACAACGCCCCTGCTTTCATGTGTATTTCATGGTTTGCTGTTGCTTGATTGTGCTGTTCATCACGGCTGTGACATTTCACTGTGGGTTACATTCTTGAATTGTTTTCCTTTTAGCTTTTGGTGATGGACTTCAAGTAGTCCTTTAGTTAGAATGCAGATGCCATATGACATGTAGCTTGGAATAGAGACCCATTGAGTGTTCTTTAATGTATTTACTTTGCTAACGTTATAACAATTTAATTACTGATTTATGACTGTTGGTGTTTTGGAAGTGCTTGCTGATCCCTTAGCCTAATGTGAAGATATAATAATATTCATTAAACATCTTTGCATGTTCCTGTGTTTTACATTGCTGGCATGACAACACGTTGGGCTGGCAGCTATTTCCCTCACAAAGTAAAGAGCTAGGTACATATTGAACTAATTGACGTATTGGAAAGTTGTCCCTTTCTCAAAATTATTTCATGTGCAATATTTTGCTGTGTTCACCTCTCAAAATGCAAACTGTATTTTTCTCTCTTTTTCAAAACCCTTTTCTTTGTAAGTGTAGCTTTAATCTGCAAAGGCACCCTGCACACAGCTTCCATGTTGGTGTGGTCCAAGATAAGGATTTTCTTTCTGGTACACCTGGGAGAAACAATCAACCAGTTCCTTATCAACTATTGCAGTGAATATGTTGGTTGATAAAGCAACTTTATAATTCTCTTTTCCATGCTCTGACTATAGACGGTTATTTTGATGTATAAACATAGTTGATCATATTCTAGCATTAGTTTGTGTGGTCTTTAGTTCTCCTTTTGTTGTAATGCACAGTTACTTATAATCCTGTAATTTTATTAATTGATGGCTCTGATAGATTCTCTAAATCCTCTGGTTTACAGTTTTCTTTCAGCAATGATTTAATACTTAGATTGACATCACCGGAGAGAATAAAACATATCTGCATGTAGAAGATAGTATTACAGGAGTACTCTCTTACGTTCTACAACATGCGTTGAGAAACAGCCCAAAATAAGCTCCTCTTGATTTGTAAATGTGCAAAGAGGATACAGTCCTTTCTATTTGTTTAAAGTATATACATATGAATATTCCCTGATATTTACTGAATTGTGCTGTCTTGGATTTTTTGGATTCACTTCACAAAGTCATATAAGAGTACATAAAAGAATACATGGCTATTACTTCACATAAATAGCAGTCGTGCTTTCCTTAAAGGAATAGCGGCCCCACTTAGCACTCCAAAAAGGAAATTAAAATGATATATTTTCACTTTGTATCCTGCTAGGGTAATAGTAACAACGTCGTCAGTAGTGTTGGTTGCCAAACTTAATTTATTTCAATTTAAATCTTCAAATTGATAGTGTTAGCCAATCACACTTATCGTTGTTCATCTTTATGCATTTATGGAGAAGCCCAATGCATTTCAGGATTGGCCCTTTATCAGGGGAATATATGTCGTATAACGAAACCAACATCTTCATGTGAAAATAACCTAAAATGGAACAGCCTAACAGTCACAGGTACTATCAATACCAGTCAGTCTAGATTAATGCCCAGTGTTGAAAAAGTACTGTCACAAGACATGGAGAAGGTTTAACCAAACATGCAGTTCAGAGGTGCTCAGTTACAGTGAACTGTTTCAAACTTAAAATACCTGAAGGAGTGAAAAGAAGTGGAATAAATAGAAAAATGAAAAAAGCGATTGAAACACCAGCCTTTTTTTTATAAACGATAACAAAAGTATGACTCTGCCCAATCTGAATTGTCAGAGTTCAATACGAAGAAAGAAAACATCAGTGGTGCAATCGAGGAGCAGGGACTCCTCAAATGAACTCAATTTAAAAACAAATACGTTGGCTGTGATGCAGCGCTACTCCGGAAATGTTTTCTAAAACCATATCACCTTTCCTTGAAGTACCAAATCATACATTACTCATCAGTGGGGCCCATGACACTGCGAGTTACTCTCAAAAACACTTTCATCCTACTTTATGGATTAGTGTGATTCAAAGGAGAGCTGCTGGATCATAGCGGAGTGTCTAAATCAAAACTAAATATTTATACTATATGCACCTGCAGTTTAAAGGAATTTAACCATGGTTTTTATTAATGAGACATTTTTTTCAGACACACCTCCATTATGGTTAATGGATCTGCTAGTAAAAAATTAGGCTAAGGAAAATACAAGACCAGCTTAATTCTCCATTTATCTAATTTTTATTAAAAGCAAAGTTTAGCATGTCTAACAATCAATTTGCTTTATTTATTTCTTTATTCAAAAAATAACCTTAAACGAGTAAAGTTTTATCTCAAACAGTTATATTTATTTATTTAAAAGATTCAGAAATAGACATTAATATTTAGTTTTCAGGTCACACGTATTAGCAAAAGGCAGACAGTTCTCAAAGTTCATTTTCTCCTAGCTCCCTAACTAACATCCTCATCTAAAACTAATTTCTCATTCAAAGAAAATAGAAAATGTATTCAAAGTCTTACATCTCAGGAAAAATCAGCATTCCGATAGCATCTCAGGAGGAAATTGAAAAGAGAGTTTTTTCTTAAGAAAAGTCACGTCTTTTTATACCCTATTTCACTAACTTTATCTATCTACAAAAGTAACTATCAGTACAAACTCAAGTCCTGATAAGACAATTTGAGGGTGGATGAGCATCACCTCATCATTCTAATATTTAATTTCTGTAGCATCAGCGGAAATTAAAGAGTTCATTGTTTTAAAAGTGTCCAGCTTGGTCACATTCTCAACTTGTTAAATGTGGTTCCTTTCCCACGTTCTGAAATTCAAATTTGTTTGTAGTCATTTGGACTTTCAGGGCAAGCCGTCCTTGAACCGCTCAGGCACAGGCAGCTCACATTTAATCTCGGCTCTAGCCGCGCGTGCGCAGTATCTTTCACTGTCACAGTAATCGAAAACCTCCATTTTTAAGTAGGCCTCACGAGCCAAAATGGGAACTATCATAGAAACAAACACAAATAAATGTTAATTATTGAAATATAGCCCTTCTGTTTACCTCCCCCATACTAAGGTTTTCCCTGTTAGTTGTTACCTAGCAAACAAGCAATACTCTCCATGTTTTTGCCACAAAATACATAAACAGAAAGCACATTTATGACGCTTTTAATTAATTTAAAGCTTTGCATTAATAAACACCATGACAACATTACTAAATTAGTCAGTTATAGTTTTCTATGCAAGCAGATTAATATTCCCACGTGTATTTGTGTGTGCATTCTATGCTACGTTGATTAGTATTTCAAACCACACAATTAATAAAAGTTAAAGTTATGAGGAAATAACTTCACGAGGGGTATACAAAATTTTGTTTCTTCACCTCGCTCTATCAGCTGAAACCGTTAGTGTTCAAAGTATATGTAAATAAAGTAAAGTGGTGAGCCTTCCTTAGTGCACATAAGAAGAAAGTGTGCAGGTAGCATGTCTGTCTCGCATAACTGAATCATAAAAAACATGCCATTAAGGTGTGAGGAACATTGGACTCATGCAGCCCCAAGGGTTTGAATGAACATTTAGATTTCAGCTGCAAAATTACAGATTTTAACATGATTACTCTTGTTGGCGTAATTAGGACTAATTTGAGGGAGTAAATCCAAATGAAAGAGCCCACTTAGCAAGCACAATTGGCAAAATGCACGGGAATACTATATTTCAGTGCAGTTTTTTGCACAAAGAAACTAGTGCGAAATCCCGGGAGCTGGTTGGGGGAAAATCCTACCCCAAGTGTACATTTAGCGAGTTTGCTCTCGATTCATGTTTGGTTGCATTTAGATGTACAAAATGCATCTCAAGTCCATTTTGTGAAAGGAAAATTGCACTAAATGCAGAATTACTCTTCCCGCATAACTCTATGGAATCTTGCAGAATTTTGAGGTAATTTCAAGGATTTGGGCTACTTGAAATTACACTAGTTATACAATCCCTATTTAGCAGAAGTACACTTTGATACGGTCAAGGATCCCAGGACCTCAAGAACAGCACTTGGAAGTCAAGGCTCACTTCAACAGAAGCCACCAGCAAGGTGCAGGGCTTGTTCAGTTCGAACTGGTCAGCTGGGGTCTTCAGGAAAATGGCTTCTAGCAGTGTGTGTGTGTCTTTACCTTAATTGGAGGTCAGCCAACTGACCTTTGGAGTTCACTTCTTTGTGCCTGAGTACAAGTAGGAGCAGGGCCAGCCTTTCAAGTTTCCTCAAAGGTCTTAACAGCAAGAGCAGTCCTTGTGTCTTCCAAAGGTCCAGTAGTGTTCTGAAGAGGGTATTCAGGAATGTCTCATTTAAGTCTGGCACTAGCCTGTCGGTGGAGGTGACTTTCGGCCCCTATTCAACAAATAAGGAAATGGTTTCCAGGGCTAATCCTGCTCACTTTGAAGCAGTTCCTGTGTGACCTACTGCAAACATCCTACAGCACCCCTCGGAACCTAAAAACAAAATCGCAGAACCGTTCTTCCTCTGTTTGGGGATCCTGGGCCAACCCCAATTGTGTGGCCAGGGAAATGAACAACCCCTCCCCTTTGATCACTTCAAACACATTTTTGAGGTAGCTCCTCCCCTGCTGGTATTAGTACTTGCCCAATTAGATGTACAAATGAGGGCCCTACCCAGCTGTCAGCTAACATTTGCCAGTGACAGGGTAGGCTACTTTGAAGTGAAGGAAGTCCCTGGACACAGCCCAAATGGTCATTCTGTCACAGGAACAGAACACCTCCCCACACCCAACACATTTGTCTTCATTTTGAAAGCAAGTTCACACCTCATCAAGAGGCTATTCAGCTCCTGCGTGACAGCTAGAAGTCGGAAGCACATGCAGTTGGGCTTCAAGAGGCTTAAGGCAAGGAAAAGGTAAATTCCTAGAAATACCTTTTCAAACTCATTTTTTTTACAAATCTAAACACATATTTTAAAATGCCTAAGGATGAATTATGTAACAGTTACTTAGAACCAGAAAAAACGTTTACATTGAATATATTATCCCTATGCTTTTTCTATGAAATCTCTAACCCACCTACAGTGAAAATAGCTTTTGAGGCTTTTTCACTGTAAGGCCATGTTCAACATTTAACATTTACTTGTCCTGCTTTTTAATAGCATGCACCCTGCTCTAAGGGGAATAGGAGGTACTTAGGTGTGATTTACTAACATTTAAAAAGAGAAGTTAGGCCTGTCAAATGGGATTAATTTGACAGGCTAAATTTGTATTTTTAAAACTGCAGTCAGGCTACAGTGATAGCCCCACAGTCATGTATGCACTCTCACTGTAGGCAAAAGCACAATGGGTGTTGCAGTCCAACAGTGACATTCAACTTGCAGGCCCTGGAGGCACTTCGTATAATATTCTAGGAACTTACAGGTAAGTTATATATGGCAGTTAGGACATAGACAATTTAAACATATTTTAAGGGTCAGACCACATACACTGGGGCCTTGTTAGCAGAGTTCCAGTGCATCGAGTCAAAAAAACAGCAGCATTGGTCAAAAAATTAGGGTAGTCATGAAAAAAAGAGTAATTGTCTTAGACAAGTCAAATAGATAAACAACATCGCATTCAAGAAAGTTGACAGACTTTGTTGATCTCTTAGCTCAGGACTAAACTAGTTCTGTTGCTGTGTGCCCAAAGCGCTGGCTTTAGTCTACCACAGTACATGCTGCTGAAACTGACAGGTTCAGATTATCCAGCTGTATGAGAGCCAGAGTTATGTGATCCAATTACTTGTTGACCCTATACATTCAATTTAGAACTGTGAGAATATTTAAGTGCATTGGAATGTGTTAGCAATGTTGATCCCCTTTCCTTGGAAAGGAGCTAGTTCTTTTAAATCCACTGTATAAACCATTTTAAAGAAGAAATTAGGTTACTGGTAAGTGGAGGGGGTGAAACCCTACTAAAGCATCAACAACAATTCTTGACAGGGTGAAGTCAAAAGAAAATCTTGAATTAAACTTTGCTCAACCCTCGGGTAGCTTGTCACAGCGCAGCCAGGCTTAACTTAGAGGCAATGTGTAAAGTATTTGTGCAACACTTCCCACAGTAATAATGTTAAGACACCACACAAGAAGGATCCCACATCAAATTAGAACAATAAAGTAACTTATGTAACTTATAATAAATAAAACAAGACCACAACAACAAAAATCCAATCAGTAGAACTTGATATATGCAAGTTTAACGGTTTCACTGAAAATAGTGCCAAAAAAAACACAAAGTGCCAACTGTGGATATGTGGCCGTGCCGGACCGAGACAAAGTCACAAGTTCAAGCTGGCTGCAATAAAATGCAAGCCGGCTACAGGTACCCAGTTAGGCCTGCTGAATAAGAGTGTCTTAAATCCAGGTTGACAGCATTCTGAGGGCTGCGTTGAGCAGCAGGGGAAATGCAAGGTCCAGGTCGAGATGCATTGTGCAGCGTCGCTGTGATGAAAGGTCCGGCACATTGAGGGGGCCCTTGTGATGCAAAGTACTGCTTTGAGGATGTGTCATGTACTGGCTGGTTCCAAAGAAACTGCAGGGCTTGCTATGCAGAGTACTGCATCATCATTAAGGATGCTGTCAATGAGGGGCTTGTGATGCCATGGCCTGCATCGAGGATGCATCACGCAGCATCCGTTCCAAAATAGGTTTGGGGCGGTGATGCAGAGGTCTTGCAATGGGAATGCCTACACAGCAAATGTAATGTATTGTGTCTGCTTGAGGTTGTACTACAGAAAATATGTGTTCATTCTGCTGCATCTACAGGTGGACTGGCAGAGCACTTTTAGTTCCACTTCCAAGGGTCCAGGACATGAGTGGCACCACTTGGTAGGATCAGATTTGCAGTAGCAGAGTCCAGGTGCTGCTTACAAGAAGCTAGCCCTTGGATTCACTTTGGGGGATCTAGGTACAAGTTGCAGGTTCAATTCTTCTCACCCAGGCAAGAGGGCAGCAGAACAGTAGGTCAGCCATTCAGCAGAGTAGCAATAGTTGAAGCAGCACATCAGTGCTTCTTGGCAGAGTCTTCCACGGGTCCAGAAGTCTACTATAGTGTTGATTTCTGAGGTCTAATATTTATACCTGGTGTTTCCAGAGGTTTTTAGTTTGAAATACACAGGTTTCTTGCCTCTTGTGCCCTGGCACCAGACTGACTACAGACTGACTACAAGGGGTGTGCAATCCCTTGTGTGAAGGCAGGACAAAGCCTATTCAGGTGTAAGTTTGGCTGTCCCTAACTCAGCCCTCCCATCGTGTCAGTGTTGCCCAGTCCAGGCACACCTAAGCTCTCTATTGTAAGTGGCTGTCTAGGAGGAATAAACAAAGACCAGCTACCAACTACGCCCAGTCATATGACCCAGAGAAAGGCTGCAGGCACTAAGTGGCTAAGGTAGGAAAATACCAACTTTCTTAAAGAGGCATTTTCAACGTTGTAACCAAAAATCCAACTTCATCATAAAAGACAATTTTTCATTGCAGTTCCAAAGACACCAAACATGAAATGTTTGATTGTTCCCATTTGGAATTTACAGCTTATTAAATGTAATAAGTTAACACCAATGTTATCCTATGGGTGAGGTAGGCCTTGCAATAGTGAAAAATGAATTTAAGAGTTTCTAAATATCAGGACATTTAAAACTTACAATTACATGTCCTACATTTTAAATTCATTGCACCCTGCCCTGTGGGCGGTTTAGGGCCACCCCTAAGGTTGACTTATATGTATTAAAAAGGCAGGTATGAGCATGGCAAAAGGTTTTAAGAGGGGAGACGTTTGCAAAGGGGGTGATCTTTGCTGTATGACACTAACACCACCCTGGAAAGGTTACAACATTTCTGAACTATCTTATGGGTAACCAGTGGGCCTCAGCAGCAGTACACCTTGATAGATCCTTTTGACTACCAGCTAAAATGTACAGAGGTAGAGAAATTGAGGGAGGGCGCAGTCATACTATTCCTGCTAATGTCAGGAGATAGATACAGAAAACTCAGACCTTTGGAGGAAGAAAGCAGCGAGATATGCTGAACGTCAGATTTATATGTTTCCTGACACTTCCCAAGTTGGGAGGAAAAGACTTGACTGTAGAAGGAACTAAATTATATGGATATACCAGCTTGTGCCAGATATCCTGCTCAACTCAGAGTGACACAAGGAGGAATAATATTCTTATATAAGCATGAGGCGTCAGCCATGGCCTTCTTGAAAAATGTTATAAAACAGAGGGGTGGAAGTGCTCTGGAACGCTATTGTTGTCCACAATGTTTCACACCTGGCTGTTCGATATTGGGGACTGATTCTTCCACTTTTAGTTTTTAAACATTCCCCCCACTCTGGAGGGTTTCGTTGGGTACATTCAAGCTATTGACTACATTCCAGAGTCCAGTTTCTTCTCAATCTTTGGGTTGTCACTTTTCTTTCCTTTCTTCTCCTCCTGCCGTCTCTGTTAGAAGGTTTCCGGGCAGAGAATGTTTGCCGGGTATTTTACATTGCTTTAATACAATTAAGAGCAATTTATTAGAAAGTGGTTATTAATTCATGCGTCTTATGATTTAATTTGTTTGAGGCTGTTTCCTGACAAGACAGCTACGTTCTGCATGATTTACCTTTGAATAATAAGACTGGAAGTAAAAACAAAAGTAGACATTTACAAAGGATGGGTGTTACTACAGTAGCTGTTTGGCAGTTCCTCAGTGTGCAATCTTCAACTCTAATTGTTCCAGATCTTGTATTGCCCATTCCCGTGACTCCCCAAAGCCTTTCCACCCCTCAGCTTATCTTTGCATTCAAGTAGCTTAGCAGCTGGTGCACATTAATTAACCAGTGAAACTTTAGCATACAGCAAGCTCCCAACCCCTTTCCACTGTAAAGAAAGTGTAGCTGTGCTCCTGAACATCGAGTCCAAAATATTGGTGGTCGATAATATCACAGACAAAATATTGAGGGGCAAAATATCAAATGTCTAATAGAATAGATGTATAGATGTTCTGTGCTTTGAAAAAAAATAAAAAATATATATATTAAATGAATGGACAAAACGAGCAGGGTTTGTGCTCGTTTTTGTTTTAAATAAAGCACCTAAATTGAAATCTGACACTGTGGAGTGTGCTTTGCTTTAATGACTGGAAGGTTTTATATCTATTTATGGAATATAATGAATTTGTAGAATGCATTAAACCCAAGGGTGTCAAAGCGCTGGTTAATCCTGAGTAACACAGACTGAAATACCGAGAGCAGAACTCATGGGAGAGAGAAGAGCCAGGTTTTCAGATGCTTGCAGAACAGGGAGAAGGAATCCAGGGTAGCAATGTGCGCAGGAAAAGTATTCCACAATTTAGCCACTGCGACAGAGAAGGAACAACTAGCCCATTTGGTTTTACAAAACCTGGGAACAATCACCCTCCTGCTAAAGGGTGATCTGGGCAGTCTGTGAAGGATATTCTAAAATGCATGGGTCCTTGATGATGGAGAGAAAGGATGACAATGCAAATGGCTTTATAGACGACTCCATTTTCTAACTGGCAGCCAATGAAGGGAGCAAATCCCATACCTCACTCAAAGATGTTTAGGCACATTTAAAACAAGGGGGTCTGCTGCATTCCGAATCAACTGGAGCTTATTCAGGGAGGATTTGATAATAAGATATATAGCATTGCAGTAGTCTAAGCGTGATGTTATCAAGGAGATGAGTACTGTAACTCGAAGTTCTGGGAGGGGGGTAAAGAAAAAAATGTCTTCAAAGTCCTGATGATTCAAAAACAAGTACTGGTAGTACAACTGACCTGTGAGTCAAAATTGAGTGAGCTGTCACTAATGACCCCCACGTTTTCACTGATTCAACTGGAGTGGGTGAAGGCCCAAGGTCTCCGGCCACCATAGCTCAGGCTAGAATGAGTGTTGAACCCCGAACACCGGGATCTCTGATTTCTCAGCATTTAGTTTCATGCAGTTATCTTTCATCCAGATGCTGATGCCGTTCATGCACTGTTTGAATTTATGTGCTACTAGCTGCAGATTTCCTGTTATGGAGACAATAATTTGTGTGTGGTCCGCATACGATAGCATTTTGAATCCGAAAGAACTCACCAGCTCAGCAAGGGGGAAAGCAAACAGATTAAAAAGAGTGGGGCTGAGGGAGGGCCCTATGGCACCCCACAGGGGAGCCTATAGGTTTCTTATTTATGTTTAACTGTATGAAGGTACATACATGTGGAGTTAATATTAGTAAATCTATACTTCCCTTTGTGTACTTACATTTTGATATTTGTCCCATGATATTAGTGTGCCACAATATTCTTGCACTCGCTATTCCAGAGTGCAGTCGCACCTATCAATCTGAGATGATGATTCGCCCAAGGGGCGCTCATGAACACCAGAGGCCCTAAGCCACAGTATCAACCTTCTTAAAATCTTCCTTAGACAGCCACTATATGGAGTTTTTCAGAACATACAAAAAACATATGCAGGATACAATTTTAAATATGGTGCATTTACCTAAGAGAGATAATGTCAGCTTAGTCAAATGCAGGGGTGCACAGACATAATATCGACTCCAAAATATCGCTTGGACATAATATCGACTCCAAAATATCGTTTGGACAAAATATCGACAGGACAGAATATAGACAGCCAAAATATCGTTTTTAAGGTAAGTGAAGTAATATCGACTGTAAATAATATAGAAAGTGAAAATATGTAAGTATATAATATAGATAGTAAAAAAATGTGTTTTTATTTTTAGGGTTCAGGGTCAGTTTTGGGTTTTTGGGTAAAGGGGTATTTTTAGGGTTCAGGGTCAGTTTTGGGTTTTTGGGTAAAGGGGTATTTTTAGGGTTCAGGGTCAGTTTTCAGTTTTTGGGTAAAGGGGTATTTTTAGGGTTCAGGGTCAGTTTTCAGTTTTTGGGTAAAGGGGTATTTTTAGGGTTCAGGGTCAGTTTTCAGTTTTTGGGTAAAGGGGTATTTTTAGGGTTTAGGGTCAGTTTTCAGTTTTTGGGTAAAGGGGTATTTTTAGGGTTCAGGGTCAGTTTTGGGTTTTTGGGTAAAGGGGTATTTTTAGGGTTCAGGGTCAGTTTTCAGTTTTTGGGTATTATTTTATTATATTGTGTTACTATATATATATGTTTTAATAAATATGAAATAAAAAAATATTTATTTAACTTTCATTAATTATTTAATTATTATAAGTTAATTTAAGTAATTTTAAGTATATTTTAGTAATTAATTATTATTATTAATTTAACACTGTTTTTAGTAAATACGATATTTTTTACAACTATATTTTTGTAAACGATATTTTTAACTCGATATTTTTGTACTTACCTGTTTGTAGATAGAAACTCGATATTTTGACTGTCGATATTTTCTCAACGATATTTTTGATGGTCGATATTCTGTCCCTCGATATTATTTCAGTGATCCAAATGCAGGACATACCCTTTCAATCTGCCTAGGAGTTCGAAAAGATTTAGGTCCATAATCTGTTGTTTCTGATTCTTAATTATGTTTATACCTGTACAACCAGAAATATCTTTAAAGCATTAAGGTGATAGCATGAAAAGGCTAAGATGGCCCAGCACTACACAGGGAGCAGGGTGGATTTGGTACAGTTGATGCAGTATCTGGCATGAATTCCAAACTCCATAAACCTATAACAATCTAGGCACAGTGCGCCAAAATCTTTGATAATCAAAAAAATGTTGTTTGCATACAGTGATATTTGATCTTTGGTACTGTCTCCCCACTGGAATCCTATTCCAGGAGATCCCACCAGATCTAGTATGTCAGGGGGCCAGCACCAATGTGAATAGTATTAGAGAAAGAAAGACCAATATGTTTTATTGATCTGTGCAGACAGGATCTATTCACCCTGGCTTAAAGAGGGGAAGGGTACTTCATATTAACCCAAGATATAAATTCTAGATTACATAATTTTCTGCAAGATTCTTAACACAAATAGCCAGTCAAATCAGATGTTCGTCTTCTGTGTTGAACAATTTTAAGGATTGCATTAATTCTGAATGATCAGAGTGTAGTCTATATGTGACAACAACAGTCAGACTATTGGCAAGAACTTTGGCCAGTATCTTAGTTACCACTTCCAAGAGAAAATAGGCTTTACGATGGGCATTTCTCAGCAGGCTAATGAATCAATATACTAGTAGAATATTGTATATTGTCCGGACGTTGTTCCTTATGTCCTAAGATTTAGCATCCATCAATATATGCAGGAGCCTACCTACATCTGAGCTCATCTGAAAGACTCTTAAACAGCTCCACTGGTTGGCCATTAGGGTGCAGAATTCTTCCTAACTTGTGCTAGCCTCCAGTCTTAGCTGGTCAGAATTCAGTAACTGGGAGACTTTAAGTCCATTCAGAAATCACTTAAAACTGCAACATCGCTTTTTAACTGAGTGCAGCATAGTACCTCAAATATTCCCTGAATATTTAAGCCACCGCTCTATTGCCACTTATCTCCCTGCGTTCTGTGTCTTCAGCCTTTTTCGTTCATCTGGATTCCATATTGCATTTACTTGACTATAAAATGTATTTCTATGATTTCGCCACCAACTTCGTGGATCCTCTTCTGTGGCCATACTGGTCATGAACATGATTGGCCTATAACATATTCCATGATCTCAAGAATAATAGTTTGTATGTTACAACCATGTACCACCACCAGACATCCTTCAATCTCACAGCATTCACAATCAAAGCCAGTCATGTGCACTGAGGTCCCTCATGTATATATATATTGTGTTAGACCTGTAAGCTGTAGGGTGGTCTTCCCCAGATCCATTTGCCTTACTCCTCCTGTGTTTGCTGAAATTTTTTTTGTTGGCTTTAGGACTATGCACCTTACCCCTAATAAACTGCTTGTGCACTCTACTTTATACACCCAATTGCCGCATTTAATTTATCTGTAAGCCCCGAGTTAAGTGATACTGCCGGTCCCCAGGGCCTGCACATTAAATGTGTTTAATGGGTCTGGAGCACTGATTCTCGCACCCACTTAGGTAGTCTTTTAAAACATGTCATTCTGACCAGGCATAATAAAGCTTTTACCCAGCCTTAACTTCCCTTTTTGTTATCTCTAAGTGACTTCAGGGGAGGCCCTAACCAGCGCGTAGGGCAGGGTAAGGTGCATTTAAAAAGTTAGACATGTACTTTTAAGTTTTACATGCCCTAGTAGTTAAATACTCCTATACACATTTTCACTACTGTGCGGCTTACCTCTCCCATAAGTTAACATTAGGTTACCGCGTTACATTTGATAAGTGCTAACTTTCAATTGGTAGCAGGTTGGAAAATTGAGTTTGGTCTCTAAAGACTAATTTTAAACCCTCTTTAATGGTAAAGTCAGATTTTAATACCCAATTCTGAAAATATCACTTTTAGAAAGTTTTTTTGTACCAACTATTTGGTGCCTGCAGCCTGTATCTTGGATCACATGACTAGGTTTAGCTGGCAGTTGGTCTTTGTGTATTACTTCCAGACAGTAAGACAAAGTTGGAATATGTGTTGGCAGGATGGGCCATCTCTCTCTGCTGCAAGAAGAGCTGCTCTCCTGCCCTGCTGCCTGGGCGAGAAAGACTGAACTTGCACCTTGAGCCCAGGACACGTAGATCAAAGCCTCTTGAAATGAAAAGGCTCCAACCATCTTGAACCCTGCACCTGAACAGTGCCTGCTGTGAGTCCTACGCCCCCCCCAAGGAATGCCCTACCAGTCTTGGACACTTGGAAGCAGGGGCTAAAGGTGCTCTACCAGCCCAGCTGTGGTCTAATCAGAACACGACGCAGCGCAACACAAATCAGACACAGAGTCTCTTCAGAACAGATGCAGCCTTCATGTAGGCCTGCATCTCAGCCTGCGCAGCTCATCAGAACTACAATTGCATGATGCAACCTTGATGTGGACCTCACAACCTCTCATCAGAACCAATGCAGCACGATGCAGTCTCAATGCGAACTGCATGACAGCCCTTGCAAAGCATCAGTACAGCCGCTGCGCTATTCATCTTCGGCGTGAACCTCGCATCGCTTCTCTGAGAGGCGGATGCTTGGGGCCTCATTCTGCAACTAAGATGTAAGGTGCATTTCTCAGCAGGAGCAACTAGGCCCCTGTATCTGGTCACGCTCCATTGTGGTTTGCCCGAACTAGTGACTTTCTCCTACCCCTGCATGACCGGATGATCGCATTTGGTGCTTTCAGGACAGAAAGTTATTATTGAGAATAAAGCACGATAAATCATGTCTGGACGTTAAATACCAACACAGTTACATGAAATATGAAGACCATTATGGTGACTCTTGACTACGCAACAAATACTTAAACCCCATAGTTCATCGCATTCTTTCCAAAGATATGCTGACGGTTGACAGCCAGTATATAGCAAAACTTCAAGCATCATCTTAGGTCCAATACATTCATGGTTCTACATTGATTTATTTCTCAAAAGGTCCTTTATTCTAAGTAATAACTTTCTGTCTTGACGATGGTATTCCAGATGAATTCATAACAAGACCGAAACGTCGACCAACATATTCATTTTCACTGTTAAAATTACTTTTTTGCATAAGAAATTTTTTGTTCAATGTTTAACAAAATTTCTTTGGAAGTAGTGATTAGAAATAGGTCTTCTATATGAGTGACATGTAGATAGTGGATTGAAGGATTGTTAATCTCTGTCATTCTTGTGCATGAGAATATTTTTGTGCACTTGAATAGATTTATTTGAATATAAATGTTATCAAAAAAGTATAAACCCATTTTCTTGTTTTGATCTATTCATTTTTGGATCATATGAATTAATTTTCACAATGTATACATTTGAGGCCATTGTTTGGGGACTCCTAAAAAGCCAGCGAGAAGCAATGCTTTTGTCTATTTAAATAAATTTCCTTGTAGGCTCTTTTAGAAAGTTGGCATTTGTCTGCCCAAAACAAAAGTGCCTTTCTGCCAGTGTCCTGTGTCACATGTCTGTGAATGGTTCTGCTGTTGAGGGTTGTGTATTGCTTCCAGACAATGAGACAAAGGAAGAGGAGAAGGAGACAGTGTCTTCCTGACAGGATGGATGAGGTTGAGCTGTACCCTGTACAGATTACACTTCAAAAGCTCATGCCAACAGCACAGATAAAGGCCTACCCTTGCCTTTTTCACCCTAGACTGTTTAGGGTCAGGCCCAGGGGAAGGGAAAGAACTGACAAGAGCACGTATTGGAAGAAGATCAGGGAATTCTCTCACACACAGGCTGCCACCAGATTTTAAAGTGGGACCTTCATAATCTCTCATCAGAACACATACATACCTGTGGAAAAATCAGAAGGACTGCACTGCTGTCTGAGGAAGAGGGACTGCCCTGCTGACTGAAAAGTAATTGGACCTGCTTGCTTTGAATCCAGACATCTCAGAGTGACCCCAAGGGTCAGTTGTCTGACCTCCTGCGTGTGCTACAGGGACACAAGAAGCTTCCAGAGGCCTTTCCCTCAACTGCCCAACTGAACAGCACCAACTGGTCCTGTCTGAGTCCTGCTTCTGAGCACTGCTGGAGTGAGTACAACAAAGACCTGGACCCTTTTTTACATCCTCCTGAAGAACAGGTGAAGTTACAGACCATGAAGTGACCTTTTCATGCGAGAACTGAGAGCCTGCGATGGCCGCCAACGTGAAGTTCCAGCGGGACCTGCTTTTCACATGGACAGCGACCACTCATGGCCATCAACCAAAGCGAAGCTCCAGCAACGACCGACTCTTGGCGCTACAGCAGCGACTTTCATGCTCTTTGCTCGCCGTCCCTTCCTATGTGAATCAAACTCTTTGCACCAGATTTGAGAAGGTAATTCTTCGGTGGGACTAACCTAGTCTCTTTATCTGACCCGCAGTCCATCGTTGTTGGCCTGAACTTGTAACTTACCTTGATTAGGTTTTGTCGTTTTGGTCATTTTATTTATAAAAATGTACTCTGTTTTTCTGAATGTGTTTGGGATTTTTCTTGTGTTGTGTTTTCACTTTATTAGTGTTTGTGTGCTGCATAAACACTTTACACATTGCCTCTAAGCCAAGCATACCTGCTTTGTGCCAAGCTCTGAGAGGGTTTAGCACAGGTTAATGTATTGACTTTTGTGCCTTCACCGAGGCAAGGATTGTGTTTATTATGTGAGTGAGGCTTCCACCCCTCTCAACTAATAACCCAGTTTCTTACACTATTCCTTTTTTGCACACAGCCTTCCCAATCGGTTCATGGATTCTCTAATCTGTTTCGAACTCAATACCACCCAGATGTGCAGTCTCACACAATGTGGTTCAGTGTGCACGAGATTTTTTTAATTATTCTTGAAGCAATACACCATTCAATATTTACCAGTGGTAACAGTTCCCAGTCCTGGTTTTTCCTAAGTCACCCTGGCACTGAACCTTTCCAGTTGAGTTCCATTTGCTGACGATGCTTCAAGGGATGGGTTAGGGTTGAGTGGCTTAGGAAAGATAATCTGCCTGTCTGCGTCCAGTTTAGGAAGCAGCACTGCTACCAGCATTCCTGGTTGTCAATAACTTAAGAGTTTGGTTTAGAGGTGAACCATGACCACACTCCACCAGTGGATGACTGCATGGACTCCTGGCTTACCAAGAGGTAAGAAAACGAATTGCATATAAAACCAGAAAGGGAAAGAGGATTGCAGTCTGCGGCTGAGGGCACGAGGACTGCAATTAGTTCTTTATCCTTCTGTTTCTTCCACTCATGTGAAAAGGTCAGCAATGATTCTGTCTGACCTTGGTCACTGCTGCAATGAAGTGTTTTCACATTCTGCACCGAGTCTGAATCACCCAGCTCTGCTGACCCTATCAGTAGCCAGCAAAATGCAACCTCTCCTAGATAAAAGAACTATTTCTGACAAGCCCTCTGAAATATGACGTTTTACTCTTTTTTGATCTCTAGACCTGTCGGACACATATATCAAAACCATTCAGCTCAGGCGGGTCACATTGCTTTTCACCAGATTTTTACAAAACCACTGTATCTGTTTTCATACCAGCTTAAGCAATTTATTGTGCATTTCGGTGGAAAGGTCACTGCACATCATTTAGTTTCCACTGTTCAGGTAATACACTGATTCATTGGTTTTTAAACCGGGACGGTCACTATATGATATATTCAATTCATGTTCACTGCTCTTGCTGCCAGAGTTTTATTTCAGTGATCACAGAGAAGTCCGTATTTTCCCTTTAATCCACTGCTCAGTGGATGAAAACATGCACTGTACCTTTAAGGCGACTGCTTCAAGCAGGAAAGCTGTAGCTGAATCGCCTGTAAAAAACCCAAAACAATGGTCTTCTGTTTTTTAATGTGATTGCACGTTTTAATTCCCCAAGGGTACTCAGCGAAGCAGGCATGTCCATGCATATCTTGAATCCTGACCTCCTCTATTGTGCCAAATTAGAGCATTTGCTGCTTATTAAAATCCTGCTACTCTGCAGCCAAACCAGCACAGTTGCAGAATATCAACGCATATTATTTTGGGCCAAATTTGCGTGTTTACTGAAGACTCTAAATTGACATTTTGGTTTGAAAAACTCTACCAATTATTTGAAGCTGATATTTCAAGAGTTTTATTGTTGCATCCAAATACAATTTGTTGCTGCTATTCAGGTGCACAATGCGCTGCTTTCAGTAGAATTTCACATATATTTTGGGACTGGTACGTGCAGAGTTTTGGAAAATATACATATATTTTATTTGGAACCTAACTGTGCAGATTTGGGGAACAGTGTATGAATTTTAGGATATGCGTGTATTCTTGCTTCTCTGCATGTGAAGCAATTGTTGAGCATCTAAGGCTTTACATAGGCAAATGAGGGCTGTCCAAGGTCACAAGATTTGCTTGCTGAAGAGATCAAAGGCTGCGTCTGAGAGTATCAAGTTCTCTATTGACATATAAAGGTCACGATTGGATGTTGAAGCTGTGGCTGGACGTTTGAAGGTAAGTCTGGCAATTCTGTTCCTTTACTAGACATTAGGCTTTGCTTGTTCACGTGGAGCCAGAGACATGGTATGTGGTGGTTGTATTTAGACAGGTTATGGCTGTGGCTGAGCATTAGAGGAGAGGACTTACCATGGAACATGATGTTAGATTTAGACTTTTAAGGTTGTCATGATGCATGTAAGGGTTGATTCTGAGCAATGTAGGCTGTGCTTAAGTAATGTATCACTATGCCGCATGATACTATGGCAATGCATATGTTGTTGTGGCTCGAAATGTCCATTTAAACTGAAATGGAATATTTGAGGTATATACTGCTAATTTGCTTAGTATACTTTGACATATGTAGGAGAAGGATCTACCACTGGCTCTGGTTTTCCAAAGACGTGGGAAGTGGGCAAGCAGGAGCCTGGACACGCATAGGTGTCTGGAAGGTTTGTGAAGGCAGATGTGATTGTTGAGATGTGCTGGGCCAGTGTTATGTAGTGCCTTGAATATGTCAGGTAGGAGTTTGAAATGTGTTCTTTTGTGTATGGGGAGATAGTGGAGCTCCTTCAGGTGTGGTGTGATGTGAGTACTGCATTATAGCTTGAGAGTGATTCTGACCATTTATTTATTTATTTTATTTATTTTTTATTTATAGAGTTTTGTATAGCGCGAACAAGACCCGTGGGTATCAGAGCGCTTCACATGTAAGATAGATTACAGACATTATAATAGCAATTGTAACAACAGACATATATGAAGTATAAGGCGATAGGCTATAAGGGTGATTATATGTAAGAGTTCTTCAGCCTATGCAATTGGTATTAGGAGGTGAGTGAGTTTAGCTTGAGTCATAGGCATATGGCCAAGCTCGGTGAGGTAGGGTTATATAGCATAACAGTGCAAATAACATGTGTAATTAGCATTAAGAATTGAAAAGGTTGACATGTATCCAGGATCCTAGGCAATAAAACAAAGTGAGGTAGAGGGTATATAGTATTGTCTGTGAGTTACAGTTATCGGATCACATAGTTGTGAGGTAGTAGTAAAGGGTGTGGCCAAGGTTTAAACATGAAATCAGTCAATTGTCAGATAATTGATCTTCGAGATATTCTAGTCGAGGCCATCCTTCTTTGGCGTAGATGTTCACATCAGTGATCAGTAAGCTTCTCTATGAAAGGTATTTGCTCATCATGTGGCTCTTCAGTTCACGTTTGAATGTTACCGTATTTTGAATCTTCCTGATGTTAGGAGGTATTGAATTCCAGACTCTGGGGGCGGCTCCTGAGAACGCTCGGTCATAGGTCTTTTTCTTACGGAAAAAGGCTGGCCTCAATAGCAGCTCTTTAGCGCTTCTAGTTGGTCTGTTGCCTCCCGATAGCTTAATTTTCTTGGCAAGGTATCTCGGCGTGTTGTAGTGAACTGCTCTGTGGGTAATACAAGCCATCTTCATTTGAATTCTGGCCTCATAAGGTAGCCAGTTTAGTGTTTTCAGGTGAGGAGATATGTGATCGAATTTCTTCGATCCCGTGATCATTCTTGCCGCTGCATTGAGACAGGCTTTTAGTGGTGCTGTGGATGTTTTCGGTAGACCCGCTAACGTGGTGCAGCCGTATTCGATCCTCGAAATAACTAGGGATTGTACAGCCAGTTTTAGGTCCGCCTCTGAGATGAACGGTTTCAGTTTTCTTAAATAGTTCAGGTGGAAACGGGCGCTCTTGGCCATTGAGTTAATGTGGTCTTTCATGTCAAGGTTCTCATCTAACGTAATTCCAAGTGATTTAGCGGAATTAACTAGGGTCGGGGTGCAGTTCAGCGCGGTCACCAGTTTCGTCCATTCCTTTACCTCGGGTTGGTTCCTTGTCGGTGAAATTAGCAGGAATTCTGTTTTATGGGCATTTAGTTTCAGATGGTTCGTGGTTAACCATTGTAGAGCTCTCTTTAGTGTCTTGTTCATTAGGTCAATGTCATCAAGGGAGGCGATCTTTATGTATATTTGCGTGTCATCTGCATACATGTGATAGGGTATCTGTGATTTCCGAAGGATCTCCGTGAGAGGTTCAACATACAAGTTGAATAGATCTGGGGATAACGTTGAACCTTGTGGGACCCCGACAGCAGTAGGGCGTGGGGAAGAGATTGCTTGGTTGACAAGGAAACGTTGAGTCCTATTCTGCAGGAAAGATTTAAACCATTTCAGCACATTTCCCGACAAACCCATCCTGTCTTGTAGCCTGGTCATCAGCATTTCATGATTTACCGTGTCAAATGCAGAAGACAGGTCTAGGAGAATCAGTAGGCATGCTTGATTTCTGTCTAGGGCTTGTAAGGCGTCATCTACAATATGCAGGATCGCAGTTTCAGTACTATGTCCAGCTCTGAATCCCGATTGGCAATCATCTAGTAATGAGAACTTAGCGATGTGTTGGCTCAGTTGGCCCTGTACGCATTTCTCAATAAGTTTGGCCAGTAAAGGTATGTTGGTCACTGGTCGATAGTTGTTCGGGTCTGTTGCATCCACTGTCGTTTTTTTGATGATGGGCACAACCTGACCTGTTTTTAGGCAGTCAGGTAGGGTCCCTTGTGCAAGTGAGGCATTTAATATCTCGGTCCAGATCGGAACTAGTGTGTGGCTGATTTCTCTTACGCACTTTGCCGGTAGAGGGTCTTGATAGTGGTTGTTCGGTCTGATTTCCGTTAGCGTTTTGGCGATCTTTTCCTGGTCATATAATTCAAATGTGTCCCAATTTGCCTTATTTTTTGTTTGGGGACTCTCTATTGACTCGTTGGCCTCCTTTGTAGGTGAGGTAAGGGTCGAGAAGTTAATCGCGGCGGTTGAGAGCTCCGCTTCAAGCAATTTGGTTTTCTCCGTGAAAAATGTAGAGAATTCCTCACAACTTATGGGAGTTTTTGGATTCTCGTGAACTGTTTTAGCTAGTTTATTCGACTGTTGTTTTAGAATCTCAAAGAGTTTTCGAGGTCTGTTTGAGGCATTGTCCAGTTCGGCTTTTATAAATTCTTTTTTGGATTTAATTATCTTCTTGTTATATTGGCTTCTGGTATTCCTGAGGGCTTTCAGCTCGGGTGAGGAGGGATGTTGCCTCCATTTCCTTTCGACCATTCTCAATTTACGCCTGTCTTCATTCAGTGACTCACTGAACCAAGGATTTTTAGGCTTCTCTGAGACTCTTTTCAGTGTCTGTGGCATGGTGTCATTGACGATATTTCCTATTGAGGTTATGTAGTGCTCCGTCAACTCACTGACATTCAGTCTGTTGTTTGGTGGCTTCAAGACTTTCTCACATCTTTCAACCAATAGTTCAATATTGGCCTCTTTTGTATCTCGGATCAGTTTTTTTAACTTGCGGGGTTGTATGGTCCTGCCCTTTTTCATTGTAGGTATCGCGAAAGTTATGGCGTGATGGTCAGACCAATCACACGGGTCAATAGCGAGAATTGAAGCCTCTTTATTCCTTGAAATAATCCAGTCTAAGGTCGCTCCTTGTGAGTGAGTGGGATGAGTGCATGCTTGTGTAAGGTTTAGCTCGATGAGGAAATCTTTAAGTGAGTTAACCAGTTTGTCATTGCCGTCATCCCAGTGGAGGTTAAAGTCACCTAGGAATATATTGTTGGCATCCGAGTTAGAGTTGGCTGTTATGATCTCCATTAGTTGCTCTGTGAACTTTGCGTTATCTCCAGGTGGGTGGTAGAATGCATGCATGTTGCATCTTTGATTGTTTATTGATCTTATATTAAGACCAAGGTATTCACAAGACTCTAGGGGGTCAGATTGGAATTGGCTGACCTCAATCTCTGACCTGTGGATGCAAGCTATACCTCCTCCCACTTTCTTTGGTCTGTCTAAACTGACAATATTATATTGTGGTGGAACTAGGAGATCTATATTAGGTGAAGATGATTCACTGAGCCAGGTTTCAGTGAGGAAGGCCAGGTCGATTTCCTTGTTAATGATGAGAGCAGCTATGTCTGATGCATGTTTCGTTGCCGAACGACAATTTAGTAATAGGCACTTCAGGGGTTCCTGTGAGTTAGGGAGGTTTCCATTATCGGATTCGGTTGCCGTTATCTGGATATGTCGTAGGTTGTTGTGGATTGCTTTCCTGTCATTTTTTCTGGACGATCTATTGGAGTCAATAGGTACTAATTTGATGCTCTCCTCTCTTCCCCGGACCGGTTGTTCATAAGATCGGAGTAAGGCCAGGGCTTCTTCATTTGATAAGGGATCGGTCCTGTTTGGTCTGTTGAGCCTGAGTACAACATTCTGGATGTGTGAGACTTTAGTGTGTGTACCTATCGTCATCTCCCAAATTTTTTTCAATTGTCTGTGAGAATTTCATCGAGACTTGTACCAGGTTACCTACTAGTTTCTGGAGCTCCTTAACTTCTTTCTGAGTTCGTGATGGTATCTTTAGTGCAGTAGCCCTGATTGTCTGTGTTCTGCATTTTGTTTTTCTCCATGATTGGTTTGTTCTCATTGCCACAGGTCTTTCTTTTTTGTCCTTCCTTTCGTTGGCATTACTGACTCTATTACAGGTGTACTCATTGTTCCCTAAGTTGTGTGGTGTTGGGGGTGAATATGTGGGTAAGGATCTGTGGGATTCAAGTCTCACATTCACGGGTTGTTGAGGAAGGACGTGGTTATCTTCATAGGGGGATTCCCTTGGAGCTGGGGTAGCCTCTTCAAGCGCGGGGACATCTTGTGCTGGCGGCATCTGCTCTTCCCTTAGGGCCAGATTCTTCACTTTGTTTCCAATGTTAGTAGACTTCACTATCCCTTCTATCACAATCTCTGGTATTGCCATTTCAATTTCATTGACATCTCCGGTGTTGGAGGTTAGATTGTCCTGGCCGACCGTTTGGTTCGTGTTACTAGTGGTAGAGTCGTTGAAGTCGGGGGTGACATCTGGTGGGGTCATGTGTTGTTGGTGGCTTGTACCTTCTATGGATTCCTTTAGGGTTTGGAAAGTTATCTCAAATTTCTCGAGTTCTCTGTTAGCTGCTTGTATCAGAACTATTCCCGTTTTATACAAAGTAATGCAAAATTCAGTATTGCTTCTTTTAGTTAGTGAGGTCGTTATTTTAGTGCCATGTGGTATGTTTTTTATAGCTTTCGTGAACAGCGTTTTTGTAAAGGCGTTACGCCATTTAGCTGTTTTGTCGGTGTAGAATATCAAATCATTCATCATGGCGCCCTTAACTCTATCGAAATATGGGCCAACGAATAAGGTGTCCGGGTTTTTTCTCAAGGTGTTATGTTTGAATTTTTTAGCAGCATTTTTGGATAAGGTAGACGGGTATTCTATACTCCTTGCATTGGATCTGGTCGAGCATCGGTATCTTCCATCCATGTCCGCTTCTTGTGGGTCTTCTGAAGTCTTTGTCTATGTGTTCTGAGTAGTTCCCTGCTAAAATATCATGTGGTTTACACTTCTCGTACTGTATGATCGTGGAGGGTCTAGACGTTGGGGTGATTCCAGGTCTACAGTTTCGAAAGGATAGGTATGGTTTCTCTGTTATGGGTATCCTCTAATTAGTCCTTAGCAGTTATGTTATCGTACTTCACAGTAAACCTTTATAGTTGTGATGCCATCAATAGTAATTAATTAATTAAATATCTTTGGTTATCAAAGGGTTATCTGATGGAAAATAATCAGTGAGGAAAGTTAATCATTGTGATATCGTATTCACCGTAAACCATTGTAATTGTGATGCCATCAACAGTAATCAATTAATTAAATATCATTGGTTATCAAAAGGGTTATCTGCTGAAAGTTAATCAGTGCAAGATGTCAGCTGAGTCTGATCTGCTGGTCTCTTGAGGAGAGAAGACTTCCTCTCTTTCCCCTACTCCAATTCTTTGGTCCCTTTTCGCTTTTCCTCAACCCTTCTCTCTTTCCACTCTCTTGCGGAGAGAAGACTTTCTCTCTTTCCCCTACTCCAGATCTTTGGTCCCTTTTCGCTT
Source organism: Lissotriton helveticus (assembly GCF_964261635.1). Lineage (NCBI taxonomy): Eukaryota > Metazoa > Chordata > Amphibia > Caudata > Salamandridae > Lissotriton > Lissotriton helveticus. The sequence goes on from NC_136071.1 coordinate 903,274,942, forward strand.
TTCCTCAATCCTTCTCTCTTTCCACTACTAGGCTCGATTGTCCTTTTTCACTTTTCAAGTCAGTTTGGGGTCTGTAGTCTTCCTTCCATTCTCGAGGCCCCAGTCCTCTTTCGCTGTCAGTGCTCTTATGTTGTTGATCCTTTGTGTGTGGAGTGGCAGTGACTGTGACTTACGCGGCCGCCATTTTAAGGACAGGCGCGCCGCTTCCCCTTCCCTTCGTCTCCGCGGTCACACGTTTCTCTCCTGTGTGAGCTGGTGAGGCCACGTCGGGGGCAGGGATGGACGTACCTTTTCCGATGGTCGCTGAAGATCTCTCCGCTCCTCCTTTCCGCGGTGACCAGCCTGTGTCACAGGCACCGGGGCTGCCGCAGATAGTTCCTCCGGTTCCCCAGATTCACTGGCTCGCCTTGCACAGCAGAATAGATGTCGCCTGTCCTGCGGATCCTTCACAGTTGTTCCGCATCGGGTTGTTCGCCTCGGGAGGGTTCTGAAGGAGGAGGCACCTTGTTCACCGATCAGGTAACTGGTTCTCGCCGGCGTCTTACGTCTTCTGTGTTCCTTCAGGCTTTTAGTTTGCTCAGATCAGCTAGCTGTGGTTCCTCTTGGTATGGAGTCGCAATTTGGGGTTGTTCGGGGATTTAATCCAATTTTGGAGATCCCTAGCCCCGGAGCTCCACACTAGAGCTCCCTTACAGCGGCCATCTTACTAGGCTTTTTCTCATTATGTTCACCATTATGTTCTGAAAGGTCTGCAGCTTTCTGGTGAGTTTTTGTTGATCCCGGCATAGAGTGTGTTCCTGTGATCCTGCTTGCTTGTGACGAGGGAATGTATGACGGTTTGCCAGGTGTTGACTGAGAGCCATTTGAAAATCTTCTTCAGCATCTTCAGGGTATGGAAGCATGATGCAGTGTTGGCATTGACTCAGGAAATCATATTGAGTTTGCTGTGACTGGCAATTCTGAAGTTCTTGATGTAGGTGCTGGTCCTAGCTCTGCTGGCCACTCGGAGCCCCATGGTGAAATGCTGTTCCCGAAGAACACTGACACAGTCTTGTCAGTGTTCAGCTTCAAACAGTTGGTCTTCATCCAGTCGGCTATTTCAGTCATGCAGGCATTAAACTAAAGCCGGGTACTGGGCATCATGTCCACGAGGGAGAGAATGAGTTGCATGTCGTCCACAAAGGAGTGGACTAGGTGTTGTGAAAGCGGATGATGCTGGCTAGAGGGATCATGTATACATTGCAGAGGATCAGGCTCAGGCAGGATCCTTACAGAACTCCTCAGACGAGGTCCGAGGTGTATGGTGCCAGGCTGGCTGACTGGGTCCTTCCAGTCAGGAAAGAGCAAATCCATTGGAGTACGCGTCATGTAAATGTTGGATAAGGAGGGGGTGGGAGACACAGTGAAATGCTTTGGAGAGGTCCAAGAGGACGAGTGTTGCAGTATCTTCTCCATCCAGAGTCATACCGATAGCCTCTATAACAGCGATGAGGGCTGTTTCTGTGCTGTGGTTGGGTCTGAAACCAGATTAAGCAGTGTTGAGGAGATGGGGGGTCATTAAGTAAGATGATTTTCTCTAAGAGATTTGCTGGAAATGGTAGCAGGGAGATTATTCTGTAGTTGGTGAGGGATGAAGGAGGGTTTCTTCAGCAATGGCAAGGACAATGTGTGTTTCCAAGCATCTGGGAAGGTTGCAGAAGAGGTGGAGACATTCAGAATGGGTGTGCACATGGCGCTGATGGGTTGCAGTCCTCTGGAGTAGACGTGGTAGGGGCTGGGGTCTGACAGGGCCCAAGAGGATGGACTTTATGGTGGTAGCAGTTTCCCCTGGAGTGATGGCAGGCCATGTGGTTTGCAATGGTTCTCTGGATAAGATCAGGGGGCGTATGGCGAGGTGTGTCAGATCTGATTGCGGGTTGAAGTTGCTGTAAACTGTGGTGATTTTATTGCTGAAGGATTGGGAGAGATTGCTGCAGAGGTCCTGTAGGGGATGATCGAGTTGGAGGAGGCCGCCGGTGAGGTGAAATCTATGAACATTTTTTTTAGCTTGCCTAAAAATACTTAAAAAAAGAGGCCCATCCATGCTCAAAATTCCATTTTTTTTCTTCTTTTCATCCTGTGTGTCACTTCATATCTTAAGATTTTAAAATTAGACATTTGTAATTAGGGACTTTATCAAAGCCGAAGAAGGGTGTTCTCAGTCTTCCATCATGATGCATAGAAGTTTTTGGAGGGGCAACAAGCTCCACGTCTAATAATTTTGTTTTGAAATGAGCTGCCAGAATGCCCGATCATGCAAAATACTTTGCTGAATGAATAAGCTACAGAAAAAAAATATATAATGTTGGGGAGTTGCAATCAACCTCCATGGATTATTACCAGAATATAGTGAAAGAAATACAGTCCTACAAAAATACTGTATCCTAAATATGGGTTTTCAAATAATATAAAAGCTAAGTGTATATATAATAAATATAAATTCCCTATGCTTACCTCCAAATATACATACCTGGAAGATGTGCATGTAGCTTAGTATTTATATCTTCAAGGTACAAGGATGTGAAGCTATATCATATCTATACTTGTCTATATACACCTATCTTCACAATATTTAGGTTGTCAATATTTTGGCCACAATATGTTTGCAAGACAATATTTCTGTTCTTGATATCCTAACATACAGCGAGCTCTAGAGTTCATGAAATTTTTCTTAGCTAATTTATAAGATATTAAAAAAGGGCCCACCTTTCGTTTGCATCCTATTTACGTAGGCTAATGTACTTGTTTACGTAGCTGTTCTGTATAAATTATTGAATTGAGTTTTAACTCATGCTGTGGTGCTTTTTTGTATTTCACTGAACAGTACGATTGATGCATTCTGCACTTTCCAGTTTTTATTTAGGACATAGGCTAAATACGTGTTTTTACCTAAATATTGATTTATCTTTTTCTTTTTTACTTTTTCTGTACCAAAATATAAGATACTTTAAATCAAGCAATGGATAAATTCCGTTCTCCCTCCCGCAAATGCTTCTTTTTCAGTTCACCCCCCGTTATTTAATCTATAAAACATTAAAAGCAGTAAACGAAAATATTGTTCCATGAAACAATAAATAATCAATTTCTTGAAATATTTCCTTACATATGAACTAGTCAGATATTTTACAACACTATGAAATTACTAATGTGTTATATTCGTTAGACCAATTGTGAGAGTCTGAAACACCTTAAATAAATATCTCTACCCTGTGGAAGAATAACAATTTCGTAGGCGTTCTCTGTTTCTATAACTCGTATCTGGACAGAAGAGAACTGTTTTCATCAGAACATTCAACCTACTGCCCTGAAAAGTAAAAGATTCTAGAACAGCTTTGTCAGGTACTATGTTTCCCAGGGCTGGCATATTCTGTTGTTTGTCTGTTTTACTCACAGACAAAAGTATTGAGTCAAGGCGTAATGATATATGGGTCGTTGTTGTACTGCAGCATATCTCAGCTACCAAAAACCACCCCCCTGGTTGATATTGACCATTAAGGAGACAATAAAATATATCATTTTGATATTGTACAGGTCCCTGTCTTACAATATACTATAATTAATGCAATTAACTGCATCCAGCCTGAGTCTTGTATCACACATCAAACCTGATAGGTTGCATGTATCTGTGGTTAGCATTTGTCCTATTTTCCAATATTGTACTATACTGCAGATATTTCATACCTTTCAAAACAGATGTGATACTTACTGTATACACCAAATACGTTTTTCAGATCTGCACCTTGCAAATAACATTAAAAAAAAAAATACGTGAAAAGAGTGTATTTTATAGTAGATTCTTCTGTGAAGGTTCCATAATGTTATATTTGAATTTGACAGAAAGTGGTTGTGAAAATGTGCTTTAGAAGTCAAAAACAGGTGATCAATCAGACAAAGTTCACTTCAGGAATAAGGAATGACATTCCTTTTCAGTAACTGAAACGCATTTTGGGGAATAGCTATGTTCCTACCCCCGTCTTGGCAAAAGGCACCTGGTCGTGTATGCTGGACTTACACACTGAATATGCCTATTTGCTGGGACTTTAAGTGGGATGAAAAACTGGGGGGCGGTGGCTTCTAAAAGGGATGTGGCCTATGTGGCTAAGGGTATGGCTTAAACATGTACACTAAAAATCTGTACTTCACATAGTGTGCCTCTTGACTTGTATTTTGCTGCTTCTCTGTACGTTCTGGTAATGCATTCAGATATATGACACACCAACTGACATACATTTAAAAGAGGCTAGTACTATTGGATTTGCCAATGGTTGTTAGCTGTATAAGATAAATGAGTAACAATGATTTTGTTGTGCATAATATTTAAAATATTTATTTCAATTCTGAAATTCTGATACTATGAATTCAACATTGCTGAAGTCGGTCTGTTGAAGGCCTTCTGAGTGTCTCCATCACTCCTGTTTGTCCCATCACACCACATTCCTATGCAGTCTATGTTAAACACTCATGCACCTTTTCTCCTCATATTTTTATGAAATCCTCTATTTGCATATATCACACTTCCCTCTTTCCTCTTCAGCACCGTCTTTTCAATTTCCCCCAGTTTGTACTTCCTTGAATCTCCTTCACTTCACTTCACTTCACCAACACCAAACACTCAACGCACTCACTCACTCACCTGTAATCAATGCATTTTCTTTTATTTACACCTTGTCATTATCTTGGACATTGTTTATCTCATTCACATATATTTGCATAGAATCACACTTGCAACTGGCATACGTGACCATTTCTCTTTGGACTCGGCACAGAGGTGAAGGACTGTATGAACAGTAATCTCTATACCTTTTTGATGTTGTAAAAACCACTGTGAGTAACTCTCCCTGACTTCAACCTCAACTGCCGAACTCTCAATTGCAGTCCATTATAAACACATGGATGTGACTCGGTTCAAAGTTTGCACTATACAAGAGTAGTAGGCTTCACAAAACAAAACTAAAGAAACACAACTCGCTCTTATTGTTTTGGGGATGGTTCACTACAAATGTCTAGGATCTTTACTTGCTTAGTGACTAATCGTATCTTTTTTTAGGGCTCGCACTGCGACGCAATCGCGAAGCGATTGTCGCTGTGGAGCCCTATTGTAATCAGTTTTGCTTTCAAGGAGTTCAAGGGGAGACAAGAGACGTGCATGCGCCGCCTGCCGTAATCGGATCAGGTCACGCGCACGTTCACCATCTCCTGTCTCTCCTAGCTTGTACAGCACACAGGGACACACGCAGGTGGTCGCGCAGGGCCGTTTCAGATTTCAGCGTGTGTGTGCGCGCTTTTCTCCTTCACATCACGAGTACAGGCGATCTGCCGCCTCCTTTTCGGGCACCCTGAGTTTGCAAAGTCTGCATACTATTGCATGTACTAATTGTGAACAGCTTACCAACACCACGTGCCAATACATAAACACCCCTTTCCTTCTCAAACTACAGATGCGCCTTGTCCACGTGCACCCCCTTATCTTGGCAAAGGCACTGTGTCTGAAGCCGTTTTACTACGACTCTGGTTGCTTTTTCATATTTCTGCACCTAAACACGCGTTCAGCAGTACGTTTGCAACAAAAACAACTTTACTAAGTATTTGGACAGTTTAACCCCAACCACCCCACTCACAAGATCACGCGCACACACTCACAGCCCGTTTCCCCCACCTTAACCACCCCATTCACAAGCTCACACGCACACAACACCCCCCCACCCACCCACCCTACTTACAGCCTCACATGCACACACACAGCCACGCACGCACACCCCCTTACCCCACGATGTCTTCATCGGCATACTGCAGCATCTACGTCTGGATCACAGGAGCCCCCTAAATTCTGCCTCGCCGCCACTGTGCACGAGCCGCAGATCCAGGAACAGCGTATGCGCCAGCAGCCCTCGCGCTCCTATCCCCCCTCTGTCTCCTCCCCCGCCCGGATGTGGAGTACAGGTGCCGCGATGCTTTTTTGTGGGAGCTGGACGATTTTTACCCAGGAATATGCAATGTATGAAAACCCGGGGTCAAATCTACTCAATTTGACGACAGTGACATCAGCAATGAACACGGCTTAGGTTGCTGGTGGTTTAGCCGATCAGGGGCAGCTAAGGTAGGCAAGGGCAAGAAAAATTAAATATTCTCGTGGTATCAGGAAGCAAGACATGGGTGCAATGATAGAAGCATTGCACTAAAACTGACATTTCATTTCTTTGTATTGGATTTTTTATACTGCTAATACTAAACCGCCGTGCAAGCAAATACAAGTGGTACAAACTGTGAAAGGGGGAGTAGAAAAGTGCTGCAAAGTTCAGCTAGTGAGACGAGACAGCTGAGCGAAGATGTGAGAGGAAGCGAAAGTGAGACTGGACAAATCAAGGGTAGACGCATGAAAACCGGAAGAATGACGGGTCCGCGAGGGAACACAGGTGGTAGCAGTGAAAAGGCCTTAGGCCAGGGAGAGGTCAGACTTAAAATAGCAAGGACGATGAAACAGAGGGAACCAAAAAGAATATGCGAGTGAAACCAAAGTCGTCACAGGAAGCGAAAGAGTAGTCATACTGAAAACTGAGCAGAGGAGAGAACAGGCTGGGAGATAGGGGAGAGAGGAGAAGTTTTTTAACAACTTTATTTGAATGAGTTAATAATATTTATTTGAAAAGTTTTCATATAGTGCAAACATGACCGGTAAGGGGTTATTCGAGCACTGTACAAGGAAGCAGATAACGATGAGAAGGTAAAGGTAAATAGTACACATATAGGAAGTTAACCTGCGCAAATAAAAACAAAAGAGTAACCAACCTTGTGGTTTACTCAATAAAACTACAATCAATTCTATACGATAACAATGTTTCTAGAGTCAAAAATATGTAATAATAAAAAGCTTCACTTTTTTCCCCTATCAGATTAGATATAAAAACAATTCAGCTTGTTTTTTGTTAGGCACGGGGAGATTAAGGAATTTGCCCAGAATCACAGGAAGTTTAGCGTCATTTCCGATTTTCGAACCCAGTTCGGAGGTCGAGCGCCCAAGCCGTTGACAGAGTTTTCCCGGGAAACTCTTCATTCGTTTTATCAGTGGTCACTTCTCTGGTGCTTTGCCACTAGCATCTACCCCTCCCCCCTCTCTTTCTTTAACGTATTGCCTCTCCTTCTGACTCTGTCACTCCTCCTCAGTGATCGCAAAGGGGCCAGATTGCTTTTCCTCACAAACACACACATTAGTGCCACTTCAAAGAGTTTAGCAATGAGATGCTACTTTACTTTTCTCCTCTTTCCTTTAAGGAAAATTGTTTTCCCCGGGTAACGAAGTGCACCATTCCTGGAGGTACTACAAATACCTCGGGCAGGCTCTGGACAGAGAGAAAGAAAAAGGTTCAAAAGACAGCTTTATTCTGCATACATATTGACACCAATGGCGGATTTGTGAAATACTGCTAATTCAGCAAAGCTAATAGGATTCTCCCCAGGCCCCCTCTCTCTTTGGTCTATCTCTCACACAACCAAACACAATCCTACCACATTAATCCCCATCTGCATCCACCACTCTCCCCCCTCACATTTATTTCCATGCTGTCCCATATCCCTCCTTTTTCCACTCTCCCAGCTCTCTGCCGCTGCATCTCGCGATGCACTCTCAACATTCTCCTCTGTATTTCCTCCTCACTTTGTCCACTCCACTCCAAACAAAAACACATAGATTAAGGAAATTGTCATTTACAATGCCAATAGCTCTAAGTCTTGTTTTTTAACTGTCGCCTGCCCAAGATCCGGATGCAGGCATACCGAACCGGCACCTCCTCACCACTTCTTGTCAGCCAATAGCAACCCCCATGCCCAGCATACACAGAGAACTAAACTGCTATGGCACAGCACTACCAACTGCCTGCCTTCCTGCCCCTACACTTTTACCCCGCGGTGCAGCCACAGGACAGTGGCTACATTGCCTGTGTCTGCCCCGCAACACGTTGTTTCTGCCATGGAGGCTTCCCACAGCCGGGTGCAGTTAATAAATACAGGGACCCAAAGATATGTGTCATCGCAGAATAAGAACAGACGTGGTACAGGTAGGCTTTTTTTAATTTATTTATTAGTTTTCACTTTTATATAGCGCAAACTTTACCCGGAGCGCTTTAAATCAGCATGCTTATAACAAGCAAGACTAGCACTCTATATTACTGCCAACTTTGCTAACCATTCACAAACAATGTTTATATACCAACTGCAAATTAAAAAAAAAAAATTCATGCAAAGCATTGTCATTTACAATGCCAGTAACTCAAACTTTAATGCTGCGAGAACTATTGCATTGTAAATGCTTGTCTTATGTACAGCACTCTGATACCCTTTTCGGGTCATGTTCACGCTTTATAAACCTTTTCAAATAGGTACAAATATACAGTCTTAGGAATGGAAGAGTAAGTAAAACGTGAAATATGAACAGGTACTAAATCACTTGGATTACCTTAACGTGTTTAACTTTCATGGTTCAAAAACTGATCAGAGTTTATGCCTGTAAAGTTAAGGGCATGATTATAAGGCGACAAGCACCTGTTTTAATGTTAGCTTTCAGTTTCTACTGGGTCTGGGACCCAGCCCACTTAAAGCTGAGTTGTTTGCTTAAATCCATTTCCCCAGAGCATGGTACTGGTTTCTTAATCGCTGTGCATGTTTTCAATAGTCACATGGCTTGTACACCAATTAAATGATTAGGAAAAATGTTTACCCTCATCATAGCTTAATTTTAACGGTCGTGCTTCCTAAGAGACTTATACCTGCACTTCTCTCTTTGAACCTAAACTTTATGATTTACATCATATATTTGGTCATGGTATTTTAGGCCTCAGACCCCTCACAAGGCCCCAAATGGATTTTGGGTTGACGGGTAGCATGCTACTCTGCTCCTTGTACTTGGTTGGTAGGTTGTGTGTAGGTGTTAGTTGATATTGTTGTGCATAACACCCGGATAAGGACTGCATGTTCAGGTGCATTTGCAGCTGCACTCAAGTGCATAGTGGAGTAATGAGTCATGAGAGATGGAGACACTTAAGCCAATGCATATCATTGTTGTTTTTAGTTGGTATAGTGTGAATTTATACTGTGATCTGGGAGAAAAGAGTTGTAGCATTGTACATGCAGCCTGGAAATGTGCTCCTGTTGTAGTATGGCAAAAATGTATCTGTACTTGAGCATTGAGTGAAGTGTGGACGAGTGAGATGTACAGTCACATATTCTGATACCTTCAATTGTCTGTGTTTGTGTGTGAGAGAAAGAGACTAATACATGGCGAAAAATATTCGAAATGAAGTATGCTATGTGCCCATGCAAATCATCTCAAATATGGGCAGACATATCAAGCAATGAAAGAGATGAGCAAAAATGGTGTACTATTACTAATTTTGAAGGATTTCATATGTGCAACACAATGATTTGATGTGCTTAGAAAACAAATCCGTTCTGTGTAGAAGCAAGAGATTTAAGCACTTCAATACAAATTATTCGGTTATATTGTATTCGGAGAAATGTAATGTGTTTTACCAGTGGGCCCTAGGATAGGTTTCACGCAGGGCACATTGATTTTAATAGTAGCGGGTCGCTGTTGCCACTCGCAAGCATTTTTGGATTTCCCTTATGACAGTGCATGTGCTGTTGGAAAAATCTTTTATTTAAAAAAAAGCTTAAAACCGACTTAGAGCCCGCCCATTACTTACCATTACTTACTATTGGTTCACTTGGATGTCACTCTGGTTTCCTTACTTCTTGTTTGTCATCGCCTCCTGCCCAGTAGCGGCTCCTCGTGGGAGTGCTGCGGGCGGTGGGGCGGGGCGGGGCAGGGGAGGGGCAGGGTGGGGGGTAGTAAACTGACATTTTTTTCATTTTACAACCAGGTCTACTATCAGAAGCTGTTTGTACTAAAAAAATGAAGGCCGGGGCTTTGTAGGGAAATTGCAGTATTTTATGGAAATGTATATGCTAAAGTTAACTTAGTCAACGTAGATGTATGTGCAAATTCCGTGTCTGCTTTTAATATGTGCTATGAATTAATATGAACCTGTATCGCCACCCGGCCCTGGATAGCTATACCGAGTTGTTTCAGGTTTGAAATACCAGACTGGTAGTTCTTGAGATCGTCAAAGGAAAATTCTTTCTTTTATTGCGATTTTAAATATGCAAGAATAAAATATGCCATAATGAATATTAACATGTCTCCATGGCTGCATCTCATTGACAGCTTTCGTTACATTAGAGATGGATTTGGAGGGGTCCTGTGGGGCAGAGCATTTATGAAGCTTCAGTACCAATCTATGAATATCTGTGGTTTTGATGGTCTTCCTGTCCCTGATGTCTTTAAGGCGGAATGCTATTTTTCCATTCAACGTGGGACCCATCCTCTGTCGTCATTGGATAGCCAGGGAATGCCTGTTTCCAGCCTAGAGTAATTATAGAAAAATAGTTAGGTTTTATTTATATCCTTTCTGTTAAGTACACCCCCAAAACTCCCTAGAATCAATTTTATTAATGGCAGGTGCCTGCTAAGTTGTTACAAATGTGCACAAAAACTAGGAATAAGTGGCAAAAATGCTATTTGTGCCATTTCTGCATGAATGTTCACCAATCTCCGAAATTTGTATCCCATCTTAACCAGCTGCCTAAACCTGGTGGTAACAGAAAGTACAGAACAAAAAGATGTGCAATGTGCACTCATTTAAATTGACACTGGAGTGTCGTCCTTGTTGTTCAAGCGGAAGGGTCTAAATCACCTTGCAAAATATTGGGTTCCTAATGATTCTGGGGAATAATCAGGCATTCCTTTTTGTGGTGTGTTGCTGTGCAATGTGTAGCATAGTCTAAAGTTATTGTATTTGTTATACCTTTAACCTCAGGGATCACAAATGTTTTGTTTAGACAATCTAGATGCCAAATGTCGTCCTCGCTCCCTTTCTTTTTTTATTTGTTCTAGTACTGTTAGCTAATGTTGTCCATGGCTAGATTTTGTATCTTACTTTCTTCTAAAATCACCAGGGACTCTGGTTCTTCAAAAACATGATTGGGGGACTTTTTAAGGAGAAAAAAGGATTGTTATTTGGCCTCTTGAGACTAGCACGCACTTCTAGTAGGCTTCTTGAAGTGGTCAGCTGGACTATATATGGCATGTGAATTTATGCCAAAAATAATAGTAGATATATCTTGGCAGAGTTTAATTATTTGGTGAGTCAGAATATTGTGTAAGCCGATATTCTTACTTTGACAAACTGTGCAGGCAGGGTACGTAATACAACATAATATTCCAAGACACAAAAGGTTGGATCAAAAAATGAAAACTCTGATATGAATATGTACAGCCATCCCGCAGTCTTTTCCCCCGCAGGGAATCACAGCGCGGTAGTTACAACGACTGATTTGTGATTCCGCATACCATTACCCCGCAAGTCGGAACAACGACTTGCGGAGGGGGGCGCTGGATGTTGAAATAGTATAATTTACTGTTCCAACTCCAGTCTGTGCAGACACTAGGGAAGGTGTTGGATTTTAAATCCAACACTTCCCCCCTCCGCAAGTCGTTGTTCCAACTTGTGAAGTAATGGTATGCGGAATTGCAACGTGGTCATTGTAACGATCGTGTTGTGATTCCCTGCAGGGAAAAAGTTTTGTGGTAAACGTTGTTTACCCTCTGATATATTTTATGAGCAAATGATAGAGCAACATAGCTGCAGCCTACCTGATCTGCAGGGTGGACACTTTTCATCAGGAGCATGCTTCTCAAGCACATGCAAAAAGAGGCCAAAGATCCTGTCACTCTCATAATTATGTGAAAACAAAAAGTTATCATTCCCGTGTACTATTTCATTTGAACTACAACCTGTTTAACAGGAAGGCCAGATCCTGCTTAAGATCGTCTAGGATATGCCCCTTTGTTGTTGTCTAACAAGTGTCCACACTTAAAAGAATTGTGGTAAACTGAAATCTACCTGACTGACTTTGAACTTCAGCAGTGTGCCTTCTGTTTGTATGTTTGCACAGATATAAGCTAACCAAGATAGCAACTTAAATCCGCCATATTTAGCACTGTCCACCGCGGTGTTAGAGGCTTCTCCACTTCAGTTGCTTTATCTCTCATGGGAGGAGCAACATCGGCTAAACATTTTAATGGAAGTTCCATCAAAATCTATCGGTGCTGCAGAAATTCTTTAACTTTTTCTCCTCTGCAGCCTATGTGCCTCCTTGTTCAAATAAAGGTGCTTATAATCAGTGCCTGCCCTCCTAGAGGTGTGGGGGTACCTGCACAAAGTGTATGAGCATGCATCAACCCAGGACATGGCACAATATGATTCAGAGGCCTTAGATAAAGTTTCATTTCTCATTCAATTTATTCTTTCATCACCATTATAAAATATTCCATCTCACACAAAGCCTTTCATTAAATCAAAACTCCACCATAACAATGTATTTCAAATGCTGACGATGTTCTTCTGTGGTTCATAGGTGTACACGATCATTCCAGACGTCATTTGGAGCAAAAGTATTAAAAAGTTATCTCACTTCAACTACAAATATACATCGTTACTGTTGATATTTCCAATTCCTACTAACCAGGTTTTCAGCCATTTCATAGCACCAAAACTGTTACCCTGTAGGTGCTGACAACCTTCTCAGAGTGACTATTAGGAGGAACAACAGTCTGCTTGTGCTGCCAGATATCTCTGTAGCTTTTGACACTGTGGACCATGAGGTACTCCTATCTATTTTATTAGCTCCCATGTGTTGTGATGGAGAGGTCCGGGTGACAGAGTGTTCCAACCTCTCACTGTTACTACTTAACTTATAAAGCTATTAGGAGCCTTTGGTAGAGCTAGTGGTTGAGTGTTGGGTGTCCAGCCATGAGTATGTGGATGACAGTCAACTCTATTTCGAAATCTTTATGCACCAATGTTCTGCTCCTGAAAAGCCGCTTATAGGCTATTGAAATTTGAATGATAAGAGATTGTCTTAAGCTTACCTAGAGTAAGACAAATGTGTTTTTCTTTTTCCTTATGGTCAGAATAATCCTCACTTCACTTTTGGGTCCTTCCACTCACTTTGAATAGTGCCACACTTTTTTTCTGGAGTCAAAGTTTTCTACGGGGACTCATACTGCCAAAAGGCCATGTCTTCTTATTTTCAATTCCAATTCTTCCTCCTTTAGCAACTTAAATCCTTTTGCACAGCCGTTCAAAACTCCAGGTTGATCATTGGTTATTGTATCATATCAATGGGGAATTTAGGCCTAGTTTGGGTGGCAAAATGTTATCTTCTCCCACTTAAGGCTGTCTTTCACTCATCAGCGAGGCTAATATTAGGTGCATGAAATGTCAACTCATTGCCTCCATTCTTAAAGCTTTACTCTTGCTGGCAGCTGAGGCGCAAATTCACCTTAAGCCTGCTTGCCTTACATATAATCCTCTAACCATTTGTCAAAGCAAAACAAGGAGATCTCTGGAGATTACGCAAGCCTCTTCTTAGGCTTAAGTTCATTGACCACAAAATCTCACATGACTAATCAAGATTCCTCCTCAGCTATGCCCAAGCTCTTGGACTCTTTATTACCTTCTTTCGGACCTGCTCTTACTCCATTCTATTTAAGCATGTTGCCTTGCTAAATTCGATTCAAATCCACTTCAGTCTAATTCTATTCGTTTTTTTACAAATTTGATTGCTTCATTTTAAATTGGTATATATATATATATATATATATATATATATATATATATATATATATTCTCACTCCTGTTCGCACCAATAACGACGGGGCTCTGGCGGTGGGTGCCGCAACACGGTTGGTGCACCGTGTAATATTTCTGCTCCAAGTCTCCTCTCCCAGCCGAGAAAGAAGTAGCAGCACTCGCGGGGTATGTTACAGTGTTTCCTTTATTGTTCCTTTACAGACGCGTTTCGGATCAAGCCCTTTATCAATGTGACAACAAGAGTGTTGCACAGGAACCGTTTTTAAGCGCAATGCGTGATTACAAGAGGAAACTGAAAAAGGACTACCCGCTCACAATCTGCGGGCGCCATATTGGAATGTGCAAAACAAGCAAAACATTTTGTACTTATTCGGCAGGCAGAATTACATTACATTTGTAGTTTTAAACTTGGTAAAATTAATACATTTAGCCGTGAATCGGCTAACCAAATACATAACCATTTCCATGTTGTTTCCTAAAGAGTAAAAATTAGTAACAACGTGTACAGCTTAATAGCATACATGTTATCCTTTCACGATTCTTAATACGATTTATCACATACTGAGTATGCACGTCTTGACTCTTTACTCTGCCATTAGTGAAATGATGTAATGTTGCCTGGTGAATAGAACATTCCTTTACTATCTTGCCGTGGATTGGCTTGGGCGGCTCCTATCACTAGAAGCCGCCAAGTTATACCCGAGGACCCCTCAGGTTAAGACAGATTCCTCAAGAATTAATTTAGTTGGCCTTGGCATTCATGTAGTCTATTTATTTACCCAGGTGGATGGCCAGTTCTTCCCCACTATTTAAGCCCATTGGAATTTTCGTTTGCAGGTCAATAATGTAGCGTGATTCAAGACGCCTCAATTTCAACAACCGGTTGCCACCCCTTTCATGCTCTGGTACCTGGTCCACCCCAAAATACTGTAACAGATCCCTGTTGCTTCGGTGTTTGATCGCAAAATGCTTGGCTACAGGTGATGTCATGTCCTTATTGGCTATAGCCCGCATATGTTCAAGGATTCTCAATTTCACACTTTTTATGGTGCTCCTTATATATTTTAAATTACAGGGGCACGTTAGACAATACACCACATAGGGTGTCTGGCAAGTGATGAAGGAGCCAATGTTTTTCCTCTTCTTCACACCTGGAAGTTCAAAGCCCAAGACCCTTTTGCTGTATGCACAGGCCTTGCACTTGCCACAGAGAAAAAACCCTTTCATCTCTGCTAAGGTGTTTGTCTTTGTTGTAGGGGCGTCTAGATGACTATGCACCAGTAAATCTTTGATGGATTTTGTTCTCCTAAAGGTTACCAGCGGATTTCTTGGGATGTCTGTACCAATGATAGGGTCTGTCTTTAGGATGTGCCAATTTCGGCGCAATATTCCTTTCAACCTATTGGCATTATTTGAAAAGGTTGTTATTAAACGGAACTTTCCCTCATCTGATTTGCTTTCTTTGTGATTTACTTTTTCTTTTAACAGTTCAGTTCTTTGAATCCCTGATACTCATTTCAGTGTTTGATTCAAGAGTGTCGGACTATAACCTCTTTGCATGAACCTATCTATGCTTTCCTTCGCTGCAATTTCGAAGTCTTCCTCTCGTGAGCAGTTGCGTTTGAGGCGCAATAGCTCCCCGTAGGGGATACTTCGTTTTAGGTTCACCGGATGTCCGCTCTCCGCGTGCAGAACGCTGTTTCCAGCGGTTGGTTTGCGGTACAGGGATGTTATTACCTGGTTATCAATGATAGTTACCCAGAGGTCAAGATAGCTCGCTGCCACTGAGCTTACCTCCCCAGTAAATTTCAAATTGACATTATTGTTGTTTAAGTGGGAAATGTAGTCTCTGGCACTCTGTTCTGACCCCCTCCACACCAGGAAGAGGTCGTCTATATATCTGTACCATTTGACCACATTACCAGTCCAGGCCCTGTTCCCCTCGGACCAGGCCACCTGCTCCTCCCACCAGCCTACAAATAAATTCGCATAGCTGGGAGCGAAGCAGGTGCCCATCGCGGTCCCGGATGGGTTCATGCAAAGAGGTTATAGTCCGACACTCTTGAATCAAACACTGAAACGAGTATCAGGGATTCAAAGAACTGAACTGTTAAAAGAAAAAGTAAATCACAAAGAAAGCAAATCAGATGAGGGAAAGTTCAGTTTAATACCAACCTTTTCAAATAATGCCAATAGGTTGAAAGGAATATTGCGCCGAAATTGGCACATCCTAAAGACAGACCCTATCATTGGTACAGACATCCCAAGAAATCCGCTGGTAACCTTTAGGAGAACAAAATCCATCAAAGATTTACTGGTGCATAGTCATCTAGACGCCCCTACAACAAGGACAAACACCTTAGCAGAGATGAAAGGGTTTTTTCCCTGTGGCAAGTGCAAGGCCTGTGCATACAGCAAAATGGTCTTGGGCTTTGAACTTCCAGGTGTGAAGAAGAGGAAAAACATCAGCTCCTTCATCACTTGCCAGACACCTTATGTGGTGTATTGTCTAACGTGCCCCTGTAATTTAAAATATATAGGGAGCACCATAAAAAGTGTGAAATTGAGAATCCTTGAACATATGCGGGCTATAGCCAATAAGGACATGACATCACCTGTAGCCAAGCATTTTGCGATCAAACACCGAAGCAACAGGGATCTGTTACAGTATTTTGGGGTGGACCAGGTACCAGAGCATGAAAGGGGTGGCAACCGGTTGTTGAAATTGAGGCGTCTTGAATCACGCTACATTATTGACCTGCAAACGAAAATTCCAATGGGCTTAAATAGTGGGGAAGAACTGGCCATCCACCTGGGTAAATAAATAGACTACATGAATGCCAAGGCCAACTAAATTAATTCTTGAGGAATCTGACTTAACCTGAGGGGTCCTCGGGTATAACTTGGCGGCTTCTAGTGATAGGAGCCGCCCAAGCCGATCCACGGCAAGATAGTAAAGGAATGTTCTATTCACCAGGCAACATTACATCATTTCACTAATGGCAGAGTAAAGAGTCAAGACGTCCATACTCAGTATGTGATAAATCGCATTAAGAATCGTGAAAGGATAACATGTATGCTATTAAGCTGTACACGTTTTTACAAATTTTTACTCTTTAGGAAACAACATGGAAATGGTTATGTATTTGGTTAGCCGATTCACGGCTAAATGTATTAATTTTACCAAGTTTAAAACTACAAATGTAATGTAATTCTGCCTGCCGAAAAAGTACAAAATGTTTTGCTTGTTTTGCACGTTCCAATATGGCGCCCGCAGATTGTGAGCGGGTAGTCCTTTTTCAGTTTCCTCTTGTAATCACGCATTGCACTTAAAAACGGTTCCTGTGCAACACTCTTGTTATCACATTGATAAAGGGCTTGACCCAAAACGCGTCTGTAAAGGAACAATAAAGGAAACACTGTAACATACCCCGCGAGTGCTGCTACTTCTTTCTCGGCTGGGAGAGGAGACTTGGAGCAGAAATATATATATATATATATATATATATATATATATATATATATATATATATATATATATATATATATATATATATATATATAATTGTCCAGGTTACCCCTATGTGGCCGACACACCCGGGACTGCTCCTCATCAAAATCAGGTTAGCAGGCAAACTCCCCGCACTTTTAGCCGACGCGTTTCGGTTTGTGAAACCCTTCTTCATAGGCAATTCGGAAATGAGAGCAGGCAAACCATCCACTGGTGTATTCCTTCTTTTATTTCAATCAAGCATGTTAATCACCCCCAAAGCATTCTGGGCCCAGTAGTACGAAATCTGCTTCACAAATGTGCGCCGTCAGGATTTTCCTTTTCCTCATTTATACAATCATTGAGGGATATAGTTCTGCAAAAAACAATCAAGAGGGCGTCTCCCGTTCCACTCAAACTGTCCTCTGTCTTGACAGCAAGCGAACCCGTAATGCTGCGGTGGTGGGATTCCCAGCAACACAAGCCACGAAGGGAATCCCACCGTGCGCCAATTCATCCAAAGGCGCGTGGACCCCCGCAGCATTAATGGTGATGCCAGGCCGTGACCAAGGGCGGGTCACTAGTATTATTGTCCAGGTTACCCCTATGTGGCCGACACACCCGTGACTGCTCCTCATCAAAATCAGGTTAGCAGGCAAACTCCCCGCACTTCTAGCCGACGCGTTTCGGATTGTGAAACCCTTCTTCATAGGCAATTCGGAAATGACTGCAGGCAAACCATCCACTGGTGTATTCCTTCTTTTATTTTTATCAAGCATGTTAATCACCCCCAAAGCATTCTGAGACCAGTAGTACAAAATCTGCTTCACAAATGTGCGCCATCAGGATTTTCCTTTTCCTCATTTATACAATCATTGAGGGATATAGTCCTGCATAAAACAATCAAGAGGGCGTCTTCCGTTCCACTCAAACTGTCCTCTGTCTTGACAGCAAGCGAACCCATAATGCTGCGGCGGTGGGATTCCCAGCAACACAAGCCATGAAGGGCATACCACACCGTGCGCCAATTCATCCAAAGGCGCGTGGACCACCCCAGCATTAATAGTGATGCGGGGCCGTATATATATATATATATTTATTCTTCGAACAGCAGGCACTCCTTCAGCTTGCAAATGAAAGGCACACACGGAGTTCTTGATTAAAGCTACGGATGCTTTATTCGGTGCTCAGCCTTCTCCCCCCTATCGACAGACGCGTTTCGCCTCGCGAATATATATATATATATATATTTTTTTTCATATCAAGTGGTCTGGCAGAGTTCCATACATAAAAGGAAAAACAAAGAAAGAAATTATGTGGGGTGGAAAATTGACAGAGCTGAAGATATCCAATCTACCATATTTTGGTTGATTTACTATTCCTGTTCTCCTAAAAATCCAGATGCCTTTACTTACAGCTCTGAAAAATGACTAACTTTTGTCAAAACAATAGTGGCATATTACATATTTTGCATCACCTAAGTTATTGTCAGTCAGTACAATTGCCAATGTAAGAAGTGCACATTTGTATTGTATTCTTTTAAAATAACTTTATTATTAGCAATCGTAAAACAGATACAAATGTGAACAATCTGTGGACTGTATATTGACAAATCGCGCAGTAGACCGTAAGAGAGAGATTAGCCAATGTTTTCAATAACAAAGTCCAATAAAATAACTGCACATCCCTTCTTTGCAGAAGTAACTACTCCTCTTACCCAATCCCCTCTTACGCACTCTTAAGAACATGCTATAAAAATAAAGAATAGCAACAGGAAAACCCAACCTCCTAACGAAGTTAAGTTCGAGTTAGGATAATGCAGACCAAAAGCTTTGCAACAGCAATGCAAAACAAAAGAAGTAACACCTGACGTTCTGTCAGAGCTCGATGATTCTTACAATGCATTAAGCCATATAGATCAGTTTGATTGGAAAATTCAACAGGACTCAATAATAGACGCAAACAGATAATTGATACATTTGATTGTTGTGTTGAAGATTCAAAATTCATTGTTACAAGCAGTTGTTTAAGAAGTTCAGTTTAGAATATCATAGCTTGCATAAAAATGCCAAACATTTAAGCAGACTTTCTTTAGATGGTTATAGTCAGAATCAATTACAGAATTACAGAATCCTATCACCATTAAGGCAGAAGGATAGTTCGTTATCTAACAGCTCAGGTCCTGTGGAGATAGAGAAAAGATCCAAAATTAAAGTCCATTATGGCAAAATCCATTAGCATGAACAAGGAAATAAAGGTATGATAAATGGAAATTGTTCTACAAAGAAAGTTCAGTCCATCAGCTACAGATAGGCGTTCGTTAAGAAGCAAAAATCAAATGCATTGCCCCTCTTTTGGGGTTTCTTCTTTTATAAAGTTTTTAAGATTATCCCAATCAGGTGGCATCACACCACCATTGAAAGGCTATCACATGTCCATATTCACATGGTGTC
This sequence comes from Lissotriton helveticus, assembly GCF_964261635.1. Taxonomy (NCBI): domain Eukaryota; kingdom Metazoa; phylum Chordata; class Amphibia; order Caudata; family Salamandridae; genus Lissotriton; species Lissotriton helveticus. The sequence goes on from NC_136071.1 coordinate 903,294,630, forward strand.
ACCTAGGACACTTGCAACAATAAGACGTTTTCTGATGCTAGTCATGAGTAACGAAAGATTTGAAAGTCCTCATTGACCTAACATTGGTGAAAATGAAACAAAAAGTTGCATTCTGAAGTAACAGCTGTAATCCTGTTCCCACAGGAACATTTTACTGTGAATGATGAAGAAACATTCAATAATATTGAGGTGTACACATCTACAGAACAATAAAGCAACATTTGACTAGCAGAAAATGAACCATTCAACTAAATCAGAGGAAAGGTCAGCATTATAAAAAAAATCTCAAAAAGGCCTTTAAGTTAGCATCACATGTATAAATGAAATGAGCTTTAAACCAATATCTCATATAGTGAAATCAAATCACTTCAATTAAGGAATATATAGAACTTTCACAAATCATTATTATTGCATGAAAATAGCTAACGCTAGAAATACCATACTAACACAATATTTCGCAACATTCCTATAAGTGCATTTTTTTCTAAACTCTTATTAAAAAATCATTTTTGCATTTTCATAAACTATAATAGTTCTTGTATCATTATGTAAAATTTCAAGCATGTACTTCACATCTACTTTTTTGCACCACCTTTTCTAACTAGTGCATTCTCAGCAAAAATGCCCTTAAAACACTAAGCCACTTCACTTTACATCAAAGTTCCCATCAGTATATGTTAATAAGCAACATATGCATTCAAGATATATTAGGGCAAATCGTTTATATGCTTGTAAATATGTTTTCTTCATCTTCGCGCTTTAAAGCACGATTTTGCTGCGCTCCTACTACACTTGTCACCTTTTCTTGTGTCCAACGTGTACAAAGTGTACTTTCAGCTTTTCGTCTTTTTAGTTCACAAATATGATGTGTATTATGATTTTTATAAATTGTGCTGCACCACCCTCAAATGGATCTCATCATTCCACACACAGGACGCACCCAGAGAGTTCTCCTTCCACCCCTCACCTCGGAACCCAAAAGCATCCTGTGCTGCAACCCTCAAACCCACCCTGTTCAACACCTACATAACACCACTATTCTACATCATCCGAAATCCACAGCCTCAACATCATATATGACATCACCCAGCTCATCATCTTGCTCTCGAAATACCTCTCCACCACCAGAACCAACTTCCTCAACTGCATGACGAGTGTCGTTGACTGGATGAAGACCATTTGCCTGAAGCTCAACACTGACAAGACGGAAGTGCTGATATTTGGGAACAACACCTCTCCATGGAATGATAAATGGTGGCCCACTGAACTCAGACCCACTGCGACAAATAATTCCTGCAACCTCGGCATCATCCTGGAAAGCAAACTCACCATGTAGCACCAGACCAACGCAGTCTCCTCCTTCAGCTTCCACACTCTCCACATGCTCCGAAAGATTTTCAGATGGCTCCCTGTCAGCACCAGAAAGACCATCACTCAATCCCTGGTCACCAGGCAACTGGACTACAGTAACACACTTTACACTGGAATCACCACATAGCTCCTGCGGAAACTCCAAACGATACAGAGCTCAGTTGCCAGATTCCTCCTCAACATTCCCAAATGGACACACATCACCTCCCACCCCAGTAACCTCCACTGGCTCTCTGTCCAGAAAAGATGAAAATTCACAATACTAACACCAGCCTACAAAGCCCTCCACGACAAGGGGCCAACATGCATCAACCACTGACTGAAATTCCACGAACCCTCCAGCCACCTGCGCTCTTCCTCTTTCACCCTTGCTCACACTCCCGCTTCAACAAAAGCTACAGCGGAGGTTGGTCATTCTCCTATCTCGCCGCAAAGTCCTGGAATGACATCCCCTGCACCTCTGAACTTCTCCCTCTCTCTCAGAATTCAGGAAGGGACTCAAGACCTGTCTCTTCAACTGAATACATTGAGAATACAGTGCCTGGATACCCTCTTGGGTGATTAGCCAAGCTCCATAAATCCTGACTGATTAGTTGACTATTTGATTGAGTGTGAGGAAAGAGGGTCTTTCGCACAGGATGGCTGGGAGGAGCTGTGCCCTGCACTTCAAAAGCTACTGTCTGCAGGAACCTGACATCAGGCCTGCCTTTGCCTGTGTCATCCTAGACAGTTTTGAACCAGGACCAGGGGAAGAACATTCCAGAATCAGTTTTTTGGGTAGTTCAAGGAATTCTCCCATACAAGGAAAAGCATCAGGTATACAAATGGGACCTTCAGAACCTCTTATCAGAACACACCTGGAGCCGTGGAAGATTTAGAAGAAAGACTGCCCTGCTGTGTGTGGAATTAGGTCTGCCCTTCTGACTGAAGAAGGACTGGACCTGCTTGACTTAAATCCATACTACCCAGACTGACTCCAACGGACATTTGGCTGACCTCCAGTGTGAACTACCGGGGCACAACTACCTTCCAGGTGGCTACTGGCAACTGCCTAGCTAACTAGCACTAACTGGACCTGCCTGAGCCCTGCTTTTGATCTCTGCTGGAGTGACTCATGATCATCAAGTGGTGCCCCCAGGTCCTTGACCCTTACTGGCATCAGTAAAAACTCCTCCTGAAGAAAAGGTGAAGTTACAGATGTTTTGGGCTCCTCGTGACGGCAAAGTGACCACTTTGTGAAGAGAATCGACTACCCATTTTGGCTTGTTCACCCCCATTGCGTGTGCACTCTGGTACTGATGGGAGCTGACTCTGACTGTGCCTTGAGCCCTGCTAGTCAGGCCCAGGGCCAGTGCAATGTTAAACACACACAAACAGGAATTGAGGTACACTCATAATTGACACGACCTCCTACCCTATAAGTGCCTAGAAGATAATAGGACGAGAGGATGACAACTGCCTATAAGTCCCTAGTATATAATAGGGCCTAGCAGTTTAGAGGCCAGCAGCCTTTATTGCACTTCCATGCATGCACTGCTGAGAGCCTAAGGTAATTTTAAAAGTAGCCCTGAGTTACAGCACTGCTTTTAAAAAGTAAATTCACTTCAAACTCGACTTTGGTGACAGGGGCCCATTAAAAGTGCTAATCTACATTATTTTTACATACATAACTTTTAATGGGCTTTATATGGTTTGTCATCCTATAGGGATATGTAATTTTGATGTGTTTGTGGGGAGGAGATACCATATGCGGGTAGTTTGATGTGGGGATGTTACCTGCAATACAAAACTGAATAAAGTTGATTATTAAAACAACAAAAAAAAGGTTCTTGAGTGCCCAAAAAGAATGGAAACCATACAGCGTGATTGGTGACTGGATTGAATTGATATGAACATGTGAGTTCTGCTTCCTGCAGACTGCATTGTGTTCTGTGGCCAGCCATCTGAATTTCTGAACTTTTTAACAACATACAAATCCCTTCACCAGCAGGGTGTGAACAACGGAAAACTGAGAATCAGCTCCTATGTCAAGGGAAGGACTTTGAGGTCCATTTGTAAGGGCTGGCTGCAGGTCACAAGGTTTAAGATTTGATTTGATTTGATTTGATTATCAGACTCATAGAGCGCAACGAATGCCCAAGGGCGTCTTGGCGCTAAAAATGACTGAAGACTGCTGCAGAGTGAGAGGGGAGGTGTATCAAAACATCGTGAATTAGTTGAACTAAATTACTTCGAGAAAAGCCAGGTCTTTAAAGACTTTCGGAAAGATAGCAATAAAGAGCTATTTTTTTTATTGCTATCAGTATCTGATTCCAGATCTTTGCTGTATGCAAAACAAAGCTTCTCCCCCCCATCTAAGCTGATTAAATCTGGGGGTTCTAAGAAACATGGCGCTACTAGACCTAAGGGTCCTCTGTGGATCATATTGTCTTAAGTTTTGCTTAAAAAAAAACTGGGGCCCTGAACCATGCAAGGCCTTATAAGCCAGGCATGCTGACTTAAACTGGCTTCTCTTTTCCATTGTTACCCAATGGAGACTATTCAGTCTGTGAGCCACCGCCTCGAATCTGGGTATATCCAAGACATGCCTGGCCGCCGCATTCTGTAGGCGTTGGAGCTTTAGTAGTAGCTGTTTTTGAAGCCCTGCATACAGAGCATTTCCGTAGTCCAATTTAGAAAGTGCAAGCATTGTTACTAGAGTTTTCCTGGTGCCCAAGGGGACAAATGGCAATAGCTTTCTTATCAATTTAAGAGTGTACCGTATTGATGAAGAGAGTTTGGTGATCTGGGCCTTGAAGTTTAGTTTGGAGTCAAACACAAACCCCAGGTTCCGAACACTATCCACTGGTGATGGACAGCAACCCAAACTATCAGGCCACCAGTCCGGAGACCAGATGTTGTGTTCAGCCCCCAGCAACAGAACCTCTGACTTATCGCCATTTAATTTTAGGCAATTTGCCTGCATCCAAAGACTGACCTGGCACATGCAAAGCCTAAACCTCTCTGCTGTCTCGCCTGTGTTATTCGAGATGGACACCACAGGGTAAGACTGAGGAGGAAATATACCAGGACATTGAGAATTGATGGTGGAATGAGCTTCTTTGAGAATGAAGGTATCAAGCTGGGATTTACTTAAGGGCATGCTTAAAACCTGGCTCTTTTAGAATGTCTGATGGGTTCGAGCTTGGGTCTTTTGCCCATTCTGTTGGTCTTGTGATGGTGCCAGATACGTCTGGATTATGTTGGCACATAAATTCCTATGTGTAAATTCTCCAAAGACTGCCATGAAGGAAGTGCCATTCTTCCGTCAGAAGGTAAGACTGGAGTCTGTACATACAGAAGATCTGCCTCCACAATTTTAGGCACACTACATTCCTCCACAACATCCCACTGGTGCACATTTCTCGTTTTAGTGCCTCCATTTCATCCACCGACTCCGGTATTAATGACATTTCTACAAGGCTTTTTAATACCAAAATGTCTCTCTTGCCATGATCGAGGCTGCCACTTTCATGGGGAAACTTACCACTGCCATGGCACTCCTGCTGTGGCATTGAGGGCACCCACGCCAGACTGGCAGATGTAAATGTCATAGCTTATTTATAAAGCAGCCTGCAAGACCAAACGCGACAGAAATCCTCGGAAAAGAAAAATGCTTCTTTTCGCTGCATCTGAGTGCAGTTCGAAGATAGCTGAAAATTGTACTTAAATGCAGTACTGTATAAAGCGTCCACTGGTAACCTGCTGATATGTAAAAATCTAAACAATGTGAAGACGGAAGATAATGCCTCGGGTAAATGCCAGCTGTGGTGAAGATAGGCCTCTGGTGTTATTATATATCCCAGTGATTGACAAATTAATGCAACTCGAGATAAAAGCCAGCATGCAGTTCAATAATGTTCCATCTCCTGATTAATGAAGGGCCTTTAAGGATCCTTGGAAGGTTACGATGAACGAATAACTTGGTGCGGTGTGAAAAAAAAACGAAATTGCCTTTAGACATAATTTGATCAGCCGTCGCCATTTCTTTTTTGCTTGAATAACTTCAATTTATATCATATGCGTAACACAAACAGAGGCATTTGGATTGCTGTTGTATTCTAAAGGCTTGTTAGAAAGGAAAGTAATGTATTGGATCTACCAACCTTTGGTCGTCTGGGATTCCCAGTGAAAAGGCTTCAGGGCACACCGCGTGTTGTCTATTTATCTCTATCGACCCTTATCATGCATTCAGGATCTTTATCATTAAAGAGGTATGTGAGCTCATTTTGAGCTCAAACCTGCTTTGATTGCATGGCCCCTTGGCGTGCGTCAGGATCCTAGGGTATCAGGTTGAAGCAAGGATGCTCTGGACCAAGGCTAGCATTAGATCTCATTCTGAAAGATAACTGTCCCTAAAGCTGATGTCAATTATAATGGCCACAAAGAGCGATAGCTAGAGAGGTAGCCTCACAGGATACAGTCGCACACGTGCACAAACACCCAAAGTCTCTAGGGAATATGTAGCATTAATAATTGCAGCAAGATATGTAGCATTATTAATTACAGCGACCATATACCTATGACATACACAAATCTGCAGAGTAAACGATAATGTTCCTCCACGGAAATTATTTTACATGTTACTTGTAATCAAGCATATCCCTCAAGGAGGTTTATTGAATATTCCTCATAAGTTAATTGCAATTTTGAAGAAATTGAAAACTGGTGGACACCATGGGGGCAAACTTTTCTTTATATCGATCAATAAAATACTATATTTATGAAATCAATCAATACACTGCGAAAAAAGGTGCTCTGTGCATCAATGTGGACACAGTGAATAGTCTGATGACAATCATATATATATATATATATATAAATATATATATATATATATGTATATATATATATATATATATGTCCAAACTATCTCCCCATGCGAAGAGAAAATGAGTCGCACACGGAACTTCGTTTTCAATTTCAAGCCGTTTATTTTATTTGGACAGCAGGATTAGGACTTTTTCGACGCGTTTCGTTTCTTCCTGGAAACTTTTTCAAGATGTGTCCTGCACCTAAAAGAACATGCCGTACGTTCCCCAGTCCGATATTTTGGCATTGTTTCACTTCCTCCGCTGGTATCTTTTTTAAACATTTCCTTTTTGCGCTGCATTATGGGACTTCTTTTTGCGCTGCATTGTGGGACACGGGGTTCAGACGGTTGTTATATATATATAAAGATTTATGATTATATATGATTATTGTTAGGCTATTCATTGTATTCACATTACTTCACTGAGCACAAACTCTGCTGACATACTGAACTAATAAATTATTCTTCGCCTGTTTCCATCACCTATGTTTGTTTAGTGTATTTAATATATATGTTTGTATACATATATGGATACATTTATAGGTGACTGAAACAGGCGTAGACTTACTCATTAATCCAGTATGTCAGGTTCGTTTTATGGTGGCTGGGATAGTGACGTCGTCATTGTCTGACAATTCGCTGCCTCTCTACGTTACTGCATGTCACACCAGTGGGACACCAGTAACTTTTTGCCATACTTACCGGGACGCCATCGGGCGGTGCCGTGAGGGGAACGGCGGTTGCAGTCAGGACACCCGGACCACACTTCCCAGCAGCCTGTGGGGTAGCGCGCCTGTGACGCGCCAGGAGCGCCCGGAGGCGCTACAAAAACGCGGACCCCCACGAGGCCAGGGGGGACACCAGTAACTTTTTGCCATACTTACCGGGACGCCATCGGGCGGTGCCGTGAAGGGAACGGCGGTTGCAGTCAGGACACACGGACCACACTTCCCAGCAGCCTGTGGGGTAGCGCGCCCGTGACGCGCCAGGAGCGCCCGGAGGCGCTACAAAAACGCAGACCCCCACGAGGCCAGGGGGGACACCAGTAACTTTTTGCCATACTTACCGGGACGCCATCGGGCGGTGCCGTGAGGGGAACGGCAGTGGCAGTCAGGACACCCGGATCACACTTCCCAGCAGCCTGTGGGGTAGCGCGCCCGTGACGCACCAGGAGCGCCCGGAGGCGCTACAAAAACGCTGACACCCCTCTCGCCACGCGAGTCGTGCGCGGGAGAAGCCCGGGACAAGGGCGGGCTCTCTGTGGCCCTCAGAGGCCGGAGGAGGACGGGATGGGTGTAGCCCTCTAACATCTCTACCTCAAGGTATTTGATATTCGATAAACTTGACTATAAGTCCGGACATTTGCACAGAGGACTAAGGATCATGGTCCAATTTGCATAAACGTTTGGACTGGGAGTATCAACATATTGATTGATTACTAGTCATCTGTTGTGATTTGATTTAGAGATTGTGTGGCCATTTATTACTTGCCCCAGGCATTCGGGTATTCGTACAAACATATATTGAAGTGCCTAACAAGTCTCTAAGCGCGATAGGCTATCACCCACTGTTACAATGTCTCCTAGGGGGAGCCGCAGTAGAACAGCAGCTGCTGCGGGTAGCTCTAAAACCGGCCCTATTGATAACTTCATTACCAGGGCCAATGATGCTATAAACCAGGGTATATCTCTTCTTGAACGTAGGGTTTCACAAGATCTCGCCCACGCCAAACGTTCGTCCCTGGGACTTATCGCCTCTGCTACTACACCCGCCCAGGTTTTGCCTGCCAACATTAGACCTTTATTGCACACGAATGCTGATATTCACACCATCCCGAATGAAGTAAATCTATCCGCCTCTATCCCCCTGATAGAGTCTGACACCGACACAGATATTAGTATGGATTTAGAGAAGACTCCGGATTTACATATGACCCCCACCCCCGAAATTATATCTGTAGAAAATATGAGGGAATCTAGGGGCAGACGTGAGGGCGCCATTCGAAAAATACAAAAACATTATGCACTTAAGCCCCAACCCTCAAAGGCCAGTAAACAAATCCAAATTGGGAGCAATGTCAATTCTAAACCCAACACAAGTAGGGTTAAGAAGAATACTAAGGGTGTCGACGATGAAGAAAGAGAGGAGGAGCAGCAGGGTGGGTTAGAAGAAAGGGATGGTGAAATAATTGACAACACTGTTGCAGTAACCGACTTTATGTTGGCAAAATTGGGTGAACTTCTCAGCATCTATCTATCCCCTATTGAAAGTAGACTTACTAGGATAGAAAAGCAAATAGCTGAACTAATTATTCCTATCAAGAGCCTATCCACAACAAATACTGTGAATGACACAACGAAATCTACTTCCACTAAAATAGTGGGTACCGCACTTAATACCCCTCAAGCACCAACTACAAATATAGTTATTACACCCAAACCCCCCCCAGCTCCCCCGAAGGGGATAAGTGTTAGTCAACCAACGGCTAATGGTATTAATGCAGCCCCAGCCACAAGGAAGGATCAGAATACCAAACATACTAGTGTGCCTATGGTGGGCCACCCCTCAAATCCCGTAAATGCTTCCATCTTGGTCCAACCAGCACGAAAAACAACTAGACAGGCTCCCTTCCGCATCAATCTTCCACCAGAATGCGGGGCTTATGTCCTTGTCCTAGTTAATGTCTCCAAACTAAGGAAGGACCAAGAGGAAACTCCTATATCCCTTAAAAAAAAGGCCTTACATTGGTTAATTGCAAATTGCAATTTTCCTATAGAAGGCGCAAGGGAGATTATAAATACCCAGAGAGTGGGTTGGATAGGCCCACTTAGAAAAAAGTTTGAGGGTGACTGTCACAATTAATTTTAGGAACCCACAATGGGCAGAGAAAACCTTAGCAAATGCCCCATTACCCTCAACACATGAATTTAACACCACACTCCTTCCACTTGGTTGTTTTTACAGACACCTGATACCCCCAAAACAAGTTACGATGAACCACCCCATCACCACTCATCAAGATTTAAATTTTGGTGCGAGGATCAAATCCCCGCTCTTTTTACAAAATCAGGATCCTGGCCATATTAATGGCCATAATTGGCGGAACCAGATCCCAATGTCAGTACCCTTTTCCCATCCCCCGCATCATTTTCAACTCTCAAACATGAACCAATATAATTATAGAGATATGTCTTATCCTGCTCCTGACCTCCAACAGTTTCAGCCATTAACTGAAGTAAGGTCAATATTCAACATTCCCACACATAATCGATTTGAATATTTCTCCAACTTAGACGAACAGGATTGACTGACCATAATGCCTAACATGGATGTACCTAGCCAAGCCATAGTCAGTATACAAGAGGGACACCCAGCAACAGTCACGGACCATCAGGTTCTTAATGGCACACATGAAGTTATGGAATCGGTGCCCGCTAATTGTAATTTCCCTGTTGCCGCTAATAAGACCCTTGAGGAAGCAGGGAGTGCTGGGGTAAGGCCAGGCAAATGTTGTAACATCCATGGATTATCAATTATAAATTGGAATGTCGCAGGATTAGAATCTAAGCTACTGGATCCTGCATGGACTGAGATAATTAATGATGCGGATATTCTTATGTTTCAAGAAACATGGGCTGTTGGAAACTTGTATATTGAGGGCTATCATTGTTTCAGCCTAACCTCACCTAAACCGAGTTTTGGCCGAGCAATGGGTGGCCTATTCATTGGGATTAAGATTCTCGCAGGCGGTACAATCAGAAACCTGCAGAACGATGGTCCTGTTAATCCCAATATCCAGCTTCTTGAATATAAGCTGAAGTCAAAGACCACAATTTATTTAATCAATTTTTACAATAATGATTTTTATAATGTACCGAATAAGAACTTTATGGCATTATCCAAGGTTTTAAGTACATTGGAATGCTCTTTTTCAGTAGATAACAAATCAGGTATTTTATTAGGAGGCGATTTCAATGCAAAATTAGCAGTGAGTGCTGGATCTGAAAATCAGATCTTTTCTGATCCAGCAGAGCGTAGGGGCTCAGAACTGTCCAAATTACTCATTGAATTTGACCTAGCCGATGCCCTGAGAATAGGACATAACTCTGATTCCCTTTATGTTCCAACGTACATTGGAAGGGACAGCAGTTCCACCATTGATTTTGTATTTGCGTCACCATTGTTGACAGATTGTATAGTTAAAACCTCTGTGGTACAAACATCTTTTAGCGACCATAATCCATTGGTTGTAATTTTGGATCTTGCCCCAAGCCCGATTTTTGCGAATCTAAATGGTGCAAGGGACATTACCCCATCAATTGATGGCCTTCGTTTAAAATGGAGGGGAGTGGATTACGGGGCTATTCTAGATAGCATACAAACGCTACATCCACATCTGATTAATTCTTGTTTGTTCCCAAGCGATAATTACGACCAACTAATTGCTGATTTCGAAGCTTTGTGTTCAACCATTAAAACCCTTTTGTGAGTCCCATTACCTAAGGAAGGTAAAGAGCCAAGGTGGTTTGATTCATCTTGCTCTGTGGCTAATAGAGAATTAAGAAAGGCTCTCTCTACAAAACCTAGGTGCAAAGTTACCGTTCAATTAGCTAGGAAAAATTATAAAGCTAAAATACTTGAACGGAAATCTAATTTGCTTACTGAACAATGGGACTCTTTGGTAATTAGCGCAAACTTGGGTGGCAGCGGCCCGTTTTGGTCAGCTGTCAGAAAAACGAGGGAAATGGGAAAGAAGCTCACCCAAATCAGTTGTAATATAACAAGCTCAGCTTGGGAGACCCATTTTTCCAGAATGTATGCTGCCCCCCAAGAGGAGCATTCCCCTCTTATTTTTGGTCAATCAAATGGTTTACAAATTTTGGAACATGAAGTCAGATTAGCTATAAAAGAAAGCCTGGGTAATAAGGCGCCCGGACCTGATGGCCTGCCCATTGATATTATTAAATATGATGTTGACTTATGGACACCCATATTTCTTAATATCTTTAATAGTCTTCCAAAAACAGGCATGCCGACCACATGGGCAACCAGCATTATTGTTCCAATTTATAAAAAGGGAGACAGGTCTGATCCTGCAAATTATCGCCCTATCTCCCTTTTGGACAACACGTTAAAAGTGTTGGGTCGCATAATATACCACAGAGTACTTGAATGGGCAACTGATATTGACTTTTTAGACCCTTGTCAGATGGGGTTCCGCAGTGCGGTAGGCACAGTGGAGCAATGCCTAAATTTAAAACTGATAATTGACAAATATAGTGTTGCCCGCTCCTTCCCCACCTATCTCGCGTTCATGGATCTCTCATCTGCTTTCGATCTTGTGAATAGATCGAAGCTTTGGTCTATCCTTTCAATCAATGGTCTTGATATCACCCTTGTAAGTTTTCTAGCCTATCTCCATACCGACCTGAAAGCACGGGTACGTATCGGGATGGGTGGAGAGGTATCGGGAGCCATTGATATAGGTAGGGGGGTGAGACAGGGGTGCGTTCTAGCACCCCTGTTGTTCATTATTTATATTAATGGCTTATCCACCTGCCTGAAAAAAGTCACTACAGATGTTCCAATGATTCTAGGGAAACCACTTCCAGTGCTTCTATACGCAGATGATGCGGTGCTTATGGCCCGCACTCCTAATGCCCTTCGTCTGCTTGTAAATAGTTTTGTAAATTTTATGAGGGATTTGGACCTGAGTGTAAATTTAAAAAAATCCTTTATCATGTCCTGTGGCCCAGGCAAAAGGAAACTCAATACCATTCAGTTGGGTACAGACAAATTGGAATCTGTCCCCAAATTTCCTTATTTAGGGTTGGTTTTCGCTGCGAACGGCTCGTGGAGTGGGCATTTGGCCCACGCCACGAGCAAGTTCTCAAAAGCCAACAACTCTGTTTTGAGTCTCCCCCGCCCAAAGAGAATAGGTGCCACTAGGGCTATTTTAAAGATTTTTAAATTACAGTGCTCACCTGTTGCCACGTATGGAGCAGAGGTGTGGGGATCAGGAAATAGCTCCTGTATTCAAAGGGAGGATAATCGCTTCTGCAGAAAAGTGTTGGGCGTACCAATCTCCTCACCCAATTTTATCTGTCACAATGAACTAAACCTTCCACACATAAGTGACTTCATTAGAGCAAGACGAGCACTGTTCTGGATCAGAATCTGGAGGAATGATGCTGCTGCTCTTACACAAGATATTATAAAAGACTGTCTAAGTTGTGTACACGGAATGAAGATTCCATGGATTCTGGAAGTTTCTAAATCACTTAATGAAGTTGACAGAGGCACTTTGTTCACTGATCCTATGACAATAGAATCAAAGGACAAAGGTGAGGTTAAACATGCACTATATGCACTTTATAATAGCGAAAGGCTACGAAGCGAATCACAAAAATCAAGTGTTAGAAAATATTTAGGAAATGGACTGTGTAGCCAAACACTGCCGCCCTACCTCTCCCTGCCTATGACTGGCTGGGAGCGATCACTACTGTTTCGTTTAAGGGCAGGCACTGTAAAATTTATGCTGTCTTTTCCATTGGGATACCGCCACAGTGCTGACTCTATTTTATGTCCATGTGATGGTGTGAGCTCACAGGATGATTTGCACTTTTTATTTTTCTGTAAATTTTATCTTAAATTCATCAAATGGTTTTTAACTCCGTATTTTAAGAAATTCAGACCACTGTCACTCAAAGATTCATATAGTATGTTAATTGCTCTGGACAGTGACGAATTAACTTTTCGTACCAGTTGTTTTTTAAGACTGACTATACAAGCACGTAAATCGATGGAAAATCCCTGAACACAGTAATTAATTTTTGTCACAATGGAAACGTAGTATGATGATCTGATGTATATTGTATTGTCACTGTATGGAATTTAATGTCATATGCTATTTTATCATTTGTATGTATATATATTATTATTATTCTGTGTTGTTATTGTGATCGGTACTTTTATGAATTTTAAGAAATTCGAATAAAGGTCTTTTGAACTTGAACTTGCATGTCACAATTTATTTTTTAATTTCAGAAACGTGGCATTTTATAGATTATTAAAATGACAAGGACTAAAGTAAAATAAACCCCAAATAAAGAAAAATCATGGCATTTCTACACTTAAATAATTTGCCTACTGCACTTTAATCTTTGCACCTCACTATAATTACCCCGATTTACTATTAAGCCATAAACATTTTTCTGATGAACATTTCTCCTTTAGTTGATCTATCTCCACAGCCATGAGAACAATTAACACCGTCACCCCATCATTAAACTATTTTTTCACACCATTGCAGATCTAATGTAAGATTAAGCCTCACCAGTGCCTGATACTTTTAGGGAGTACACTTGTACTGGCCATTTCTCAATGGATCTCATGTAGTTCTCAGTGGCATAGCAAGGTCAGGTGGTACCCGGTGCGGAACATTTCTTGTCACTCCCGGCTTGACAAAATGGCAAAAATATTAACCCTGGGCATAGTTTGCGTAGTAGCGCTACACGTAGCTACGCAAAGTGCACTTTGCACTATGCGCGCTATGCATAGCTACGTGAACTGCATAGTGCTGTATGCTTCTCCTCACTGTGCAATCATTGCAAACGGCATCTTGCAAAGTGCAAGCAGTCGTTTTCTGCCGCTCAAGTAGATTTGTACTCGAGCGGCAGCTTTCTCAACGCAGGCTGGTAGTTTCTCATCGCGAGCGGTCGCGAGCATACGGGACCACTCGCAATGAGAAGCCTGACCTCCCCACGTTGAGAATCTCTCCAGGAGGTTTATTTTCCATGCTCGCGATCGGCAACTTGATGTTGCTGATCGCGAACGAGGAAAAAGTCTCGCCGGAATGTTGGTTTTGCTCGCTCGCTGTCGCCAACTTGACACTGAGGACCGCGAGCAAGCAAAAAAGGCCCGCTAAGCGTTTTTGCATGTGTAATTTTCGTTGTGCGTAGTAGCGCAAACTGCGCACGCTCACCCAGCGTAGTGTAGTCCTACGCCCAGGGTTAAAAAATATGTGTTTAAAAAAAATATTTTTGCCATTTTGTCACCCCCTCAGTGGTTTATTGTCGCCCCCAGCTTGACAAAATGGCAAAAATATGTGTTTAAAACACATATTTGTGCCATTTTGTCACCCCCTCAGTGATGACACTAGGTACAGCATGCACCCACCGCACCCCCCCCTTCCTCCGCCACTGGTAGTGCTGTCTGCTTTTTATCTGAATTGAAGGCTGTGTTTGTCCATGTCTGTTTTAGTCCGAGGATTTGGCGTTCTCTCTGAAAGGGTGGCTTACTTTACTCATATTTATAGACTGAACTTGATGAAGATACACATAGGAGGCAATGGAAAGCAAGGAAGTACTTTTTGGTTAGGCTAACCCCTTCGAAAATAAAAGTGTAAAATCCACCTGAAAATGGATGAAGGTATTGAATCAAATGAAAAAGAATAATGCACCTAATCGATGGAGAAAGAATGTCGGGGTATATTATCAAGGAGGTTTATCTCCGCTTTTTTGGCTTTAAAAGCCAAGAAAGCAGAGATAAAATTATCTCCCTATTACCAAGCTGTCGCTAACACCAGTTAGCGACAGCTAATAGGAGATAGTGACCATCTTGGGCCCCGCTTTGCATGTCAGTGATATTTATCACTAATGACATGCAAAGTGGGCGTGCCAAGATGTTAGCGACTGGAAACAGTCGCTAACATCGCTATCTCCTATTACCAACTTTTGGAGATATTCGCGCTAAGCGCGAATATCTCCAAAAGCTAACACCTGCCCTGAGCAGTTCTTAGCCATGTTAACCAATGGGAGGTGGATAACATGGCTAAGAGCATTTGCTCGATAATGCATGAATATCGCTGACTTTTCAGCGATATTCATGCATTGCGGCCGTTTTTTATCGCATTTGCGATAAACCTTGCTAATAGCAAGGTTTATCTGCGATAAAAATCGCCGATGTGCGGCGATAATTTTTGTCTCTAAACAAGTTAGAGACAAAAATTATCTCTATTGGTTGGTAATATGCCCCGTCGTGTTTTAGAAACAGTCTGTAATCGGAGAAGGTTTTCTAATGTGTTCACAATAATAATGAGGCGTGTTAAAGATTCTGAAGGCCAATATATGTTTAGTGCATCTGAGACGGAGGGACTGCATTTTTTGATAAGGTCACGTCTATTTCAGAGCAGCATTATACAGTAGATTATTAAAAGCTGATTTATCTAATTTCTTGTTGCAGGCTTTGAAAATAGAAGAGAATTATCTATGAGCCCTGAGGAAATTTATGGTAAATGTGTAAGAAACCATATTGCATTCTTTAGAATAGATTTCAAGCCTGTTTTCCAAATTGTTGGTCATCAGACTTACCGAGTTAGGAATCTGGGGCATATTACCAACCAATAGAGATAATTTTTGTCTCTAACTTGTTTAGAGACAAAAATTATCGCCGCACATCGGCGATTTTTATCGCAGATAAACCTTGCTATTAGCAAGGTTTATCGCAAATGCGATAAAAAACGGCCGCAATGCATGAATATCGCTGAAAAGTCAGCGATATTCATGCATTATCGAGCAAATGCTCTTAGCCATGTTATCCACCTCCCATTGGTTAACATGGCTAAGAACTGCTCAGGGCTGGTGTTAGCTTTTGGAGATAGCACGAATATCTCCAAAAGTTGGTAATAGGAGATAGCGATGTTAGCGACTGTTTTCAGTCGCTAACATCTTGGCACGCCCACTTTGCATGTCATTAGTGATAAATATCACTGACATGCAAAGCGGGGCCCAAGATGGTCACTATCTCCTATTAGCTGTCGCTAACTGGTGTTAGCGACAGCTTGGTAATAGGGAGATAATTTTATCTCCGCTTTCTTGGCTTTTAAAGCCAAAAAAGCGGAGATAAAGACCCTTGATAATATGCCCCCTGGTGTCTAGAAATTAAAGGTCGTCCACTAATTCAAATTCGGGTGGCTGCCCCACTTTGCTCCTGTGTTTGGAATCATTACAGAGTCCTAACTTGCGCACTGCGAGGATTTTCTGTAACTACATTTTTTTCGTGTAAAACTGGGTGCAAATCTTTGAGTAAATGTCTCGTTTTGAATCTGCGCATTTTAGAAGAGGGGAGAAAACAAGCTATTGGTGCATTTATCCACAATTAGTAGTCCAAAAGTCTGAAAAAAGTGCAAAGTATGCACCAGATAAATACTATACCAATTTGTGTCTGGTAATGAGCCTGCCTTAGAATGCATCTGTGAAACTGTTCCATAATCAAGGCATCACCTTTGCTACACAAGAGACAGCTACATCACAATATATTTAAATACACACCAATGCAGGACGCATTTTCATCCAAGAGTCTCCAACCTGCGTGGTGTAAACTGTTTAGTGGAAACATTCTATGGTGGCATATCCAAGATGCTTTGGTAGCATAATAGAACTACACTTTAAATGTGGGGCAAGACAACTAAGTCCCAAAATGGTGGTTCACATCCACAATCTATAAACTGTTGCTGATCCACTGTGATTATTTTCCCAAAGTGTGTGGGATTTTTTAAATATTTCAATACGTAGCCACTATTGCTTCCATTGTGTGTCTGCTTAAAAGGGGCATTCTTTAACATTCAACAGGCTTACCCAAATTTGACAGCCTAAACAATGCCATGTTCGTTAGTTACATGACCACCAAATGTGTTCCATCATGATGTGCACCTTCCACTTCCTCTAATCGAGGGTGAAACAATAGAAGGGTAGAGGCCCCATTTTTTCCATCCTCTGTAACATCTCCACAAGCTTGACTAAAACTGATAATAGTATCAAACATACTACATTGTAATGTATTAAAGGTTGCATGTCAGAATATCACATACAATAATATTGACGTAGAAATATTGTGGCTAAAATTTCAGCAACCAGAATATTGTGAAGTAGGAATATATTATTAAGTGTTGGTTACCTAATATTAACTCCTTTATAACTCATGTGACATCTGTGTACCTTGAAGATATATCTATTGTCAATATATATATATATATATATATATATATATATATATATATATATATATATATGTGGAGTTATATAGAGTATATTTATACCTACCTAAATATACTTACCCTCATGTTGAATTGGCAGTCAATATTTTAGACGTGTTCATTTTGGATATCAATATTTAAAATTCTATGTTTGGGATCTGGCCCATATGAAAACCTATATAATGAAAGAACATTTATTGAAAGGTTGGTTAAAGACTGTGGAGAAATATTTTTTTTTAAATAGGGCGATGGTCATTGATATGATAATGTAGGTGGGATGCTGTCAATGCTTATATAAGGGTCACAATATTTAGTTGTGCCACATTGAAAATCAAAGACATATTAAACAGAATGAGCTTAGAACATCACTACAGAAAGCAAATTGAGATTTCCCTTAACTCGGGATACTAAAGATTTGTTAACATTGACTAAAGCTACACTCCAAAGCTGAATTTGCCTTGACCAGGATGAGAAAGCAGGATTGGGAAAGTGGGGGAAATATGGAGAAATTGTTGGTATACAGTTTAATAAAAAATTGAGGAATAAAGAGTCATTACATATTTGTGAAGCAAAAATGCTGTTTTGTTACATATAAAACAAGGAAAAATAATCAGATTTATGCAATGCCTTTACAATATGCTTTATTCAAATTGTTCCATTCTGTAGCACACAATGAGGATATGAATAGTTCTACCCCAAGAGCACATTTAGCAAGCACAAGAAGCTACTCATACTCGCTATTCATGTTCTGTTGCATTTAAGCACTGTTTCTTAGCAGAAAATACATTCTCACACCCATTATAGATGTAGGGTCATTTCATGTACTAATAAATGGCAATAAATGTGGAAGTATTCTTCTCGTGTAATTATGCGCAAAATAGCACAGAGTTCTTTTATAATTACACGTGATTACGCTACACTGATTTTTGCGCGTTACACCCACCCATACATATAAGGTGGCCCCTATATTCTACTGATATGCCTAAACCTAAATAGCAGGAAGATCTAAGATTAACTGAGATAAAAGTCCAAGCAATGAGAGATTCTATTATAATTGTGTATACAGGGAAGACTTTGAGGGTTTTCCAGTCCGTGTTTATGTTGAATTTTTCGATGTTCTGATTCATGATCTCCAGAAAGTATATGATTTCATAAGAGTGTTACAAGAATGTCTAAAGCATTAGCACCTAATATATGCAGTCTTTTTCAGCAATCTATAGGACAATTTTTTTTATTGTAGTCCATTTATATTTACACAGCAACCTGATGGTGCTTGAACAGTTGCAAGAGATATTTGGATTAGGAGTTTGCGAAATAGCGAGGCATGTCATCCTGAGGGATTTTTGATTAAACAGAATATCAATTGACTCTTATTCCAGCCATCCTTAGCAATTTTGAAATACATAAAATATACCATTTTATAGTTGTGCTAAACTCTCCTTGGGTTGCAAGAAAGTGCTTTTAGGTTTTTGAGAAATGTCATTACAGGTAACTTATCTTCTCCTTGCTATCTTTTTACAGAAAAATGCGAGGAGCAGTTAGTGTCTGGATTACCACACTCTTCATTCAGCAGCTCTTCAAGTATGTCTACCATCTATGCTCCGGGCTATGCAAAGCTGAATAAGAGAGGAGGTAAGGTTCAATTCATTTTCAATGTATTAACTTGTAACCAGGGACATCTTATGGATTTTGGGGGCCCTGGATCAAAAGTATTTTGGGAGCCCCTGTTCGGAACAGTTTTGAATTTATGATCCAGTTTCATTTTTTTCATGCCCTCTTTGGCCAGGTCACTGTAGTGTACAGGCACACTGGTCCATATTCTAAATGTTTTTTCATCTAATATTCAGGGATGGTGATGTGTGTTTTTGATATTGTAACACAGCGCAGCTCATTAATATTACTGTAAATAATCTCTGTGGCACCCTCCCAAATCTCATATGTGAGGTTCTGTTTTGATCTAAAAGAACCTCTATTTATTAAGGATGTTGCATGAAGCATAAACACAACATTTCTCTGCAAATACTCTGTAATAGACTCTTACACATCACCCACATTAAAAATAGGCTTAATGAAAACGGTATTTAAAACTGCATATTTAAGAATTATTAAAGGTTATCAGGCCTAGACTCTCTGGAGAATAGAGCTGGCTCTATCAGGGGGCTCCCAGAAAGGCTGTGACCGTGGGACAGAGCCCACTTTGCCCATTCCTTAAAATTTCTCTGCGTTTAACCCTGCAGATTTTCATACATAGTTTCTGTAACAGATGTTCATTCCAGAAATGTGGGTGTAGGACGTTTTACTAGATCTTCATATTCTGCCATTGTCTGGGATATTCTAGAGCATATATCCACTACTGTGAATGTTTATTGGACAGTATTTTATTTGTGTTGTTAAATTATACTGACTGGGGTTTTTACTGGTGACTTCTATTTGATGAAGTGGCTGTGATTTCACAGAATGTTGAATGAGAGGATGTGTGGCTAGGATTTGGGGCTGTGGTCGAGGATGCGAAAGTGGTGTAGGTCACTACTACCCCGTGAGGTGCCCTCAAGATGCCTGCATCTGAAGAAGATCTCAGGGTAGCGCTTGTTCAAACCCCTAACCAAGGCCCCACTGTTGCTACTCACGAGGAGGGCCTCAGGCTCCAGTATTCATGGCCAATATCCACAATCCTCTCACTTGCTGCCTGTTACAGAAGGCCAAAAAACTTAAACCAGAGCTGGACATGGCTAAAGAACTCAGAAGTTAGGACATTTGAGAAATGAAATAACAGTTCAAAGTGAATGGCTTACATTTAATTTTTGGGTTACCTTTAGTGGCTTAAGTGATTGAAAAATGACACAATTGTTGGTGCAAATTTGACAAATAATAGATTGAGTATTGCAACTGTTTTAAAAAGTTCTAATGAGCAGTAGCATATTTGGCACTCAAGTTGGTTGTTACATAATTTGCACGTGATCTGTTGCAGTTGAACAGTTTGGGTGCAGAGTGAATGAGGGCTAAGTGTGAGCCCACATGGGAACTGAGTCAAAGGCAGGCCCGAGTATTAGATAGTCCACATGTAAGTTATACTGTTTAAGATGCAGAACAGCTTCACAGGATATACGTTGCACTTAATTTACTGCAGCACTGCCCATATCATAAAAAAAGAGTGTTGTGATCATCGTGGGCACTATTCAGAGTTTGGCAGATGCTGGGCATATGCCAAAAAGAAGAGGTTCTGTCCACCCGATTTAAAGTATATTGACAACCCTGCACCGCCACTGAAATCGATGACATCGCTGGGACATCAATATGCACAATGTTTTCACTTGCTGCTTGTTACAAAAGCCCATAAAGAGCTGAAACTCGAATCAGAAATGGTTAAAGGACTCAGAAGTTAGGAAACTTTGAGAAAAGCAATAGCATTTCACAGTGACTGACTGCGTTCAAGGTGTGTGTTACCTTTAGTGGCGTTTAAGAGAATGACACAACACCATTTATAGTTTAGATTTGACAATAAGTTCTGATGAGCAACAGCATATTCGGCACTCAAGTTGGTTATTTCATCATTGTTTTTTTTAAACATCTTTTTATTAAATGCAAAAGAACAAAAAACACGGAAAGAAAAAACAGAAAACAAGGCAATACATTACAGTTGTGTCATATCGGCACTGGGGGGGGGATACATAGACAAATCAGATGTCAGAAGTATGTGATAAAGGGGGGTAGGGGGGAGGAGACCAGGAAGAAACAAGATATCTAAGCGCCCGTGGAGGAAACATCAGGTTGGGAGGACAACAGGTCAGTATCCAATTCCGAAGGGGGGGGGAGTACAGATGCCACCACGGTATGCATTCCATTTATTCAAAATTTTCCCCCATTTGCGGGGCGTGCCACGGGAAACATACACTGTCTTTTCCCGAAACATGCACCAGTCCATGTTTTGTTGCCACACCAGAACTGTCGGTGGCCTCTGGGCACCCCACAACTGAGCAATGTCTCTCTTAGCAATCATATTACCCAAGGTCACCCATCGAAGCTGTGCCACGTCATAATCATTCGGCTCCCAGAAATTCAACAGACACCGCCGTGTATCAGGCATTGACTGCACCCCCGTGACCTCACTCATAACTTCATGCATGTGGGTCCAATAGCGCATCACCGCAGGGCATTCCCAAATAATATGGAGAAACGTACCCACCAGACCACAACCACGCCTCCACAGTCCATCCACAGAGAACCCCATTCGCACCAAACGGGGACCAGTCACGTAGACCCTATGGAGAATTTTGAGCTGGACAAACCGGAGGCACGCCGGGATAGCCACTTCCTTCGGGGAGGAGATCGCAGCCTGCCAATCCTCGTCGTCGAGTTCCAGACCGTCACTAGTCCATACCTCTCGAAGGTCACTCAATAGGTCGGTTCTGGCATTGATCAGCTTTTTGTATATGAGTGAGATCGTGCTGTCAGGGACGTGCCCGTCCAGCACCCGATCTTCGAGCGGGGACGCCTCCGGAATATCCGAGCCCAGGGGAAACACAGACGAAACCACGTGTCGGATCTGCACATAACGGAAGGATTCTCTATCATTCAAGTCATACTCAACTTTCAGCTCTTCAAACGTCTTGACTCTACCCTTGATCCACACATCATTCACCCTGCTGATACCGATGACATCCCACTTATCGAAACCCTTCGACTTCCAGAGGGAGCCAAGTTTTTCCGATGCATAGAGCGGGGTAGCCCGGGTCGGCCTATCAGCCCAGCCCAGGGCCGCTGTGGCGCGATGCCACACCTGCACCGCTGTCCTAGTGGGGCCCGTGAGAGACCCGCCCACAGATGTCGCATACAGAGCCCTGTTATAATCTCCACCAGGCAGCAGCCATCTATCCATCTCAAACGCCGGGTTCAATAAAGGACCATAAGTGCAGTGATTGATGGCCCCCAGCTGAGAGGCCCAATAGTAGCGGCGGATGTCCGGGAGCGCGATACCCCCGTCGTACCACGGGAGCGTCAGTTTCGCAAGAGCAAGATGAGAACGGCCCCCCCATACCAATTGTCTCTGTAGACTTTCAATCTCCCGGAAATAGCGGGCGGGCACAATATCAAGTGTATTTTGCAACGCATAAAGGAACCGAGGGACTGACATCATCTTAAATAACGCCGCCCGTCCCAGAGGAGAGAGAGGGAGCCTGCCCCACACAGTCACATCGGCACGGAGGCGCTGGAGAGGGGGCAACAAATTGCGTTCATAACGAAGCACAGGGTCCAAGGTGATAAAGATCCCCAAATACTTGAATCCCTCCCGCACCACCGTAATAGGACATCCACGTGCGGGAGAGGGGCCTCGCCGCATAGGACATAGATGCAAGACTTCGACCAGTTGATGACCAAACCGGAGTTTTTACGGAAAGAAGTCAGAACGTCAAAAAGGACGATCAACGATTTCTGAGGCGACGTAAGATACAGGAGTATATCGTCTGCATATAAGGATATTCGGTCTTCAAACTCCGGAGTCCATCTAATGCCCTTCAAGGACGGTTCCCATCTCAGCCATGCCGCCAAAGGCTCCAAAGCGAGGGCAATCAAGAGAGGGGATAAAGGACAGCCCTGGCGCGTTCCCCTACCAAGTGCAAAGGAGGCCGAAACACGACCGTTCACCACCACTTGGGCTAAGGGGTCGGTGTAAAGCAATTTCACCCAGGCGATGAAGGTGGGGCCAAAGCCAAATTTGGAGAGAACCGCCCATAAATACGGCCACTCCAGCGTATCGAACGCCATGGTGCCGTCCAAAGACGCCAAGATGGCCGGTTCGTGCAGAGTCGCCGCTCGCGCGAGGACTCCATGCAGGCGCCGGAGATTAAGTGCCGTGTTACGATGAGGTATGAAGCCGGATTGGTCCGGGTGAACCAGGTCGCCTATGACAGTGACCAAGCGGTTGGCAAGCACTTTGGCCAGAATCTTCGGTTCGGCGTTAATCAATGATATGGGCCTAAAGGAGGCGCAGCGGTCACGAGGCTTGCCATCCTTGTGGATCACCACTATGGAAGCCAGTCTTTGGTCGGGAGGGAGGGAGCCTGCCTCCAATGATTCCAAGAACATCGACCGCAGATACGGTGCTATCACATCCGGACGGAGCTTGTAAAGCTCTACAGGGAGCCCGTTAGGGCCCGAGGCCTTCCCCGAGCGAACCGAGCGGATGGCCGTAACAACCTCATCAACTGTAGGCGGAGCCTCTAGGAGATCCCTTTCAGGGTCGGACAAACGGGGCAGCGAGACATCTCGCAGGAGCAAGTGAGAGTCCTGTTCCGGTCTATCAGATACGGGGGAATACACTTCCCGGAAGTAGTCAGCGAAACACTCAACAATACCAGCAGGGTCGGTGATACTCACGTCATTCACATCTACAATCACAGGGACAATCCGACTCGCACGTTCCCTCTTATCCAGCCAAGCATGCAATTTCCCTGCCTTATCCCCCACATCATACAGTCGTCCCTGTTGCTCCCTGCTTATCTCCTTCGCCGCATCAGTCACCAGCGCTCTGTACTCAAGTTGTTTTAGACCCAAAAGGTGCAGCCTCTCCGGGGTGACCTCGGATTCCATCTCCCCTTCAAGAACAGTGATGTCATTTTCAACATGGACAATCTCCTCCCGCCTACATCTCTTGACATTGCCAATCAAGGAGAGGGCCTGGCCCCGAAGTACAGTTTTGTAAGCTTCCCACAACTTGACAGAGGAGGACACAGAACCCACATTTTCAGCAAAGTAGTGGTCAATCGTTTTAATCAGTTCCGCACGAACCTTGGGGTCGCGGAGGTACCAGGAGTGTATCGGGGCCACCCTACCCCCCGACCCCAAGTGAGCGTCCACCTCCAACCACAGCGGGGAATGATCTGAAATACCCCTAGCTAGATGTTTCACCTCCCTTATGGAGGAGGCCTGGGAGGAGGGCATCAGCACATAATCCAGTCTCGAAAGACTGCCATGGGCACCAGAATGGAAAGTATACTGCAATTGCCCAGGATGAAACAGGCGCCAGCAGTCAGTGAGACCTAAAGCCTCCAGGAAATCCCCCAACCAGGATTGTGACTTCGCAATGTCTCGGGGAGGGTAACGATCACACATCCCTGACACTACAGAGTTGAAATCCCCGCCCACTACAAGCAGACCCTCGGGGAATCCCAAAACCACTCTACCCAGATCCGCATAAGTAGTAGTCTGAAGACCCGGTGGCACGTAGACGGAAAGCAGGGCAACCACCCTTCCCTCCCAGCGCCCCACAATGGCGGCGTACCGTCCCCTGCCATCAAGGATGATGTCGTCAACAGCGAGAGGGAGGGAGTTCCGAACCAGAATGCCCACTCCCCTGGAGCCAGAAGTGAAACCTGAGTGTGCGACGAGACGATAGCCACGCCTATTCATCGCATGGCACGTATTGCCAAGCAAATGCGTCTCCTGAAGCAAGACCACATCAGGGGACAACCGTCGCAAGAGCTGCAACACCACACCCCGTTTGATCCTATCCCCCAACCCGTTCACATTCCAACACAGTACCTTAAGTCCCCTAACCCCCATCCCAGAGATCAACCCCATCCCCACCCCACACCGGGTGCGACACTGTACAACAGGAGATCATCAATAACATGCCTTGAAAAGAACAATAAAACGGAAACTGCAACCGCCCACCCCCCCAAACAACCCCGTACAGCATACCCCGCACCCCGCACCCCTGCGTAAGACTCAGAAGCCACCCCAACTTGCAGTGTGCCTGTCGCCCTAACATACAACTAGTCTACGAAAAGAACCCCAGAGGAGGAAGACTCACCCACCCCCCCCCCGCCCACACCCCAATAAGACAGCATGATAGCGAGCAATAGAGGCATAGCACCAAACCACAGCCGAAAGTCAGCACAAGGGACCGGGAGCTGGATCCGCCCCCTATTCCTGCTCCACCGGGCCTCCCTCCGCACCACCGGAGTGTCCAGAGTGTTCAGAACAATCCGGTCCCGAAGGCAGCGTGTCCAGCCAGTCACTTGCCGCCCCTGGATGATCAAAGAAAAATGTTCGTTCGTTATACACCACACGCAACCGGGCCGGGAAAAGCATAGCATATTTCATGTCTCTAGCCCTCAGTCTCTTCTTCACCCCCAGGAATCCAAGGCGCCGTTTCTGAACCTGCTGGGTAAAGTCCGGGTAGAAGCTGACTGCAGTGTTCTGATAAGCCGTTGGACCAGATAGTCGTGACGCTTGCAGGATCGCATCCCTGTCCCTAAAGTTAAAGATCCGAGCAATGATGGGACGCGGAGTGGCTCCCTGCTTAGGCGGACCACCCGGGATCCTATGTGCACGTTCAACAGCAAAAAACTTGCTGAGGCCCTTGGGTGCTAGATGGTTAAGGACCAGATCCTCCACCAGCAGGTCCACCGAGGGTGCTTCCAAAGTTTCCGGGACACCAACCAGACGGACGTTGTTGCGCCGTGCCCGGCCCTCAAAATCATCCAGGCGTCGAGTGAGATAGTCACGGGCGGCTCGCAAGTTACCGACCTCTGCCTGTAAATCGGAGATGTCAGCAACAAGACTAGATGTCTTTAGATCGAGGGACTTGACCTTTTCATTGGTTTTCGCTAGGTCAGCGCTGATCAAGGTAACATCGATAGCGACCGTATCCAACTTGTGGGCCAGGGCCTCATATTGTTGACCGAGCGTGGCCTTCATCCCGGAGATGGCGCCCATGACGTCCCTCAACGACAGGTCTTCATCCATCGGGGAGACGTCTCCCACCGTGGCCGGGGATTTGGTCGATCCACCCGGAGAGCCCTTGACGAGGGTGTATCTGTCCATGACATTTGATTGCACTGAGCCCCCTCGCGTCGCCGATCTGGTCTTGCGTTTCTCTCCCTCAGGCTTGGCGGCCATCTTAGTTTGTGCGCCCCGAAGGGTAGTCTGAGACCTAGTAAAAATGGCTAATGTCGATGCGCCCGCAACAATATAAAAATGAAGATGCAAACCAGTCACCAAGTGACAAATGGCAGGGGGCCAAGTCACCAGTCGGTAAATGGCGGTGAGGTTGAAAGCAGCAAGCCAGGGCGATCGAAACAAAGTCAAGGAGGCCTAAGCGGGAGAAACGAAACCGAAAGTAGACAACCGGGCGAAGGAGGCTCGCATGATCCGTTGTTGTTCAATTACAGTCCAGCTGGCAGAGCAACCGAACCCGTGGGCAGTACCATGGAGCAGGCCAAAAAAGTTCAAAAGTCCATATCTTCAGCTCCCGATGTCCAAATCAAAATCC
This sequence comes from Lissotriton helveticus, assembly GCF_964261635.1. Taxonomy (NCBI): domain Eukaryota; kingdom Metazoa; phylum Chordata; class Amphibia; order Caudata; family Salamandridae; genus Lissotriton; species Lissotriton helveticus. The sequence goes on from NC_136071.1 coordinate 903,321,162, forward strand.
GAAAATGGATAAACGATCAGCAGGGCCGTGCCATTAATAACCCGTCAACCAAATCAGGATAGGGTTCAGGATAGTCGGTGGAGGTGGCGAAGGTCCGGGAGCCCTAAGCTCACCCGACCATCTTGGGTGCGCGCTAAGCTCCTCCTCTATATTTCATCATTGTTAATGTTAATGTTAATTGGGATTTCTATAGCGCATTATCACCTACTGGTCTCTAAGCGCTTAGAGTGAGAGCCCAACCTTGGCACTTCTGAGAGTGTGCACCCCGACTTGGCCTAGATTGTGCCCCAGGCTTCGGTAAAAAGGTGGGTTTTTAATGTTTTCTAAATTGGAGGAGAGCAGGCTCTTTACGGAGCCCTGCAGGCAGCCCATTCCAGAATTGGGGCATCATAGTAGTTAAGGCTCTACCCCCTATGGAGGAGGTCGAGAAGCGGGGCAGGCCAGCAAGCCAGCATCAGTGGACCGGAGGGACCGTCCCGGAATATAATTTACCAGGCGTTCCTTAATATATGCTGGGGCCTGATCATGGACGGATTTGTGGGCTATGCATAGCCCCTTGAATCTGGTTCTCTGCTTAACCGGTAGCCAGTGTAGCTGCTGCAATAGGGGGGTGGTGTGGGCTCGCCTTGGGAGCCTGAAAACCAGTCTGGCTGCGTTGTTCATGACTACCTGGAGTTTAGTCAGCAGTTTTTCTGGGAGGCCCACATAGGGAGTTCCCGTGGTCTAGGCGAGAGATTATCCAAAGCTGATACTGCCATTCGGAGTGCCGTGAATGAGAGGAGGGGAGCCAGTTTCCGCAGCAATCTCAGCAGGCCCATGCATGTCCCCACCGCGGTCGAGACCTGGTGGGACATAGAGAGTTTGGCATCTATTTTTATACCCAAACTCTTTACAGCTGGGGCGGGCTCGGGAGTAGGACCAAGTTCTTGTAGCCAGAAGAGGTCACTCCAAGGATTAGCATTAGTGGTGATGGCCAGGACCTTGGTTTTATCGTGGTTGATTTTGAGGTAGTTGGCTGTCATCCAGTTGACTGTGAATTTTAGGACATTCTGCAACCGAGCATGTGCCGTAGGGGAGTTGTCAATCTGGATGAGGTTTTGAGTGTCGTCCGCGTAATTGAAGACCTGGCACTCCATACAAGACAGTGCGGTCATTTCCATGTGTGCTTCTTCACTTAAACACATTTGTGTGGAGTTATCCCTGTCTAATCCAGTGTGAAAGATAGATACATTAGATGGGATGAATTTTGACTTGGGTGTCTTAAGTCCCCAACAGAAATATACAATTATCTCGTGGAGGATGTGCTTGCAAGGCTCTTTTCTCCTTATTATCCCTCTTTACGATCCACTGGTATCTGATTTGGAAAAAAAGTTCTTAAACAAATGTAGTGTTGCATGCATTGGAACAATTCCCCAATAAAATGTTCCTTCTTGACAGGTAGTTTATTTTACAAAAATGTCCTTAACCACTCGCTGGTGGATTGGAGAGGATACAACAAGTCAGCATCTCAATCAATCCCTATCTTTTTTCATTAAACATAAACATTGGAGTAAATATAATGAGGGGGTTAGAAATTGAAGCATTAAAAGGTGTAAACCAAAAGTCACAAAATGAGTGACAAGAGAGAGTCTTCTCAAACTCCCCTCATGAAATCATCTAAACTCCCAAAAAGAGAAGGATAAAAAAATAGCTATGGCAGAGACCCTGCAATTATTCACTTTCTCCGTGCCTCTATCCTAAGTATGTAATCAAAAAAGGGGTTAGGGTTAAGAAATAGAAGGGGAAATCTTAAAAAATTGTAATAATGCCCTCGTCCAGTATGTAGTAACATGCTTCATCTTTGGGACGCTGACGGCATCCAGGTGCAGAACAACGCTCTGGGTGGAGCGCTAATTTTTTTGATAAAGAAAAAGAAGAAGAAAGGAAAATGTCCCTAGTAAGGGATCACTCATGCAGAGTGTGAGATAAAACTGTCTAACGAGGTACCATCTGAACTCCTTTATTTATTGGCCCCACATGGCAGGATTAAAATCAACAAGGTGTATATGTTTAAAGCCAATTGTGGTTGCCCTTCTGGGTTACTGGCCTTGCTCAGGGTATTCCCTTGTGATAATTCTAATATTTATAGTCACAGTGTAACACATTTTTTCGGGGTGGTTAATTAAATCATTCTTGTTCACCGTGGGCACACTCGCCTGTATCATCAGAGTTTCATATTTTATTCTCCAAACCTGGGACCTTTGTGGGAACACTGCCCTATAGTCACACATTTATCAAGGGTCGATGTCTCTGAGAAGTGCCACTCCACGTCCTCTGACGATGGTGTACCTTGGTATCTACTTCACTATTGTTAGGTGTTCCTGTTTGTCATCCCTAGTGCTGTTGTCAATATACTATTCCTACTACCAGTCAATACTGTTGTGCTTCAGCTGGGTGGAAGTTTTGTGTGTAGCTGGATCGATAGATCAATAAATAGATTGGTTGATTGGTCAATTGATAGACAGACAGACAGGAGCAATAAAATGGGGGGATGTGAGCTTCAGATTTCTCGACAATCACACTGGCATATCTTGTTAAAACACAACATATGAGAAGCAGGACATAGGGGGTTGAAGGGGCAGTGGAAACAGATAGGACGGAACATTGTTAGGGAGATTTAAAACAGCATTTTTCAAACTAATTAAAATATTTTAAGTCCTTCAAAACAGAGACGAGAGAGAGTTTGCATTTTGTCGGGATGGGCATGTTAAAATCACAGGTGAAATAGGACAGACGCTTCACCATACTCGATTGAAAGAACTTATACTCAACTATTTAGAACAAAATACATTGTTTAGGGGGGTGTACAACCCCAAACACCCTCGAAGGTATGCCCCTGTAGGTAGATGGGTGGGTAGACAGATATAGAGACATATAGAGAGACAGATGGAGAGACAGATGAAGAGACAGATGGAGAAACAGGTGGAGAGATAGATAGATAGATAGATAGATAGATAGATAGATAGATAGATAGATAGATGGATGGATGGATGGATGGATGGATGGATGGATGGATGGATGGATGGATGGATGGATGGATGGATGGATGGATGGATGGATGGATGAATGGATGGATGGATGGATGGATGGATGGATGGATGGATGGATGGATGGATAGATGGATAGATAGTACACATGGGCAATAACTGTTGACAGTTTTTGAAGAATCATCATGAAACTTTAGAAAAAACAAAAGATTCATCTGATTTGGGTGTGGTGTGCTACGTTTTGCCAGGAGAGGGGGGGAAATAAATTGTAGGAGGCAGAAAGTTGTGTTTCTCCTTTTAACTCCTATCAGAATGTTTTCTGTACACTTGAGAAAAAAAGCGTAGGTAGCACATGAAAAAAAATCCCCACTTTTATCTTAGACTTCCCTTTACAGGATATGCACGAAACTTTGAATACCAAAACTAAATATTCTAATTGACTGACATATTTCATGTGGATTAATGAAAGAAAGCATGCCACAGTTTTTAGAAGATACACATTTTTTTGACTACCTCTCACTTATTAATTTGTTTAAATTGTTTTCATAACTTTCATTCATGTATCAGTCTCTTGGTGCTGCTGGTCCCATGGTAACTGCACTATAATAACCCAAGCAACAGGTGCTCCATACCATGTGAAGGATCTTCATGAAATTAAAAACACAAAGAATAAGCTAAACATGTTGAGTATTTTCCTATTTTCTTGCAAATTCATCAACTCTCTAGTGTATACAAATAAAACACATTTTCAATAGTCAAGGAATCTCTCAATTTTATATTTTCGATCACAGTCTGGCACATTTTTCAAAACCTAATATTTTAAAAAACTGCTGAACATATTTAAACCAAAACAAGCAAAGCAAAGGCACTCCTCTTAGCAATGTTCTACTTTAATGCGAGTTTGGTGTAATTCCACTGAGAAGCTGTTGCTTTTGTAGAGAGCAAAAAATCTCTTAGGGAGCAACACTGGGAAATGCAATTACCCCCCTTTAGTTTTTTCCCCTGGACATATCAGGTGACAGTGGTAGCAAAAGGGACTCAGTCTGAGTACTCAAAGGTGTTTATCTGAATTGTGCAGAAAGTAGTGTTATAAACCTATTTGCTGGAGATGGGAACGAGGCAATTCTAGTAATGGAGGGAAAATGGACAATAAATAATGTCCATTATGCACTGGCTGTTGACAGTAAGGCATAGACTAATATTGGTAAGAAACGTGGGCCCTGTGAAAGTAATGTCACTTTGGAAAACACTAGGAAGAGCAAAAGGCATTGTGGTTGAGTGTGAAGAAATGGAAGAGAATACTGACAGTTTCGTGTTTGGAACGGAGATTGTGAAATACCCATGTTTGATGTTAATTTACAAAATATGATAATCAGATATGTGACAAATTTTGTCCCTTCAATTTCTGTTTTAATAATTAGTCGGATGTTACGGTGTAGGAAATTGATGTCAAACCTAGTATGTAGCATTATAACTGTACACTTTTTTTAGTATATTTAGGGGCACAGTTAAGTTGATGTAGGTATGCTAAAGGGAAGATCTAGGTTTCCAAAGTAGGCAATAATATTCCGTTAGAGACAACAGTTAACCTTGAACATGAAACTGATCAATTTGCCTACCCACAAGTAAAGTAGATAGGATGGCACATTAGCAGCCTGAAACGGACGGTCAAACACCTCATGCGCAGTGACAGGACAAGGGAAGTGCACTAGCACTCCCCCACCACAGTGTCATCCCTCTGGACCACAAGACCTGTCAGTGTCCAGGGGTGGGTCCATGGGGATTATTTAAAATGATAATAAAACAGGTTACAAACACCTTTTATTATTGTTTTATTTGCAGGTGGTGGCAGGGGGTGGCGCTCCTACCCCCTAATGGAGAGGCCGCTACTGCACATTATGCAACCAAAATAAATTGAAAATGAAGTTAGATTAAAACGAGTAGCAATTCCTGTTTGGCATTACCCATGAAAGATGCCTCTGTCTGTGAGAGATGTGGTTAGTTCTGTTCTGGAGAGGATGTGCGGGCGGACCATATTAAAACCTATAAAATCCTCTTTATGGTTACCTCTGGTAATCACTGCCCTTAAAATCGGGGCCAAGATGAGAATCTAAATTGCATTAAGGTCCCTTAATAGCCCATTCATTAATTTTCAGCTCCTTTCAGGTTAATATTTTAATTCCTCGTTTAAATATACACTTCGTACTTTTCTTTTTTTTAACCTTATCCTCTATGTTGCTTTTCCTCACACTCTTCTATTGATTTGTTTTTTGTTTGTTCCCAGTTCATTGGGAAGGGAAGTTGCCACTTGTGTTACTAGCGACTGAGCTCCAGTTTTGTGTCTGTTTCAGGCAGCATCTGCTGGATTCACTTGACAACCTCAGCCTTGGACAATGCTCAAGCTCCTCTATTCCAGACTGTTGTCCATTTTGAGTCTGAGAGCTCTTTGTAGTGACATATTTCACTGTTTAATTTAGAGTAGTAACCCTTAACTCCTGCCCATTAAAACTTGTATATTTCCTGTTTCACTAATGGAGTAGGAAACAGAGTGCCTGTTTGTCACATTCTGTAAGACCTACTGTTAATTTAGTATTTTTATGTCATGTGGCTTCCTTTCAAATGTGACTGTTTATTAGTCATTTGTTCTAACCATCTTGTGGTCAAACTTTGTTTCTGATGAGAATACTTGCATCTAACATTAATTCCCTTTCAGCCATAAACTCAAACACTGTCTCTCTTTTAGGTTGGCTGATGCTAGCTTTAATTTATTCCTAGACCTCAATCACATTGTCTGCTACTTTCAACTCTTGGGTTACTGTCAGTTAGGTAAAGTTATACCTTTAAAAAATGCACTTCTCTACTCTGCTTAATGAAGTTGTGAATATTTGGGGTGAGCTTTATGGTTTCATTAGTCTCACAAGTCTAAACTGACCTACATTGACATTAAAAACTATCAGAAAAGTATTAGATTTGCATGCCTTGATTTTATTCCTCCTGCATCCTAAGATTTCAAACCCTTCTATGAAGAATTTGAAACTTGGTACAGTGTTTTCTTAACCTGCTACCTGCAGTACTCCCACTCTTGATACTTGGTTTCCTTGTGAGTCTTTAGAAGCCATTGTTTCATTACCACAATCACATTTCTAAAGAATTCTTTTGATATCATGAGTCATGGAGTTATTAGAGAATTGTCTGTCCTTTGTAATCCTAACTCAAGTGGTATCACTCCATTAAAATTCCCTTTTCTCTCACCATAACATACCAAAAATGCAAGCCTGAGTGTTATATCTGGATTACTTCTAAACACTGTTCTGTATCCATCATGCTCCTTGACACCAATCAGGCCGCTCTCAACCTATTTAGGCTCCTCAGCCAAGCAATTCAGCATCCTCCTCTTGGAAAAAGGGATCTTGTAGTCACAGTCCTAAAAGACCTTCATCATCAGAAACGATGGTTCTTTGCAACTATTGCCTTATTTATTTATTATCCTTTGCCACCATGGTTGCAAAAACAGGGTACATTCGCAGATCAGTGCTTTCATCTATTCCAATATGTGACTGGGTTTTGTGAAGACATGTCCGACCTTCCATAGCACTGAAGTGGCATTATTGTATAAATTAATTTTCCGGCGCAAAGAGTGTCTACAGTTCTGCTGGATTGCTTTGCAAAATTTGATACTGCATCTCATGTATCTGTTGCTTCATGACTGTATTGAGAAGTGTCAGAGGAAAAGCCTTTGACTAGCTTACTTCTTTTATGAAGGTCATTTACAAACCATCAATTTATATACACCTTCATTCTAAGAGCTCATCTCCTAGAACTTCTCAGTTTAATCTTGACCAGCTGAACAGCCGTGTTCATTAGATCCTTCAGACTCTCTTCCATGAGCTATACATATATGCTCAACTACTGAGATTGGATGATAAGTCCTATTGACAAGTCCCATGACAAGTCACAAGTCCTCTTATCATACCTATTCATCTGCTGAACAGATGGAAGATTTATCTTTGGGGCATCTTCCACTATTTGTAGTGTATTTAACACAGCTTTAACTAGTGTTGCAAAATCAAGGTATGGCAGAAAAATGATGAAGTTACTCCCTCAGTCCTGTATAGAATATGTATAGCCTGAGTGATCTGCAGTAAAATGGAACAGCAAGGCTGAAGAGTTTGGATTCCTGTGCAAAGACTGCTTTATTATATTGGAGATAACAAAGCTTTTGTGATTTTGTGGAAATCATTTATACATTTTCATAAGATCTGAAACATCTGATTCTTTTTCCTGTCAATCACACAACTTTGATATTGGGGGCATAGGTTGTTAACACTTTCAAAATGTAAGTCTGGTTCATAAAAAATTAACAACTTTAGGTTTCACAGGCTTATGTTGTGATTATGTTAGTTACTAATTTTAGTGATTTTCCTATGTTGTGGTTATGTTGGTTACCCATTGAAGTGATTTTTCACTGGCAAAACATCTGACGGGTATGAAGTATGGTTCGTATTAAGCCTGGGCAGAGTTTGCGGCGCTTCATTCCGCGGAACTCCACGAAGTGCAGTAAAAATTGCCATGCACTATTGAGTTTCGCCAGTGGTGGAGTCTGTTAAGTTGTGCTGCTCGCACTGATATTAATCACCAGGAGATTTCCCAGTGCTGTAAAATCAGTGCGTAGGCACTCCGGGTTGTGCCGGAGGGTGCTGCTGCTTTCTTCCCCACAAGTAGACATTGTATGCGAGCAGCAGTTTCCTCAACGGCAGCAGCAGATTTCTCAACACGAGCAGTCGCAACCTGCCGCGACCGCCCGCGTTGTGAAATGTCGCCTGGATGAGGTCTAGTGTGATTTTTCTCTTACGAGCGCTCACCAACTTATCATTGGCGAGCTGCACATGAGGAAAAACTCAGCTGTGTGTCAGTTGCTGAGTTTTGCAGAACTCTATGCTCCATGAACTAAGCTGACGGAGCTGAATTCTTCACCAACCCCTAGTTTGTATGCAAATTCAACTCCTCTTTCTTTACTTCCTTTACTTCTTTCTTCACATTTTGCATGTTGAGTAATCCCCTCAATACTATGTCTTGAAATTATGTGACTGTGTGTGGCACTTTCACACCCAATTTGCACACCTAATAATTTCCAACTAAAGTTAGATAAGCAACCTTAGTGTGAAAAGTCATTAGAATGTTTATGAATACACAAATGTATGACAGTGTTGTTCACTGTTTTCCAGTCTGCACCTTTGCACCACTGTGACATCTAACACTGCCTTATGGTGGTTTTAATTTTATTTTGCTAAGACTTTATGACACTCAGTTTTTCCTTTAGTAGGCTAAATTGTGTTGACCCTCGTTTGAACCCTGATTACTTTTATTGGTATGCACACTGGTGCTATAATTTTTCCTTGCAAGAGCCACTCTTTTTTTCCCAGGACGATCTATATAGTACCAATCATTGCTGTTAGTAAGGTAGGGACACCACAAGATAACCTGTGATTACCCTCTGGTAGCTTGGCACAGAGCAGTATCTGAAGAGGCAATGTGTAAAGTATTTGTCTAACACACACACACAGTAACAGGTCGCGAGTGTCTGGGGTATATTCAAAGTTCAGGACGACCATGATGGAGGGCAGGCCGGCTACAAGGCTCACTCAGTTCCCACTGAAAAAGTACCTTGGATGGAGCATAACGTCAATGTCGAGAGTCTGATGTGTCAGTTCCAATTCACGCAGTCAGGTTCATGTGTCAAAGTCAAGCTTCACTGTCAAGACCTCAGATCTGTGCTCCATCCGAGTCAAATCTTGCTGTAGGGACCTCGGATCGGCATTAACGTTGAGCCACACAGGAACGTCTTCGGATCTGCCCCTTGTCAGTTCCGATCATTGCAGTGTTGACGATGCATCAGTTTTGTAGAAAACCAGCTGCAGAACCCACACTGAGGCCAAGGACTGGATGGGGCATATCAGGCAAGGGTAGGACTTGCAGGTGGCGGAGTCCAGCAATTCAAGCAGAGTTGTAGGAAGTCTTTTATGTCCCTGAGACTTAAGAAAAATGGAGGCAAGCCAGCAAGCCCTTGGATTTACTCTGGGTTCAAGTGAAATATGTACAGTCCTTGTCCTCCGCAGGGCAGAGATCAGCAGGCATCAGGGTTACTTTCATTTTACTAAAAAGAATAGAAAATTACTGAACTTTTTTTATGGTAGCAGCCAGTTAGCATCACCAACAAGAAGTGGAACACTGGAAGTGTGATTTGACAAATGATCTGATTTCAAGAATATTGATATCCATGCCAAGGGGAGAAAGCTGAGAACCAACTGCCTGAGATGTGCGTATCTAAAGTCACTAATTTATATTTCACCTTTACACAAAATGTCACTGCGCACTAAATGTCACCTTCTCTAGACTTGATGCGCCGTTTTGTAATGTACTTTTCTTGTTGTCATTCGAAATAGGGTGTTCATGAATGCAATTAATTCATAAAAATACTTTGATACACCCTAGGAGATTTGGATTTGTAATCTTGTTTTGCTTTATTGTTTTGATTAATTCAATTGAAGACTAATGAACTACTGAATGAACAGTGTGAATCTTGAGGTAATCAGTTTAAACCCGACAGAACCATTGTTTATATAGTCTGAGATGTGGTCTCAGCCTAATGCAATCTAAGTTTCACAATGACAGATTTCCCTTGTACATGAATGAAGATAGTTAAGCACTAAAATATGCATACTGCATGTAGTAATACAAAGTTTATTGTTTAAGTTTACATAAAACAGTATGCATTGTATTAATTTACACAAGTACATTCCACACTTATTATACATGGTTAAAATGATGGTATAAAGAAGGTAAAAAATAAGTACAGTACATGTTAGAGATCTAGAATATATTGATACTTGTGCATCAGCTGATGATACTCTGACTGTTTTCCTCTCAGATGTTAAGGGCCAAGCTTTAAGATTTTACAGTAATGCCCTCGGATTTTAGGAGTACCGCTCCTAAGGCATAAAATGCCTCTGACGTTGTTCTTATGCCTTCTGCATTAAAAAGGCCTTTAAATACTTTATTAAGCATCAAGTAGTGTTGAGCAAAAGCACATTAGGGGGTCGATTCCAATCCGATAAAAACCGCTCCGAATAGCCGTTCGGAGCGTTTTTCCCATACGAACCGTACCCTGCAACGTCCCCTGTATGTAAATGTAAATGTAAATGTAGCCGTACTTGTAAAGCGCACTGATACTCCTGAGTGTCCTGGCGCTGTACTCATACCGCTAGGGAACCCTTCCTGGTTTTTCCCCGTGAAACGTCCACTCCTGGGCATCACCAGGGTGCCACCAAGCATCCCTAGCGCTGTAGGGGGCCGTTGTGGAGACTAAGCAAGCTATTGCCCAGAGTTGCAGCGTGGGACCCATGCTTAGAGTAGGCACTGAGGCGAGAAATCAGGTCCGAGGAATTATGAGCCCAAGATCCGCCGAGACCAGCCAAGGCAGGAATTGAACCCTGGTCCCGGGCAAGACCTCTGCATCAGGGTCTGCCGCTCTAAGCATTGATCCACACTTCTGTATGTACGACGAAGTACGATTCGTACCAGGAGCCGGACTCCGTACGAATCGTACAGAGACCGTACGACTCGAATCCCCGTATGAGTCTCCATCGGAACCCGCTGTACGCGACATCTGTACAGCTCGCGGCTGATTTATACGACCCAGCAAGTACGATACGTGTCGGGTACGCACCGTACGACCCTTTTACTATGGGAGCTGAAAACAGCCGTAAAAGAAGAGTTCGCGACCTGCAATAAAAACATATTTGACAAAAAAAAAAGCAGAGTTCGCGACAGAACAGGTACGGAACGCCCCCTCCTGGTACGGTGCATACCCCTCATGATCGCAGGGGTACGCACCGTACACCCAGCGTACATGGGGTACGGTGCGTACCCATGCGATCATAGGGGGTATGCATCGTAGCCCATGTACGCTGGGTGTACGGTGCGTACCCCTGCGATCATGGGGGGTACGCACCGTACGGTGTGTATGTGATTGTGCGCTTTTCCGTACGAATCGCCCTTACCTGACTTGGAACGTACGGATCGCGTCCTGATACCCCGGTCCGGATCGTACTCGTCGGGTCGTATGGCGTGTGTACGAGTCGTACGGAGAGGGCTCCGAATAGGAATCATACGGATGGTTTTTGTACCGGATCGGAATCGACCCCAAGGTATTGGATGGACTCCTGGACTGACTTACATATTATCCACATACTGTCAGTTTGACCCTTTGATTTCCAGACACTGTTGACATCCTTAAAAGGAGTTTGACAAAAAGGATATGGTCCATGTGCATGGGTGGTTTTACAATTTTTACTTAGGTTCATAACATATGCATAGCTAGTTCAAAGTTGTGACCTATCTTCCATCCCTGCCTTAAATGTTCTATCTGTTTCAAACGCTCCATATAATGCAGTCAGGTGCTCTTCTACTCCCACCTGAATTTCTAAGTTTAGTACACTTACTAGCAATGGACCAGAAGTCCTGTTTATTGTGAGTGATGCAATATGCAGCTCTGCCCATTTATATTCTTGTTCTATTTTTGTAATAAGACAAATTCCAGTATTTAGCTAAGATTTAAATTTTTCATGGCAGGTACTATTTGAAAATTCCCTTCTGCCTTCAACAGCTGCCTTAATTCCTTTCTATTTTATATATTTTGTAGTTTGATATTACACCCCATAGCACTTTGGCATTTCCCCTTAAGAATATTTGTTAAGGCTGTTGTGGCTAGGAATTTGAACATTTGGGTAAGAAGAACAGTAAAAAAAATCTGTATCACATTTAAATCCTTCCAGTTAATTTTTCATAATTGACAGAAAACTTGTTAAAAAAACTCTCTTGTCTTACAACTGATTAAATCCATGATTTCAGACTATTCTTCTCCCCTTACTCACTGTCACTTCTTTCTTGCCAAAGTATTTGCCTGCTTTGAATTCCACAGTGGCAATTCTTGAGGCAATATGTCATGGATTATAATGACTTTCTGGTCTGTGTATTATTTTAAAGTCCTGTAGCATATCAATGTCTTTCATGAGCAAAAATGTGATTCTTTCCCCGTTGATTAGAAAGTTGGTTAAGCAGGTTGGTCATTCAAATGTCTACCAGTTGTATGCCGAACCCCCAGGACAGTTAATGTGGTACTAACAAGTCAACCGTGATGGGTGAACATTTTAGCTTTATAAATTGGATCCAGGATAAATAATTGTTGGTCTATACAATCCCCCTAAGGAACTTTTGCCCTAGTTGGAATAGGGTATTGTAAAAGTCAGAAGTTAGCACGGTCACAGAATATGCATACACCATGCTGAGAAAAGAATAATAAATAGATAAATAGATAGTGGCCTTAACCCCTTCAGTGCTGCGCGAATTCCGCTGCGGTGCTGAAGGTTCTAAAGAACCAATGGACTCATGACGGAACGGTTCCGTCATGAGCACAGGCCAACCGACGCTCATGACGGAACCGTTCCGTCATGAGCACCGAAGGGGTTAAAACTGTGACCATGACCATGATTGCTGGTCTAGAACTCAATATGGGCCTTGTTTAGAGTTTGGCTGATGGGATATGAGACTGTACTACTGCATTATAACCTAAAACACTTGTAATATAAGGGGTGGGATATCAGTCCCATTCTTCTAGATTTTTCTATCTGCCAATTTCAAAGTAACACTCTAAGGGGCCCATTAGGATGTCGGGCGGATTGCCCCCGCCAGGCTGGCGGATTGCCCCCGCCAGGCAGGCGGGAGCCACTGCCAGCCTGGCGGGGCATTCCGCCCGACATCCTCACTCATTTTACCCCCCGCCATATTAGTATGGCGGGGGGGGGGGCCTCGGCGGACGAAAAGACCATCTGCCGCTTTTCCACCCCGGTCGCCTTGCGGCCGGGGCGGAAAAGGAATAATATGGTGGTGGTGTCTATCAGACACCGCCAGCCATATTACAATGGGCATTTTACAATGCCTTTCCGTGACGGCAATGCCGCCACGGAAAGGCATGCAGTCTTCACTCTGGGGGCCCCCTGCTGGCCCCCAGAGTGAAGGAGGGGTGGGGACTGCACACGGGGGGTACCTGTAGTACCCCCCCACATTTGCATAAACAAAGCGGCAGGCACCGCACGCCACAATGCTAGAAATGCAGGATGTGCCCGCCACTGTGGCGGGCACATTCTAATGCCCCCCATGGGACCCCCGCCCTTATGGCGGGCGGTCCCAATCCCCGTCAGGATGGCGGGCAGGCAAAGTCCGCCCGCCATCCTAATGACCCCCTAAGTCTCCAAGTACAACGCATGTAGTACACATCTCTTTGACTAAAATCTGACACAAATTCTAGACTCTATTGCCCATTTCATCACTAAACTAAAAAGAATTAGAAAAATACACTGGTACTTCTGATGCACAAAGCCACGTTTTAAGAAAAGCTGAAAGTAAATGGCGGAAGACGCCCATTCAAACTACACTATTTTGGTTATATGTCTGTATGTGTTCCTATTTAACTCTGACATGGTGAAAAGTAGACATTTGACCAAGATACATGTTGCATTAAGTGTTGCATCCATGTCATTGATCAAATAACTTGATGCTTTCACTCTTCTTAGAAATATAAGGTCTGTCTACATCTGCATCTAAGGGCAGACATGACAATGATTCTGAATAAACGAGGGAATATAGTAACTTCCATAGTCTAAGAGTGAGATGGTGGCAACCTCCAGTATCCAGATGGAATCAGAGCCTACATACAATAGAGTTGTACCTTAGGGGCTTTACATCAGTGAAATGATACATCGAACTACTAAGAGCAAGAGCTGAGACAGTAATAGTCCCCTGGGTGAAGCCAAAGACCACAATATGTATATTTTAAAGAATTGGTTACAATACGTCAAGGAGACAGCTGTGCTGTCATGCCAGACCTAAATTTAACTTGAGTTCTTTCATCTTTTGACTATGTATGTATGCCCAAGTTATGTCACTGAGCTCTCTTTTTTGGCATTTGCATTTTTTTCATCAAATAGTTCTGCATTAATCCTCATAAAACCTTAAAAAATGCTTCATGATGTTCTTTAACTTCCTTGCCCTAAATGAGAATGCCATCTAGAAAGTTCAAGACATCACCCAGTCCCTGTTAGAAATTGGGATACTGGTTGAGTGGGATGTGAGCCCTGGTCAAGCAACAACTTCAATCCTAGTCAGGGAAAGACACAAGCAATCACAATTTTACCTGTGTTCAACCCCCCTGGTAGCCTGCCACAAATCAGTCAGGCTTAACTTGGAGGCAAAGTGTTAAGTGTTTGTGCAACACTTCAAACAGTAAAGAAGTGTAGAAAACACACAAAAAGATCCCACGAGAGGTTAGAAGAATAGAGCTTAATCTAATAAATGAAACTAGACCAACACAACAAAAATCCAATCAGTAGAATTAGAGTTATGATTATTTAAAGAATAAACTGTAATGTAGTCCCAAAAAGCATAAAGCACCAACTGCGGCTATCCGGTTGCGCTGTACCTGGTCAAAGTCAAAATTTTAGGCCAACCCCAAAAGAGCGCTGGTCAGACTCCCAGGTTAATCGAACTGAAGGTTTACGTTCTCAATTTTTGGTGCCAAAGTAGTGTTCACGTTGGAGGGGATTGCAAGGAGAGCATCACAGGCGGTGGTCGGCATGCCACGAAGAGAGGGCCATGTGTCACAGGAGGACAGTCTGGTATTTTGCTTTGATGGTCCTCAGAGATGGGCTTGCAGCACCTCGTGCTCATTTTCGATGTGAGCAGTGTGGTTGTGGTAAAAACGGGCCCATTTGCAGTTGTGAAGAGCCCAAAATCTTGAAGTTAATAGCTCAAGACCCACATCAAGGGCCAAGGACCTGAGGGGCACCCCTTGGCGGTCAGGAACTCACTGATGGTCTAGGAGTTACTGGGGAGCCTGTTATGTCCCTGAGGCTCAGATTGGGAGGCCAGCGGACTAGCCCTTTCAGTCACTCTCAGGTCCTGATTTCAAGATGGAATTACAGATCCAGTTCTTCATTCCCAGGAAAGAGGGCAGCAAACATACAGCAGGCCATCACAGCAAAGCAGCACTCCAAAGTAGCAGTCCTTTCAGCAACACAGCAGTCAGGTCCAGAAGTGTGCTGAAGTGGCAGTTTCTGAGACCCAGTATTTATATCCAGTTTCAATGGTTCTGGAAGTTGGGAGAAGCTTCTAGACCGTGAGTTGTGAAGTGCATGCAATTTTCTGCCTTCCTGTCCTGGCTCCAAGCTGGCTGAAGTGACAATGCAGGGTTGTTAGGCACTTTATGTGAAAGCAGAGCACAGGCTATGCAGGTGTAAGTTGTGGCTATGCTCCACTCTGCTCCAAACCTGCCAGCAGATGGTACACTCAGGCACACAAATCCCTCTATTGTGTGACTGTCTGGGAGGAATTCACAAATATTGTCAGTAAAATCCCAACTTTCTAAAAGGTGCCTTTTTAAAATTGTGATAGAAAAACGGACTTCACCACTAAATAGGGCATTCACCCCAATTCCAAAGGAGACAAATATGAACCAAATGTCTCCTTCTGTTTAGAAATTACACATATAAAATGTCATAACACAACTCCAATGTTATTATATAGGAGAAATTGGTCTTGCAGTAGTGAAAAACAAATGTAAGAGGTTTTCACTTCAAGGACATATAAAAATCAAAAGTACATGTCCAACTTTTTTATTACACTGCACCCTGCCCTTAAGGTTGTCCAGGGCCTACCCTAGGCGGTGACTTATATGTATTAAAAAGCAAGGCAATAGCAGGCCTGAGACATGTTTCAAGGCCTACTTAAGTGGGTGGCAGTATCAGTGCTGCAGGCCCACTAATAATGTAGGTAAGGATGCCAATAAGGATTTGTTCAGAAGACAATTTAACATATGAATGTGTTAATCATTTGAGATGTCCAAGCAAAACTTCGCAACCTAATTGACCATTGTACACTTGATTTTTTAACAAAATACATTTCAGGCTGCAGGTGTATGTATTTAATTTCACATTTATATAGAAATTCAAAATCATAAGAACAGAGATTCAAAAAAGAATTCTAATCAAACAGATCATTGCAGTACTTTTCCAGGTTAGTATGCCATTTGTCAACGTATGTTGAAGCCCCCTTTCTAGATATACAACAAAAGCCTGTCTCTCACGGAGGAGCTAGGCTCTTAACAGAAACTTAACAGTGACTAAAGAGAAAGTTTGATTATGTGTTGACGTTTGGTCTCAGTTGTTGTGCATCTGTAAGACCATCTTCAAGACTGTAAAATTGAGTGAAGATGAAGGAACCCCTACAAATATTTCAAGAGGGACAGGACTAATATAGTCAATACTAAAAAAATACACCCACAGTGGGTTGAGCTGAATCCGCACCAGAAAATGTGAGGATAGTACACCATCATCAACTAAGAAATTCAACAATTTAAAAAGAATGAATTATATCAAGGTTACTGTGAACCCGCCTCCGAGCTTACACTAAGCTCATCTACTCCACTCCCACCTCCAGAGTGTGACTAAACCCGTCATCTCCGCCCCTTTTTCGATACACTGGGGCATCCGGCAGGGCTACCCACTCTCCCCCCTACTTTTCCCCATGGCAATGGAGCCTCTGGCAATACACCTCCATGCCACGGGTGAGGAGTGGGGAATCCCTATCGCCAACTTCACCCATGCTGTGTCACTGTACGCTGATGATGTACTCATTTATGTCCGAGATATTGCTGGAGACCTCTCCCCTATACTACGCAATCTACAAGATTTTGAAGAGGTGGCAGGAATCAGAGTCAACTGGTCCAAATCCACTGTATATCCCTTAGTACAGGCCATGCTCCAGTGCCATCTGAGACTGGGCAACATTAACATCTCATGGAGCCCCCAGGCGGTAGATACCTAGGAGTTCGACTATATCATTCACCGCAGGACGTATACGAGGGCAACTACCGCAAACTGATGGCTGGCATTAGATCCTCCATACACTTTTGGAAAGATCTCTCACTGGCAGTCACGGGGAAGATAGCGGTCGCATAAATTGTCCTCGTCCAACGACTACTTTACTTCTTTTCCAACCTCCCGGTGGTTCCCCTGTGCTCATTTTTCAGCAAACTCAACACCCTGCTGGAGACCCTTATCTGGGGCTCCGGCCGCAGGCGTATCGCCCTTGCAAATTTGCAGCTGCCCCTCAACCAAGGAGGGCTAGCTGCCCCATCCTTTGAGGCGTACTTCCTGGCCGCCCAGTTACAATGGGTGTCCCATTGGACAGCAGGCCGGGTGCAAAGGGAACTGATCACAACTGCCAGGCAACTTTAAACCCCCACCATCCCCCAAAAGCTGCTGCCAGGGGCTGCGCCACCTAAGACCAAGCTGCTCCAAATGATGACAGCACACGCCTGTCTAGCATGCATCCACAGAATGCACCGTGCCACACCTCCATACTCCCCTCTTCTGCCGCTGGTAGGACTCCACAAAGGCTGCACACACTACACGGAGAGAACGTTACACATATGGACAGAACACGCCTTGACGGACACAGGGGCACTATATCTTAATGGACGACTACAGACATTTGAGACACTCATGAATGACTTCAACCTCCCCAGGGTACAGTTCCTGTTGCACAGGCAGCTCCTAGAAGACTGCCACAAACAGTGGCACACATTTGATACAGAACCCCCCATACATCCAGTAATCCACGCGATCCTACAGATGGTCCAAGGGCGACACCTAGTCACCTGGTTATACAGAGCCATATGGACGCTTAAACAGCCCACTCTTGCACCCCTCCGGGACAAATGGGAAACTGACTTTCGCAGGCCACTGCATGATAGAGAATGGACCAGGACACTTGAATATACCAAGAAGGTATCCCGCAGCTACTGCTTCAAAAACATACAATTGCACATCCTGCATCGGGCATATCTCACTCCCGAAAAACTCCAGAAGTACTTCCCCGAAAGCTCCTTCACCTGCCCTAGATGCCCGGAGCCCACTGCCTCATTTCTACACATGCTATGGGACTGTCCATCACTCCACAGCTACTGGCATACAATCCACACCACCCTCAGAACGGTCACTGGACTTCGAGACCTCTACACATGCGAAGCTAGCGCCCTTGGTATCTGTAAGCGCCACAAACACATGAAAGTAGAAATGCGCATGAAAGTAGAAATGCGCTTTGCCTCTTTAGTGCTCCTCCTGGCCAAACGATGCATCACTATGCACTGGAAGGCACCGGAAGGTCCTGCCCTGGCGGCATGGGTGGGCGCTGTCAAAAAATGGGGCACATCGGAAGAGAGAATACTTCGAGTAGAGGAAGTCCAGGGAACTCGCAAACATCCAATCTCCATGCCCTGGGCCATGTTACTCCACTCCTTTACACAAGAAACACTAACAATGGCAGGGACACGGATGGTTGGTTCTCCCAGAGCTCCTACAGCCCCTGCGGCTGCCCGGGTGGACGTACGAAGGGCCCAGACACCGGACAGGTCACAACTAATGGCCAACAACGAACCATCACCACACCCTCATACAGACAGCTTCCAGTGATCGCCCTCCCCCCGCACCTGCGCAACCCCATCACAACACCCCGCAATAGTGCAACACTGAAGCGATCAACTACACGCGATCACAACATAAGACACAGTGCATCCCAGTTCTATTCCCCAAGTTTGTTCAAGGTTAGAATATGGCTGACACCAAATAACCCCTACTATAAAACATGAAAGGGGGAAAATACACTTCACATCCCCAGCATGGCACAGCAATCACCAAGCATGAACGTTACATGTATCTTGACACATGCCTCTAAGGGCTATTACCAATCAGAAGACCGAGCGGGGGATCTAAAACCTTGAAATTATATACTCTTTTGTCAATATATGGTACACCTGAGCGATATCACTTGTACGCCAATACCATCGGCAATGATAGATGTGATATATGTAATCATTTCAAATGCCAATAAAAAGGTTTTACAAAAAAAAATCAAGGTTACTGTGAAAGAAATCTAATTTATTCATGTGGAAACATTTAGTTACCATTAGGTCAGCCAAATAGTGGGTGCAATTTGTAATGTGCACTTTCAAGGGATCAGGCAAATGAAGAGGTCTTAAAGTCATCAAAAAATGAATAAATTATCGGTTCAAGTAAGGATGGGTTGTTTCTTATTTGGGCAGAAGGTGTAATACTTCAACTGAGAAAATGTATGTGGTCCAATATAAATGTGTGGTTGGATTATTTGCCAGAGACTCTGCATGCATATATGTTCTGAGATAAACACAGAAAGACACTTTAGTTTAATCAAGTTATGGAGATTTTTTTTTATAATAAACGTGTTCATTCTCGTAGTTAACATAAAGGTCTCATAAGGTGCTTTAGAACAAAGCAGTGAAAGACAACATCTAAATCCTCTAACGCCTATTGAGCACATTGTGCACAGAGGCACAAAATAGGCAATATCCTGAGAAAGCACCTCAGACAATCATTGCAGTGTTGATGCGTGAAATAGCAGTATGACAGTAAAATGACTTCTACACTCTAATCTTTAGTACAGCGGACTCTAAAGTACATTAGCTATACATGTGGACTGGGCTATAAATAGTATTAAGTGTCAGGTTGCAGCATGGAGAAGCACATGGATAAACTAGTGGGTGACTCCGTATGATGTGAAAACTTTACAGCCAGGAAGATAACGCACAATAATGCAATAGTCATTCCGTGCACACTGTAGGGCAGACCACATATAGGTATCTACAAGAACACCGCTACCGCTGCGCTCACAGTACTAAAGAAGCGTTTGCAATGCAATAGGTCTCGCATTAGGAAAGTTTGAGCTATTGGTATTGTAAATGGCAAAGTTTTTATTTATGTTTTTTTTTTTTTAAATAGCTAAATTAATAGCTTTGTCATTTACAATGCCAATAGTTATAACTTTCGCAAATGTGATACCTATAGCATTTGTAATGCAATATGTTTTGTATTTACATGACTTAGATGTATTGATATTACAAATAACAATGGCAATGAGTTCTCTCTATGTAGAAGACACTGAGTAAGT
This sequence comes from Lissotriton helveticus, assembly GCF_964261635.1. Classification (NCBI taxonomy): domain Eukaryota; kingdom Metazoa; phylum Chordata; class Amphibia; order Caudata; family Salamandridae; genus Lissotriton; species Lissotriton helveticus. The sequence goes on from NC_136071.1 coordinate 903,341,285, forward strand.
CGTCTACTGGTTTGTGGTCAATGCTCTTAGCTCACGAAATAGACTCTGTATAGCAGTCTTTGGGTTTTTATCTGTTCGCTGATGTTTACTGTAAGTATATGATTAAATCTATAAAAAAAAAAAATCTATAAAAAAATAAAAACGACCACCAGCCAAGACAAAGTATTGTTCCAAAATAGGGAGCGGTAGCTAGCATTTGCCATGTGTGAACATGTGCCTGCAAAAACGGCAATGAGGATTAAGTGTGACAGGCGCAGAATGTAGTTAAAAGTCTCTCACAACTCTCTGGTTTCGCGTAGCACAGGTCGTCTTAAATGAGGACTGAGTGTGTCGGGTGCTGAATGTCGTGAAAAGTCGCTCTCTACTCTATTGATTTCGCGTAGCACGGATAATTTAAGATTATGGCAGCCTGTATGCATGCATTCTTGTCGGCTACCCACCCATGCCCAGCCGCCATCAGCTCTCACCAGTATTGAAAACGCAGCACGGGCCCGGTGTAGAGAGGCACGGCAGGCTGCCTCCGTAGCTCGCGCGGTTCCTCTCTTTCTGGCGTGACCACATTTTCTTTGGCCATATACATGTCGCGTAGGGTCAAGGCGCTGAACAGAAGCACAGACAGTAGGGCTTTAAGTGGTCAGATAAAAAGTCAAAATGAAACCTAAGAGCCGCGCGCGTGAGCTTCTACCGTAGACAGCTCACGTCGTGCAGCTCTTAGGTTTCGTTTTCCAAAGCGCATGGCAGAGTCGCGCTCGCACACATGCGCGCTCACGAGGTCAAATCCGAGATCTGAGACGGAAAGCGGGTGCACCTCCCCTGTCCCATTTCGAGGTTTGGAGGTGGATAGAGGTAAATGGGGGTGAGGGCGATTTAAGAGCTCAGGGGTGGGTAGAAGCAAAGGGAGCAGAGGGTGACTCAAGGGTTATGGGCTGGGTAGAGGTGAAGGGAGGTGAAGGTGTCTTGAAAGTTCAGGGGTGGGTTGGCGTAAAGGGGGGTGAGGCTGATTTTACTGTTCGGGCGTGGGCAGAGGCAAAGGTGATTTTAGGATTCAGGTGTGGGTAGAGGTAAAGGGAGCTGAGGGCGACTTGAGGGTTCAGGAGTGGGTAGAAGTAAAGAGAGGTATGGGCAACTTGAGCGTTAGGGTGTGGGTAGAGTTAAAGGGAGGTGAGGGCAACTTGAGGGCTTAGGAGTGGGTAGAAGTAAAGAGGTATGGGCAACTTGAGCGTTAGGGTGTGGGTAGAGTTAAAGGGAGGTCAGGGCAACTTGAGGGCTTAGGAGTGGGTAGAAGTAAAGATAGGTATGGGCAAATTGAGCGTTAGGGTGTGGGTAGAGTTAAAGGGAGCTGAGGGCGACTTGAGGGTTCAGGAGTGGGTAGAAGTAAAGAGAGGTATGGGCAACTTGAGCGTTAGGGTGTGGGTAGAGTTAAAGGGAGGTGAGGGCAACTTGAGGGCTGAGGGGTGGGTGGAAGTAAAGGGAGGAGAGGGTGAGTCGAGGGTTAAGTGGTGGGTAGGGTACAGGGAGGTCCTATTCTATTCAGATGTTTTTGTATAGCGCTTGGATATCAGTAGGCCTCCCAGCACTTTCACAGCTACCGTAGGGGGTATGGGTTACTTGAAAGGTCACGGGTGGGTAGAGGTAATGTGACTTGAGTGTTGAGGGGCCAGTAAAGGTATGGGAGGTTAGGATGATTTTAGGGTTCGGAGTGGGAAGAGTTAAAGGGAGATAAGGATGATTTTAGGGTTCGGAGTGGGAAGAGTTAAAGGGAGTTAAGGATGATTTTAGGGTTCGGAGTGGGAAGAGTTAAAGGAAGTTAAGGAGGATTTAGGGTTCGGAGTGGGTGGAGTTAAAGGGAGGTAAGGATGATTGTAGGGGTTAGGAGTGGGCACAAGCCAGGAACAAATCAGGATTCGCAGATGATACTACAGTGCACCAACCTATTTAGTCGGCTTTTTAATTGAATTGTTGATTTTAAAGTCAAGAAACGACCGCATGCAGGTGTATGTGCAGGCTCACAGCTGCTGTCTCGCTGGGGGTGTGGAATCTAAAGAGGTGAAACCAAAATCCTCCCAAAGTCGCCTGGCTGGGCCGTCCTGGGCGCTGGAAAAATGAAACCAGCTGCGGTTCCTCTCCACCCTGGGTCCCGTGCCTCTGCACGTGCTTCAATATGAATAACAACACCCCTGGCATGAAAGGCAGAATAAGGGACTTAAGTCAGGTGACTTGCATAGCCAGCACACTCCCCCTGAGCATTGTTTCAGCAGCACTGCTGGTACAAGCAGCCTCTTCTCTGTGGCTGCAGCTCTGATCTCCCGAGGAGCAGGCTGAAGGCCTCATGAAGAAGCATGTCCCCAGGGACCCCTCCCCTCCTCCCTTCCCCCACCCTAGTCACGAAGGTGCCTGCCCCGGTGACCTGGAGGGGCTCGGTGTCTGCAGCGTGTGTCTGGTGTCTGCATCCTCAGGCCCGTCTTGTCGTGTCTGTGAACGGTGCTCTCCAGAGGCAGCAGCGTGCTAGTGACGGGACCTCACCCGAAGCCCCTATGCCGCCACTGCCCCCGTGGAGGGGCAGCAGGCCTCTAGCTTGAGTGAACGCTGCCAACCCCTCTCCAACCACACCCGTGCATGAAAAGCTGCCCCCTAGCGACAGGGAACGCTGCCAGCCCCCTGCACCACCCCCGTCCAGGAGCAGCAGGCCTCGCGTGACGGGGGTGGGGGGTGTCTATCAGCCCCCAGCCCACATATCCGTCCAGGAGCAGCAAGCCCCTAATAACAGTGACCTCACCCGAAGCCCCTATCCAGCCACTGCCCCTGTGGAGGGGCAGCGGGCCTCTGGCTAGAGTGAATTCTACCAACTCCTCTCCAACCACACCCGTGCAGGATCAGCATGCCCCCTAGTGACGGGGACCTCTGCCAACCTACCGTCGCCACCATCACCACCCCGTGCAGACCAACCCCTCCACCCTCGCCCAGGGGCAGCAGGCCTCAGGCGACAGGGGGCGCTAGTGCCAGCCCGCACTCCCGTCCAGGAGCTGCAGGCGCCTTTAGTGGGCAGGCGCTCTGTGACCTTCAGGCCAGGAACCGTCGGTACCACAGAGTGGGACCCACAGTCGCACCTCTCTGCCAACTCTCCACAACAGACTCTCCCAGCGCCTGCAAGCTTTGTTCTTCCCGGGTGTGAGTCAGTCTGTCCGAATTAACCTTGGTGCCCCGTCTCCCCAGTGCAGATGTCTCCCCCTTGTCACCTGACGCTCGGTGCCCTCACACAATAACGAAGGTTGTTCCCAGTGACCGCAGCTCAGTCATACTCACACTGGGGCAGCTCCTAGCTCTCACTTGTGATCCGGAGCGCTGTGTCACCATCACAGCCTCCGCCACCTCATCTCACCCTCGGGCAAAGCAGGAGAAGTCCTTACAGGCCAGCGCCTGGACACCTCGAGGCACAGGGCAAAAGTTAACCAGTCCCCTTAAACAATAACTTTTTCAACTACAAGAAATATTCCAATTACTAGCTTGCAAAATAAATTAACTATTTGGTGTCCACCATACTCGTCACATACAGAGACTTTTATCTTGCCTTGTCAAGTTTGAGCCCAGTCCAGAGACGGACTGGTCTTGCAAAGAACATGTAGCGTCCTTCCAATATACTGACTGGAGGCCTGGAGCAGGGGTCATAAAATATGCAATACTGGGGTAGATTTGGTTGTATATCAGGTAAGTCAACAGGGTTGGGGCAGAGTTAGTCACATGTTGCTTCACCGCCGGCCTGCGACCAGGAAGTCAGGCAGGCCGGGCGGGACAACCGGAAACAGGAAGTAGGAGGGCGGGAGCCTACCCCGCCTCCCACAGAAGAGCCGCGATTGTTTGGAGCACCGGAGCAGGCAGGAGCCTACCCTGCGCCCCGGTGCCGAAGAAGGGAGGAAGAGTCCTGCTGCCGGTGAGAGCCGCTGCAGCAAGGAAGCCGGTGAGTGGGGCTTCGCCTTCTTGCTGGGCTGCGAGGGCGGGGGGCATGTGTGTGTGCGCGCGCGTGCGGCGGCGGGCTGTGTATGTGTGTGAGCGTGCGTGTGTGTATGTGTCTTGGAGTGTGTGTGTATGCGTGTGTGTGTGTGACTGTGGGGGGGGGAGGGGGTTGCCTGTCTGGGTGCCTGCGTGTCTGTGTAAGTGCGTGTGCGCGCGTGTGTGTGTCTGTGTGCATGCATGCGCGTTAGGCTGATGGGAGGGAAGTGCACGGCGCGGCGCAGGACGGAACGTGCGCGTTCGCGCACACAAATCCAGGAAAAAAGCTCGTACCACTTTCTTGTCCCTCCTTCCCCCCAGACTGATAACTATACGTCTCCAGCTGGACACATGCATCCTTCGGATGCATTACCAGCGAGACCTAAAAAGCAGACAAAAATTGACTCACTCATTGAGGAATCACTGTGCATGTGCTGGCAAAAGCTGAAAATAAAGAAAGCACAAATATCAGCATGAAGCACAATTGCTGGCTTTCTACATTGAGTTACTTAGGAAGTTGGTGGGCACTTACTAGTCCTAGTGGAGCAAAGCAACTTTTCTCGCTCGGCATTCAACATTATTCTGAAGCTGCCGGAGACTGTGGAAATTGGCTGTGTTACATGAAGCAAACAACCAGAGGGCTAACTATAGTCAGCCATTTTGGGGATATTACTAAAAGTAGGCAACGCATGTGATTACAAAAATGCAGAGCTAACGAGAGTCAATAATGTTGTTGAGTATGAGCCACAGTGTTTTCAGTCGAAGAGACACTTTGTTTCAGATGGAGAGCCTGAATGGACCAAATAATTAAGAGGCCTCCGTTTACACTACTAATGAGTATAACTCAGCAGTGTCAGTTCGCATGGACCTATATTGAATTCGTTCTTCAAGGCAGGTAGCTTTCACTAAATTTAAGGGCTAGATTAAATCCCCTGTTGATAAGGAGCCAGTTAGCCTTCATCATTTATTTGATTACCTACACAGTCTCCCCACCGGAAGTTTCCAGTTTGCTCCCCATCAAAGCGCTTAACCAGTCCTGATTGAAGACCCGCTTTTGAGGCTTAGATCGGCCCTCTCCCTATCCCTTGTTGGGTCGAAATGTCAACATCCTGTCCAGCCTTGTTCTTCAAAGGGGCAATTATGAATGATACGATTACCCTTCTTTTATGAGATAATATGTATCCTGTGTGATAAGTATAACGGATAGGCTATTTTGTAAAAATAAATGATATATGTAATGGATCTATTTCCTTTCTCTTTCTTTGTTTAAATTCCACGCTCAAGCATTTTTTCTGTGCATCCTCTCACACATCTCCATGGACTAACCATATGTGTATATAATGTATTTAGATTTGTTGATTTTCAAAATTCAGATATTTAAGTATGTTTTCTTTGTGTGTGATGGTAAATATATAAAGTGTTATGTACTCTCCCCTATTTTTAGAAACAATATTCAACTCCATTCTTGAGTTAGATGAGTGGGGGTTATTTAAAAGCAATTGGGAAAAGTTGATTCATTTAACTTTATCCGTTTGGTCGATCTTTCCAATGAGACCACTGTTATGTATTGAGTATGAGGAACTAGCGGGTTGTCTCTGGTTGGTCATATTGGCGGTAGGCTGAGATTGGTATATCACCTCGTATCGAAAAACGGGGTCAAAGAAATTTCTCATTTGGCAAGGGGAGCTGCTATTAGAGTTGTACATAGTGAATAAAAGGTCAAAATAAAGAAGCTGTGTTCCATTGAATGGAGAGATTTTAGTGATACCAGAGTCTGCCTTATTCCCTTTATTAGGTATTGTTAAGTATGTATAATTTACAGTTGAACATCAAAAAGTGATATGCTAGCCTGACAGATGAATATGTCCAGCTAGTTTGATGCAATTACATCTATACATTGTGTCGTATAGTATAATTATTAGCACGAAGTACAAATTATATTCCTGGCATAGAATCAAATTGGATCACAAGCTTAAAAGAAATCTGCATATTAACATGATGAGAAACCGTATACTCATATGAAGGTATGTACATGATTATTCTGGCATATGATTGGAGATACTATTGTACAGAAATGTGCATATTAACTTAGTCACGGATCATATTGACATAGTAATGTATGTACATAATTATACCATTTCATAAGATAATGTTATCTTGGGATCCCTTGTATAGAACTATTTATTTATTTATAGGTTTTAGTAGTGTTAGCTAGACCGGAAGGTATCAGAGCGCTTTACATAAAATGAGAAATAAAATAAAATAGGTTTCAATAAAATGTGAGATACATAGTTTCAAGTATAGGCATAAATAGAAACAAAGGGAATTGTTAAGCAATTAGGAAGGTTACAGTATGCGTACAATTAGAACAGCATGAGTTAAAGGAGTAAATGACATATTAGACGGCTGAAACATTAAGACAACAGGCTGTCCCAAAGGGCCTGGTCATAGGGAGAGTGAGTTATTGGAACACAGTTCAGTTATCATGCGTGTTAAAGCATTTGTTGAGGGGAAGGTGTTTCAGGTCCCTTTTGAAGCATGAGAAGGAGGGCTTGCATCGGGGATCTCTGGAGAGTGAGTTCCAAATACTAGGTGCATATCCAGAAAAAAAGCAAGTTATCAAAGATTTACCTTTCAGTTTGGGAAGTATGAGAAGAAGTGAGTTGGATCTTCTCAGAGTTCGCCTTCCTCCTGGTTTCGTAAGTTTGTTGTCTATATAGTTGGGGATATGTGTGTGAAGGGTTTTGTGGGTGATGCAATCAGTCTTGTAAATACATCTTCCTCCAATGGGAAGCCGGTTGAGGATCTTGAGGGCTGGTGTGATGTGCCGAAACCGCTTAACACCTGTTGTGAGTGGTTTGTCATGGAGGTTGAATTCACATATTTGTTGGTTAAGTTTTAGGATTTTCCTCTCCATAATTTTGGTTAGGAACGGAAGGTTGGAGATAGGTCTGAGGTTGGTGAGATCATTAGGGTCAGCCTCTGGTTTATTGAGTACGGATGTGATTTGTCCTAATTGGAGGGAGTCAGGTACGAACCCAGAGGCAGGAAATGTATTGATGATTTTTGTCCAGAACAGGCCAATGATGTGGTCGAGATTTTGTACTATTGTGGATGGGACGGGATCTGTAGTGCGAGAAGTAGGCTTTAAGTGTGCAATTATATTGAAGACTTCATTTTCAGTCATGGGTTTAAAGTCAGACTACTAGTCCCAATTTTTCAGTTGAGTGAGATCATGGTTGACATTAGTTTTATATGGGGCCATTTGGTCAATAGTTAGCTCTGGTGGTGGGGCTATCATAGAGGGAAGTGCGTCAGTGGATAAGGTTAGGAGTGATGGCAGATTTGAGACTTGCATGAAGGATTGCTCAATTTTTGCGGCTTTATCAGTGAAGAAGCTGCCAATTTCTTTGCAGCGTTCTTTGGAGGCCGTTATTTCATGTGGGGATGTGTGGGTGGTTTGTCGTTTAACAATGTCGAAGAGCTCCGTAGGTCTGTTCTTAGCATGATCTAGTTGGTTATGAAAGAAAGAGGCCTTTTCTCTGAAAATCTGCTTCTTATATGAAAGCCGTGCAGTTCTTAGTAGTGCTAGGTGCATAGTCGAGGGGCTCTGTCTCCATATCCTTTCTGCCTGTCTGAGTTGACTCCACTCAGTGTTAAGATCTGAGTTGAACCAAGATTTAGATAGGATTAATCTCTATTGTTTTAGTTTGAGTGGTGCCACTTGGTTGAGAACTTCTGTCATTGTTGTATTATAGTGGGCAGTGAGGTCATCAATTGTAAGAGTAAGAGCGTGACGCTGTAGTTAGGAACCAATCCTGGATTCCAATTTCATTATTGGGACTTATTTGATGTTCCTGGTCCAGTGCTTAGGTTTATCTGTTAAGGCTGGTTGGGATTGGTGGAGGATATTGATATTGAGCAGTGTGAGATAGTGGTCAGACCAGTTAATGGGTGAGAGGCATTTAAGTGAGACAAGCTCATTATTAGTGTTGGTTCATTGCAGAGTTGTTTAAGGTCATTTATCTCAAGAAGGTTTGTGACGTGCCGGACTTTGGAGTCTTCTGAGCTGTTCCAGTGAATATTAAAATCGCCCAAGAACACGCCCTTTGTGCCAGTTAAGGAGAACCATGTTAATAGGCCAGTAAACTCTTCTTCAAAGGGGGCTTAATAACCAGGAGGGTTGTAGATGGTGTGCAGTTTGATAAGAGAGGAGCCTTTGACTGCAAGTTCAACTCCAGGGTGTTTAAAAGTCAAGTATTATATGGTTTTCAAGATGGAAAAATATATTCCTTATTTGTAAATGATAGCTATTCCACCACCTGTTGTTTTAGGTCTGTCATGTCTAATGATGGTGTAACCACATGGTGTAAGCAGGTCTAGTATGGGGATGGAGAGGTCACTAAGCCAAGATTTGGTAGGAAAGCAATATTTATTATTTCACTGAGTGTAGCTTCAGTGATATCTGTAGCATGTTGAACTGCTGATCTACAGTTGAGGAGCATGCAAGATAGAGGGCAAGGATTCTCATTAGTGGAATGTAGTGTTTGAAGGACAGCAGGCCTGATAGTTATTCAAATAATAACTGCTCTGATATAGAATACAACACATTTATAATACAGAAGACAGTCAGTAAAGTGTGGCCAGAGTTTGCCATTCCACAGATACATTGAGCCCTTTTTAACACTGTCTACTCTACAAATCCAGCGATTTTCCTTGATCATGCATATCTGATCAACATTGGGAGACCCGATTGTGGGTTTGACAATATCTAGCACACACCATATCATGTCTTTCTCTGAGTGTTTGAATTGTGGGTTGTGTTCGACCATTGGGGCATGATCAAATTGGCATCTAATTCTAGTGTGATGCTGAACTATACCTTTCTACATTGGTTGAGTTGTGTTGCCTATATGAGGAAGACCACAAGGGCATTCAATGCAGTAAATGAAGTTACTTGTGTTACAATTTGAAACGTGTTTCACAGTTGATTGTTGACCATTTGTGCTGAAATCTTTAACTGTTTAGGTTGTGTCGCAAACTGCACAGTCATTTTATTCTTAGTGGCCTGAAATAGGTGCAAGTTGAAACATTTGTTAGATCGTTGGAGATGCTTGGATGAGTCTGTTTCTTAAGTTAGAGCATCTTTCAAAAGCAAATAACAGTATCTCATGGAATGTTGGGTCTCCTGCCAATAGGTTCCAATGTTTACAGATGATTTCCTTTATAGACAATGTGCCGAAGGTAGAGACTCATACTAGACGTGATTGTCAAGGTCATCTCTTTAATCTCTGAGAGGGCTTCCCTGTTGTTGGATCATGCCCTTTTCAGAAAGAATAAGACCCACTGGGGATAGTAGTCAGTAACCTCAAACACACGAGGACTGTTTGCCCTTGCCACACCATTGCTTAGACAATTGCAAACTCTATGTAAAATGCACAGAGTCCTAAGACCAACAAAACTGAATTCAGCAAAAAGTGGAGGGCAAAGGCAAAATGTCTGAGGATGACTCAGCAGAGAGGGCTATTACCAACAATCCCTCAAATACTTTGTTAATTAGATCTGAAAAATTGTAGAAGCCCAGGTGACAAAGTGGCTGAAGCCCACCAGCATGCAGCAAACCATGTAAGGTGCCAGTGGTGTGACAAATGAAGTCAACTTCTGGGGAGTTTAAAATGTTGAAAATAGTCAAATGTATTTAATTTTGTTCGCTGCCAAATCTGATTCCCTTAATACCTAATTTATGTAGGACACACAAGTTGTTAGTGTTCACATAAAGCTTTTAAGTCAACATCTTTCTCATGGGAGTGATACATAGATGGTAATTTGTGTGCCAGGTGTTTCTGTATTGTTTCTTTCCGTCTAGGAACTAGAAAACCACAGAGCAGAGGGACATGGCCGATGAGGCTTAACAGGTTTGATGGGGCTACAGTTATCTATTGCACCTGTAATCCCAATTGTTAAAGGCTGCTGTTCGATTCTTTGTTAGAGTAGGCTCTGAGTGGGGATTTAGAAAGAGCCTCTGAAAGAACATTAGGGACTTTACAAACAGATAGTTTAGGACATTTCCTAACTGAACATGCTGCAACAGCCAAGCCTGGTGGTGGGTTGGAGTTATTCGGTGTCAAGGCAAGGTTGATGGCTGAGTGATCGGTCCAAGCCTGCAGGTGGCAGGGGCAGTAATCAACCAGATTGTGTGTGGTAAAAAGGAGATCTAGTGTGCACTTCTAATTTCTTTTTTAATGAAATGCGGAGCATCCGTCAACTAGGGCTTGAGCTACATTAAGAGTGGAGCAACTATTGTGCAAACTAAAGTCGTCAGAAATTATAAGATGTTTAGTATTGAAGGATTAGGTGGCCACAAATTCAAGGCTTGCAGGAAAAGAGAAGTTTAGAGATATAGCCATATGCAATGTAGTGCTCCGAGATAAATAGTATATCGTCCCTTAGGGGGTTCTCTGACTGCTAACCCTCCGCCTTAGAGGATAGTGTGATAAAATCTGATGATCTTATAGGAGAGGGGCACGGCAAACACAATATCTGGGTTTGAGTGTATTTTCCCATGGTTCGGTGACAGCAAATCACAGATCCACAATTTCAGCTAACTAGTGGTTGAATGATATACTATTTTTTCCTAAAGAGGAGGTATTTAGCGACAGTTGATACAATTAACAGGCATCTTAGATGGTCAATGTTTTGTATAACTGTAGTAGATAACATTTGGCAAGGGCGTTGGGGCGCATGCCAGAGAAAACCAGGTTTTTCAAGAAAATGTAATAATATGAGAATAAAGTCCAGTGAGAAATGTTATTAAATGTTACAACGTGGTCTTTGCTTTGGGAGACAATCTTACACTTTCTTTCCAGAACACAGGCAGAGTTCTGTGGCCTGTGCCCACAAACAGCACAGACATGTGGTAACAAGCTTCTGTTAGCGCCATCAGTCTGGGTAAATAGGGATTGGAGGTAAAAGGTTCTTATTGCTGACTGGGAGGTGCAGCCAACGCTGGAGGGAGGGCGGCTAACCCCCCCGTGGGTGGCAGACAAAGGGCACAGCAGCAATAGGGAGCACTATCGCGCCAATAGAAAGGCCAGTGGGTGACCAGGAAATTTATGTTCAAAGGGCACAATCAAGGAGGGTGTGGTCACATGCACAGCCTAAAAGGCGGCTGGGACAAGCAGTCCCCAGCTTTGTCGCCGGCAGAAATTGATCCCACCGATCCACACCAGAGAAGGCGGGCATCGCAGCCGCAGTTTGACAAAGGGTCGGGGAGTCACAAGATTTAACAAGAAAGAATCTTCACAATAAGGACGTAAAAGGACAATTGCCCAAACAAGGTCCGTGGGATGCCTTACAGCTGGGACTCTTGAGACAAGTGCCATTGCCCGAACAAGGTCCTTGGGATGCCATATGGCAGGGACTCTTGAGATAAGTGCCTGGACAAGGTCTTTGAGATGGCGTTCAGAGGGATACTTGAGGGTAGACAAAAGTGTAAGAAATGGTCAACGCTGGGCAGACACAGCACTTGCAACTCAGGCATGGTCATGGGACCATGAACGCCGGATATTCGGTAGCAAGTTGAAGCTTGGAAGCTATGACCCGCAGTACCAAGTAAGTGACAGAAGTAGAACTTATGGTTATTATTATGCGACAATTTATATGATGTACAGTGTATAACCTGTTACAAAAATGCCTTATGTTGTGGTCCAAGATGCGCCAGAAATGAACATGTTGATAAACAATGCCATCATGACAAGTGTGTACCAACTAATCATGTGAATAAACTGCGACCATTCTAACACCACAAAAGGTCTTGGTGTACATAATTGATGGGTAAGAAAGAACGGCGGTAGGGCCTGTGAGTTGCTGCACAGCTTGTGGGGGGCGGTTAGAGCTATCCCTGGCAAGCAGGTGTCAACAGGAAAGAAGTACTGTACAATTAGGAGAGGCAAACTGGCACCCAGCGATGCCTGTGATCGTGACTACTAGGAAAAGAAATCTGGATAAAACAAGTAAGGGGGCAAAATCAAAAGCAGAAAAAGAAATTAGCGTACAATTCCAGTAATATGTTTCTTCGAGTACAGTAGGTGAATCACTGCTATGTTGTTTCTATTGTCATGGGGCAAGGAACTTCCATGCAAGGAGTTACTCCTATAAATAGGCACTCTTCTAAAAACCAGCCCAAGAGTTGCTCAGGGCGTCCACGTTGTATGTTGATATCACTTGCTATTGACCAGATATGTATTCTGAAATATTAGTATCCTGAAATTTTCGCTGTTTACCCTTCGTTTTGCATTCAACCACGTCTGTAGCCTGCAAGTCTGAAAACTGATAGATGTGCAGGAATATTCTTTTATCATCACAGTAAGTACTTCTACTAGTGTGCTAGGCCTCTCAAATATTCGCAAGTATTATATATTTAAACGGACCATTTCAACTACATGTAAGGATTTTCTGCTTTTATATATGTTACTAATATTCGGAGTAGTCACAACTGAAGATACTTTAATAATATTAATACTCATTGTTAACATTTTATAAAGATTTGATGCGATTTGTTCTCGTTCATTTATTTGCACGAGGCTATCTTGTTGAATATCCTGTACAGGATACGGGACGCCCTAGAGAATCGAAAAGTATCCGCAGTTGAAAGACTCCAGGAAGCATGTTTCTTATGATTATGATTACAATCTACGTTCACATTCAAGTACATTTGGCTCTCATGGCAACAATACTAGCATGAAATACTCACATCTCAGTCTTGAAATAATACGAAAATGAAATCGTCGGTACGAAGACGTATTAAGATAACCTATCAAAAAGGAATTGGAGATAAATGACAATAACCAGAAATATCCATATAAAACACGAGAACAGAAGATTTGAAAATAAAGTCTTGAAATCCTTAGTAACATCATTGATAAGAACGGTGGTTACTAGTTAGGAAGCCCAGAAGACTCGGCAAGGGCGCAGCGAAATGTGAAACACCTGCTGGCTGTAAAACTTTGAACACCGACTATTAAGTGAACTGTTGGCTTCTTTTCTTCGACATTGAAACTATTGTTATGTTATTGTAACATTTGGATCTGAATCAGGTGCGCAACGCCCATTGGGATCAAAGGTCTTCAGCCCCACTCCACCGTCGTGTGTGCAGCCCGGGCTGAGATAGCTTCCCAGGCAGCCGCACCCGAGTACTTCACAGGTCTTTAAAAGACCATTCGCTTGTAAATGGGGCTTTGTTGTTTTTTCACCCCTTCTAGAGGCCCTGCATCTCCACTCTAACTATTGCTGGAAGAGTCAGACCCCCCGAAAAATGTTCTTAGCCTCACCCCACCCCCCGAAATTTGGCTCTAGTTGCGCCCCTGATCTGAATGCAGATTAGTCGGGTTAATTTTAGATGAACACAGGAGAATAATATGCTATGAAGTCGCAACTGTAATATATTTGAAATTGAATGACAATGAGCTTGCGGCTGCAGGGGAAAGCTCCCAGTTTTCCAAGCACCAGGTGGCTGATGGGAGCTGGCTCACATCACGCTATACTTTGCTGCCCCGTTTCCCGCCTCAGGGTACGCCGAGCTTGTGGCTGTAGGGGCGCCATGTCCCAATTTTCCAAGCCCCAGGAGGGGCAATCAATCATCTGGAGGGGGCTGGCTCACTTCGCGCTATATAGCGCTGCCCCGTTTCCTGTCTCTCAGGATGCCAAATAGGGCCAAACTGGCTGTAGTGGGCCCGGGTATTTTCCCAGTGGGCCGGTTTTAAGGCTGTGGGGCCGTTTTTTAGGTTTCGCCTGGCGTCCGCTGCGCAGCAGCGTTCGCGCAGGCGAAACGTTTTGGGAAGAGTATGGGGCCTTTGTCACGCCTCTCACTTCCATTGGCTAGCTCCATAAATGGAGACTAGCCATTGGAAGTGAGGTCTGTCCATCAAGGTCCGAGGCGATTCGTGGGCGTTCTCATCCTGCCCCTTATAGCACGTCATTGCGGCAGTGGGCGGTTCTTTTTTTTTTTTGGGACGCCATGTTTTGTTCATTTCATAGTGGCTTTTGCAGGAGTGGGCTGCGAGATTTAAGTTGCCAGGATGCGATCAGGTAAGCAGCATTTTGATAAAATTGTGTTTTCACTTCGTACGTCTACCCCGTCTCATGTCGTCTCCCTGTTTGTTTTACGTCTTGTGTGCCCGTTTCCGCCCCCCTCCCGCTGTCCGTTCCCGCCGTCTTCCCTTTTTGGAGCCCCAAGCTCGCATCCAGCTCTCCTGCCCTTTGAAGCACAGACCCTCTCCTCGTCGTTTCTCAGTAGAAGCTGCCGTTCTCGCTTCATGAAGGGCCTACAAGATTGCGTGGACACTTGCTGTTTCACTTTCCTACTCTTTTGTGAGTTTCTTGTGTGCCTGGACAACTGGTGGCCAATGTTTGTGCCTTCAGAAATGATAACTTCGTGTGAAGAGCGCAGGCGAATCCTTCGGAACAGACTTGCTAATAGGAAACACCCTGGTTCGCTTTAGCTTCAAATATTCAGATTACTTGTTGTGTGGGTATGGCTGTTTGCAAGTTTGTAGATGCCGCTCGGTGTGTTATTTCGTGGAAGAAGCAGAACGTTCAGCGCAGCCTCTTGCCAGTGTGCGCCTCGCGAGGAGTCGATAGTCTGCTCTTGTAATAGAATGTCAGAGGTGGGTACCGGGGGGGGTGAGGGTGGGGTAGGGGGAACACGGGGCACAGGCATGGGGCTCTGTGGGGTAGGGCTGTATGTAGAATGTGCTGAGCGGCTTCGCATCACACGGGCTTTCACGCACAGCTCGTTGTTTTGACGTTAGTTTGATTCGCACGTTAATAATCATTCCTGTATTTTTTTTTTTTCACGAGGTGATCGCTTTTCCATATTCCCGGGAAGGTCTCTTGGGTGAAATGACGCAGTAGCACACTCTTTTATTGCCTCTCTTGATTTGGTGACACTTTGTAAATATTTTAAGGCTGAGGATTGAGCAACTCGCATCTGCATCTCGCTGGCATAATTATGTCGATGCTATATTTTTACCGCCACACTGCGTCTGAAACGATCTAAAGTTTAGTATTCGTTATTTCGTAGTAAAAGCTCCAACTTGAGTGAGGCTCTTGCCTTGGCACATGCATGCTCGGGAGCTGCACGTGCCCGGGGTTGCTCTGCCCCATGCAGGGCAGCCGCCGGCTCCGAGGGTCCATCACGTCTCGGCGGGCAGTCTATCATCGTTTATTTGCTCGTTCTGCCTCCTGGGCTCGGTGTGAGAGGGAGCGCGCCTTTTTCTGCCGCCTCTCAGCTGTTTCGTCCGCCCTGCGGCGCTGCAGTGATGAAACCTGTTGGAATCCGAAGCGGCGCAGCTGGTGCCTTGTCTCTGTAACCAGCGATGATTCAAGTCTTGCAGATTGTGAAAGAGCTGGTGTCACCGTCGAGGCGCCGAGCGGCCGTGGGGAATAAAGGTAGGCGCAGCGCTAGCCTTCAGCTGGGCAGGAAGTGCACCTAAATGTGTGTGACAAAAATCTGCACATGAATAGGACTTTATTTCAGATTTGCTATTTCATTGGCTTCATTCCCTCTCACATCTGATGTATTTCTTTTAATCCAGGCTTTTAGGTGCCCTTCACGCATATGCTTCCTTTCACGCCTTTACCTGAAAGTTGAACCCCTCCAGGCTTTAGCATTGTAGCCTTCGTAATAATGCCGTAGCCCTCGGAATTTCGACATGTATTTGGGTAAAGATTCAAAGATTTACAGCTGGTGTTTTGTATGTATCGCTTTGGAGCATTTCTTTAACTGTGCGTGTATGTATGCACATATAACACAACCAATATAGGTTTATATATGTGATGTCGCTGTTGCAAATTGAACTTTGTGTGGCAAGCATATAGACTGATAATTCTTTAGAAATTATATACGCCACATCACATATACTTATAGATTAAGGACGTATGCAGACGCACAAAGCGTTATATGGTATTTATTACATTTATGGAATATGGGGAGGAGTCATGACTCACAAGAGGTAAAGCCTTGAGATGGCTGTGATGCCCATTCCCGTCCTCAGCAATGATAGTAAGTATGATATTACATTGCACATCTGCTTATATGGTCTCGACCATGACATTTATTCAAATAAAACCAGGATGTAATGGGTTCAATACCAGCACGGAGGCAAAATCATACTGAAGAGCCCCTGTAACTGGTAGCAGTGTTGTTTCCATGTGTAAAAGTCATTGTAACATGCAATCTGAGCCATTAGCCCATGTTTTTTCTCATGCCAATTTCACTTGTCTGTAGTAAACTGTATTTATTGTTTTGTACTGTTGGAATAAATGTGGCTATTTATTAATACAGTTACTATAATGTGTTATTGGGCTGCATTTTTTTACTAGCGTGGTCTAAAAACATGAAATGTGTTTACATTACTTTTTATACACTATTCATATCGTGTATAAAAAGTAATGTAACTGAGAATGTTCCTCACTCGCCCACCATTCACCTGTTCAATAGGTGTGGTATGTGCAACCCCTATAACTTTACTGACGTATCATTGATGGCACCCCAACAAAATAGTTGCAATGCCACTAAAAGATGCTGTCAATGCCTTTAAAATCACATTTCTTTATTATTCATAGAAGAATCATTTTGCCATATTTCACCTATAAGATTGATTGTAAGTAAGTGAGTGACAGGAATTTAAAGAGCACAGAGGTTCACATTACAGGTATCTTGGCCCTATAGTGTCTTGCCCTATCCCTCTCCCACTATATAGTCCTGAAGCTAGAGCCGTGATCAGGTTCTTGGAGGTCTAAGGCTAATTCCAGCTGCTGTTTTATTAACATGGGTGTGTGTGGCTCTGTGTGTGTGTGGCTCTGGGTGTGTGTGTGTGTGACTCTGTGTGTGTGTGGCTCTGGGTGTGTGTGTGTGTGGCTGGCTCTGGTTGTGTGTGGCTGGCTCTGGGTGTGTGTGGCTGGCTCTGGGTGTGTGTGGCTGGCTCTGGGTGTGTGTGGCTGGCTTTGGCTGTGTGTGGCTGGCTTTGGGTGTGTGTGTGTGTGGCTCTGGGTGTGTGTGTGGTAGTAATTGCTGTCTGCTGCGCTCGTCCGTAGGGTACAATAGGTCTCATACTTGCGAGAGATTAAGCTAATGGCAATGTAAATGACAATGCCATTTATTTATCTGTTTTCAAAACCAACACATAAATACACATTTTGTCATTTACAATGCCAATAGCTCTAACTTTTCCAAAGGCGAAACCATTGCATTGTAAATGCTTGTTGTTTCTGGGCGGCAGTTTTGTATCAGTGCTGCAATATCGACGCCCTGTAACAAAAGAATTAGTCGTCTTTCCCACCACCATACACTCCCTCCATCCACCCTGGGCTAGTCTGGTTTGCATTCTCAGTCTGGCCCTGGCGCCGAATATGCATGAAAAAAACATAATATGCAGAATACCGAAAACACATTGCCTGGTAACAGAAGGCGGAGGAAAAACAGCAACAATGTATTCCTTTGCAGCATTCTAATACAACAGCGCTCATAAGCGTGGTCACTGAACCTAAGTGAAGTAATGTACCATACCACACCACACTTAGATTCCACTTTGCTTCACGCATTGATATTTTATGCTACAACTAAGTATAAAGAGAATTTGGGATAAAATGACCAGTAGATTGCGTGGAGATGAATAGGGAGGAGAAGAGCCTGGCCAGGTGTACTAGTGTGGTGTCAAATAAGTGTTCTTGTGACAGGAAGCAGAAGACAAGCAGCAAAACAAAGAGATCCGAAGTAACAAAAACACAAATATACTGTAATATTTTATTTAAGTATTTCAGTGTGAAAACTTGAAATTCCTTCTGGAAAAACATTGTTAAACAAGGATTTTCTAAGTATTTTGTTGGTAATTGATTTTTTTTAAAGTTAATAAATCATTGTATATCCTGAACACTACACATCTGTTATTCAGCATCAAGCTGCCCAAGGGTGAGCATGTGCTTTACAAATACACATGTTATGTTAATGCAAATTGAGAAACATTTTTCTCTTTTCGTGATGTAGGAAAATATGCAAACAATCTCTTGAATCAGATTGACGTTTGGTCCTGATAAGGATTTCCATGTTTGGGGTTAGAGGATGGGGGATTGTTCAACCCGAAGGCATCATTTTGAACTGAAAGTGAAGCCTTGAAATTGGGAATACTAACCACTCCTTGACACCCAAAGTTAGGGTAATATTCCTGTTTACTGTGCTTAAAACAAAGATACTTATTAACAGTGCAGTCTATCACCCATTTTGTTCAATGAGCTGATTTGAGTATAGATAAGCATCTTTCTCAGCAATTGAATTGAGGTTTCTGATGTAATAAGATAAGCCGAATTCCAAGATCAGCATTTGATACCAGACTCATCTGCCTGATTCAAGAACTATGAGAAGTTTTAATCCCCTCCAAGTCAAGCATCTTCAGCACCTTCTCAGACTTGTACACTATTTAACAGTCTGTTCAGTTTGTTTCTATGAGACATTGTCTCATTCCTATCATGGGCACACCAGCTGTTGAGCTCTGGCTGTACAGAAAAACAAATAAGAACACTGATAGAATGACTTAAATGAAGTGGCTGCCCTATATACACACATGTATAAATAATCATAAATAGATTTAGCTTTTGCATTCCGTCCCCCAGTTGTTTCTCTTCCAGCTCAGCAGAGAGTTTCACAAACTTATCTGATCCATCTTCACCCTGATAATGTACTGGGTCGGAAACAGACCCACTTACCTACTCCATCTCTGCTTCATTGCCATAATTAACATAATCATGTCAGCCCTTCTATAGTGGGGTTCAAGGCAGATGATATAGATAACTCCATCATGTTGTCTTAGGGTCTAAAGTTCAGAAAGTTAGTTAAACTCACTGACATTGCCCCGCACTGTAACTGCCCTACTTGTGACTAAATATAAGTAAGATTTACATTCTCTATGATCAAGATCCTGAGTCTAGGCTTGTATATTATGAAGCTACATTTCTGATCATACCAGTATTGGGTCAGTTCCATGTACTGGCTTTTAGGACACATGGCCCAGTTCATTATGTCTTTTGAGCGTTTACTCCTATCCATCTCACACAAGGCTTAATGAACCTCTAACAGGCAACTAAACAAAGACTCAAGAGTTGAGGCACCTCCCTGTATCCAGAAGCACATCATAGCAAACCGGATATATCAAAAAATGGATGTGGGTTTCAGTAATATGCAACTACCTTTTTATATCCCGGTGGATATCTTATGGGTGAACCTCATAATGTGTAATGTGGGACTCAAAGGAATTCTTAGCTATCCAAGTATATCTCAACTTATTATACTTAGATGCACCTTACATCTGAAATGCTTGCTATAGACAACAGTTCATAACTTCTACGAGAGCTCATCAAACAATATATGGTTATGTGTGCCATCTCTACGATCTTCCACACCTATTTTTAGCACTTACTTGCAAAGATTATGCTTCTTGTTCATGATCAAAGCATATCTCAGGCACTCACTCGCAATACCAGACTCGTCAAATTTAAAACACACAACACATTTATGTGCCTTCCGACTATATATGCAAATCCTTCATATAAAGGAAAGCATGCAAAATACATCACACTACTTCAATGTAATTACATTTTTGAGTTCACAACTTCCATAGATTGATGGGTCATCATATCCAACAAAACACAATTGCCTGTTTGTAACCTGTCCTTTCCATGTCACCCAAATCTTCATCTTGATGACATTCCTCACTTATGCTGCTTCTTTCCATACATGCCAGCTCTGCATGCAATCTTCAAGACACTGTATGTCTAAAAAAAGCAGCGTCTCTCCAAACTAACCCCCAATTCATTGACACTAAATTCTATAAATGCTAAGTCACTTTGATAGTTTCAAGATCACTGCTTGTCTCTACCCTTTATGAATGACACCCAACTATTACAATTTAGAGCACATAAACCCTCATACACCTTTAAACCATAACTGGAAGGCTGGCCTGCCATTCCTTATAAACTGGCCTGCCATCCTTCTTTTCATGTAAAAGTGATACGAGGCCAAACTAGCAGTAGGAGTCTCCAACGGTTTATCAGTGGAAGTACATGTTATGATGCACTACTTCCTCATCAAGTATACTTACTTCAAGTTGGTCTCCTTGACTGAAATCACCTCTTTGCAGAATCCAAATAGCAAATAAAGTCTTCACCACCACAAGTTTGATGACATTCTCAACAGTACCGAAGGGCACTATCTTTGGACAACCAATGCTAAGAATTAAGAGTAGCATAAGGAATGTGTTTCCCTAAGGATTCTTAAGGTTTAGGAATCTTATCTTGTTATTCGTCACCTTTTGTAAGGCAACCATGGGAAATGGAATGAGGTGACCCTGGTCGTGATCCAATGCTTCCTACTGGCCTGGTAGATTGTGCAGGATCTACACATTTCTTTGACCTTTCCTCCTATCTGTAGCCACTGTAAATGTATTCCAAGCCTCTCGCAGGTCATGGGTATTAGTAACAAATGAGGCCCAGTCTGCAGCTCTATAGTGAATGCCATTGCCTTGGTAGGTAGCAGACATTAATCAAGCAGGAGTGTTCACCCTTTTTTTGGGCTGCAGCCTTCTTTCATTGGCTTTCCATGGTTGGGCACTGTTGCAGGGCCCTACAGACCTATTTCAGTGTAGGGTCTCTTTGAGGTAGCAAATTGGCATGATTAGTCAGACCCAGCAGGGTAGAGGTATTTATCTGATCAGTGTCAAGGGTCTCTCCTGCAGGAACAGGTACAGCATGATCCACGAGCTCTTCTACAGTAGGTTTTACCTTTCTTCTGACCTTCTTACTCCTCAAAAGTCTTTCATCTACCTTCTCAGAGCCAAGCCACTGCCCACACATCCCTCCACTGGATATCTAGTCTATGGTAGCCACAGCAGCCAACACATGATTCGCCTGTGCGAATAACTGTACCCATGTCGATAGTAGTCCACCCAGAACTTGGAAGATAATTGCACAAAAGCTATTTACTGTCCGGGAGGAACAAACAACTACCTTCCACTTGGCAGTGAGCCCCCAAGCCGCACTTTAGAGTGACC
Source organism: Lissotriton helveticus (assembly GCF_964261635.1). Classification (NCBI taxonomy): domain Eukaryota; kingdom Metazoa; phylum Chordata; class Amphibia; order Caudata; family Salamandridae; genus Lissotriton; species Lissotriton helveticus. The sequence continues at coordinate 903,362,371 of NC_136071.1, forward strand.
AAAGCCAGTCATATAGTCCAAAGCTCACAGTGTACATTGATTATGTTATAACATTGTCTGGGCAGCTATTTCTCAGAGTAAGCCAAGACTTTTTTCAACAATGCTCTATCTTGTTGCTATTACTCCTAGATCATTCACAGATATTCAATTGAATTGGGACTTCTGCAAGTGCATTGCGCTATTTACAGGCATTCTTACCAAGGCCTCCGAGTCAGCTATTAGCCTGTGCCTACTATACCCTTGGAGTACCCAAATGAGGGGTGGGGGGGGTCGTTATTCGAGCATATTAAATCTCTTACCTCGTGGTCAGACATCAAGCTCTTTCAGCATACTCTTTGACCTGGAGGCATCAATTACCTTTTGCTTATTTTTACAATGGTTAAACTTTGGGATCCATTGCAAAATGTATTTCTTTTGTTATATTTTGGTGATTGTTTCTTTGTTGATTTTTTCACTTTGCTGGCTGTGCCCCCCATGTGAGCTCTGTACACTCTTGTGCTAACCCACTGATCAGCCGACCTGGTAGCCTGTCAGGGGTGGCTCCTTCGTTAAGGAGGAGGAACGTCGCGCACTAAAATAGTGTCCCCAAAGATAGAAAAAATAAAATGGAAATAAAGTTCATTTATTACCATTTTATTTTTCAAAACCCTGTCCCGAGCCTAGTGGCAGGATGGGAGGCAGATTTCTGCTGCTGCCAGTCAGGCAGCAGCAGAAAGCAGTGATAAGCAGGGCACCTAGGCTTAAAGTGTGCATGTCATTTTGACCGGACGTCTGGCGACAGCCAGTCAGCATTCATAGTTTAAACCTCTCTAACCCAGCTGTCTTGAGACAGCTGGGTTAGAGACAGCATACGGCTCCAGTGCCCTCTGGGGCAGCGAGAGAGGCTGCTCCCTCCAGTCCTGGCACTGCTTTCATGCAGCATGAGATCAGCTCCAGGATTGGTGCCTGCAGTTTCCTGGAGCCTGCCTGCCCGCCCGGAGAGAAGACCCGAGTGAGGTGGAGGACTTTGCGTGAGGAAGAAGGTAAGTGAAAAGATTTGTTTGTTTTTGTCTTACTACTCGACCACCCTCCTTACATGCCAGAGACCACTGCAGCCTGTCTTTTGTTATCAATGTGTATAACGTGCATGCTGATGTATATCTGTAAAGCATTTATTTAAGATACAATCCCTTGCAATTTCATTGCTTAAATCGTCATACTTACCAAAAGAGTACCTATAAAAGCTGGTCATGTCTAATGAGAGACTCTACTTCTTCACTTGTACTTCTTCTTAGTCATGGGTTAGTCAAAACTTCCTAGTCAGAGTTGCCTGGGTGTATGGGTCTTGGTTGAAGTGTTCAGGGTCTAACGCCATGACTGGACTAGTCTGGCTAGAGGGATCCTCACCATTTCCATGTACCCTTTCAATATTCTTGCTTTACATTATCCATAATACAGCTGTGCTTAAATTTGTTTAACTAGTTATTCATATTCTGGATACTCTGAGTAGCTGTGTGCTTTAGAAATGCAGGATAACATAACATAACATATCCGCATAAATGTCATAATCAGCTACCATCTTTTGAGTTAGTGGACTTTGTCCTTAGATAAGCATCACTTAATGTTGCTTTTGGGTGCAGGGGCATGTTGTGCCTCTAGCCAAAACTGCTTCATTTGGTATGTGTGAGGCATCATTTTCTTTTCCAGGGTTATCCTTTCTTCCTCCATGATTTTTCAATCCCTGGACATTTTCTTGGTAACCTGGCATTATGTTTCCACTCTCTTTTTCTCCAGATTTAGTTTCAAGTGATGCATGAGATTCAATCACCTCATTATTGCTGCCTCTGTAGCAAATAAAATTACGAGCAGTGTGCGGACTGAGTAGCTGCAATTATGCTAAGGGCTATAACAGAGACTCGTATAGTCTAAATTTAAGTGCGACCAAGTATCAGGGGGGAGAACAAAGTTGTAACACTTTCGGTATTGTGAATAGATTAATTACAAGTATATGAAGAATTACTGTTGAGGTTTGCCTTACAGTAGAAAATCTGTTTCTCTGCCGGCCAGAGAATAATTATTTTTCGTCTTGGAGTAATAAATATTGTCAATTACCAGTTAAGGAAATAGTATGTGGTAGGTTTCCCTCCCACAGATTCCACTCTAGACTTTTCCTAACAGGCTGCTCTCTATTTAACCACCGGGTAACATGTTCGAACCTGGCACTGGCTGGCTCTTCTTTTCATCCTTTGATGTTCAATCAAACAGACAGCATTGAGCTGGTTCATCATAGCAATTATAATAGCAACCAACAGTACATTTTGATTTTAGAGTGTGGAGGTCTGACAAAAGTAACACATTGCATACAACACTAACAAAGTGCATTTCTACCTGCTTGATAGTGGTTTAGTCATGGACAGTTTGAAGGTTTTTAAGAGCTCCATCTTTCTTGTTTATATGTGCATCATCTTTGAATCATGCTTGAAGCAATACATCTACCAGATGGCAGTGTGACTGTACTGCTGAAAAGTGTTACAAAGCTGCCCGGTCTAACATTGTGCTTTTTTCTTGTGACACCATCACACACACATTTCATACCTATCATTATGAGGACCAGCCATTAACCATAATTACATTTTTAGTTACTATTCTAGCTCCACGCACGCTTTGATACTGGGGTAGGTTATAAAGTGGATCAAGGCAAACATAACGGCACTTTAGTTTTTTGATACTTGCTCGAAAGTACCTGAACACACTCTAGGGACCAGTCCTCATAAAGATAGTGTTTGTCTGGTTCTTTCATGGTTTACCCACGCTATGAAAAACAATCTGGAGAGATAGACAGAAAAATAGACAGACACACACACACACACACAGACATGCACGCATGCACACACACAAACCCACACACCCTCTCCCCTCTCTCTCTCGCCTCTCTCTCTCTAGACCCTCTCTCTCCCCCATCCCACTCACCCTCTTTCTCTCTCTCCCTCTCAATCCCTCTCTCTCCCTCCCTCTCGACCCCTCTCTAACTTCCTTCAAATGGTACTTTAAAAACGAGATCGCTGATATTAATGTTCATGGTGCTTATAACAAACAAATTTGTTTGTGAAAAACCCTGGTAAGCATTTGGAGAGTTTTTATTACCCACTATACGCTCGACCGATTTTCTTCTTGAAACATTAAATTCCTTTTGGATAAAGGTAAGAAAGTGAATATTTAACACTTATGAAATTTGACTAGATTTGATTTAAACGTGTTAACGTTTTAACTAAAATGTTAATAAAAATAAATGCAACCAGATGGACGCTCTTTGAAAAGAAGTGCGATTAAAATACACTAAAATGAAAAATGTGCTTTCTAGAAAAATTGGGTTTACAAAAAATAGAAGTAGATGCTAGGCAAAAAAGAAAACTCAGAAGTTACTCATATTCTGTGATAGGTAATACTTTTTCCTTTTCATTCTGGTACCTGCAGTTTTGTATTTTTAATAAGGAAATCAAACCAAATATCGGAATAAAATGGACAATATAGGACAGGATAAGCTGCTCACTTCGACATGGGGCAAATTTACATCTCTTTGTTAAATAGGTTGTAAAACACATGATGTGTGGTTTTGCTTAGAAGGCGTTTTGTTTCCACTGTTACAAAAATATGTGGTGAGCATCACGTAGAAAACTAGTCTCTGACCACTGGCGTCACTAAACTTGAGGGGACCTCCCTGCCAGGTGCGTGGAGTGGCCCCCTCCGGGCACAATCAGGAGCTCTCTGGCCAGAGTGCTGTGCCGACTGGGCCCTCTGGAGCTTGGGGCCCCCCGCACCGCAGGGGCTGCGGGGGCCTGTGTTACGCCCCTGTCTCTGACCTAACATATGAAAACTTCAAAGATTTCGTCATCAGTTTTTTTACCTGTCCCATATCAGGTGTGAGTAGTTGATACAGTTTGTCCAGGATGAGGTCTGGAACCACGTTTCAGTCCATCTTCAAGAGAAGCTTTGCTCTTGGATGTTGATGCAGAACCTTAATCAAGACAGTGAAGGGTCTTGGCTGGCAGGTGTCTAGCGAGCAATATAGCGACTCCACCCTTGTGGTAGAGCTTGGCAGGAGGCTTGCCCGCTCCAGGCTGATCCTTACAGTCATGGTACTCTTATCCCACCCAATCACGTCCTAGCTTCTGGCTCTCTCATTCGGAAAGGTGAGCGTCTTGGAGATGAGCAATGTGGGGTTTAAGGGAGAGGTTATGAGGGGGTTTAACCTAAGATCTTCCGGTGCTTCTCATAATGGGTAAAGCCACTCGCCTTCAGGGAGATCACCATTAGGTTATGAGGTGAGGACGTATGTCTTTGGGGGAAGCGCCAAACAGGAAGGCATGGAGAGGCATGCCTAAGGCCCGAGGGATTGGAAAGGAAAATGTGGGGTAGGAAAGAAAGGGAGGGCACTACGAGCTGGTGCAAAGCAACCCGCTTTGGGAAGCAGTAGACATATTTTGAAAGGGTTGGAGGGGATGGCCAGCTGTCAAGGCCTCCCTCGTGTGTGGTGGATAATATGAGATACAGAAGGAAAGAGAGAAGAAAGAAATAAAAGAGGGGGAGCCACGGTGTTGAAAGCCATATCTGAGGGGTGCCTAAGAGAGAGGTATCAGCAATCAATGGACAGCCAACAGCAGACCGCATGGAAACACGGCCAGTGCAACTGCCTCTAGGTAGCCCTCCAGTTGATCAGGGTCAAGGTATTCCGATGTCTAGTTGTCATGGGTAATCAGCTTTACCATAGAGTCCAAGAGGCCATAGCAGATGCAGAGTTGGTGAACACGAGGTCGGAGCTAGAAGAAGCTCCTGTGGTTGGCATGCATCTTCGGGAAGAGGTCCTGAGATGGGAAGATCTTGTGCCCATCATGTTAAAATGGGCTATGCTTTTTCGCTGCCTGTGTCACCTGACAAGCTTGCTGGTGTTGTAAGAAACAGGCGATGATCTGCCTTGGACCGTCTTTGGGTGGAGGGCAGAGTTGACGTATCCGGTCTGCATCCGCCCCGTCTTTTCCTGCTTCCCCACCACTGCCTCCAGAAAGAGCAAGAAGAGGTTTTTGACATGATGAGGGGGCAGCTGGGGTGAACCAGGTAAACCAAGATGTGCCCCTTGCCGCAGGAAGGAGAGGAGCAGGAACAAACTGGTGAAGCCAAGCAAGACAACATCCAGAAGGACAGGAGCATGGTAGAGCAGCTCGCTCAGAGCAGGGCCGCTGGGCAAAATGTCTCCCAAGCCTGGCTCTGGAGAAAGGTGGGTGGGTGGAACCTCCAGTCCTGGAGCAGTAGGATGGAGCAGCAATGTGGTGCACAGCATGAGTCGACGACTGACCCATCTGCACAGATGCACTAGAAATATACCTCAAAGCCTATGAGGGTCCATGCATCTCGCAATCTGGGCAGGACAGGGGAAGAGCAGACAGGCCAGCACCTTCAACCCAGAAAGGCCAAAGAGGGAGACGGAGATGCAGGGGTTACTTGTGCAGCCTTGATGAGGTAGGCCAGCCAACTGTAGAGGTGGGGTAGATGAATACAGGAAAAGTTGAAGTTGCCCTGGGAACCAGTCATGCAGTCAGGGCCCCTGCACAGCCAGAAGAAAATCCCACAATGGAGGCAGGCTTCCGCTTTGAAGACCTATCCCACAAGGAGGCCTGACATGAGCTAGGTTTCACGGGGTCTCCAAAATAGGCTGAGGCGTGATGATGGGAAGTAGTAAGCGAGGAGGGCTCTGGCCGCTGTGATTTCCAGGGCGAATTCATCACGGGTAAACTGCCTGTGATTTAGTGTAGCGCCATAGTTCGGATGGCGGCTTCAGGACTCCCGCAGCCAAAGTTGTGGGAGCTGAGTGTTGTTGGTTGGCTCCGGCTAGGCAAGGCACACATCTCCGAGCAACAGCTCCCCCTGATGGAAAAGAAATAATGTCCTAGAGTCCTGCTATTGTGCCCAGGAACTTGACTCACCCCTCACCTTTCATTTTTATTGTTTAAGTAAATCTCAACATTTCATACAGTATGTTAATTAGCATTATGTGATTGAACTCCGATCAAGGATACTGTTAACACTATAATCATACTAAAGTCTGTTTTTCAGTACTTTAAAGAAAAAGTTAATGGTTTATGACACATACCTAAAAATGACTACCAAACATACTGTATGCCTAAATATAGTAAATGAGCTTGGAATTGCGAACCATGGGTGGAACAGTCATTAAGTGTTGTGAGTCATACATAAAACTATAAAGGAACAATCAGAATAGCAGTATAAATAAAAAGCATTCAATATGGTCCCTGAAATTCTAAAACAAAATGGACTGTCTGTTCTCAGCCGATGTCCAAAGAATTGAGTTGGAAGATTATTCAAATGAAACAGGGAGGTAACTGAGCACAATGCGCAGCAACAAACATTCCTAATGAAGATGGCAACCTATATATTTTGTGCAGCTGCAATTTCTTTTTTTTTGCGGCAAATACATCAAGTTTGTACTCACTAACTCGATTGTGATGCAGCTCACTGCGAACTTGTTTTTTCTTCAGCATCATTTCAGTTCATTTTGGTGGCCGAAAAATTCACACATTTCCCTGGTTTATATATTCACATTCACTTTTTATATTTGGAGACAAAATACTAACCTTAAATTATGACATTTCATTCATTGCTCTTCCTGATTTATCCTCATATTAATTTAGTAACTTAATTCCTAATCTAAATATATGGGTCACATTGATGCATATTAATACTAGAGAAGAACTTAGCACTGGCACAGCTGAGGAGCTAAAATGGACGGAAGCCTTAATTGACACCAGCACCCCTCCAGCATGTGACTCATACCATACTCATACCTGTCATGCAGCTGCTTCAGAATGGATAATTGCTCAAGCTACAATCTGACATGTATCATTCTTCCCTCTTTATGACCATATTATGAGAGAGGGAGCAATAGAGAGAAAGAGAGGGGTAGAGGAAATAGTTGAGGAGACGACAGAATACTTAACTCCTACTTAACCCGCAATTAGAGGAGCTGGTCTTCTTTTTACTCTGATTTCCATCCAATGGATGGAATTTCACAGTATATTTACCATAGTTGAGGAGCACTTCTGTGTCACAGAACCTAAACTGTAACAGGTTGAAAGTGTTAAACAGGCAGAGCGAGGGGGTACCATTTGGTCGGGTGGTTCTGAGTTGCTGCGGATGTACAAAATGTAAACGTGCACAGAGTGGAAGATGGTACCCAGAAAATGAGAGGGCATAGAATGACACAATAGGAAAGGGCAGATAGTTGTTAAAGAGACCCAAAGTGGCAGAGTGCTGAGTGGGTGGATGGGCACAGAGAATGCTGGTGATCGAATGAGGGAAGTTACTAACAGCTTTAAAATGAGTGTTTGAGTGGACACAACTTGGCTGGGTTAACAGACCTGGTGAAGAAAGAAAGTTCATAGGGAGGAAGACAGGGTGAGGGAAAGCACATGGAAAAAGCCACCACATGGGTAAGGGTACAGAGTGTGTGAGTGTTGGCAGGTGGTTTATTAGGAGGTGTAGGAAGGTACCTACCAGTAGTAATAAGCCCACAATCACAATAGAAGCTTCAGTCAAGGTTTCAATAAATGATTCTCTTCCTCAACCCTTGGCAGTTGGCAGGAAACATGCAGGCATAACTCAGAAGACAGGTGTGTAAACCATTTAAAAACACCAATACGTTAAGTAAGACACAACACACAATAAAAATCCAACATCAATTTATATTTTTATGATTAAAATTAAACCACAACATCGAAATTCTTATGTAGGGAATCAGAGGTATGATTTTTTAAAAGATTAAATGTTTTCTAGTGCTTAAAAGCCAAAAGTGCCAAATTGAGACACCTGGTCATACTAGAATGGGACAAAGTCGGAGTTTCAGGCTGACCGTGATGGAGCGTGGGTCGGTTGAAATGAGCGGTAGGACCTGCTCAAGTTTTTAACATTAGACTCAGTGACTTTTTTGGAGGTTTTTCTCTCAACGTTGAGTGGATCTCCTCAGCAGGCCAGGTTTTGGTTTGATGATGGCGGCTTGCTTCAGCGAGATGCCTCTGTCGATTTCTTAAAGTCTTGTCGATGACAAAGAGCTCCGGAGCTTCAGCAGGGCAAACTTGAATTTCAGGCTGAGTTGCGGCTCAACGTGGGCTGCAGTTCGACATCGCTTGCTTGACTCTTGATGGGCTGGTCAACTTATGTAGCTTTTTAATCAAAATGCTCCAAATTGCCTCAAACTTTGGGATATGCTTTCAGAAAGTTGTTTTGGGTTCTTGATGGGTCCACAATACCAGCCAAGGTTCCAAACACTCTGAGTTGCTCCTTGGAAAGTTTGGACTACAGTTCCCACGATGCACCTGGCCAAATCCTTTAAAGTCAGCTGAATGTGGTCAGCTGGCTCCTTCTTGGTGGAGATGATGCAGGGGGAGCTCCTTTAACTTGTTGCTTTAAACGTTTAGTGCAAGGCAAAGTCTTTCTTTTTCTGTTGTTCCTAAGTGTGCAACAGGTGCAGTCATTTAAATTGCAGCCCTCTTTGTGCAGGCCAGTGGTTCCAGCAGGGCAGTCCTTCTTCTTCTTGTTTCTTCAGGCAAGGATCTTAGTTACTGGGCAGCTCTACCATAAATATCCATGCTTCTGGAGTAACAAGCAAGGGGGGCACCCCTAATCAATGGGGTATGACAACTTTCTCCAAAGTGTGGCATATTTATGTCCCAGAAAGCACTGTTTGTCACAATTCAAAATGGAGAACATTTCTCATGGAACTTTAAGTTCTGACTAACCCAACCTACAGGCGTGGCTAACTTTTCCTGACACCCTTCTACCATCCCCTCTACTAGTTCAATTACAAGGGCTCCCATCTGGTTTGGGGCAGAAAGTGGGGGTGTACTTTGGTCCTGTCCTAAGTGTCTTTTCCTCTTTGAAGGCCAGTTTGACTACCCTTTTGATCTGCAGCTTGCAGCTCTCCTTCTACTAGATGCTTTGTTTCCTTTCAGGCCACTTCACACCTCATTAGAGCAGTTTGGCTCAGCCTGTCAAAAGCTGTCCAATCAGGAGAGGCTGCTAGAAGTTCAGTTTTTTGCACAATATGAAAGCAAGTTCCATAACTTCTTTTCTGTCATAGTTCTTATAAATCTAACCTTGGCAAGTTGTTGGATTTATGCTAACTAATATTTTGACACTTTGAAGTATCATTTTAACTCACTCCTGTCAATAGTTAGACTTTTTTAAAGTATAAAAAAGCCTTCCAATATTAGCATATGGAGCTAATGTACTACAATGGGAGAAACAAAATTGGCAGTTTTTCCCTCACCAGGGCATGTAAAACATATATTAAAATGCCCTTGCTCATAGTTTCAAGGATCCCCACCCTTGAGCAACCCAGGGGAGGCCTTAGAGGTGACGTATATGTAATAATAAGGTAGTTTAAGACTTTAGAAATACTTTTAATTCCAAAGTCCATATTGCTTATATTTAAAAGCAAGCTGCAAAGCAGGGTTGACTTTTAAAATAACAATTGGCCACTCAGCAGTGCACAATTAAGTGAAATAAATCTGCTGGTTCTCTAAACCTACATACCCTACTATATACTAGGAGCTTAAAAGTAGGTTGTCATACAAATAGTAATAACACCTAATTACCATATACCCTTTAAACAGAGCACTGGCCCTGGTCCTGGTTAACAGAGCTCAGGGCACAATCAAAGTCAGTATCCACCAGTATCAATAAAAAAACAGGGGTCATCAGGGCAAAAGGATGACTTTCTCACAATGAGGGAGAAAGAAACTTTGAAATGGATAACAGATTGATCGTGTGGGATGAGTATGTAAAAGGGCACCACACTGTATTAATATGCCATGTGTGACAGCATATGCAGAGTGGGTTCATTCACACAGTGGCTGAGGGCAGAATGTGGGGGCCAGATGTACTAAAGATTTTTCTTGTTGCATGTCCTGCAATTCAGTAAATCACAGGTGATGACCTTTGGCAACCTGTGCCCGGCATGGTCCAACATCTGGTGGCCCGTAGATCTTGGTCCCCCACCAGTACCGGTTGCCAAGGTCAGGAACCTGGGGGTCATATTCGAGACCAAATTAACATTTATCCATCATGTTAACACGGTGACCTCTTCCGCTTTTTTCACCCTCAGAAAAATCAAGAAACTACTTCCCTACTTACCTCCAGCTGCAGGAATAACACTGATAACCACCCTAATATTTTCAAAATTGGACTATTGTAATGCCCTCCTGCTAAATGCCCAACAGCAGGTTGTGGATAAACTGCAATCAGTCCAAAATGCGGCAGCTAGGGCTCTTCTTTCCATCCCCAAATACCAATCTGTTTCGGCGGCCATACGTCAACTGCACTGGCTCAGAGTCAGATGCCGCATAACATTCAAGGCCCTCTGTATTGCATATAAGGCCATCCACAACGCAGGTCCTCAATTTTTAATAAATGCCTTCAGGATTTACACTCCCAGCAGGTCTCTCCGCTCGGCATCCAACTTCCTTCTGCCTCTTCCTCGCACCAGAACAGTTGCTTGGGGGGATAGACGTTTTTTGGTAGCCACGGCGAGGCTATGGAACACTCTCCCTCTCTATATCAAAACCAGTCCATCCCCTTTAATTTTCCGAAAACAGTTGAAAACGTGGCTCTTCGATCAATAATTTAATTCTTCATCTATTTCCGTCAACGTATAATCCTCTGCGTCGAGACACCTTCGGGTATTTGTGCGCAATACAAATTTTAATAAACATAAACATAAAGGGATTGCAACAAGAAAATGTGGTTTTCGAATGCAATAAATTCATTTAGCAATTCGCTAACACGTTAACGAACTGCTAAATTGCTTTAGGAAATGATAAGGAATCGCTATTTGGAAGAGACATAGGGCATCCCTTCCATTTAGCAATTTCTCATGAAATGTATTAATGTTTTGCGACAGAAATGCAGTCACAAAACATTGATATTTTACTAAACCCTCAGAGGAGGTGGTAAACCATTTGCACACAAGAAGGGATACCTAGTGAACACTTTCCCCTTTATCATTGGTCAAAAACATTTCTTTTAGAAGTAGTCAGTAGTCCAAGGATTTAAAACAAGCATTTGCAATAAATTAGTTCTTGCATTTGTGAGAGTTTTAGCTATTGGCATTGCAAATGACAATGCCTTTTATTTATGTGCTGTTTTTAAAACCAATAAATAAAAGGCATTTTCATTTACAGTGCAAATAGCTTAAACTCTCACAAATGTGAGACCTATTGCATTTCAAAAAGGCATTAGCAAAGAGCGGGTCCTGCCTGCAACAGCAGGCAGGGCGAAGCTATTTGAGAAAATAGTGCTTTGGGGATTTAATTAAAGCCTCCCCTGCAACAACAACAAGTAACAGGGGTGTCGCCATGGGAGGTTACAAAATTAGACAAGGCGATACTAAGGAGGGACTACTAAGCCATTTGACCAATGAACGACCACAGTTTACAGTGGACAATCACAGAGAAGCCAATGAAAAATGTGAGGGGTGAGTGGGCGGAGCTTCAAGTCCCTACCTCAGTACAGCATGCCTCGCAGAGCAGCTCATGCGCTGCCCAAGCTTGACCCTAAAATGGAAACCTGTCAGGGGCCTTCACGCCAGATATCTGTATTGAGCTTACTTTTATAGCTCACTGCCACAGGATATGCCAGTAGGGTCTCCGTATTTCTGCCTCAGGCTATAATGCTTGTTACAACCACACTATTAGAAAATTCTACCAACTGAGGCAAGAATGATCTAAATAAATCCAGAAAGGCGAGTATTGTAATGTCTGGGTAGAATGTAGGGTCGCTAAAAGCTATTAATGGCCCTCTGCCACTCCATTGTCTTCAGTGCAACTCCCAACATTCGGATGTTCTAATATAACCCTATATTCTGCTGCCAAAGGCCATTCTGGCTGTTAAAGGCACTGAACATTAGTTATAGCCCCGAGCAACAGGCTGTGTGAAAGAAGGTAATCTTCTCTTCCAGCCTCGCAAACCGAGAGTATGTCCACCCTCCCGTAAGGAAGATCGTCAAACAGAGGTGGACCCCTCTCCTAGCCTTACAGGGGATTGGCAAAGGGAAGTGGACAGCCCATGCCAGCAAGACCTATGGGGTTTTCCAATGCTTGTCTTTATCTTTGCAGGTATGGCCTTACTCCAGTGCACCACAGCCAGTAGGAAGTTTGGTTTGCCGATATTTGTTTTTGTTAAAAGTCCACACTCATGTTGGGTAATTGTCAGAAACCCCTTTTTCACCAAAACTGTGATATCACTCACTACTTCTCAGTTCTGAGAAATTTCCCGCCCGTTTCAAAGAAAGTTCGCGCCTTGTAGCGTTGCCTGATTGTTGTGTACATTGTCTGCTTTTCCTTAACGTTTTGAAGTCCTGTTGTATTCGTGTTCCTGAGTAAGACCCTTGTACAGACAGATCTATGCCTCTGCGCCCCTGACTAAGCACTTTTGAAAACTGAAAGATATACAAAAAGAACGGTTTAAAACCTCCAGAGATCTGTAGATTACCAGCCCGAGTACCCCCCCATCAAATTCTTGCCTGCTTGTTTGTACACCAGGCTGTAAGTAATGCAAACATGTGGTATGGAGTGTTCAGCTGCAACCAGATAACAGCGCAGGCCACTGTAGGAGGCCGCATGATCTTCAGCAGCATGGCGATTGTGTCCTGGCCCCCAGTTCTTGGCACTAAAGGCAACGCCCTGCCAGGAAATAAATACTACATCAGCTCTGAAGGTTCAGTGGGGCCACCAGGCCTCTGGGCCCCAGTGCACTGCACCTGCTTCACCAGTGGAAGCTACGCCTCTGGATGGATTCCTGCAGTAGATGGCTCTGTAATTACGCAGTGGCCTATTTTTCTTTGCATATCATATGTGCACCGTCTTGGGGTAGGTGAAGCCATCGGAGTTTCGGAGGACAGACCCTTGTCAGCCGCCTAAGGCCAGGGGTGTCCCCCTGGATAGATGCCTTGTACCAGCTTCCCTGGGTGAGCGGTTCTTCATGACCAGGTAGAGGGCAGCTCGAGGCAGGAGCAGATTTCTTCTTCGGAGCTATAACCCAAGCTGGGGGACACAACAAGTAATCTGAAAGTTACCTTTCCATTGGTTCCCTGGTGCCTGATGTTAAAAACCTGGCTCTTCAAACAAGCCTACACTTAGTACTCTGAGCTGCCTCTGTGTTAGTTACCTCAGCACCAAGAAACCGTCTGGTGTATGTGCGCTTTACAAATTACACTAACATAGCATAACTGCTGCCAGCAAGAGAATATTCAACCATCTTCAGCACCTTAAGGGGGTTCAACCTGCAGCCGCGGTCAGTAGGGGAGTACCTGCCGGGGCGGTGACGTCACCGTCCCAGCAGGTACTACCCTACCGACCGCGGCTGTCAACCTGCACATGTTCATCCACTAACTTCAGGGGAGTACTTTTACACATGTGTGCTCTTAAGGGTTCCCTCCAGCTAGCTGAGAGCCCAGAAGTATTTGAAAATCCTCTTTTAGGACTGAAACCTGTCCTAGGCACGGCAGCGACAGCCTCACACAGGATCCTGTTGGAAGGATGCTTGGATTAAGTCTCAGTGCTTCGAAGCACTCCAGGCGCTCTGGCCTGTCTGAGGTCTGTCCATGCCACCTCGTGCCTATCTGCCCAAGGTTGGTGCAGGGTGCCCCCAGGCATCTGTACTCACGGTTGCCCCTGCTTTGAGGTCAGCGGGTTGAAGCCCCTAAATGGAGGCTCCACGTCCTTTCGGTCATGCATCAAAGCCTGGCACGGCTGTACTCCTCCCTGGTCACTGAGGAAACCTGGGGCCTTGCTCCTGGACTTCTCTTGCGTTGACCTTGGACGGCACCGCTGTGCCATTGCAGCATCCTGTTGGGCACCAAACACTACCTCCTCTTTCCCCAAGAGCTCTGAGGCAGCTGTGTGCGGGGTAATCTGTATCTGTAAGCAGAAATCAGACCAGCAGTGTCCTGTTTGGCGGCTGTGTCACTGTGTAGGGGGGCCTTCGAAGAGCTGAGTGCACCAGGGTGTGGGTGCTCGGTGAATTGTGATACAATCTGTGGTGCCCTGCGCACCCCAAGGCCGGATGGTGCATGTGGCCCAGGGAGGGAGATATGGATGGATGGATAAATGTGTGGATTCCGGTGGGCACATGGTTGGATAGATGGGATGCGCCTACACAGTCCTCTGCGCTCTATCTCCTTGCCTCCATGCCCATGGTCTCCAAGCACCGCAAAGATATTATGGCTTTGGGGTATCGGAATAACTTTGGCGGGGGGATCCCCTTTGTATACGCCTTATTCATGTTTGCCCCCGGATTCTTTTTTTCGAGACACTCTTGCAGCTCAAGGGCCTGTTTTAACGAGCAAGAGTTCACTTTTTCTTTACAATGGTTATCATATGTTAACATGTAGATAATCTCTCTGTTGTTTCTTCCCTCTCCAAATAGGCTAAGTGCTGGTTAACATTTTAGACACTAAATCTTTAGTGCTTTGACTTTCGAAGAATGTATCCTCCCTGTTGGGTTTAAAGCTCCTCAACCAGCTCTCTTGTTTGAGTGTGCCGGACCTGCCGCCAGGAGAGGGGCTCTTTAAATCTGGTCTGCTGCGCGTCCCATCCTTGGGTGAGCTCATGAAGACGCATGCAACAAGCTCCCTTGGTTCCGCTTCAAACCTGTAGTCTCTGTCCAGGAATGTGTGCACTTTACTCCACTTGTACGTGGATGAGGTGCACTGCTACCTGTAGACCCCAGGCACTCTATCGGAGGAGACCTCTATTACTTCAAGTGGCAGTCAAACGCTCGCCGCTGAGCTTTGCGGTGATTGATAGGTCATTAGTTTGATTACTGGGAAGGTCGACGTCGCCTTTCATCCTTTCGAGGTAGTTATTTAGGTTGTATGACGTTACAACGCATACTTTTACAACGCACACATTTACAACGCATTTTTTACAACACAACATCCATTGCAACGCATTCCATTACAACACATGCCATTACAACGAATTTTTAAAAACTACCTTTACAACGCATTCCATTACAACGCACACTACCTTTACAATGCATACCATTACAACGCATAACATTACATTGCATGTATGGTAAGTATTGGATAGTGTAGGGGTAAAAATTACTATTCTAACTCCAGGGGGTGCAACAGTAGGGTAAGTGTTGGATAGTGTAGGGGTAAAACGTACTATTCTAACTCCAGGGGGTGCAACAGTAGGGTAAGTGTTGGATGGTAATGGTATGCGCTGTAATGGTATGCGTTGTAATGACTACGTTGTAATGACATGCGTTGTAATGGTATGCGTTGTAGTGTCATGCGTTGTAATGGTTGCGTTGTAATGGCATGCTATGTAATGGATGTTGCGTTGTAAAAGTTTCATTGTAATGGTAGTGCATTGTAAAAGTTGCGTTGTAAAGGTTGTTTCCCAGTTATTTATAGAACTAAGAAATAAGAGAAGTAAGATGTGAAGCGATGTATGAAAAATAAGTTTAAGGACGTTGCCTGATTATCTGCCTTTCAATCTGACCAGTGCAGCTCGTAATTTGTGACCTTCAGGCCATCTCGGACCTGAGTGGTTCCAGGACAGAGGCACGGAGGGCACACGTCCGAAATAAGCATTTGCAATGCAATAGGACTCGCATTCACGCAAAATCTATTGCATTGGAAACAGGAGTGTGGGCGGGTGAGAAGGCACGAATGGGAGTAGGGGGGGTGGCTGGTGGGGGCCCCAGAAGTCACAGACTGTGGGAGGGAGACAGGGAAAAAATAGTGTTCAGAGTAAAGGGGCCAGTAGCCATGGAAGGATACAAATGATGACATGATGACATGGCCGTCATGAGGAGGGACTAACAAGCCTAAAACCAATCGGAAGGCAGCAGTTATGACCTAAGCCAATGAAAAAAATGGGTGAAGAGTGGGCGGAGCTTCCACGAAGCTACCACACTATACTGAATACTGCATGCCTCGCAAAGGGAGCAGCGCATGCGCTGCAACACTAGGCTCGACCTAAAATGATAGTATTTGTGCCAATTGTACATTGGATCCCATTTCCCATTGTATTGGAATTGGCAGGATACTATTTTAGGAACAGAACAAATAAAAGTGTTTAATAGAGCTCAAGTCTTTGTCTCAAATACTGAGACAGTGAAAAGTGTGCCTTTGCAAGGGACAGGTCAGTAAAAGAGGAGAAAGTGTGTGTAAAATAGACAGAGAGCTGGCACAGGTAATAAATTAGCAAGGTTAATTGTGATCTGCCACTCAGTAGTCGGTAAAGAGGTGACAAATTATGCCTCCATGTGTAATCGGAAGTATATTCAACAGAGTGTAAGCTTTAAAAGCAGCCGGACATGTTAAGTGTATTAAAATATATTCTGGTTGTTTTCTTCATAAGGATGGCAAACGCTACATGATGGAGGCTATACTTTAGAACAGCACTTGATCTATAGTCAGATTAGTTAAGTATATAAATGTTACATTAGCATAAGTCAACCAAAACAATTATGTAGAATCTGTAATTAATGTGTTGGGTATACAGAGAAATAAAAACAATAGTAAAATGAGCTGCAAGGCTGTGGCAATGTTTTAATTCTGTGTTAGAGAAAACATGGGAGTGAAAACTGGTAAAAACATAAAAGAAGACAAGACAAACTTTGCTTCAGCCCTGCACATGGCCTGCATAACTCAAACTAGCAGCAATGAGGATTGGAGGGGAGTGATGTATGTTCTGACTCTGTGTTGCTTCGATGCTTGTGTTATACTATTTATGTAATACTATGTTACACATTTTTTATGAAGCTCAGCGTTCACAAATTGCTTGATCTCTTAGGGCCTGATTTAGAATTTGGCAAGTGGGTTACTATATCTCAAAAGCGAAGGATATCACGTCTGCAGGATTACAAAAGTGCATTATATCCAGTGACACTTGTAATACGGCAGATGCAATATCGGTCATTTTTGTAACCTAGTTATCTGTCCCCCGAACTCTAAATAAGGCCATTAGTCCACAGTGGTCCCTTGTTGCTATTAGATGTTTGGAAGATACATTTGCCCTGCTGCTCGACTCCAGGATTAGGTCTTTCGTTTCTCAGCATTAAGCTGTGACTTTGTGTTCATATCCTTAATTTTTGTCATGTTTACTTACCTAGTAGCACTTCCTCACCATCAGCCTAGTCTATATTTCCTATTCCCTAGTTTTTGCATTCAAAGGTGTTTGTGTACCATTGCTCTCATTCCCTGCTTTTCCCTATGCCTACCCAAGTTGGCTGCACAAGTTGTGTTGTCTGGACAATTTATCCTTCGAAATGGTTAGCTCTTATTACTATTTGGCAATAACATTTTCTGACGATTCTATATTGAAAAGCGATTAAAAAGGTGAAATCTAAAAAATGTAATGACGGTTGACTCACATTGCATTACAATCAATAAACTGTATGGTGATGGTTCCGCTGAGCATGTATTGTCAGCTTACAACTCAAAAATAATTCTATTAGTACCAATAATGTCTGGCACATCATGGGACTGACTCAGTCAAGGACTCAGAGGAAGGATAAAGTGATTTTTGTTGTAGTCTTGATCGAAAAAGTAGATGGACTCCTCCGGCTGCCCAACATTTATTACTTGGTCCCCAACTGATAAAAATCTGCTACTGCCTTACTGTATATTGGGCCACTGTAGAAGAGGACGACAGAAATCTCAGTGCTAATATTGTCGGGGAATTAGCCTGTTCAGAAAGGTATTTTTGAGTGTTGGAAGTACTACTCAAGTAGTACTACTTCCCGTACTCACAAATGCTGTTCACAAACCTCTGACCAATGATATCAACCACTGCCTGTCCTATTCCCATTCTTCCAAGATCTCCAAACACAAGGTTCTCTGTTTTAGTAGTAACTGTTGGAGGGGCAAGGGTGGTGAAGGAGCAATGGGGAGTAGTTATAAAATGTAGAATAATTACCACCAAGGAGGAGGAGATTAAGAAAGTGTCAAGAGCGGTTTGGGAGGGACATTCAAATATAAAAATATGCCTACAAATGAGAAAGACAAGGGCAACTCTGAACAGCTACAGCAACATCTACTACTGTAGTTATACTGTCAAAATAGGCTCAAGTAGACTCCAGCCAAGCACCACACATGCCAATCAGTGGTAATATAACAGACTCACAGGAATCAAGAGCCAGGGGATAGCAGTAGCATAAAAGAGTAACATAAAAAAGGGAATTATTTAAATGTTAAATGTTGACATATTTATTAGTAATTGTATCAAAAGTTTGTTCATATTTTAAATGTTATTATTTTTTAAAACATTGTAAGTACATGATTTCAAATATGAAAATTACGCTAGAATACAGCATACAATTTTGATTTCCTTTATAATAATTGGTAATAACTATTTGCACTCATTAAAATAATTTTAATGTACAATTGTAAGGAAATGCCTCTTTTGCATCATCACCCCACAAGCTTTTGAAATAATGTTACTGAGTTTTTGCCTCTGAGAGTGTCCTTAGGCCTGTTATCTAGGCCTTAGTGCCAATGCGCTGACCCTTAAAAGTGTATGTTTTAATTGGATTATACCCAATTGGCAAACGTTAACTTACTTATAAGTCCTTAGTATATGGTACCAGGAGTGCCCAGGGCCTGTAATGAGATGCAGCAGTTATTGTGCCCCAATGAGTGTGATAAAGTAAAACATGTCTCCCAGCCTGCCACCGCAGACCAGCACAGCAGTTTTATACTGCTAACTCCCCTCGCCATTAAAACTAGAGATAATGTCCAGACCCTCCATTTTATTGTATATAAGTAACCCCTAAGATAGGCCTGTTGAGTCCTAACGCCGGGTGCCATGTATTAAAAAGTAGGACACGTATTTCTATATGTCCTATCAGTAAATAACCCAAATTGGCATTTTTACTGTAGTAAGACTAATAATGTTATTGGCAAGTACAGGATTACATGCTACTTGAGGGTATCAAATTAATTGTACCATTAAACCAGTCCCAGGAGGCTTTATGTCAGGCCTCGGAGGACTTGGCTTGACAGTTCGGGCTGGATTGTTCCAATGAGGGGCAGGGGCATGACTGATTTGCACATGCTGGGTCCAAACTGGGCTGGCATGGTGAGCAAAAGAACGATGGATTAGACATATTTCATTGTGACTGTAGGTGAATGTTTGCATTGTTCAGCATTCCGTTCCTCATTTGATCCTTTTACTTTTGTCATCCTAAGTGGGAAGGGTATGCCCAGATGTGGGTCCCATGCTCACTGCACCAATGTTCAAGCTAACCTTGCTGATGAAGGGTGATGCACTGAAACCGGTCCCAGGATGCTTGTTCGCGGTCCAAGTAGGACTTGATTGGCGTTTCGGGTTGGTACTGTTCCCATTAGGGGTAGGGTCAAGACTGATTTGCATATGGCAGGGTCCAAACTCGGGTGGTGTGGTGAGCAAAAGAACAATAGATTAAACCCAGATCTTTGTGACAGGGGGTGAATATTTGCATTCTTCCGAGTTCCAATCCGTCCATCATTTGTTTCTTTTGCTTTTATAAACAAGAATCTTCCCTCAAGCTAAAACTTATTCTCAATAATCATGAATCATGATATATGCTTCTTTTTATAAAGTTATAGATTCTTAGAATCCTTTTAATCTTCATTGAAGGGTAGAATGAAAGCCGGGACTCAATTACATATTAATGAAATCATTCCGGAAATTGGTTGCTGGAATCTTAGATTCACCTGAGGATTATTTTTAATTTTCAGTATTGGTCCCTCATGGTCCCAGATGTGTAAATCTAATGGTGATTCTCAATTAAGTAAATGTAAAATTTGCTAAAGGTCGCTGTGTAACGACCCAAGTGAATTGAACTGTTCCTGTAGCTAAGGAACTATTGAAATATTGGAACATGTTCTGTGCTTCTGCAGTATATTTGAGAATGTAGGCTTTTTGTTTTAGAATTAATTCCATGTAAATTAAGCTGCTTGTTATCATTTAGCTGTTTAAATGAACTTCCATACCATTTTGCTAAAGTACAATGCATTTTTAAAAGCAAAATGCGAAGTACAAAGGGCTAGTTGTTAGGCCCTAGTCATTATGAAAGTGCGCTGCACGTATTGCAAAGGTCTAAAAAGATTAATTAAATAAATACTTTTTTCTTGACTTAAGACTCCTCGACCCGCCACGACTGCTTATTACTGGTTTTGGCTTATGACTGTAATTTTTTTACAGGGCTCGTTTTGGAATTTTGGCTTCCTGTCAACCTCAGAGTGTTTGGGAGGAGGGGACCCTTGCTGATGCTAAGCGAGATTACAGTATAGGGTGAATATTTGTTGACATCTAAAATAGGGTCAGCATTTGTGGCATTTCTGTATTTGAGACCAAGTAAGGAACCTTTTCGGAAAAACAGATCAAGTTAGAGCTAATCTGTAAATGGGTGTTGAATATTGCTATTGTGCAATAAAGGCTAGGTATGAATGTGCTTGAAAAGTAGGCCCAGGCAAGAAGTCATCGGTGGTGGAAGCCCCAGTGGGATTTTGCCTACAACAGAGTTCAATTTGCATGACATCTGCATTGGAGTCCCAGTTAGGGCCATACCAGAAATGCAGGCCAAGATAAGGTGATTGCTGTAAGAAAGATTCAATTTGGAGCAACTATGTAAAGACGACTCTACTTGAATTATGTTTGCAATAGGACCAAAGGTAGGATTGTATTTGTAGGTGTGGCCCAAATAGGAATATACCTGCAAAAAAGGATTGTATATACACAGAACACTCATTTAAGATCACATCTGTAGTTATGACACATATCAGATCTTGTCAGCAACAGAAGTGCAGATGACAACCTATTTCAGAACATATGTGTTTCGTGAACAGAGCATAGACATGAACTTTGAAACCACATTCGTTTTGAACACGTATAGAGTTTATTTCAAAAATATATTGAAGATAAGGGTGATGATTAACATGCTGTAGCAAATCAATGAACAAGAACATGTAACAGTTTTGTCTTTTGACCTACAAATGTATATTTCATGGAACAAGCCGAGGCGAGCAGGTATCACTAATATTCTTGCCATATATCTTCACACTAGTGGCATGGTCCTTTAACATTTTCATCCATATAATAGTAACAAATACTATCCCTGAGTCAATTATCTACAGACTCTATTTTAACCAAGATACATCCAGCCACACACTTTCCCAATGAAAAAGGAGGGTTATTAGTTTTCTGGCACTATTAGCTATATTTTCTGTATTCCACAACGAATCAATCATTAGAGATTAGAGAGAGGTTATTGGTTGATATTAGCTGAAACTGAGAATATGTCCACCCAGAAACTGAAGACTCATGGGCACCAGCAGGCCAAAGTATAGTCAGCTGTTTTGCATCACATCTAAGAGCTAGAAACATCTGATTAGATTACTAACTCAATCTGTTCTAAGGTAGATTTGGCAGTTGATTTGAAATTATTAAGCCTTTATCTGTAGGCAATTGAATCTTCTTTTGTTCATCATGGATCACAACTTTTAAGGCCCATTACCCACTGCAGCTTTATAACTTGTTTTTTTGTTTTGTTCTATATAGCGCGATCTAGAACCAAGGCATCGGTTATCAGAGCGCTTTACATGAGCACCAGTTTCGTTCCAGATGAACATATTAATTTTTTTGTTAGGTACGGGGAGATTAGGGGCCAGGTGTAGGTCGCCCAATACCGGTCGGTAACAGACGAAATTCGGTAATTTCGTCTGTTACCGACCGGTATTGGGCATCTGAGATGTAGGGGCCTAAGTTTCAGATTCGGTAATTTACCCAATCGGTATTTTAAGGAATCGGTAAATTACCGATTCTTTAAAATACCGATTCGGTAAATTACCGAATCTGCAATGTAGTGATTTTCCCATTTCAGGATTCGTTATTTACCACCAACTACAAGTTGGTGGTAAATATTGAAAACCCTAAAAAAAGCAATTTTTGCAATTAATAACAGTGCCATGTGGCAGACATACATGCCCTTAGGGCAAGTATGTGTGCCACATGTGCCCCCATGCACTATTCAGGGGTGCAACAGGGTGTCAAAGTGACACCCTGCCACCCTTGAATGTGTTCCCCCTTTTACTGAATCGATAAATACAGATTCGGTAATTCCCATATATGCCTATGGGCCTCCAGGCCTACAGGAATGAATGGGAATTAACGAATCGGTATTTACCAGTACGGTAAATACCGAAGAGTACCGATTCGGTAATACTTACCGATTTTTTACCTACATAGCATTTACCAATTCTAAAATACCGAATCGGTAAAATTCGGTATTTTAGAATCGGTAAATGTAGTTTACCTATATCTGGCCCTAAGTGATTTGCCCAGAATCACAGGATGTTGAGCGTTGTTGCAGAGACTTGAACCCGGTTCCCCAGGTCCAAGGTCGACCGCTCTAACCCTAATGCTACATTCTCTCACCATAGCTTCACAATATGGCTACTTTCTACTGCTGTTATGGCATAAATATTTAACTCCTATCTGCCTTTGACTTCTGTGTTGTTCATATGGACAGGGCCAAAACATTTTGCTTGACATAGCTCTGCAGGCTATATTCTTTTGTAGCTCTTGGAACGGGACCCCTGCACATTATCACATTACTGTTCTTCCTCCCTACCATCACTGTTTTTCTTAAGAGAGAAAGCATTTTGCCTAGCTCATTAATGTCCATCTTCATGTCTTTGACCTCTTGCTTGAGATCCTTTCTCAGTGGCGGTTGGCAGGGAACGGGGGTGGTAAGGCAGGGGGAAGAGGGAAGAAAATATAATTTAAAAAACACTTACCTCTTCACGGCCATCTCTCCTCCATGGTTGCTTCTCTTCCTGGTGAGTCTTGGAAGCAGGAAGCACATAGGCTCTCCTAAGCCAATCACAACTCTGCTGTTAGCAGCGTTGTGATTGTTATGAGTGCCATGGTTTGGCGCTCAAAGGGGGACTGGGAGCCTGTGCATGTTCTCCACCCAGGCTGTGTATTGCAGCCCGGTGTAGAACATGGAAACCACGTATGACTGTTTGGCCAATCCAAGGCGCTGGGCAAACAGTCATGTGCACTTATTGTGCAAAAAACCCTCCTCTTCTCAGGTTGTGACACCAGCCATGCCCCCACCCTAACCCAGCCCCATAGCTAAGGAAAATAAAATGATAAAAATGATGTTATTATCATTTTATTTTTCCTTTTTCCACTGCTCTTAGCGCAGTGGGGCAATGCTCCTTGGCCTTAGCAGAGGAGCCGCCCCTGTCTTTTCTCATGCCTATGCCTCAGGATAAAGTCTGTCACCATTTGACCGTTCCTGCTCATGCTTACCTCCATTCTTTCTACTGTGGGCATTTAGTGTCAGTAGAGTGCTTAACACCACCTCATGCATTTTGTTGCATCAGCTATGCCCTACCCAGGGTGTCATTGGCTCTGGTGATGTTGTTACGAAGTGCTGCTTTTTTGGACATGTCTTATTCACCTCTGGCACCTTTACTCCATTACAGTTCAAGACAGGCCCCCATTTCTCCAGGTTCAGGCCGCCTCTATTTTCCTAAAAGGCCAGTGTGTCGCCCTTTGAATAGCTGCTTGTTATGCCTGCTGCCAGACGCCAGCGTCATGCAGCATATGCTGACTCTGTTATCATGAGGGAAACACCTCACCACCTTCTGGAGCTGGCGGCTTCATAAGTACTCACTGTTTTTTTGCTTTATAAGATCTGCTTCTCTGGCCTCTGCATCCTTTGAGGGTGCCATGTGCATATTTTTGTTGCCTTTCTGTGACACTCTTTCCATGATCACCTTTACATTCTGTCATTCATTTTTCATCCATCATTCAGTCTTTCACCATTCCATCCATCCATCCTCTCACTAATCCGTCATCCATCCATCATCCTTTCACTCACCCACCCATCATTTCACTCACTCACTCACCCATCAACTCATCCATCCTTTTACTTATCCATCCACCCTTTCACTTATCCATCCACCTTTTCTGTCATTCATCATCCACCCTTTCACTCCATCCAGTCATCCTCCCTTTCACCCCATCCATCCTCCCTTTCACTCCATCGATCCATCCTCCCTTTCACTCATGCATCCACTGATCTTTTCACTCACTCATCAATCCTTTCACTTATTCATCTACCCTTCCCCATGTATCTATCAATGCATCCATCCATCCATCCATTTACTCCTTCATTCATACTTTCATCCTTTCACCCACTAAACCATCTATCCATCCTTTCTTTCATTAGGAATTCATTCACCATTTTACCCATCCATTCAATAACTCATCCACTATGTTTGTTATGAGCATTTGTCTGCCAAGTTACAGACAGAAGAAGCCCATTAAGAACTTCACCCCAGCTAAAGCTAAATTGGGGGGTTCATGACACCCCTGTGTATTGTTTACATTGGCAGTTTTAAATATAAGTAATTTAATTTTATAATTACAACATACTTCATTTTCTGTATGCTTTTAATAATAAAATATATATATATATATATATATATATATATATATATATATATTAATTTGAAATGTATAGTTGAAGATTATAGTAAATATATATTTTTTTATGTATTGTGATTACCGTCAATGTACTTTTTATGTTCCATGGTTTAATATTGTGGGATCCTTACAAATATTTGTTTGTATTCTTTTTAGTGTAATGTCGATTACAAATGTGCAGTAGTATTTCATTTTGAAATCTAAAAGTACAAAATGTTCCCTAATTTTATAAATTCTGGAATCAGAAGAGTAAATGTGACCCTTCGACACTCAAAGTCCAACATATTCCCCACTGTGTTGATGTATGAATTTGGAATAGTCAACCTGAACCCGCCCAAAGTCCAACACTTTGTCCAATGTGGTTAAGTGTGGAGTAGGAATAGTAACTTTTAGCCCTCCCCCCAAAGTCCAACACTTTTCTCAATTAGTTGAATTTCGGAGTTGGAATAGTTAATGTCAATGTCAATGTCAAAGATTTTTATATAGCGCAACTTATCACCGGAGGGTCTCAAGGCGCTTGCAGCATAGGAACGTCAGATGGAAAAAATGGCAAATAGTAAATCTGAACTTGATAAAGCACAGCACTTTCTTAACTGTGATTATATTTGCAGTGGGAATAGTACATTTGAACCCCCTTCTCTGAAAGTCCAACACTATCCTCAGTGTGCTTGAGTTTGAAATTGGAATAGGAAATCTAAACCCTCCCCCATTTCAAACACTTTCCCCAATGTGGCTAAGTTTGGAGTAGGAATAGTAATTTTGAATCCCTCCAAAGTCCACTACTTTCTCCAATGTGGTAAAGTTTGAAGGTAAAGTGGTAATTTTTAACCTCTGTGAACATTTTCCCAATATATTTAAGTCTGGAGTGGGGCTAGTAAATTTGAGACCCCTCCCTCCTCCAAAGTCCTACAGTTTCTTCAGTGTGGTAACGTTTGGAGTTGAAATTTTAAATCTGAACCGCCACCTAAGTCTAACACTTTCCCCAATGTGGTAAATTTGGAGTGACATTAGTCAATTTCACTCTCCCCCATAGACCTATGGGTTGTAGCTGGTAGTTTGTTGTTTAATATGTTAGGATTTCATAGTTAATTGCACTTTTGACAGCATTCATTGCAACTGCGGAAGATAATTTGGTACAATGAATAAAAACATTTTAGGGAGTACAACAGTGATTTTAATCAAAGAGAACAAATACAGTAATGAATTATGAAAGTTAATCCACCGACTGGTTTGATTGTCTTCCACTCATAAGCCCAAGATGGTTAAACTATTAAAGCATTGCAGGCCTTCTGTTGTTTTTTAGTAGAGTAGAAAAAACAAGCTTTATACAAATTCGTACAATCAATCATTAAATTCATAATAAACAAGAACATGAAAGGGAAAATAAAACTGTTTGAAAATGAGCAACTCAGCATTCACACAAAAGGAGAAAAACGAAAAAAAAGGCATTCTTCATTAATTGAAAACTGTTATACAGCTCCTAAGAATTTAGTATGACTGTGTATTAGGTCAACAAAACTTCAAAATATAAAGACTGAATCTGATGATATTATCAGTATATGTTGGTTTTAGTCTGGCTCTAAATATCACATCTAAACCTCAAACCTTTCAGAGTTACAGTTGTTACTGGTTCCTTGAAAATGACCACTCTGATTCCCAAGGAATTTGTGGAAACAGATCTAACTCATTTGTTCATCACGTTTGCATGCCTGGGGTGTTTTAAATGTTATACACTTGCTAGCACTAAGAAATGTATAGCCCACTCTGGGATATATGGTCGCGCTTGACCGGGACAAAGTCAAACTTTCAGCAGATACACCGAGCCGGAGGCCCCGGTTGAAACGTAACCTTCGGACTTAGAAATCTTCTCCGGTACTTTTTCCGCTGGGGTCCCTCAATGCTCTTCATCAGTCCGGATTCAGTGAGGGTTCGCCGGCTTGGCTTTCAGGGAGCTCCCAGTCAAACTCTGGAAGTCAAACCTCCGGAGTTCTTCAGCGGGATGAACCTGAAATCCTGGCTGGGTCGCTGTTGAAGGTGGTTTGGCTCTTGCAATTGAGTATGTCACCTTATGAAGCTTTTTTTCCAAGTTTTCTCTAAACTTCTCCATATTTCTGGAACTTTGTCCTGAAGTTCCTCTTGATGGTCCATTGTGTCCAAAACACAATCCAAGGGTCTGGAAGATCCAAGATGCTCCTTGAAAGTTTGAGACCACAATTTCCAAAATGCACCTGGACAAAACCCTTACAAATCCACTGGACACACTCAAGTCAGGGGTATCTTGGTGGTGATGTTCCAGGTGAGCTCTGGTAGCCTGTAGCTTGCAAAAAGTCCACTCAATAATCCTTCAGAATTAAGGTATAGCCACAGGGCAGTAATTCAAGATAATGCATAGGCGCAGTCAGTCAGAATGCAGGGCCTGGTGGGGCAAATCAAGGTTCCAGCATGGAAATCCTTTTTCTTCTCTGAGTTTCTGAGTTTCAAGCAGCAGATCTGAGAGGCTCTGCACCTCTCACATATTTATTCAGTGTTCTCTGGGTTCAAGCAGGAGAGCACTCCTGTCCAATGGGGTGCAAGGCAGCACCCCAGAGCATGACCACTTTCTCCAAAGTGTGGCATAATCTTCTCCCAGAAAGGACTATTCCTCCAAAATTCAACATGGCTGAAATCTGAGCAGAGGAGTAAGAATGGGTTAAACCAACATCCAGTTTGGCTCATTTCCATAGTTCTCAACCCTCTAACATCTGCAGATTCCTTCCTTAAGCCTGCTATCTGGCTGGGTCAGAGGGGATGGGGTAGATGAACCTTACATTCCCTGCCTGCCCGATTCCTCTTTGAAGCTTCATTCTTTATGGCCCCTTAACCTTTGGTATACTGGTGTAGCAGAGCTCTCTCTAACAGATAGCCTTTTCCTGCATGAGCCACTTACCACTTTATCAAAGCAGCTAGGCTAAGCCTGTTAAATCTGACCAATCAGAGATGACTGCAGGAAGGCTGAATTTTAGCTTACAAACAAGAAAGTCTTACACCTTCTTTTCTGTGCATATTTGGATAAATTCAACAATAGAATATTGTTGGATTTATCAATATCATTCTCATAAGTCCTTTAATGATCTTTAATAAATTCCTAGCAATATGTATGCAGTTATAAACTGTTGCAATGTTATCCGATGTTGCTGGGGATCCACAATGGGGGAAATAAAATGTGCAATTTCTCCAACACTAGGGCATGTAAAAGCCCTTTTGTAAGGGCCCTGCTTATATTTACATCACCCCAACCCCTGGGACACCTAGGAGAGACATTGGAGGTTCAGAATATGCAAAACTAATGTAGATCCACACTCCACAGTGTTCATAGCACCAAAGTCGAATTTGTGAGGCACTTTACTAAAGTGGGTGAAGTAAAAAGTGCCATATCTCTATCCCCAAGGCATATAAAACATCTTCAATGAGGACCCTTCTTATAATGAAAAGACCCTCCACCCCTGGTACACCTAGGAGAGACCTTGTAAATTCTGAATATGCAACAATTTTGTGGATTATCACTTTTTAAGAGCCCTTACCTCCAAAGTTGAATTTGTAGTGTATTTACTTTTGAAAACACAGTGCTGCACACGGGGCTGATTTTAAAATGACCTTGGGTGCTCAGAAGTGCACATTTGCAAGTGCAGAAAGGGCTGCTGGTCTGTAAACTGCCATGCCCTATTATATACTAGGGACTTAAAGGGTAGGTCATGCCAATTGTAAGTGTACCTTAATGCAGAAGTGTGTTTTCACTTGTGTTTTCAAAATAGCCCTGACCCTGGTTACAGAGCCCAGGGAGAGTCAAAGTCAGCTGCCACTAATACCAGTCAGCAACAAATGGGGGTTCACAGGGTATACAGGATGACTTTGCAACATATAAGCATTTTTGAATGGTGAAAAACACAAACAATTCAACCATGTTAATTATTCCTATTGTTACTCCTATCATTCACCTGTATTTTACACTAATGAGTGCTTAGCGGGAATACCCTTCTGCCAGATCTGTCAGAATGATCAAACCTTGGCACTGTGTGAAAGGAAGCCAACCACAGTGCGTTAACGAATGCACCTGTCTAAGCGTGCAGGCCTGCACACTTCTCTCACTTGGCTGTCTTCTTTCTCAGGATGAAGGGCGGGTTCAGCAGGGCTGCATCTCAGTCACAGCTTACAGCAGAATATATAGTAATTGCAGTGTGAAGTGAAGCACCTCTCACAGACCTTAACATGGACGCTGTTTGAATAATAAATCAGCTAGCCTATCATACTGTGCCAAGTGGTGCAGAACAACGTTTTAATTAGTTTGGGGAGAAAGATTCACCTTATATGAGCAAAAAAAAAGGCATTGCGTTCTAACAGTGTGACTCTGGAACAAATTGTGCAACCTTCAGGGCAACAATAAGTACCAATAATAAATATGTGTGTCACAATCCCATATTAGGGAAAAACATCTGCAAGCCACCATTAGAAAAAGATGGTCAATTAAAAAAGAGAGCTAAATTGGAGACTAAATTTAAGCTCTACAACATCCTCCTCTTGGTCGGATGAGACCATTTGTATAAAAATAAGCAATATCAATGATCATATGTAAAAAGACTTGTGTTTCAAACAACACCTCAACAGCATAAGCTGACGTAAACAGCCATACAAAATTCCAAATTAAAAAAACACACAAATTACAAAAACACAAAGGTAACAATGTTTGTAAAAAAACAAAAAGCCAACTAACGAGTCTCCAAATTTTGCAGTTTTTCTAGTCATGCATTCTAAGTTCGTTGAATGATTCACACAACTTCCCTCTGAGCATTTTCTCATGCTATGTTTTAAAAGTTGAGGTGTTTATAGATTTCCAGTTCTGCAAAATAAAAAATTTGCCGCTGACATACCAATAAAGAAAAATCATCCTGTCAATCAAGTAAGTTTATTCAGATGCAGAGAGGATCCTAACAATAGTATATAGGGATCTGCTGAAACATCTTCATCTATCACAGCAGCCTTCAAATTGAAGATATTGTCCCAAAGGGATGTTATTTGGGGTATGAACATACAAAATGCCACCAATCTTCATTTTGAATACTGAAACAAAAAGATGACATGTTGGATTAGAACTGGTTGACAATCTTAAGTGTAAGGCTGATCAAACAACTAGAATAAAAAATAATTCATGTATGATTTGCCTGGTTAAACATCTACCACCTAAACTGGGAAATCTCTAGCCAAATTATCTTAGTTCTTTAAATTCCTTCCTCCCTTTCTCATGTAGTGAAATGCTCTGTTAAATATTATTTGGTGAATATTGTTTCAATATTTTATACTATTTGCCTAAACCACTTAAATGAATAATAGACTAGATTTCTGTAATTCTGCAATGTTAAAAAGGATATTAAACTCCCTTTTGCGACCCTGAATCTTGTGTCAAATCTTTTAAGAGCATTTACGAGACTACTAAAAACATTAGCTCAGTTTCTTATTCCTTAAACATTAAGGTCAATATTATATTGTATATATTAAGGTCTGTAATGCAGTTTCATCTAGTTAAAAGGCTTGCCAGGACAGGACACATTTGGGTGCTAATCGTGCACCCAATTTACCACATTAAAAGATTGTCAGCATCTAAGATAATAATAACAGCACATTTGTAAAGTACACAGCTACTTCCGGAGAGGTGTCCCAGCGCTGGGGACCGTCGGGAAGGTTAAGCAAGTTATTGCCCAGAGTCACTTGGTGCTGGGCTAACCTGCTGCAGGCACTGGGGATCGAACCGTGAATCCCATGGGGTGGAGTCAGGCACCCTGGCCGCTGCGCCGCACCTCTTCCACTATCAGGATAAGAGGAACAGTACTACGATGTTTTATAGAAAGGTAGTATATGGCTTCCACCAAACAATTTGTGCTCAAAGTGATCTGTCTGTTAGTCAAAAAGCCACTTTGATTAGGGTGAACCACATCCACATCCTAAGCTACTTCAATGAGAGTGGTTGCCAACAATTTTGCAAATATCATAGTCTAAATTTAAAAGATTAATGGGTTTGTAGGAGCCCTGTGCCTATGGGTTTTTATCTATTTTTATTTAACTTAGATGTGCACCAAAGAATGAATTGGGGACAGAGATAGCCTCTAAAATTCCACTACACAATTTATGTAGCATTTTAATTCAATTGAGGAAATATACTTTAAGAAGCTCAGATGATAATCCATCATTCCCTGATGCCTTCCCATTTTTATTTTAAACTTTCCATTGCCAGTGATATTTCCTCATCAGTTATAAGTCTCAGGAGATCTTGCTCCTTTTCCCAAGAAAGCGCATGCATCTGAATTTGTCTCATATAATCCATAATTTGCTGCTCTGTAATATTCTCTTGAGTTTAATAAACCACTTTCTAAATTTGGAAAGAAGTTTCTTTTTTCTGCTGCATATCCTTAATACTTTGCCTAGTCATATGATCCAATATAGCCTTAATGTTATTGTGACTGGATGAAGCTCTAGCCAACAGTCTACCAACATGTTCACTTTCCTCCTATGTTTTTAAATAGAATTTCTTAGGCCGTCGTTGACTTTGTTCCCATTTATCTCTAGCTTCCTCTGAGCCTAATCTGAATAACTGTGCTTCTTCTAGGCATACGTTAGTCAGTAGTTCTAAAAATGTACTTTTGCCTGGTTTTCATTAAATTAGATGCATAGTATATAATCGGACTCTGTAACACCTACAAAGCAGTTTTAAATACAATCCATTCACTGTTTAAATAAACAGTGCCTACATTTACATTGAAATTGCTCTATAAAGATAGATGCTTTACGAACCCACCCTTTGTCCTGCAACAATAACTTATTGAAGGGTCACCTAAAAATGATGGGATAGTCAAATTCAGCATCATTTTTAGTTTAACCACCAGGATATCTGAGAATGGATTGCCACAATCTTTTTGTTTTGTAATTATGCGTTGTTGAGATAGCAATAATAAGTCTAAAAATGCTTTAGTAAAAAATGATTTTCAATTTGCCAGAGATCTATTAGGCCACATTCTTACTATAACATTCTAATTGTATCTATCATGTTAGGTTTTAATTGCTTTTTATCTTTCCTGGATGATTCAAACTAAAGATTTTGTGAAATGTGAAAATCATCTCCTATTTCCAGATCACCTGACCAATTTATTAGTGAACTCCAACATTTCTGTAAAACGTTAAGCTCATCTTCAGTTGGGCCATAGCAACTGATTAATGATCATGTAGAATTACAGATAATGACATTCACTTGTCTACCTCCCCTCTTTATCAGAAGTTGCATCTATAATCTTACTGTACAGAGTGCATTTTAAAACAATTGCTATGCCTCTGTGTGCTAATGAGATGGAAGGAAAATATGAAAATGATATTCATGATGGGAGTGCAAATTTTCACTTTATTCTTTTTTTAAGAGTCACAGCAGGATACATTTTAATACTATGTTCTTTCAGCAATCCTTCCAAAGCCGTATATTTTTGTTTTACTTTTTCATGCCATTAGCCTAATATTACATAATTGTAAGGATTTGTCATTGACTTCATTATAATGCAGTGTTACAGTTCTAAATTGCCTGACCTAAGGTTACAAAAACACCCACCGATTCACACAAATCACTACCCACAAATCATCATCCCAGCTACTCCGCATAGATTTCTTACTAAGACTCAAGAGCAAAACCCCCAGTCTTCTTTTTGGTACCATGTAACAGTACCTGTGAATTTACATTCATTTCCAGAAATACCCATCTTCCCACTTCATGTGCAGAAATCAGCTTTCCCATTATGGTTAGAAGAAAGTGGATTATCTTGCTTTGCGAGAAGCAATGTTGTCCAAAAAACATTGAGTTTCTTGAGAGTTTATAAGAATATTAAATTTTCCCTTAAATTAGACTTTGAATCTAGCTTGTGGAATGATGGACACTTGTGCACCCACTTAGCAAATTTGAGATAGCATTTTTTTTAAATTCTGTGCATCTGCAAATGGTCTTTTAAGTCATATCTGAAAACATTATAAATTCAAATTCATTATTTACGCTAAAGTATTTCTTAGTTAAGGTTTAAGACTGAATTTCCTCTTTAATCCTGTAGTCTTAGAAGTTCACAGGATTTTTCCTTGGATACTTAGCATGAGAAACAGGCTGTAGCGAAATTCTGTGTGCTCACACTATTGCAAAGTCCCAACACTAAAACCTTCTTCCTTATATCCAGGGATCCATGTAAAATGAAGGTTTGAACTTTCCGAATGATTTTTCATTCCTTCTTGCTTTATTGTTCCTCATGCCTACTCTTTTTCTAGTTGGAAGGTGTACTCGTGGGATTTCACCATGTTATCATCACAAATCAAAAGAGCTGCTCCAACCTTTCTACAATGTGTATGAAGTGTGTGTTTTCAATGACATCTATCCACTATTTAGCCATACGCATTTGAATTTTCTCCAGATCTTTAATTTCTTATAGGACCTTTATTAATAATATTGAAAGTATAGGCTTTGTAACTTTTTGAAATGTCAATTCAGTGGAATCATCCATGCTGACTGCATCAAAAACATCTTGAGGCACCTCTACTATTTGCTGGGAGCTAGGTATTTTAAAGTACATGATTGATCCAAAAGAACTGGGGGGCCTGTTGCATGTTGTCCTATGTTTGGTTTGGGACAGAAATAGACATGCTAAGAGATTTATGATCTTCAAATAATGGGAACAAATCATCAGGAAGCTGTTTTGCGAGGCTGGGATGGACCCCAAACTTTTGACATGCCCAAGTCCAAAATTGCTGATTGTATGTCCTATGTGGACAAACCGGGCTCGTCGCAGGTGATTGTTGTCACATTTAATTCTGGCGTCCCAAGAAAAACAGATATGCCTAATCGCATAGAGTCTCTTACAGGGGGGGCTTCCAGCTACTTTGATTAGTCCCATAATTGTGAGCAATTGCTTGAAAAACAAGCACCTTTCCTAGCCTGCCCATCTGGAACAGAAGAAAGGGATTCTCATACTTCGGATAGTGCAGAACATCTTGCTCATGATTTTTTTCCCTTTTTGACCCTTTGAGTGTGCATTGTCCACATTCTCTTATGAAGTTCCCCTATACAACTTACAGGGGCTGGGGGTTTCAATTTTTGAGTAACCAGCATACTTACCTATTTCAGTGTATTAACTGACCCAGATTCTAGGGTATTTTACCCTCAGTATCTACATAAAAAAATTGTCCCCAGACATCTGCAGAATTAGGGCCGCAAACCGCACAAAGAATCTTCCTCAGGTGCCACGAATCAAAATTTTGTCTTATTGACTGTCACTGAGCTAAGCACCATTTAGCACAATTCAGCTTCTAAGTCATCAAGCAACAAATGCTTCACATGGATCCCAGCATCATACTAGTTGGGGTTTGGCCCTCTGTAACGTGCAAGCTCAGAGACAACATCCTACGGATTGCCTCATCCCTAGTGGTTTCTGTTTACTTATGATTCGTAATTATTTCACCAAATCTTCACATCATCAAAATTCCAGGATGGATCTTGACTCAGCGGGAGCCAGGGTTATGGGAAAAATATTAATTTTGTATACTTTGTGACCCATTGTAATCACAAAAACAAACTGCCAGTAGTTTTAATTTGCTGCTCGTTCAAAGCACGTACAAGATAGTGTAATCTACATTTACATTTATGATGGACATGATATATCCCTGTCCGCTTTTATTCAATTAATCATGAAAGTGGTTGTATCATAAGTAGGAATAGAAGAGCAAGAAAAAAACACTCCAGTGCTGCTTCTCTAGTCACAACAAGGTAATCAGAGACAACATCATTAGTCAATTCATAAACTGCATTATGCCTTTTACTGCAATATCTCAGATCTTGAGAGTTGATATGTTATTGTCACCCCTACATGCCTTTCTCTTGTTGCTCCAACGTGAGCTGCTATACGCTAGGAGTCAGGCTCTTCAATGCTTCAAAACCATCTCATATACCACAGCATTTGCAAAAGATGGATCCAGCACAGACACACTACAGTTTTTAGTAACTGGATGAGTAAAGTAATCGAGTCTTCAAGATCTTGCAAACTAGTTTGCATGAATTTTATATTTCCATCACACGATAATACACTGCTCACTAGACCACACACTACTCACTGGTGAGGCACTACTAGCCATCATCAATTAGAGAAGCACACAGTGTGGGAAGCATAATCCACACTGTCTCTCCATGGGGCCACCCCATATGCCCACCAGCATGAGTCGCTCCTACTCACACCCTGCACTCTGCGTTCTTTCATAAACACGCAACTTTGTAAAAATCATGGGTTCTGAAGGCCTGACAAACTAGTTACCAAACCTGCTTCACAACCATGTCACTACTCTGAAGAAGTGCAGAGCCAACAAAAGGGCAGGTTGTGCTCTCATAACGTACAGAGCTTGAATTTGAATATGTAACACTTACGTGTGGTGACGTTGTCATCACAGTTCTTTGAACTATCAAGGCTGTAGTACATTTGTCTGATGGCTCAAGGTAGCGGTTAGATCTGGGGTCTCTAGTTGGCAGTGGTAGGTACCACTGTCCAAATAGGGACCCTTGCTTCTAGTCTGGGTAAGGAGGATACACTCTTTAGATAAGCCCTGCTCACCCCCTCGGTAGCTTGGCAGAAGCAGTCAGGCCTATCAAAGGCAATGTGTAAATGTTTTGTAGCAGCACACACAGAAACACAGTGAAAACATGTTAGAAATGGGGGCCTCTAGTTGGCAGAGGTAGTACCACTGTCCAAATAGGGACCCTTGCTTCTAGTCACGGTAAGGAGGAAACACTCTTTAGATAACCTCTGCTCACCCCTTTGGTAGCTTGGCACAAGCAGTCAGGCTGATCCAAAAGCAATGTGTAAAGTATTTGTACCAACACTCACAGTAACACAGTGAACACACCACAAACTGACTCTACACTAGTTTAGAAAAATAAAGGTATTTAATCTAAACTACACAAGACCAAAACGTCAAAAATCGAACATACACAGTTCAAGAATATGGTTGCAAAAGAGTTCCTAAAGTTGCGATAAAAGAATCCACAGTTGCATGAAAAGTTCACAGTTGCGTCATGTTTTGCTAACAGTACCTTTTAAAAGTGACAAAGTTCCAAAGCAGAAGCTGGTGCGGTGGAAAACAAGCGATGCGTTGCTCCTGAGACCCTGGGGAGGCGATGCGACAACCCCGCTGCAGCAGCAGGCTTGTTGTGACAAATCCAGTCTGTATGGGGAGGAAGGCAGACTTGTATGGATTCCTGTGCGTAGGTTCCGTTGGAAGTTTTCTTTGCAAAGGCACGATGCGATGATCTTTGAGTTGCGACGATCTCTGGCATGACGATGCGCGGACCAGCGGTGATCTCTCTCTCGCAGATCCTCGATGCGATGGTTTTTGCGACGACCCTCGCAGTGACGTCATGCGGTCCGCAAGCAAGCGGTGCGGCGATCTCACCCAGCGATGACAGGCTCTGCAACGACACTCGCAGCGATGGTAATCTTCCCGCACCGATCTGGTACGTCCCGCAAACGAAGGGTGCGACAGCTCTGGTAGCGGCAACAGGCGCTGCGACGATCTCGACCTTCGTAGCAGCGGGAATTTCCTCACACTGTCGGGGATGTGCTCCGCAAGCGAGCGATGCGACAAAACTTGCATAAAGTTTTTAAAAGCTTGGTTTCCAGCTTCCCAACACAGGTACAACTTCTAGAGGCACCACACATAGGCCACGCACTCCAAGAAGGACAGAACTCTCTCAGTAAAGTTCAGGGAAGCTGGGGGTGAAGTCCTTTTGTTCCTGGGACTTCAGAACAGGGAGCCAGCTCTTCTCAGGCCCTTGGAGATTCCTTCAAGACAGCGGACACGACCCAAAGCAAAGTCCTTCCCCTCTCCTTGGCAGCAAAGCAACAGCAGGTCAGTCGAGCAGAGCAACAGCAGGACAGTCTTCCTTCTTCAGTTTCAGCTTTCTCCTTGGCAGAGGTTCCTTCTTGATTCCAGGATGATCTAATTTTCTGTTGTCAGGGTTCCTGTACTTATACCCCTAAAAGTCTTTGTTCTCTTCGTGCAAGTGGGCCCTGAGCACGGTCTGAACCCGTTCTGGGTGTTCCTTGAGCATGTTGTTTTCCAGGCTTCTCCTTTCCTTTCATAGTGAAGGGCAGGGTCGTCAGCCGCCCAGCAGGAGGTGGAGTCAGCATTGTGGAAGGCAGGCACAGCCCTATTCAGGCCCAGGTGCTATCTCCTCCCACCACTCAAGTTGCAAATGCAGTCATTCAGTCCAGGGCTGACCCAGCCAGCCTCCTGGGGGCTCCCCAGCCTCTGTCATTCTCAAACCAGACAGTCAATTCAGAAACAGGCCATCGCACACAGAAAGATCAGACAAGAGAACAGCAACTTTCTAAAAGTGCTGTTCTCAAACACAGGAGTTAAAAACCACCTGTCCTAAAAGATGTGTTATTAAATTCTGAGTTCAGGGATACCAGACTTTTATGTCCTACCTTGCTCCTATGGGAAGATATGCTGGTAGCCACTGTAGCCAGCATTCCTCATGATAGCCTATGGGCAAGGTAGCCTTACAATAGTGAAAAACAAAAATGACTACCATTCACTACCAGAGCATGTCACCTGCACTAGTACATGCTCTACCTTTCACATACACTGCACCCTGCCCAGTGGGGTACCCTGGGCCTTCCATAAGGGTGCCCAATGTGCACAGAAAGGGAAGGGTTAGGCCTGGTCAGTGGGGACACTCACCAGGAGTAAATGGCAGTTCACAGACTGCACACAGGCACTGCAGTGGCAGGCCTGAGACACCATTTTAGGGCTACTCATGTGGGTGGCACAGTCAGAGCTGCAGGCCCACTAGTAGTATTTGTCATCACCAGCCCTGGAACACCCAGTGCACTTTACTAGGGACTTCTTGGTGATACAAATATGCCAATCATGGATAACCACGATCTCAGGGAAAGCCCGAGGCACCAACGGAGAGGTAAGGCGTTTCGTCGTCCATGCGAGGAACATCAAGTGTTTACACCTTAAAACCTGTTTTTAGCCGCTAGAAACAATCCACTAACAAACTGCATGACCGTTGTTAGTTGTACCTTTGATTTGAGGGTTTACTGCAATGTGTGTCTCTTGAGAGCACTTAGGGAAACGCTCCATTAATAACGAGTTCCAGTCTGACGAGGAAATACTTTAAGTAATAAAAACGGTGGTGCGTTTCATCGTTTTGCTAACAAAGTACCTCCGAGCATATGTTATGGACCGACACCAACAATAGTAATATGAATTTGCAATTGTGGGTAGTTCAGACATATCATTACACCCTAACAGGAGGAGGCTAAGCGCAAAACACACCATACCCTGAAGGGGGGCCACCTTTCCTGAGATTTAAGATTGACCTTTTACTTTCTATTGTGATTTTGGAGGCAACATACATGCTGACTATGATATTGGTCAGACTTCGTCTCTAACAGGGCGGGGTCTCCGATTCCTGAATAGTAACAAGGTGAGGTGAGGCCTAGACCTCATACATAGCAGGTGAGTGCAACTGTTATGTGATACGAGAAACCAACTTTAGATTAAGATGGTGTCTAAAAGAGAGCGAAGAGGCGAATATTTATGATTATCTGTGTTTGTTGTCATTCTCTCCTACAGGTGTGAATATCACCCTGCTGGTATTGAGGTATTTCTGTACTCGAATGAGTGTTTGTTCACTCACTCTACATCAAGATTATGCAGGAGCTATGTATTTTTAGGTCCTGAAGAAAGCCTGGGCGAATGGCTCTAGAGGCTGAAACTAGTTAACCACCATTTGAGAAGTGGCTTATTTGTTAAAAGCCCGTTTCACATGTTTGTAAAGGGATTGTAAGAGATGTTAGAATAAAAGGAGTTTTCTCTTATAAATTCCTTTTAATGTTCACTCACTTTGCACTTCACATATATTTTCCATCAATGTATCATAAACTTATGCTACCTGTTGCATCCAGCAACCATATGGGTCATCTTTTGTAACTTTTCTTTCTACACCTCTTTCTTGTTTGCGATCAACAAGGGAGTTGGTGCTAGGATATCCAAATGATGACACTGGCCTCTCTTGGCAGTTGATGGAAATCCGACTGCTCCTTATTGGGGTCGCCTGTTGGTCTTCCATATATGACTAATTGTGTAAATATTGCTGTCCTTTTTCGCTCTCATTCTTTTATTTTTGACCACCAGATTCTGTTATGATTAGATAACCAACTACAATAACAATTTACTCAGGGAGCACTTGCACTTTGACACTGATCAGCAGTGGCAAAGTGCCCAAAGCATCTAAACAAGCAAAAACGAAATCCAGCACAACATAAAAAATACAGGAGGTAGAGGCAAAAAGACAGAGGAAACCACACCAAAGATGCCAGGTCTAATATGTGTCCCCTCCAGATAAAAGTTGAGAGAACTGCCCACACTCTTGGGAGTTCTATTCACTAAGGCCGAAGAATCTTGACAGACCATCAGCGTTGGCGTGTTCTCTACCAGGGCAGTGTTCCACCGTAAAGTCCATTGCCTGTAGGGAGATTGACCACCTCAAGAGTTTTGGGGTCTCACCCCCCATCTGCATTAACCATCTGAGGGGCCTGTGGTCTGTCTGAACCCGGAAGTGAGTCCCAAACAAGTAGGGCCTCAGCTTCTTCAGGGCCCAGACCACAGCAAAAGCTTCCCTTTCAATTGCACTCCACCTCTGTTCCCTGGGTAGTAGCCTTCTACTAATAAAAGCTACCGGTTGGTCCCAGTTGATCTGTGAGAGTACTGCCCCCACACCATGCTCTAAAGCGTCTGTCTGCACTACAAACTCACTGGAGAAATCAGGTGCCTTGAGCACCGGTGCTGTACACATGGCAGTTTTCAGGGCATCAAAAGCAGTTTGACAGGCATTGGTCCAATTCACTCTCCTTGGCTGCTTCCTTGAAGTCAGCTCTGTCAAGGGGGCAACGATGGTGCCATATCCCTTGACAAACCATCGGTAATACCCGTGAGACCTAAAATGGCTCTCATCTCTGTCTGGGTCTTGGGGGGGCTCCCAAGCCAGAATGGTATCAATCTTCGCTTATAGGGGCGCCACCTGGCCGCTCCCCACCTGGTGTCTCAAATACACCACAGATCCCTGCCCTATCTAGCACTTACTGGCCTTGATAGTGAGGCCTGACCTTTGCAGAGCCTTCAACACTTCACAGAGGTGTTGCAAGTGTTCTGCCCACATGGAGCTCAACACAGCAATGCCATCCAGGTATACGGCGCTGAATTCCTCCAGCCCGGTCAGTACCTGGTTGACCAGTCTCTGGAATGTGGCAGGGGCGTTCTTCAACCCAAAGGGTGTGACTCAGAACTGGAAGTGCCCCACTGACATTGAGAACGCCCACCTCAGTCAAGGAAATCTGCCAGTACCCAGAAATTAAATCAAATGTACTGAGGTACTGGGCAGCTCCCAACCGATCCACAAGACCATCTGCTCTGGGGATGGGGGTGTGCGTCATTCTTGGTGACCGCATTGAGCCCACGGTAGTCCACACAAAACCGGAGTTCTGGAGTGCCACCGGGAGCAGCAGCTTTAAGCACTAGGACCATTGGGCTAGCCCAGGGACTGCTGGAGGGCTCAATTACCCCTAGTGCCAACATCTTGGAAACCTCTTCCTTGATGCTGGCCCTGACCTTGTCAGCTACCCTGTAAAATTTCAGTTTCACAGGTAAACTATCTCCAGTGTCCACATCATGGACGCACCAATTGGTGACACCTGGGGTTAGGGAGAACAGGGAGGCAAACTGACTCAACACTTGGCGACAGTCCCTCTGCTGCTCTGGGGTCAGGGTGGGCGAGAGGACCACACCATCCACAGACCCATCTTGCTCCTTGGCTACCAGGAGGTCAGGAAGAGGGTCACTTCCCTCTTCCATTCCAGCATCTGAAGCCAGGAGCATTGTCACTTCAGACCTCTCAAAGTGGGGTTTGAGGCGGTTCACATGCAAGACCCTCAGGGGCTGCCTGGGAGTCTTCAAGTTAACCAGGTAGGTTACTTCGCTCTTGCGCTCCACCACCTCATATGGCCCAGTCCACTTGTCTTGGAGTGCACGAGGCTCCACTGGTGCCATCACCCATACTTTCTTCCCAGGTTGAAATTCGACCAGAGTGGTATTCCAGTCGTACCATCTTTTCATTTCGTCCTGGCTGGCTTCTAGGTTCTCCTGAGCGAGTTTCCTAAAGCGATGTGTCTG
Organism: Lissotriton helveticus; assembly: GCF_964261635.1. NCBI lineage: Eukaryota > Metazoa > Chordata > Amphibia > Caudata > Salamandridae > Lissotriton > Lissotriton helveticus. Next base: position 903,403,191 of record NC_136071.1, read on the forward strand.
GTTGCGGAAGGCCAGCACATAGCTGAACACATCCTGAGGGGTTTTCCCGCAGGATTTCTCCCACCCCTCCTTCACCAGTGTGAGAGGTCCTCTAACAGGGTGGCCATACAGAAATTCAAAGGGACTGAACCCGAAGTACTTCTGAGGCACCTCCCTGTAGGCAAACAACAGGCATGGTAGAAAGACGTCCATCTTCTGTCTCATGGGCTCCGCTAGGCCCATAATCATACCTTTCAGGGTGCGGTAGAACCTTTCAACCAACCCATTTTCTTGAGGGTGGTAAGGAGTGTTCAACTTATAAGTTACCTCACACTCCTCCCATAGAGACTTCATGTACCTAGAGTTGAAGTTAGTACCCTGGTCGGAGACCACCTCTCTGGGGAACCGCACACGGGAGAAGATCCCCATCAATACACGGCCCACCACGGGGGCTGTGATTGTCCTGAGAGGGACAGCTTCCAGGTACCGGGTAGCATGGTCCACCATGACCAGGATGAACCTGTTGCCTAAGGCTGTCTTGAGGTCCAGTGGCCCCACAATGTCGATGCCCAACCGCTCAAAAGGGGTGCTCACCACAGGAAAGGGTTATAGGGGTGCCTTGTACTTCCCTCCGCTCTTGCCACTTGCCTGACATTTCTGGCAAGACCTACAGAATGTCCCAATGTGCTTCTTCAACTGGGACCAGAAGAAGTGGGTGACAAGCCGTTGGAAGGTCTTGTCTTGCCCCAGATTTCATGCGAGAGGCACGTCATGAGACAGAACCATTAGGAAGTTCCCTAAGCGCTCAGGTACCACCAGCAAATGGGCTGCACCGGGCTCAGCGAACTTAGGCTCACTATATAGCAACTCATCCTCCCAGTAAATGAGATGATCCTTGGACTCTCCTCCTGCTGACTGGTCTGCAGCCTGCTGCTGCACATCAATGAGAGAAGGGCACTCCTTCTGCGCCGTGCAGAATTTCTCCCTGGAGGGGCCACCTTCTTGCTGTCAATGGGTCAGCTCAGGTAGGTCCCCCAGTTCGGTCACCTGTTCCCTGGTAGGCTCCAGGGCATCCCCTCAGGTTCTGCTCCTTCCTGGGCCATGGGAACAGCTGGGGCAGGCTTCCCACACCCCCTGCCTCTCCCTCTCCTGGCAGGTTCCTGGGCCACTGTTTCAGGCTCCAGTTCTGCTGAATCACCCCTACTGGCTGCCATATCCCGCGTGGTCACACAAAACCACGCAGGCAAACCCAACATCTCCAGATGAGCCTGGGGTTCCACCTCCTTCCATGGAGAACTCTCCAGGTCATTACCCAGCAGACAGTCTACAGGCAGGGCTTGACTTACAACAACCTCCAAGAGACCTGAGAACCCCCTCTTCGCAAAGGGAACCCGCGCCACTTTGCAGAGGCGCACTGAGCTGTCAGCTGCAACTACTGGGTGGAGTACATTGGGAATGACCTGCTCTTCAGACACCCACTGACACCTCACGGATGTCACGCTGGCTCCTGTGTCTCTCAGAGCCTCTATCTCCCTCCCATTGATGGTCACCGTCTTACCGTATTTCTTAGTGTTATGGGGCAGGTAGGTATCCTGGACCATCTCTTGGTCTCCTAGAGAGACAAGGGTCTTGACTGCTAGTCCCTACTCCCCACTGGAAATTAACTCCCCCCCAAAGCTACACTTGCTAACCCTGGGGCGGGAGCACCAGTGGGTGCTGGCTGTTTCTTATGGCACCTATTGATAACATGTCCCACCTCATTGCAGTTATAGCAGGTAGGTGGACCTCTGTTATCCCTTCTGCCCCTAGGGGGCCATGGTTGCCTGGGTTTGGGGGATTGGGCCTTCTTTCACTGGGAACTGTTTTGGGGCCCTTGAGAGAACTCCTTTTGGTTACTCGTGTCCCCCCCCACTCTTCTGCTGGGGATCCTGCCCACCTTTGGCGGTGGTATCCACAATTTCTCTGTAGACCCTGGTACTGGTCCAGCGGTCCGCCTCCTTAGCAAGCTCAATGGGGTCTGTCAGTTTGTTGTCTAACAGATTCTGGCGCAGCTCTGGAACACAAAGACTTCTCAAGTGCTCACAACTAATTAAATGCAACAACCCCTTATAATCAGTTACTTTGCTGCCCTTCATCCAACCTTCAAGTGCACATGAGTACAAGTTCACACACTCCATCCAAGTCTCAGACTCTTTCTTCTTGGAGTTCCTAAACTGCAGTCTGTACTGCTCTGGAGTAAGTCCATACCTGAGACATAAGGCTTCCTTCATATTGGGGTAGGTCATGGCACCTGCTAACTCTAAGGGCTCCAGAGCACTCCTCCCAGAAGCCTCAACATGTTTCCACTGGCCCGCCCCCCCAATGCTGTTCAGGCACACCATTCATTCTCAATGTAATTTTATAAGAAGTAAACCAGGCATAGATATCCTCCCTCCTATTATAATTCTGTACTTTACCCCCTAGCACTGGCTTTGTGCTGCCACCATTTGAACTGGAATCCACCTGCTTGGCCTTGATATCCAGTTCTCTTAACCTTCAATTTTATACTTGATAGTAGTTCCCAGTGAGTCCTAACCGTTTATTCTGCAAAAATGTGTCAGGACCAATTACTTTCTTCCAATTCACAAAACAAGATCTTTTGGGAGAATATATGACGTTATTCCGCAAACTTTAATCCCGCATACCATGACTCCGCATTTATTACAACGCATGAGCCATTATTCCGCAGTACCATCACTCCTCAATCTTTTACCCCGCATATAACTTTACCACGCATGCATTTACAACGCAAAGGCATGTGTGGTGAAGTTATAAACTTAGTAAACTTAGTAAATGTACTTACCATATATATATATATATATATATATATATATATATATATATATATATATATATATATATATATGTTTATATATATATATGTGTGTATGTATGTGTGTATGTATATGTGTATGTATATGTGTATGTATGTATATATTACCTACTGGCGGTCGCCAGTAGGTATATATAGTTAGGATTTTTTCTCTATGGGTTTTTTGAAAATTCTATGTCTAATAACTTTGGCGTTTGTGGACGGAATCGGCTGAAATTTTCAGGAAAATGGCACATTTTGTTTCTGAGCAGCCCTTGAAAATTTGGGGGGGGTTCGTCCAGTGGGGGCCGAGAAAAAAGGGGGGTCCCAAAACGTGTTTTTAACATTGAGTTTTCCATAGGGCGGTTGGCCTCACTTTTAGCCCGAACGGCTGAATGGATTTGCACGAAACTTGGCAAAATTGTAGGGACTGGTAGCCCGATGTGCCTTTTGTAGGTCTCAATATATGTGCTCCAGTGGATTTTGAGAAATTAACGTTTAAAAAAAGATATATATCTGTAACAGCGGACCGGTTAGCGCTCTGGTTCGCGGACTTTTCGCGCAACGGAGCTTTGTGAAGCGAAGCTGATTGGTTCTCCGGCGTCTGTCAACATTCCAAACAGTCCGTAGCGGCCGCCATCTTGTCTCTCGGTAGGATCGAGAGACAAGAGGAGGTCAAAACAAAGGGGGAAATAACTATAAGGGGGCATAGTAGATCCTCGCTGACCCCCTAGGTTTGATGTGGAGGTTTTAAAAGGGCCCCGCGGGGCCAAAAAAAACCAAAATAATAATAATCGAACGGCTGAATGGATTTGCACGAAACTTGGCAAAATATTAGGGACTGGTAGCCCGATGTGCCTTTGCTAGGTCTCAATATATGTGCTCCAGTGGATTTTGAGAAATTAACGTTGAAAAAAAGATATATATCTGTAACAGCGCTCCGCTTCGCGTACTTTTCGCGTTACGGAGCTTTGCGAAGCTGATTGGTTCTCCGGCGTCTGTCAACATTCCAAACAGTCCGTAGCGGCCGCCATCTTGTCCCTCGGTAGGATTGAGAGACAAGAGGAGGCCAAAGCGAAGGGGGAAATGACCATAAGGGGGCATAGTAGATCCTTCCTGACCTCTTAGGTTTGATGTACCATTTTGCCAAGTTTGGTGTAATTCCGTTCAGCCATTCAGGCTGTAGACGTATGTAAATGTCCTATGGAAAATTGCATGGGGAAAACACATTTGAAAGTGTTGAAATTTAGAACCAATTAAAATGTTACTTTGGTTTTGTATTTGTGTGTGATGAAAGTTAATTGGTTATGTATATATGTCAAATGAGAGGAAACCACAGCCATTTTGTGATACTACTGTCTGAGGTACATTTGTGAGGAATTTTTGGTGGTGAATTTCTGGTGTTTGATTTACACAGTACTAACACTTCTGCTACTTTTAAAAAGGTGAGTTGTTAATTTGTAAGGGGAACTATGTTGTACACTTGAAGATAATTTGAAAAATGTTTTCTGTTATTTATTTGCAGTCCTTCTGTTATACTAAATACTTGATGAAGTTAGTTTTATATTATGTATTACTAAAAACGATAAATGAAAGTGATTATTTTTTTCTGCAATTTACAGCAAGCAATTTCAAAATAAAATGGCTCACAATGAAGAGACCGTGGCAATTTCTTTTGAATTGTCCACTACATTGATTGAAATTGAGAGCACCAATAATGAAATATTGTCACAAGGAGGACATGACTTGTATGATTCCATTAGATTGATTGAAATGGACAGCACCAAGAATGAAATATTGTCACAAGGAGATGACTTGAATGATTCCACTACATTGATTGAAATTGAGAGCACCAATAATGAAATATTGTCACAAGGAGGAGATGGCTTGTATGATTCCATTAGATTGATTGAAATGGACAGCACCAATAATGAAATATTGTCACAAGGAGGAGATGACTTGAATGATTCCACTACATTGATTGAAATTGAGAGCACCAATAATGAAATATTGTCACGAGGAGATGACTTGAATGATTCCACTACATTGATTGAAATGGACAGCACCAATAATGAAATATTGTCAGAAGGAGGAGATGACTTGAATGATTTTTTTGATCAATCTCTTGATGGCGAATTTATCGAGTGTTTGGAGACCATAGAGTTACAAGAATCATCATTGCAGACTTTTAATGAGGAGATTCCAGATGAGATGATTGAAGAGGAAATTACTGATGAGGACATGTTACTAGTTGTTTCAAATTTAGAAAATTCTGAAGAATAAATTTATATTTAGAAATCAAAAATTGTTTGAGACATTATTTATTTTTATTTTTAATTTATGAGGTTGTAGCGAAGTGATTGTAGTATAAAATGAGACTTATAGTATAGAGTGCAACATTTTTATGTTACATGGTAAGTTTACTCATATTTACTTCCCTTCTGCCACTATATTATCTCCAATGTGTATTTGACATCTCTTCTTCATCTCCGGCCTCCTTTCTCTCACTGTGTGTCTCCGATGCATCTTATCGCTGCTATTTTGTGTAATTACAGAAGAGAGTAAAATAAAATAGTTCGGAACGTGAAAAGGGGGCAAAGTAGAGTACTCCTCACCCCCTAGGCCTTTTTAGGCGGTCCCAAAAGGATCAGTTTCTGCTTTCCTGAGAGATTATGGTATGAGTTCCATATACCACAATAACTTGCATTACAACATGCAAGATATCTATCTCCTATTACCAACTTTTGGAGATATTCGCGCTAAGCGCGAATATCTCCAAAAAGTAACACCTGCCCTGAGCAGTTCTTAGCCATGTTATCCAATGGGAGGTGGATAACATGGCTAAGAGTATTAGCTCGGTAATGCATGAATATCGCTGAGTTTTTAGCGATATTCATGCATTGCGGCCGTTTATTATCGCATTTGCGATAAACCTTGATAATAGTAAGGTTTATCTTCGATAATTTCTGACGATGCTTAGTGGTAAAAAATTGGTTGGTAAGCATCGTTAGCGATAAATATCGCTTAACTTTGGTAATATGCCCCAACGTCTGTTAACGTTCGATTCGAAGGAAATGAGGAAGTGTTGAAAAACATTGTCTGCGCCATCTTGCCTTTTTTGAAATGCCACACTTTTGTCGTGCACGGCAGCCATTTTAGATGTCTTGACCAGACCCACTCTCTGCACGCTGTCGATTCGTAGCATGGCTCCTCACCCTCGTAAGCATCTCCCCCAGGCACTGGTCACCACCGCTCTCTGTCTTATGCATGGGCAATAAACCTTCCCCCATCTGCGCTGCTCTTCCCTGAGAATCACACTCTGTGCCCGCCCGACACCTCCCTTTCGCCCTATTCACTACCGCACCCTCTGACACTCCTCTTCCTCTGTGTCCGAATGTCCAGGCCGGTCCTAGGCTATCAGCTAGCCCTGCAGATGTAGTTTATGGCCCCAGCTGTAAAGAATCACCCCTCTTCAAAGGAGTTATAGTAGATCAAGGCCCACACCCGATGTGATCCGTCACAGCACACGCGTTCCTACTATCTGAAAACCATCCTGTATTGTGATTGGGGAGGGGACCGAGCCTGAAGCGGAAGATTCCAGGAATGACTCTTTGTACATCAAAGTTTTTACAATTATGTGTCACATTAAAAATATATAGCACTCCAACAAAGTAGTAGGAATATAAAACTTTAATAACATATAAATATATACAACAAAACAAAAACAGTAAAAACATTTAAACAACGAAGAGACCGTGGCAATTTCTTTTTAATTATCCAATAGATTTATTGAAATTGACAGCACCAATAATGAAATATTCTTGTCAGTAGCGGTCTGTTGTGCGAATAGTTCCAAGGCAGCAGAACGCGCTGAAATCTAGATGGCACGAAAGTGATGTCTAGTAAGTTGCCGCCCAGCAAAAAACGGCGTGGGGCGCCGCGGGGGTGAGTGAGTCCAGTAGGCACCACAGCTATTCTTACCGGCATTGCAGAATTACTGCTGGGGACAATGCCTGTGCTGTAGCAGGGTCACAGCAGAAACAAAAAGGATTCTGTTGAAGATGTTGTTGGTTTCAATTTGAAAACAGTTCTGGTGTCAACTGCTATGCTAATGTAGTGGTTAATGTTTTGTTTTCTCTAGAAAATGTAAAAGAGGGGGAGGCAGTCCAAAGTTCCGTTAAAAGGGCAAAGGAAAGGATCGGTGGTTTGAACTATCAGTCAAAAAGGGGAGGGGGTGCAATAATTTTTCCTACCGGGTCACACTGTGCTTTCACCGGAAGTGAGGTCTGCAGGATTGTAGTAATTCAAAGTGAGGCTGGCGCCAGCATGGGAGCGCCGACGTCCCGCGGATACAGTTTCGTCACTCCACAGGCGATCATGGCAGTCATTCCCCATCGGGGGTCGGAGACTCCCGCGGCTCCTCTAGAATCTTCAAGGTCGTGGAGGACTACGGTGGTGGAGTCAACCAGTGACCGGGCCATTTCTTTATGTTGGGCCCGCTCTTGCCAGGTCGACAGCCATTTTGAGAGTTCGGCAGCTACCGGCGATCGCGGGGTCACATGAGCGGACGGGCTCCACCCTGCCGGGCGAGACGTTGCAGCATGGCCACAGTGGAAGAACCGTTATCTAGGTCGTTCCGAAACTGTGCAGCACTGTAGTTGTTAGGATGCCACCGCCTGGAGCGCTGAGGGTGCAGCTGGGAAGCCTCCACCTGGGGAGGCGGGAGAGGCCTGTTCGCACCGTCTCTCCCTCCCAGTGCACCCCACGGCGTCTCGCTTGAGATTTGTTATGGCCGGACCAGGCGATGAGGACGAGGGGGGGGTCGGAGGCATGTGCAAGACATCCCCCTCCAGTGTTGTCGCAGCCATTATAAAAGAAAGAAGTGTCCCGTCCGTCTTCGGGCCGGGCTTCCGGTGGATGTCGGCCGGACGCCCCTGGCTCTGGCCCCATGAACGGGTTTCTTGGTTTATCGGCTGCAGCCGGATCCCGTCGGCCTCGGCCCCCCGACCGTTGGTGGTCGGACCGGAAGAGCATGTGGCGGGACTACCTGCAACTCTCAAGGGCCACCGCGGCCAGACTGGGAGAGAGAGGGGAGGGTCGAGGAGACATTCCCCCCCCCTGCAACTGTTCAGCGTTGTAAAGGCAATCCCCTGGCCGGGTCCCGCTGGTCTCGGCCTCTCCTCCGGCTACACCCTACGTTAGGATCTCCTGGCCGAGGCGTGGCAGCAGGACCTGCCTTATATGGGCTGCTCCCGGCTGGGCGTAGCCGGAACCCTGCCCCACCTTGGAAGTTTCCAGAGTGGGGGTGGATGTTCTACTGACTTGCATTTTCCCTAGTCTATCGATTTTTTTGGCGTGGCAGGCGGTGGGACAGCGAGGGGTGATTTGGTTTCTCTTACTGTTTTTCTGGTCTCTCACCACTGGCATATTTTAACGTTTTCTTGTTTCTAGGACATTAATAGGTTTTATCATTACGTTATGTTATCGTTTCTTTGTTCGTTGTTTAATAAAAGTTCATGTTCATCAGTGGCCTACTGATTTTCGTTTTCCTATTTTTTTCTTTCCAGGTTGTTTCATGGTAAAGTTTCTGTTAACAGGATACAGTGATCACTTCGTTATTATTGCATATGTCCTTTTCACTAGGGGTGCTCTCTGGTCGGGCCAGATGACGTATCTCTAGTAAATGGTCCGGGTGAAAAAGGTGCATCAATCAGTGGGGAGTAGATAGGCATGACAGATTACAACGGGGGAGAACGGTCCGCATTACGTACCCTTTCACTACTTGCAAAGATTTTCCTACGTTTATTTGCAAACAGGGAATACCTCCAAAAAGAACTAATTCCCAAACAGTCAATGTTCGGACAATCAATCAATCAATGAGGAATGAAATAGGTACGACGTGTTAAAGGCTTGCGTTACCTACCCTTCACTATCTGCAAAGGGAGATAGAATATTCCTATTCTTCCTCGTTTGCAGGTAGAGAAGATCGTTAAGAGAATTAACTTCGAACAATTCAATGCTCGATTGAAACAATCAACAAGGGGTACTGTGAACACAAATGAACGCCGCTTATATACATACGCATTGCTATTTTCAACAGGTTGTTCCTAATGTTTCTATTTTAGCGAGGTCAAAAGAGATCCCATTAGTGGCCTACTGATTTTGCTCGATTCCTTTTGTTTTTTTACACGATTTTTCGCTATCTGCAAAGACTAAACAGAGTATTGCGACTCTGTGCTTGTTTGTAAATAGCGAATGAACCAAAGAGAACAATCAATCAAATGGAGAGAGAAGCAGGCACGACGGATTACAAAGGGGGAAAGGGCTGCGTTAACTACCCTTCACTATCTGCAAAGAGAGAGTACTCCTAATAGAAATGAGGGGTGGGGGGCAGCAATCAAAGCAGATCAGTGTGCATAAACACGAAAAAAAAAATTCTTACCACGTACTTGACATTCGACAGCTTATGATATTTGCTATTAAAAAACCATTGAAATTCACTGAAAAAACCATAGGTTATAGACCATATATAGTTAGGAATTAGCATTTACAAAACCTTGAAAATTCACTGAAAAAACCATAGGTTATAGACCATATATAGTTAGGAATTAGCATTTAAAAAACCTTATTTTACTCACACAAAACCATTGAAATTCCATATATAGTTAGTTGCACTAACTATATATTGCGCACCCGCAATCCACTGCTGATGATGTCACATATTACATCATTCATGACATGGTCAGTGACATCACTGATGACATCACTGATGACATCTCAAATGACATCACTGATGACATCTCATTTGACATCAATGACCACATCACTGATGATATCATTCATGTGACAATACAATGCATCTCCTCACATTTTAATATAACCTCTGTTTCACCCAGTGTTAAAAACAGAGTATAATTTTTGAAACCATTGACACACCAATACTAGTTACTACATACGTACTCACTGATTCCTACGTCTACACACACATTCACTCATTCACCCATACAATCATTCATACATACAATCACTCATGTTTACAACACAATCATATGCACTCATACACCTATACAGACACTCACACTCTGCCACTCATCCATGGAGTTACTCACACACCTAGTCAGTCCTGTAAAGAATCAATCACACTTCCATTTTCTACTCTATACAGTTAAACATAGAGCACCTTACGTTTTCAACCATATACTAACACATACTTACTCTCTTATACAATCATTGATACAAGTACACATTGATCTGTACAGAGTCACACACCTCCCATCCAGCCACACACACACTCAGTCTCCCATGCAAATACTTGGGCAATCAATCAATAACCCATATAGTTACTCATATAGCTACTGATCAACACATGCAGCAGTTTACAGAACAACAGACATAATGATGCACAAATTAAGACAGTTTAGTCACTAACCCATGCACTCAGTGAGACACATTTAATCACTCACTCATACATTCAGTCATGCACCTACTAAATCCTTCGTCCAGACACTTATACATCCACTCATTCTTCAATATGTAAGACATATTTTAACTTTACAGAAACATAGTCACTGGATGTTGTCATCAGTGATGTCACTGACCATGTCATGAATGATGTAATATGTGACATCATCAGCAGTGGATTGCGGGTGCGCAATATATAGTTAGTGCAACTAACTATATATGGAATTTCAATGGTTTTGTGTGAGTAAAATAAGGTTTTTTAAATGCTAATTCCTAACTATATATGGTCTATAACCTATGGTTTTTTCAGTGAATTTTCAAGGTTTTGTAAATGCTAATTCCTAACTATATATGGTCTATAACCTATGGTTTTTTCAGTGAATATATATATACTTAATAATGCATATGTATATAAATATATATATTTTACATTTATAATTTTTTACAAATATTTTTTAAATATATATATATAATATTTTTTAAATTACTCTTTTCACCCTAAAAACTAATTCCACCCTGCTCCCTTAAAATACCCCAGCACCCCAAAATCCTAACCCACCCTTACTCCTTAAAATACCCCAGCACCCTTAAACACTAACCCATCCTGACCCTAGAAATACCCCTGTACCCCAAAACCAAAACCTAGCCCGGAACCCTAAATTACCCCTGTACCCCTAACCCCAAACCTACCCCTGAACCCTAAAAATACCCCTGTACCCCAAAACCCAAACTTACCCCTGAACCCTAAAAATACCCCTGTACCCCAAAACCCAAACCTAGCCCTTAACCCTAAATTACCCCTGTACCCCTGACCCCAAACCTACCCTTGAACCCTAAAAATACCCCTGTACCCCAAAACCCTAACTTACCCCTGAACCCTTAAAATACCCCTGCACCCCAAAACCCAAAGTTAGCCCTGAACCCTAAATTACCCCTGTACCCCAAAACCCTAACTTACCCCTGAACCCTAAAAATACCCTGGTACCCCAAAACCCAAACCTAGCCCTGAACCCTAAAAATACCCCTGTACCCCAAAACCCAAACCTAGCCCTGAACTCTAAAAACACCCCTGTACCCCAAAACCCAAACCTACCCCTGAACCCTAAAAATACCCCTGTACCCCAAAACCCAAACCTAGCCCTGAACCCTAAAAATACCCCTGTACCCCTGTACCCCAAAACCCAAACCTAGCCCTGAACCCTAAAAATACCCCTGTACCCCAAAACCCAAATCTAGCCCTGAACCCTGAAAACACCCCTGTACCCCAGAACTCAAACCTAGCCCTGAACCCTAAAAATACCCCTGTACCCCAAATACCCCTGTACCACAAAACCCAAACCTAGCCCTGAAGCCTAAAAATACCCCTCTACCCCAATACCCAAACCTATCCCTTAACCCTTAAATACCCCTGTACCCCATAACCCAAACCCACCCTTAAAATACCCCTGAACCCCTAAAACATATACCCAACACCCCCAAACTAAAACCATATACTTATCTTAAACTTAAATTTTAAAAACATATGCTTTTACCATTCATGCTTTTACAACGAATTTCGTTGTAAAAGCATGCGTGGTAAAAGCATATAAAATGTAATGGCATGCGTTATATTAGTATTGTGGAGTAATGGTACTTGCGTTGTAATGGTATGAGGAGTGAAGGTATGCGGAGTGAAAGTTGCGGAGTGAAGGTGTTTTACCCTTTTGGGATGATCCATGCTCCAGGACTTTACCTTACAGCCCCACCGCAGGAGAGAGAGAGAAGGGTGAGGTATGTAGGAAGATGCTAGAAAGGTGGCACTGGCATTCTAATGCGCATGTTCCTTCAGTTGCATGGGTGTGAGCAAAACTACTCTGATCCTCTCCATGTTCCTATTGTAAAAATATGCACAGTGGGACACAAGCCCCTAAGTGAGGCTTACCATTTCTAAAATCAGGCAGTGGAACACTTATGTACATCCGGTCAGCATGACAGGAGATTTGAAAATGCACGCCACGTACTTTAAAAAAAAAAAAAATCTTTTTATTGAGTTTCATCAACTTAAAACATAGGTTCCATATTAACCAAAAAGAAATAAGACCATTATATTACTGCATTCATTATCCATGTGTAATCTGTACATAAAATCAATCAAAGCATAAGGGTAATCTGTATAGTATTTGTTTTATGTAGTAGGAGAGAAACACTTTGTTAATCATTACCGTGAATTCATTTCAATATCACGTACAAAATATGTCTTTTGTGCGAGATCTGGCCGGAAGTTCTTCCTCATACGTCAATAACCTATCTCTGCAATAAGTCATGTCACGCATCCATTGTTTAATACTTGGAACAGTCGTACCACACCAACATTGTGATATTTGACGTTTGGCTAGTAATAATGCAATGACACAGAATTTACGCTTCACCGCTCTCACAGTCGTCAGAAGTCCCAATAGGCAAGTTTTTATATTGCAGACAATTTCTGTTCCTACCATTTTTGCAATGACTGAGGTTATTTCTTCCCAGTACTCTCGTATCTCCGCACAGTTCCATGCAAGGTGAATAAAATCAGCCTCATCTACCCCACACCTGTTACATCTCGCCTCTGCTCGTAACCCATATTGGTGGAGTTTCACCGGCGTGTAATATGTTTGATGCAGATATTTGAAGTGTAAAAAGCACAGATTACCATTAGGTGTAAGTAGTTGAACTAAGGCGCACGTGGTGCTCCATTCCTTCTCAGTGAGCAGGTCTGTGAGCATATCATTCCACCTCGCCATAGCTTTGGCAGTTGTATATGAAATTTCATTATGTGTCGCCGAGTATAAACGTGAGACTAGATGTGTAGTGTTGGATGACGTCAATATAAGCTGGAGCGTGTTTAAGCAGGACGGTTCAGCAGGATATTCAGGATATAACTGCTGAATGGCTCTCTGCAGCCTATAGTAGGTGAAGCGGAATAACATTGTTTGATTTTGAATGTAGGAAAGGTCTTGTAACTGGCGAAAGGTACCCTCGTGATATAGATCCTCAAATTTGTCAATCCGTACCTGCTGCAGTAGTTCCATGGCAACTTTCTCCCCAGTGACTGAGAGCTCCGGATGATGGTGTAACGGCAGTGCCGGAGCGTATAATGGTACCATGCGTTCATTGTGGCGTCAATGGAATTAATGTCTTCTGCATGCAAGGGCGGTCGCCTATGTGTTATTATGGCTGTCAAGGGAATGGTTAACGCATCTCCCTCTTCCACTGCTGTGTGCGTTAGGTAAGGTATCCTATGGTACCAGTAAGCAGCATATTGCGCTTGAGCACACAGGTAGTATAATAAGAAATCTGGTACACAAAAACCTCCCCTGTCGTAAGGCAGTGTTAATGTTCTGAGTTCTATACGTGCTTGTTTACCCGCCCAAATTAGTTTAAGCACTAAAGACGTGATACTCTTAAAAACAGCACTAGGAGGGGTAATGGGAATATTATTAAATAGATAGAGAAATTTAGGTAAGACGTTCATTTTCACAATCGCAATGCGGTCCGCCAAAGAGAGCGGTAGTTGTATCCACCGGTTGATCTTATCCTCCAAAGCGGATATTACCCTCCCATAATTCAAGCGAATGACCACTTCCGGATTTCTATGATACCAGACCCCTAAATATTTGATTGGGTCAGTCTGCCAGTCTAGCAGAAATTCAGTTCTATGCGGCTGGGTGGTGTCTGTGAGGGGGATTATTGATGATTTGGTCCAATTTATTTGAAGGCCAGAGTGTCTTCCGAATTTGATGTATTCCCTCAACAGGGGTGCTGAATGCTGTTCAGGGTCGCGGACATACAAGAGCATGTCATCCGCATATATTGATATATGTAGGGGCCTGGATGGGAATTGTAGAGAAGAGTACCTATGTTTTTGTCGAACAAGGCCAGCCAGAGACTCCAGCGCTAGAGCAAATAGCAAGGGCGATAAAGGGCACCCTTGCCGTGTCCCTCTCGCAATAGGGAATTGGTCTGAGACATACCCATTGATTCACTCCCTAGCTACCGGGTCCGTGTATAATAGCTTTACCCATTGCGTGAACATCGGGGGGAACCCCATTCTTTCCAATATCGTTAGTAGGTAGGACCATTCTATAGAATCAAAAGCCTTAAGGCATCTAACATAACCGCCACTGCCTTAGTGCTAGGTACTAAATAGTGGAAGAGTGCGAAGAGGGTTCTGGTGTTATGTGAGGTGGCTCTGGACGGTATAAAACCCGCCTGATCCGGTAGGACCAGAGCTGTCATAAGTGGTTATAACCGGACTGCTAGGATCTTGGCCAGGAACTTAGAGTCAACATTAATCAACGATAAAGGTCTGTACGATTCACATATTTCAGGATCTTTAGTTAGTTTCAGAAGGGCCACTATCACCGCCTCCCTTAGCGTTGGAGGGAGTACTGCTTCATCGAAAGCGTTACCATACATAGCCACCTAATGGGGGGGCTAATATATCTACCTACTTTTTGTAGAATTCGCAGGTAAACCCATCTGGGCCAGGGGGTTTCCCATTCGGCAATGATTGTATGACCTCCGTGACTTCCTCCACGGTTATTGGTAGCAATAGGTACTCCCTCTGATTGTCCAAGAGCCATGCAATGGCTACATCCTCTAGATAACTAAAGATTTCCGTGGGCGGTGCCGTGGACTGGGATGTATACAACTCGCTATAGTTACTTACAAAACCTTGTAAAATACCCTCTGGGCTTGTAAACAAACTTGTCATCATCCGCCCGTAATTGTAAGATCGTCTGAGGGCCTCTCCCTTCACAGATCTTAGATGCCAGGACTCTACCTGGTCTGCCCCCTTCACCAAATTGCCTAGCAGTGGATCTTTTGAAGATATATTTAAGCTCATCCTCAATGAAAGACTGATGTTCTGTGTGAATTTGTCGCAGTTCCCCCAGTAAGGCTGTATTTTGTGTATTCTCGTATTGTGTCTCCAGCTCTTTCATCCTGGCTTCACAGCACGCAATCTGCTGCTTAATATCTCTCACAATCCCTACGGTCGTGCTGATGCAGTGTGGCTTTAAAAGCCTCCCATAGAATGCCTGAGTCCGTAACTGTGGACACATTCAACTGAAAATAATCCCTTATTGCTGTGGCTATGGTATCTGCATATATGGTGTCTGTAAGTGCTTTAGCATTGAATCTCCAGCTGAATGGAGGGGGGTATACTGCGGTATTTGTAGGGATAATAGGACTGGATTGTGATCTGAAATGGTTTTGGGCAGTGTTCCCAATTCCCGTGCCCATAGTAATATGTTATCGGACCCCAACCAATAATCAATGCGAGACCAGCTTCCATGTGCCGCATTAATGTGCGTTGCCCCTGCCGTGTCTGGATGTCTTTCCCTCCAAAGATACCTCATGTGTAGGTCCGCCATTATATCCAGCACTTTTGCACGTGCCTTCCTATGTGGTTCTGTGGAAGTCCCTGACCTGTCAATTAGATCATTTAAAGCTATATTAAAATCTCCTCCCCATAATATTTGAGTATCACGGAATTCGTGCATATGGTTCCATATTTCCTGATAGAGTTCAGGTGCATCCACGTTAGGACCATATATATTAGCTAGTGTCAAGTGCTGTCCCCACAATGTCCCTGTGATTATGACAAACCTCCCATTCGGGTCCAGAATCGTACGGGTCACTTTAAAATTCACGCCCTTCCTCACCAGTGTCATGACCCCCTTGAATATGAGGAGTAGTTAGAGGCGTGTATTGTTTCCGCCCATCTCGTGCCTATAGCTTTGTGCGTGTTCGGGGCAACGTGCGTCTCTTGCAGTAAAGCAATGTCTATTCCCCACCGATCTAAACAAGCAAATATCTGCCTTATTTTGTTTGGGATAGTGAATCCCCGAACATTCCATGTTAGGAGGTTCAAATTGGTCTTACCTAACTGCTTCGCTCTATGAGCCATTATAAATGACTAAAAAATCCTATAACAATCACACAACAATAGTGTCTTCTCCCAGTATCTAATTTGACCATCCTTAGTACAGTACCCTCAACGCGAAACTTTAGCACATCATGAATTTCAGCAATGCATCTCAAATGTGTTGGTCCTTGAACTAGAATAAATCCCAACTACACCCACCCCCACCCACTTCAGCAACCTAATCCTACCAAAGCCACATCCCGCAATTAACATCCCTAGACATCGTAACCGTAATGGGGATAACCCATGTGGAGGTCCGCCGAGGGAACACTACACCACCCAACTGAATGGATGGGGGCAGACCTTGTTTAGTCAAACAGACGTAATCTTCAGAAAACAAATAAGTGCATTGGTTTATATCATTACCACCAACATCAAAGCAATAAAACAGTAAAAACGATACCCCACAGTCCCATATTGTCATGATCCACCCATCTTCTCCTGGTACAGTATCATTTGTGCTTGCAAGTTTACAAACATTAGCAATTAGAGGCACTTAGCATGTGGTACCAAAGAACACATTACATTTTCAAACTCAGCTGTAAGTTCGAGGACAAATTGTGCCCTAATATGTGTATGTTAGCCAAGTTGACGCCCAGTCTTCGGCTATGCTGGTTGCCGCTGCTGAACAGTACAATAAATGTAACAGCTTAATGGCATCATGGAAATGTTTCATTGCACTGCACGTACACAATCATCAAAGCACGTTGCATAATTGTGTCACTGGCGTCCATAGAGCCACAGTAGCTGTTTACAATATATCAGTGGTGTGCATATCCGGGGACGTTTGGGTGCAGCTCAATTACAATCCTCACCCCCCGTAGTGTGCCCCAACCTTTCCTGACCTTCAATCCCTTACTGTAGGGTTCAGATTTATCAGTTTCGGGGGCCAAACGTAGGGCATAAGTTCTAACCTTTTAGGAGGGAAAGATACCAAGACAAACCACCAATCCCTCGCAACAGCCACTATCTTGCAGTGTACCAAGTCCTGCTTAGAGCCAAACAATGCTTAGCTGTCCCAGTGCGTAACATCTCCAGTGGTTTAGCACAGTCAGAGTGTCAACAGTATGTTGTTATCACCACATTTCCCCCTGCGCAGTGTTCGTTTATAGTTCAGATTCTTCCTGGTGTTAGATAGATAGTAGAATGTAGTCACTTACCCCTCCAGTCGACAGTTGATCTCGCATTCATACCCAATGCAGCCTCACCTTACATGCGCCCCATGTTAGTGAAGGTATCCGCATTTGCAGTGTTTAATGATAGTCCAGAGTCTGGTCCCAATTAGTCGGATTCCCGCTGTTTGTCCTCGCGATCCATTGCTTTTCGCTTGTTCGTTATTTTTTTAATAAATTCCAGGGCTGCTTTAGGAGTAGGAAGAATCGTTGGTTTGCCCCCCCATGTCACTTTTAGTCGCACAGGGTATAACATGGCGTAAAACACCTGCAATGTTCGTAAGTTCGCTTTGGCGACGGCAAATTCTATACGTGCCTGTTGTACCGCAATAGTATAATCTGGATAGAATTCTAGCTGGATACCCTGGTAGCTGATCTGTCCTTTCTCACGTGCCAGCCTTAGCATGTTGTCCCGATCTCGATAGTTTAGCACACGGGCTACAATAGGTCTTGGTGGGGCACCCGGAGGCGGCCGCGGCGCTAGGGACCTGTGCGCCCATTCTATTACGAAGATCGGCGATAATGCTTCCGCACCAAACACTTCTCGACACAGGCCCTCTACATATGTCTCCATTCGGCCCGTGTTTGTTGATTCTGGGAACCCTGCGATCCTTACATTATTCCGACGTGAGCGGGCTTCTAACTCCTCTGCTTTTGCTTTAATCCCCTCGAGCACCTTCTCCATACCGCCACATTTACCCGCCGTGACATGCGCTTCGTCTTCTACCACTGAAATGCGATTTTCAGCCGCATCCAACCGCTCCCCCTGCTTGTCTAGTTTGGCGGCCATGTTGTCCTCCCGACTCGCGAGGTTGTTGAGTTTTCCATTGATGTCTTGCAAATTTGTCTGAATGGCTTTCAGAATGGCTTTCATACTACTCTCTGCGGCCATGTCGCCTCAGGATCAGCATCCGAATTTGCATTTGGTCCCTGTGTTGCTCTGCGGGACTCGAAATTGAGCTTTTTTTGCTGCATGTCAGGTTCCCCATTGTGGTTTCTGATGGAGCACTCCTTTACCGGCACACAAGAGGTATGCGTCCTGTTCTGGAGATCAAATGGCAAGGGCCACTTTCGCACGTGATAAGTTGGCGCGCTTGTAGCAACAGATGACTGATATGTAGCACCTTTTGCCTTGTCCCTTCAAGATCGGTAAATTGTCTACAGTATTCAGTGAAGGTCAGTTGGTAAGCAACATCGTAAGGTGGCCGGCTATCACAGGCCACAGATCTTCCGCTCACTCCCCGCCTACTGGATCACCAGAGGCCTCTTCTGCAAGTTGTATGCCCTGGCCTAGTTATGAGTGGCGCGTGTGGTTTCTTCTTCCTACTCCGCAATAGTGCCTCTCTTTTTCTTTTTAAAAAAAAACAAGCAAAAAAAACTTAGGGGAGCATCCTTGGCCCGTCGAGTTGCCTATATCGTGCTCTTCGTCTTCTTCCGTCCAAGGTCCCCAGCTCGCCGTCTCTTGGGCTCCACAAAATGCTTGACCGACAGAGATCTCTGAGGGTCCTCAGCGAGAAAGCGGTTGTACCCAGATGCTACAGCCGACACATAATATCTCAGCCCAAATACGCTATTCAGTGATTTATGCGCAGTGACGATGCACTAGTAGCTCTTGGTTAAAGTGTGGGCCCCTACGCTGGGAAACCTTCACATTACTGTGTTATCTCCGCCGCGCCGTGGGGACATATCGCCTCCAAATCATTAATGACCAGCGTCTCCCTCATACCTTCGTGTCTCGCCCACATGCGCAGACGTTGTGTGTCTTGCTGTTTCCCGTTATTACAGGACAGGTTCTCCAGTGTAGCCTCATGTATGCCGCCAGATCTTGTCGCAGGGGTAGAGCCACATTGAGGTGGTAGTGTGAAGCGGCTCCTACCTTACGGTGATTCTCAGATCTCACAGAGCAGTGGGCACCGCCATTTTGTATCTGGGAGAGCTGCAGTGTCAGAGCCCCGCTTTTTATGCCTTTACATATCCCTTAACCACCGGTAGCCCCAGCAGCCTCCTATTTTATGCAGTCGTGCCTCCCGCTATGTCGGGCATTCCGCCTTACTCAAATGCGTGTTGTGTCTCAGACGTTCCGTCCTTCAGGCTTTGCAGTCCCCCATTGCCGCCATTTTATCTCGCAGCCACCACGGCTAAATTCAGCTCGTATCTTCGTGTGTCACGCACCGGCAGCTCATCCTCTTACACCGTTAGACGCCCGGTGCCTTCCCACGCTTGATGCTGTGCAGTTACTTCTGTTTGTCGTCTGTTTCAAGCGTATAATTGCGCTGGGCCCATGTCTGCCTGGCGGAGCTGTCTCTTCAGGCAGCCATCCCGCTGTACGCCCCCCCAGTACACACCAGGTACTTGATTGATAATCAGTTGGCTCTTGCAAGGATGGAAACAGTCTGGGATAGAGCCCACCACAATTTTGTGTCCCTTCCTGAACAAAAACAATCTTGCCTGCAACACAGGCACTATTTCACTATGTCCAAGGGTGCTTGCGTTGGCGCTAGGCAGCACACGGGGTGCCAGCACAAGGAGAGAGCAGGAATTCTGCATATCTTTGTAAATATGAAGCATTTCTGATCTCTCTTGTTCGCTCTCTCTTTTGCAGCACAGCACATTACCTTACATTGCATGAAATAATTGTATATGTACTCCCTTGTTGTTTTATCAGTTGAAAATCCTATAATTCATAAAATTACAGGATTTAAGACAGCCAAACTACCAGCCCCAATGCACCAAATTCCCATTTTAAGTGAATAATGACTTTTCAACTCACACTGTGTACTTTGCTACACAATGAAATTTAGAAGGCAGTGGGAGGTGTAAATGGGGTATAGCCTCCTTAGGAATCTCAGTGACCTGTATGAATGCTTTGTGATTGCAATTGCAGTCGTAAACCATTGATGCCATACTGCCTTCACAGTGTGAATATTTTTATTGGGTATTTAGCAACATAGTACAATGCAACCCATTGCTTTTGAGCAATTGTAAGCATTGTTATTTTAAAAGAGCACAGAATAATGTACCAACCATTGCATGAAACTAAAATATTTGCTAAAAGGTTGCCAATTATGTATTAAAGAATTGAAAGAATGACAACCAATGAATATCAAAAAAGAAAAGTGACTCAAGTGTATCATAACCAGTTCTTGTCGCTTTTAACAATGCTTATTGCGGTGATCTATAATTCTCCACAGAACGTTCTCTATCAGATCTTCCAAGACATGGGATGGTCTGATGTAATGTGGTAGGTCAAACTCACAAGAATGAAATCGGGTACCATAAAGTAGCTGAGAGTTGTGGGACCTGCGAAAGAATTGACAGCACATAAATTGTTGCGACAGCAGTTGCAAACAGTGCCAAAGGAAGGGGATCCATATTTCTTAAAATTTGGATAGTGGATTGTTTTATTTGCAGATTGCATTCTCAAAAGAGGCCACGATTGACAGCTCTTCTGAGCATTCAAGTATAGTCAGTGAAGTGGCAGGCTTCTATTTACGTACAATCTATAACTTGTCCATCCTAGGGAGGAGTCCACCCATCTCTTGCTATATTAGCTTATTTCTACAACATCTTCAGTAGCCTATCAATGCTAGTTCTGCAGAGGGTTTTATAGTGAGTGCATGCACTAATGTGGTGAAGCGTTTTCCATATCACTACCCTGTACTGTGCAATATTTGGACAGGCCCACAGGATGGGGATGAGGTTGCCCCCAACATGTGCACATCACCACAATTTGTGGACATTGATGTAGTATCTGAAGTAGCTGAATTTCATCCTTGCTTCACGTAGGCCTCTCTCATGTGTGGACATGAGGCAGACCCACTCCTCATCTGACCAAACAACCTACTTGAAGGAGGTCTGATTGGATTTGCAAAGTGAAAAAGGTCCTTGTTGTACAGTTTGCACTTTGCTAAAGTAATCCACGGGACCACTGCATGCTACCCCCATTGCATTCATAGAATGGCTTTTTTATTTTTATTGCAGACCCGTCTTTTTATAGGTAGAGGCTACAATAAAAAAAGTGTGCATTCGGAGAATGCAGGAATGGTGGCCTACAATTCCAGGCAAGCCTCCGTCTCTTCAATCACAACTGTTCACACGTTGAATCCCGTATCACTAATGCTAGAAATGCGGCTCGACCTACCCCTTTGGGATACATGTAGGGTGACCAGAATTTTAAAGCCAAAAACAGGAACTTTTCACAAAAATAGAAGAAGGACTACAATTTTACTTCAAGCGATGAGAGCGCTCCTCAGCAGAGAATTACCGAACAGGCAGCAAGAACATACATAAAATGCAATTTTTAAGCCCAGTAGCTTGCCTGTTAATTACATTGCTTTCTTGAAACAACTTCTAACTATCCCTGCTTTGTAAAACAAAAAAAACACCTCACACCGTTTTCAGTCGGCCCTCTCCAAAAACGGGGACATGAGCTAAATTTCTTGAAATTTGCTGGGACAGCTGGTTAAAAACTGGGACCGTCCTGGCAAAACGGGGACGCCTGGTCACCCTAGATCAGGGATCTTCAAACTGTGGGGCGCGACCCCCAGAGGGGCCGTGGAGCGATGCAAAGGGGGTCGCGCCTTCACAGTGTCACTTCTGCCCTGGCCTCCAGGGCTTCAGCCCCCCTCCTCCCCCATCCTGTGTCTCAGCCCGGGCTGCTGCAGTGCAGCTCACGCTCCTGGGGCCTCGGCTGGACAGTGTCTAGAGTCTTATCTCCTGCCCGAGTTTTTCACAGGTCTTTAAAGACCATTAGCATATTTACATGCCTTCGTTAACTGATTACCAAAGCTTAGTTTTTTATGGTTCCAGTACCCCCTGGGCCCCCACTCTGCCTATTCCTTACATTTGTATTTTTACACATACTGCTGTAGTGTGAGAATGCATTTAATGAAAAGAAATATAAAGGTGGGTTGCCAAAAGAAACATGCCTGCTGTGTGTTGTTTAAAGATCCTGCAGAGACCTGCTCTTGACACTAAATTGAGTTATAAATAAAAAAGTATGTATTAATTAGTTATGTGACTTTTCTGTCTTTATTCTCTTTAATTATTAGTCATGGATCATTGAGGCATCCCTAGAACACAATTAAAAGTGCTTTCTATTTATATTTGCTGTTCTAAGTATTCACAGATAAGTGCAAAAAATACAGCTGTAGGTGACTGCTTATTTCTGGGCCATCAAAATAATGAGCTGGTAACCCTAATCATTAGACTGGAAGTTTGTTGCAGGAACAGCACATTATTTATTTCCTCCACCCTCAATCCCTGATTAATGCCATTATAGCAATGGTTTAACTTATATCTGAAACCCTACGCTTCAAGTTTCTGGGAATGCACCCTGCTTTCAGTCTACTCACTTCTCATTCTTGCCTCCACTTTCACGTTCACCCTGCACTCCCAGCGATCACCATGCACTCATAGCGATCACAATGCACTCATAGCGATCACCATGCACTCATAGTGATCACAATGCACTCACACTGATCACCATGCACTCACAGTAATCACAATGCACTCACACTGATCACCATGCACTCACACCATTCACCCGCTCACCCTGCACTCACAGTGATCATAATGTACTCACAGTGATCACAATGCACTCACACTGATCACCATGCACTCACAATGATCACCTTGCACTCACAATGATCACCATGCACTCACACTGATCACCATGCACTCACAATATTCACCTGCTCACCCTGCTCTCACAGTGATCACTCTGCACTAAAAATGTGCTTGCATTGTTCACTCTGTACCTCACCCTGCAGTCACACGAGCACACTTCTCACCCTGCACTCATGTGACACTTCATTCATCTGTCCCCCCCCTTACTGCTCAATCTGTAGCTCACTCAAACAAAGCCATCACTAACCATGCACTAATTTGTCCCACTCTGCACTTACAGCCGAACCCAAATTCATATGGTCACCTCACTCACCCTGCAGTCACTCCTTTTACCCTACTCTCACACTGTTGCATTGCTCACCGTGCAGTCACATGGGCACTCTTGTCACCCACACAGTGCAGAAGGTTAAAGTGCCTGGTACAAAGAAGATGTACCATGCACATCACAGAACTGAGTGTGAGTAAACTATGAGTAGCGCTATAAAAAAATTAAATGTTTGTCAGACAGGTGCTATAGAGAGATGGGGTGTATTGTTGGTGAGTGGTAGTGAGGGAATTCATGGAGAAGGTGGAAAGACTGTTGCACCGTGTGCGACCAGTGCTTGGACAAGCCCTGGCTGGGAGTGTCAACCCCCCCTCCCCCGAAGTTCGGGATCCCCTGCTTCTGCCTATTATTTACATTTGTAGTGAGCTACTGTTACCAAAAGGTGTCCTGGGGCTAATAACCATCTGCGTGCAATGTGAGAGAGGGATCCGGGGTTGGGAGAGGAGAGAAGAGAGGGATGGAAGGAAGGGGGTGAGAGGAAAGGGGCATGGGTAAACTGCTTAACTCTGCACAAGACCGCCACGGTTTGAATGCACCCTTGCTGCTCCCGGCCATGGCCAGGTGAGCTTCTAATGTGGCAGCACATATCCCTGTGGATTGGGAGGCCCGTCACAGAGGTTGACTAGACATCTTTCTGATGTTAATTGCTGTATTTTGGTTATAAACTGGTACTGATGGGGTGAAATCTTTCCTCAGTATTACTGTGTTTAAAAAAATTCTAAATAATAAAGCAATGCTACCCCAAAGTACGCAGCATCACAGAACATTATTTACATTTTCTACTCACACAGTTTAGTCAAGCCTGTCTCATAATTTGGTCCTGACCTTCCTCATAACTTAGAGATTTAGAAATTTTTGTCAGGAGGGGGTCCTTACGTTTGAAAATGTTGACAAGGGGGTCTCGGCATCCAAAAGTTTGAAGACCTCTGCCCTAGATACATGTTCTTTGTATAGCCCTATCACATGGGGGGAGAAGGTCCTGTTCCAAAACCCGCCACCATAACTGGGACTGCTACTACCATTTCATCATCTCATGTGTGATATTTCACATCATTTCCGTACCCCAAAATAATTAACTTGGACATTAATCGACCTTTCTAGTTTTTTAATAGGTCTTTAGCAATCTGTTTTCAGCGACAAATTGGTCTGCTCGTGGAGATAGTATTGTTTACTATATATTGTGATGATAAAAAAACCGCACACAACCCTCTAATCTGAGAAGGGCGTATTTGAAAAGATGATTTTAAAATAAATATACCACGGCACATGCAAATCACAAAACCTGCATGCACTGACCTTTTAAACAGTCATCATTTTTAAGCATTGATAATCTGTTTAAATGTTTGTCCCAGCACTATCATTTGTATTTTATCAAATTGGATTATAGAGTAACTATGACGATGCAAATATATTGCTTACCATCTAATCTGAAATCCTATCAGGCTTTCTTAATAATGCTGTGCAGAGTGTGCGATGGTGTTTCATATTTCGCCAATTCTTTGCTTAGGAAGAATGAACGACCTGAGTGAAGGGAGCAGGCTGACACAAGACAGATGAAAAAGGAGTCAAGTGTAGGAGCAGTAGTCTAGAACCCTGTTTTACCAGCCAGTTGTTATGGATTGCTTTCACTGATTTTCTTGTTCCAAGTTTAGTTCATTCACTAATCAGCAATGACATGTTTCATGAAAATTTACTGAATATTGAAATTACTTTTTCAGTATTTACCTTGGATTCCACTGCGACAGTTCATAGTTGGAATTTCTGAGGTTTGATTGATATGCCCGATGATTCCTTCGTCAGGATAACACGGATTGATAGTATTGATTTATATTTTGAAGTAATTTATAAATCTGATACGATTATTGAAACCTTTTGACGCGTATGAAGATTGCATACTTTATAATCAGAAATTCTGTATCTCTCTAGTCACAAATGACTTACATTGATTTAGAAAAATGTATTGTACACTTTGCAAAGATTTATAAAAATTGCAATGCGTGCTGTACTAATCCATTTTCTATGCTGGATGTGTTTTTCCTTCATGTCTTCGGTTCTGTTTTCTACCTCTGGTGTTCAGAAGCATTTATGGAAAACATGGCATATCCACACTTCGTTTCTGGATTGCTAACAACCTAAGCCCCAACTTCCTAAGCCCTCTTGTTCACTCAGCTCGGCCGACATAATTCTTCTGGATCAACTCCTACCCCACACTCTAGTCTGCACCCATTCTCATTTCTGATTTTCTGCCTCTCCCTGAAGTTTACTCCTTTTGGCCACAATTTGTTGGAGCCTACAGCTGCCATAGGATCAAGGAATAGATTGCCAGAAGACACAATGCTCTAGATTCCTGTACCATCAGACTAAATACACGTATGAAGGAGTAACAGATACATTATTTAAATCAGTGTGTGAAATACTAATATACTTTTGATGTTGTGATAGGAATATGTTAGCCACAGGGAGCATATCTGAGATTTTCATATTTTGAATACTTGTAACATCATTCCCCGGAGCAAAATGGACATCTTATTGCGAATTGTATTTTCTGTTTACAATTCACTAGCCAAGAGGTTGATTTTCATAAATTTCCACCTACCACCAACCAGTAAACAAAGCCCGATATGGGAGTGTGCACTTTATTAGGTTACGGTGAAATAAATATCCTTAGCCAAAATAAAATCCAACCAATTTCGCCCTCCATTAGAGTATACTGATCAAAAGTAGGGTCATCCATCTTGTCAAAGGTATCCATAAAATGTTTTTTGAGGGAAGCAATCTGCAAGGACTGAGTCAAACTGTAAAATCAAGAGAAGAACAGATAAAGCACAAATGCGTGGGAAAAAGAGAAGTAAAAAAGGAAAAGGGAACAAATTAAATTAAAGAAAAGATACGTCACAAGCCCTGGCAGACACTGTAGAAATTGGGTTATTGATTGACTTACTTACTTTTACTTACTTATGCCTAATACCCCTCCTGGGGTTATAGGCTATCAACCAGGATTCTCTAGTGTTTCCATCCTGGGCTTTTCTTTCAGTCTCCTCCTCACATTATGAACCTAGTAAAAATGCGGGATACAATCCCCTCTCTGAGCTGGAGGAGGTCAGGGATGTTTTATTGGTCAACAGAGGTATACTAAATTGAGCTGAGTGTGATGAGGGGTGCAACTCAAAGTGAGTGTAGAGTAAAACTGGTTCAAGGATACACAATAGACTTTATTGGAGTGCCCTATGGCCAGGATTAAAACCAAGCTATAACAGGACAGAATTCAACCTACCATGGAGCGAAAAATTGGTCGATATGTTTTAAGCCTAATCTCCTCAACAGAGGTGTGGCAGCCTTCTTCAGGACCATATGGAAGCTACTGTAGGTGTGTATAAAAAAGTGATGAAAAAACTAAAAGCAAATGTGCTATATTCGAAACCAGTTGTTGTATTGGGAGTCCACTTTGCATGGAATTCACTGGTGAGTTTACCTGAAAGAAAAAGCATGTTTCAAAATAGCATACACATACTTTTGTATGACAAACTGTAGCACTCATTGCGACAGTTCTGGATTACAGAAGAGGTCCTGGAAATGAATCAAGACTACCATAACATCAGTAACCAATATGAAAGCACAACTTTATGCTATCAATATACATGCATGAGCTGACCCACAGACAACAGGTAGCATGCCTCAACTTTAACTTGGCGCAAAACTCAAGGTGGCATCAAGTCCTACAATGGTAATTGTGGGTAAGCTCTCACCCCCATGCAAATGAGGGAATGCCCTTTTGAGATAGCGCTGGTGCTACACGTGTGCCAGCGCTGTCTGTATTACAGAAGTGACTGCACACATGCCTGATGCCCTTCTTTGATACCAAAGTGCCCCAGGGGCACACAAAGTGTGTGCACATGCCCGTTGTGCCCCCAGGACACGTTCTATAATATGGCCCCAGATTGGCAGCGAAATACCTCTATGGGGAGTCCAATAAGGCCTGGACTGTTTCCTATGGACATGTGAGTGTTAGATTCAACAATTTCATCAATAATTTAATTTACAATTCAGCAAAATAATTTTCATTTAATTTAGTATATTAAAATTGGGTAAACAATGCTGTAGCATTTAGTTTGCTTTTCTTCTAAATGTAAAATAAATATCTACAATTAAGTTGCAATATTATTTCCTTTGAAGTTTTTTTATATTTTTAGTTAAATGAACTTTTTTACTTTTCTCTATACTTTACCATAGAGTGTCCCTGCAGTCAGTTGAGAGATCTCTGTATTGTAAAGTATGTATAAAAAAGATCATTAAACTTTGGAAAAGTTAGTAAAATATTTTTATGTTAAATATACTTGTAAACAATGTTATACATTTACGTTAAATGTAGAACGAAAAAAAGGAAAAAGCTACAGCACTATTATCTTAATTTTGAATTAAATCTTAAAGTTAAACATTTTTTTTATTATATATTAATAATTATTAAAGTTTATTCTATAGAATTCATTAGAAGTAATTCAATTATATATATATTTAAAATATTGTTAATTTTGAAATTCAAATAATGTTGTTATAATATTTTTTAATTTGGGTGACATTCACTCTCAAATTTGTAACGAAAGACTGGGATGGAGATAAACTAGGGCTCAGTAATGACAATTATTTATAAGAGCCATACAACTGTTCACTATATAGTGACTAATGAATTCTAAGTAGATGATGTTTTTCAATAAATATTTATACATAAACATTTAAAGTACTAGAAATATGGAACTAATGCATAATAATAAACCAGATGTTAAGTCAAATACATTTTAGTAATTCTAGTCACCCTGGAATGCTTGATTCTGTTTCCTAACTTTGCTGCAGGCAGGCCCATATTAACTTTGAACTCCAGATCGAATAGCTTCACCTTGAGGGGATAAGGGTAGGAAAGCATTAATTGGTACTCAACAGCCTTCCGTTGCACTGCAACTAAATTGGCAGTGTTTAATGCCTCTAATATTCAGACCTAGCGATTGCCATGTATTATTGTTTTCTTCGGCTACATTGGTTATGTTTTAAGCATATTGTACATGCATAGCGAGATGTTTATTGTTAGTTAAATAAATAAATTCTTTGAGAAGGCTCAAATTGTGTGATGCACTTAAGAACTAGCGCCCATAATTAGACTGATAATGGTGTCAATACTATGTTACTAGAACGAGTTTCTCCATAATGATTTTTTGTGTGAATAATTTAGATGTATACTTAGCTTATTAGGCAACATTATTGCTAAAAGAAATGGGTTAAATATATGAATTTAAACTTGTTAGACAGAGGAGCAAGTTTACTCTGTAAAGGACCACACTCTGTTGCTTTCGTTCACTTCATAAAACAGCATTGGGCTCATTCGACATAAAGTAAACTATTCTGTAAAGTACCACAATAAGAACAGTTGCATTGTGATGTGTAGAAAGTATTTAAATATTCTTAATGTATCGGAGTTCATTTCTTTAAAGACTTTTGCATAGAAATATTTGTAAACCTAGCCCCTTATTATGATTGGGCCAATACATTTTGATAAGTGTGATATTTCCTGTTACTCAGGTTGTCCAGTCAAAGCCCGGAGAAGGCTGTGCCACCCCTCTTTTGCCTATTCCCCAGGCTTAAGAAACTGTACGCCCCTGTCCCTGCGCTGCCTGCTGTCCCTGTCCTGCCTGCGACTCCTGTCCTGCTTGCTGCCTCATCCCTGCACTGCCTTTTACCCCGACCCTGCTCTGCCTGCTGCGTCTGCTCTGCCTTCTGCCCCTGCTCTGCCTGCTGCTCCTGTCCCACCTGCTGCCCCTGCACCGCCTGCTGCCTGCTCCCTACGCTGCCTGCTGTCCCTGTGCACCCCTGTCCCTGCACTGCCCCTGCTCTGCCCTCTGCACCTGCACTGCCTGCCCTTGGACCACCCACCAGGACCACAATTGCAGGCCTCTGCAGTACAACTAAGCAGTTGCATGCAAAGGGCACATCACCGACACACCGCTGGCTGGACAAAACTCTGCGCTAGGCATGCTAGCCCTCCCTCCACCCAAAAGTGCACCCCAAGGAACTCCTGGATCCTGGATGACAAATCAGTTCTCTGCCTCCCGACAATCCACCAAAGGACTCTTCACCCGCCGACACTGCCACTTCTCCTGCGACACAACTCTAGAAAGATCCCACACCACTGCAGCCCACAAAACAAGGAATACCCAGCAACTGCTCCATTGTATCCTTCTCAATGCCCTCTCACTGTGCACACATAGCACAGAAATCTCGGACACCATCACCACCCTCTTCACAGATGTTGCCTTCATCACTGAAATGTTGCTCAACCCCTCATCGGACCCAGACATCACCTGCGCCACTCCCGAAGGCAACAAGATGATACACAGAGACCACATGAACAAACAGGGCAGAAGCATGGCCATCATCTTCAAGGAAACCATCAGATGCACCATCACCAATGATTACCCCACATCTCGCATGGAACACCAAAGTATCAAAGGAATTAAGAAACCACTGGATCACCTTTAATGACTATGAAAAGGCTGCAACAAATTCAGAACTCGACTTCCAGTCTACTCTTACATATAAATCCCTGCATTGGTTACCGGTTGCCAGAAGATCTACGTTCAAGCTGCTTTGTATCACCCACAAAGCAATACATGGAATGGGACCGCTCTTCATCAGGAATAAAATCACCCAACACATTCAACAAAGGAACTTCCACTCTAGAGTGGCACCCCGCCTCAAAATCCCAAAGGTCAAGTAAAAACCATTGGTGGCACTTCTTTCTCTTTTCAAGCAGCCAAACTATGGAACTCTATCCATGGATAACCTCCTTATATTCAGACTACTACTAAAGAATGGACTCTTCCCGACATAACCTCCATACGCAAACAGAAATATACAGCATCATTCTCTGTATATAAGCATTTATTTGGACTATAGATATGTACCTATATATGTGTATTGCTTTGTATAAACACCATAATAATTCTGCTTAAAAGATATAGCTATTCACTAGTTCTGCTTAACAAATGTACATATTACTGATAGTTACATTATTCTGTGTGTCTAATATGTATATAAGTGACTGCATAAATAAGTAAATCTTTTATCATAACTATATTATCTACAATTGCTTCACTATTGAATTACAAAACAAATCTAGATATTTATTACATTTCTTTTAATTCAGCATACCCATGCACTATCCTATTTCTCACCCTATACCACTCTCAATATATCCTCTACCTCTACTCTCTGACTCATCACAAACCTATTTTTACTACTCTTTCCAATACACTGCCCTATTTCTCACCTTATACCTGTATCAATATATCTCTACCTCCACTCTCTCATTCATCCCAAGCCCCATACCACTGCTGAGATCCCCAAAATGAATCTCTTTGGACTTTTCCCTACTCTACCCCTCCTTGCATCATGCCATGCCTCTTTTACTATTCAGATCTCCCAAACAAGTCTTTCTAAACCCTTCCCTCTGACTCTTCCTCCTCCACCTCTCTTTTACTCATCCAAAGCCTTCTCCCACTGTTATGATCTCAAATAACATTCTAAATCCTTCAAACTGAGAGAGATAAAACCATGTTTATTTAGACCATAGTCTATAAACCATACATAAAACTTTGGATCCTCATAGTGATAACATAAGTAGACCATTTTCCATTTAAACACAGTTTACAAAAATAATAAATCCATTAAATTCTCATTGTTGGCGGAACGCTAACAATTTTTAAATCCACACCCCTCCTTTATTTTCTCCATTACAAATTCTCTTGTTGCTTTCGAGAGCTTCCCCATGGCAATTGTAATATCTAAAAATGACTTATCCATAAGGAGACAAGTGGCTTGAGCATGTGAATTCACCTTTTATTAAAAAAATATTGGACATAAAAACCCTTTCCGTAGTACTAAAATTAATGTGCAATAAAGGAATATATGTAAGATATAATTTCTTACTCCTAAGCCACATTTACAAATACCATCTGGTTGGACCAAGGCTGCTTTTATTTTTTCTTCTGTCTTCCAAGGATTAATGCCCACACAAACGCTTAGGATTTCGTGTCTTAACCATTTATTGGGCAAAAAATCCAAGTATGGGAACCGAGCCTCCTTTTCCCATGCGCTCCTTACCCAATTAACAGATTTTTTAATCCTCAGATAATCATAGTCTTGTGATCGAGAGTATAGGAGCCCTTGATCCCTAAGCATTCTCTTTGTAAAGACTACGTCCAGGGATGGCTGTAAAAGGCTCAATTTTAGGTGCGCCGCTACGGTCTGAAGGGTTTTCCTTACACCCCGTGCCCAACCAAGGTTGCTGGTTTGGATTTCCTCTCTGCATCATATTGACACCTTCTGTACGCCACCTGACTCCTGGCGTTTCCAAAATCTTAGTAGGGACATTTGGGTCTTTACGTTCCATGCTATTAGCCCTACCTCCATTCTGATTGCTTGGATCATGATACAATTAGGTAAAGATAGCAGCATTTTTAAAATCTTTCCGTTTTCGCGATCCCACCCCCTTTTACTACTCAGATAGAGCACATCTGCTCCATATAAAACATTTAACATAGGTCTGTGTGACATAGCGCCATATTCTTTATTACATTTTTTCAAACCACAGACTGACGAGAAGGCTTTTGCAGCTTGAGCCTCCAAATGAGTGCTCCACTTTGATGCGCTACCAAAGGCACTACCAAAGGCCTAGGTATTTATATTCACTTACTATTTTCAATTTATCTTGTCCTAAGAACCAGTTAAAATTTTTAACTCTCTTCCCAAAACATAAGACCTTTGTTTTTTCCATATTAACAATTAGAAACTTTTTGTCGCAATAGTTTTTGAACACATTTAATTTCCTTTGCAGACCCATTTCAGTTTGGTCAAGGATCACAAGGTCATCAGCGTATAAAAGGCAGGGCACTTTATTTCTATTCATACGCGGACTCGTGCTCCTTTCGATTTCCAGCGCTACCGGGAAGTCCGCTAGAAAGATTGAAAAAAGCAAGGGTGCCAGAACGCACCCCTGTCTAAGGCCATTCTTTACTGATATTTTATGGGTTAGTGACCCCTGTGTATCTCTAATGACCTGGGCCCAATTGCCACTGTGTAACTCTTTTAAAATATTCAGAATGCCATCCGGTATTCCATAATTTTCCAGCACTTCCCAGAGGCTGTTACAGTCCACTGAATCAAAAGCCGCTCGGAAATCGACAAAGCAGCAAAACAGTTTACTATTTTGCTCTATCGATTTATTGTTTGCCACAGGACAAAGCAATGATCTATAGTGGAGTGACCTTCTTTAAACCTACCCTGTTCCACTGGCACAATAGATCCTTGTTCCGCCCAGTCTTTTAGCTTGCTTAGTATTATTTTCGCAAAGATCTTTTCTCCTATGTCTAATAGGTTAATTAGTCTGTAATTCTCAGGGGCATGGACATCCCCTTTCTTATGTATCGGCCTAATTATTGCACCTTTCCAGTTTGTGGGAATCTTCCCTTGTTCTAAGATTACTAAAAACATTTTAGAGAAGAATTCTGCCCACCAGGTCTGGTTACTATTTATTATCAGGGCTGGTAATTTGTCTGGGCCTGCTGCTCTTGCTAAGTTCAAGGACCTTATTGTACTAAAGAATGTTAACTGTTGAGCAGTCTAGTTTTAAGTTCTCTACTATGCCTCTCCAATCTCTTGATCTCTCCTTTACAGTTCCTCTCACCGGGGCATATAATGTCTGTATATAGATTACCCAAGCCCCCTTTTCCACTACCCAAATCATTGGGGCAACCGAAGAATCATTGGGGTAACCGAAGAAGAATCCTTCACTCTTCTCCCCCCACAATCCTTTTCAATCCAAATAACAGACTAACATGTCCACCAATCAAATTAATTTCATATTTCACTATACTAATTAACCGCTAATCTTTTATGGGATCTGGAGTAGCGTGCTACTCACCAAAAAACAGCTTCAACACCCCATCAAGGGCTGTATAAATGCAAACCTTTTCCCCTCTTCTATCCTTTCACTATCCTTCTCAAACCAAATAACTGACTAACATATCCATCACTCAAATTACTTTCATATTTCACTATACTAATTCACCACTAATCCTTTATGAGTTCAGGAGTAGCATGCTACTCACCGAAAAATAGCTTTAAGGCCTCGTCAGGGGTTAGTAAGTACTATATAAATGTAATTACATTACAATACAATACAATACAAAATACAGATGACTCGCAACTGATCCTCTTGCTCACTGAGAACCCTTCCAACTCCAAAACCAACTTCTGCAATGCCATGACCAAAGTAGCCAAAATGATGAGAGACAACTGCCTCCAACTCAAGTCCGACAAATAAAAGTACTGATCTTTGGGTAGAGCACCTCCACATGGAGCCACAGATGTTGGCCTGCAGAACTCAGACTCACACTCACTCTGCCTGACCAAGCATGCAACCTCAGTATCATCCTCGATAGCCAACTGACCATGGAACAACAAGTTAACGCCATCGCCTCCTCCTGGTTCCACACACTTTGCATGCTTTGATGAATCTTCAGATGGATCCCAACCAACACCAGAAAGATCATCACTCAGGCCCTCATCACCAGCTGCCGTAACTATGGCAAGGCCCTCCATGCCAGCACCTCCACCCTACCCCTCAGGAGACTCCAGGCCATACAGAACGCTGCAGCCAGACTAATCCTAGCCCTCTCCAAATGAACACACATCGGCCCTCACTTTAGAGACCTCCACTGGCACCCCATCCAGAAAAGATGCCAGTTCAAGCTCCTCATGCACACCTACAAAGCCCTCCATGACCTAGAGCCTGCCTACCTGGACCATTGTCTGAACGTCCACCAACCCACTAGACACCTACACTCCTCTTCACTCTCCCTCGCAAACACTCCACATCCATCACAGCCGTAGCAGTGCTCGCGCCTTCTCCTACATCGCTGCCAACACTTGGAACAACCTTCCCCTCCACCTCAGCACAGCCCCCTTGCAGGGAGACTTCAGAAAGAGACTCAAGACCTGGCTATTCAACAGAAACACAGCGCCTAGATAGCCCTAGAGGTGAGAGTGCTGCTCTTTGATTGATTGACTACCGCATATATCTGAATTATACATTTTCTGATACGTCAGCAGGTTTATTTATCAGGGTGAAAATAGCCTGTGTGGATTTTGTGTGGTAAACACCAAAACCCACTTTATTCCCCAAAAATGTACGATAGGTGATAATTGTTGCACTCAATAAATAACTACCACCTTAGTGTCTTTTTTTATCAATTACAATAATTATCTTAGTGAATATTGGTCAACTTGTATTACACATTAAAGAGTAAATGCTGATCCCTGTGGGAACTCATGTTTACACATGGCTTAGAAGACTTAACTGAGAGTTTGCTGGATGGGTACTCCCCCCTCAAAGATGGCAGAGTACCTCATCCCTCAAATGATGATCTGTCCACTCTACTTAGAGTGGGTTGGACTGTTGGTTCTACCGTTGGTGCTCCTGCTAGTTCTGAAGGGCCCAAAAAGGGAGTGAATGGTTGGATGTATTTTTTGTCTCTTCGGAACCACCACTAATACCCTGCTGTCCTGAAGAGAGAAAAAAATTACCCACATGCCCCAGAAAAAGCTCCCAGGAATTACAGTCATTTGTGTTTTGTTTTACAGAAACTATCTCCCACTTTGGGAGTTTGTTTTTGTATAACAAAGTGTTTGCTAAGAGGCCACATGAAATATGTGACTGCTCAGCAAACTTGCAATGCAATCTGAGAATCCAGTTAGCTGCGTACTCCCTGAAGTGATTGAAATCTCTGCCAGGAAGTGGGGAAATGGCAGGGAGTATGGCCTTCAATTTCTGGGTGGACGGCTGACCATCTGCTAATCTCTAAATGTCAGCCTGATTTACAATTTATTTCATAATTATCACACTTTCACAATTTTACCCTGAGAGATTCCAGCAGGGCAAACCTGATGAAATTTATCAGGGGCAAAAAAACCCAGAAAAAGACGATTCTCCATGCTACGTCTAATTTTCCTCACCTAGAGGTATTGGTATTTACCACTTGTTTATTTTGTACAATTAGGAATGAGGGCCTTAGGCCCATTTAAAATACAGTGTAGCTTACATTAGACTTATAAAATGACCAAAAGTTGTGTTCTACTGATTTAAAATAATAGCTGGGCGATATATTGAAATAAAAATCACATTTTGGCCAACTGACCATTTTTATCATGATTTTTCCTCCTGACAGATATTTGATCAAAAATAGATCCTTTAGGTCTTCGGTCTGCAAATCCAATCTTGTACACAAACCCATATTTCCTCCAAAATGGGATAACAGTGGGTGAGAAAAATGTGTCTTTGTATAGGCAATTATGGCTGGGGAAACCTTGTGCAAATTACATTAGCAAATCACACAAATGCACTGCTTTAATAGTAAACACTTGAAATCCGGGGCATACCATGCTAGTCCGACTGTAGGGACCACCGACGCTGATTCGCTCCCCTCCGCCGCCGCAAAAGCTACACCAGCGGCTGCAGCGGGAGGGGCGCGCTCGCAACGGAACTCCATTTCCCAGGAGCCCTAGCGGCGGAGCACGCCGCCACACCTCAGTCCTGCGCCAGGAGGCGCTACTAAAGGAGGCCAGCCCCGGTGGAGCGGGGGGACCAACTTGAAATCCGGGGGGCATACCTTGCTTGTCCCACTGTAGGGACCACCGACGCTGATCCGCTCCCCTCCGCCGCCACAAAAGCTACACCAGCGGCTGCAGCGGGAGGTGTGCGCTCGCAACGGGACTCCATTTCCCAGGAGCCCTAGTGGCGGAGCACGCCGCCACACCTCAGTCCTGCGCCAGGAGGCGCTACTAAAGGAGGCCAGCCCCGGTGGAGCGGGGCGACCAACTTGAAATCCGGGGGCATACCTTGCTAGTCCCACTGTAGGGACCACCGACGCTGATTCGCTCCCCTCCGCCGCCGCAAAAGCTACACCAGCGGCTGCAGCGGGAGGGGCGCGCTCGCAACGGGACTCCATTTCCCAGGAGCTGTAGCGGCGGAGCACGCCACCACACCTCAGTCCTGCGCCAGGAGGCGCTACTCAAGGAGGCCAGCCCCGGTGGAGCGGGGGGACCAATTTGAAATCCGGGGGCATACCTTGCTAGTCCCACTGTAGGGACCACCGACGCTGATTCGCTCCCCTCCGCCGCCACAAAAGCTACACCAGCGGCTGCAGCGGGAGGGGCGCGCTCGCAACGGGACTCCATTTCCCAGGAGCCCTAGTGGCGGAGCAAGCCACCACACCTCATTCCTGCGCCAGGAGGCGCTACTAAAGGAGGCCAGCCCCGGTGGAGCGGGGGGACCAACTTGAAATCCGGGGGCATACCTTGCTAGTCCCACTGTAGGGACCACTGATGCTGATTCGCTCCCCTCCGCCGCCGCAAAAGCTACACCAGCGGCTGCAGCGTGAGGGGCGTACTCGCAGCGGGACTCCATTTCCCAGGAGCCCTAGCGGCGGAGCACGCAGCCACACCTCAGTCCTGCGCCAGGAGGCGCTACTAAAGGAGGCCAGCCCCGGTGGAGCGGGGGGACCAACTTGAAATCCGGGGGCATACCTTGCTAATCCTACTATAGGGACCACCGACACTGATTCGCTCCCCTCCGCCGCAGCAAAAGCTACACCAGCGGCTGCAGCGGGAGGGGCGCACTCGCAACAGGACTCCATTTCCCAGAAGCCGTAGAGGCGGAGCACGCCGCCACACCTCAGTCCTGCGCCAGGAGGCGCTACTCAAGGAGGCCAGCCCCGGTGGAGCGGGGGGACCAACTTGAAATCCGGGGGCATACCTTGCTAGTCCCACTGCAGGGACCACCGACGCTGATTCGCTCCCCTCCGCTGCCGCAAAAGCTACACCAGCGGCTGCAGCGGGAGGGGCGCGCTCGCAACGGGACTCCATTTCCCAGGAGCCCTAGTGGCGGAGCACGCCGCCACACCTCATTCCTGCGCCAGGAGGCGCTAATAAAAGGAGGCCAGCCCCGGTGGAGCGGGGGGACCAACTTGAAATCCGGGGGCATACCTTGCTAGTCCCACTGTAGGGACCACCGACGCTGATTCGCTCCCCTCCGCCGCCGCAAAAGCTATACCAGCGGCTGCAGTGGGAGGGGCGTGCTCGCAACGGGACTCCATTTCCAGGAGCCCTAGTGGCGGAGCACGCCGCCACACCTCAGTCCTGCGCCAGGAGGCGCTACTAAAGGAGGCCAGCCCCCGCATCGCGGGATCGCGCGCGGGTTGGCGCCGGGCGAAGCCCGGGCAAAGGGTGGGCCCTCTGTGGCCCTCAGAGGCCTGAGGAGGATGAGCCTACCCCCTTGGCTCTCTGTTAAGAAGAGGTAAAGAAAGACTTTTTGCTTCCTTTTTGGTTTTCGGCATACTGACTTTAGCTTTCTCCAAGGAAATTTTTCCCTCCCGATGCGTATGATTTGTCGATAACTATTTTGCTTTACCCAAATTACACTATGACTCGCAAGGGGGACAATACAAACAGTACAACGTTGTCCATTGCTGGAGAAGTCGATAAAGGCGTATCTCCCCAGCCCACACAAATAGTAGACCCAGAGCACGCTTTTGCGTGGTTAGACGATCTAAATACCCTGTGTAAATCTAAACATGTTTTAGTCAATCACCGCTTCCTGGCGAAAGGTCCTGTGTACTACCCGATACAGTTAGCCCCCTGCAACCCCTCCCATTTCCTAAAACAGCCAACATTGAAAACACCCAAAGGATTGCATCTCCCCAGTTCTCATCTGCTAAAAGGAAATGTAGTATGGATAATCAGATTGGGAACCAATCAAAATTGCAAAAATTGTGCCCAAGGCCCACAGCTCCACTTAGTCATTCTCCCATGACTCCTGAGGCTGCCGAGAAATCCGCCGTTCTTGCATCTCCAACACAGCTGGATCTATTATCTCTTATTGAACAACTGGTCAGCTCCATTATGTCACCACTAATAGAAAAAATAAGCACACTAGGGGACAGGCTGACTGGAATGGAGGAAACCATCAAGTCGAACTTGCTAGCCAATAAATGCTTTAAAACATCTAATTGTTCCCACCCACCTTCTACTCCCAAAGTCCCCAAGCCAATTACGCAAGACAAAAGGGCTTCAACTCAACCAAGAGCCCCTAACGCACCAGCCCCAATAGCCCGCAGAACTTATTCTAAACCAATTTTGCCGCGGTTTACTGTTGCTAGAGCACAGTATAATAAAGTTACTCCTATCCAACTCCCACCAGAGGCAGCTCCTTTTGTATGTGTCCTTGCCGGAGTACCATCACTTACACCTGGGAAAACCGAGAGACAACATGACCTGCTGAACAAGGTTAAATTTTGGCTGACACGAAACAGACCCCTGCCACCTAACCTCGAGGGTACAATACTGAGTGTCAGAAGGGTGGGTTGGCTGGGTTCCCTCCCAAAAGACATCGATGGTGACCTAGTACTCGTCAGATTTAGGCAGAGACACATTGTCCCATATCTGCGTACTTGTCCTAAGTATTGCAACCCCTATTAATTAATGTTTGATTTAAGCTTAACCTATGAAAAGTACGCTATAATTAATATACTTATCCCCACAGGTCGGGCAAAAGTTTTTTAACTTGTAGATATTATATTTTATTGCATGTATGTTTTTATCTTTAACTGATTTTAACTGTATGCTTTTATGATTTTAAACCAAAATCGAATAAAGCTATAATGAACTAGTAAACACTTGATCTTAGAAATCAGTTATCTCTCCAATCACACATTGACTGTATCTATGTCCTAGACCTTGTACATCACTCTTCTCCCTTTTAGCAAGGTTTATATAAATGCCAAATACCTACATGCATACATGCTGTAATCGATTCCAATATGCACTATTTGCACATTGTCCCCCGATGTCTGCCTACTTGGGTACAAATTGCACACCCCTCCCATTAGCACAAAACCCTGGACAATACCAATCAATTGTGATCATGCCCTTGTGGAAACTCGTTTTAAATATTTTTATTTTTATTTTCATGTTCATCTTCTGACAAGTGATCTTCATCTGTATATAGCCCTTTCGTTTTGGAATCATATTTACGTGTTGTCTTCCAATAGTCAATATAGGTTTGATGCAAGGCTGAACAATTGAGGGAGAGTGGGCACCTTTAACTGATACCATTTCTGATTCAAAGGTGTCTGATATCACATTATAAACCAATATATTAACTGGGCACTTTTGTCTAATACCCATATCTGGTACAACGTTGTCTAATGCTACCTGGTAAACTAAAATAACACACTTTTGAAAGTCAATTTTGATATCACATTTGCCAAAGCAATGAAACTACCTCCTACCATACACTTTACAGCAAACTAAATATATAACCTGTTTATTGATCTTTCGTCAAATTAACACCTACAACAAATAGGGCCTGATTACAAGTCTGGGGGTCTGAAAACTGCTCGATTCGTGATGCTGCGGTGGTGGCGGTCCAACCACCATGCCCTAATATGAATTGAGCATTCGGACTGCCCAGGGACCACCGCTAGGGAACTGCCATTCCCTGGAGGTTTCAGTCAGAGGCAAAAATATGCTTGGTGGGACCACTGCAGTCCAGCCAAGCTTATTACGAGTTTTCTCTCTGCTGACGGTGACTTGGAGGTTCCTCCTCAATGGCATACGTAGCGGAGAAGAAACAAGCGGGCCTTAGATGGCTCCTTGCCTCATATGCTTGTACATGCAAATAGGGGGGCATAACATTGCCACCCTGTGGGCATGCAAAACAGTTCCTGTACGACATGGACTTTTCAGTCCAAGCTATGCAGGAATCTTGTGAGGCATTCCCATTGCGGTGCCTTTTTCAAAGACACTGCAGCGTTTGAAAGAGGCACCACCCTGGGAATGCCACTCCTCCCATCTACAAATAACTTGTAATCTGAAGGGTGGCCGGTGGCGAGTTTCAGGAGCACGGCGGTGTAGTACCACCCACCCTCTCATCGCCGAAACTCATAACAGGGCCCATAGTGTTACTCTGGGACAAGCACTTTAAGAGAATTGGTGTTTTATTGTTGTCTAGCCATAGCCACCAAGAATTTGGTAAAAAGGCTTATTAATTGGGGTGGAAACGGGCACTATTGTCTGATACTCCACTTGACTGCAAAGGAATCTCATGTTGCAGAACTAACCAGCAATTCTTTGAGGGACATAAATGCATTTACAGCTTAAGCTGCTGTAAACTCACCTCTGATGTTAGATTTTGGTGAGGAGATGATAGATACCTCCGGCTCATCACATCAAATGCTTTTATTAAAGTTGATGGTTATGGTGAGCATAGCAACTCGAGTTTTTTTAGAATATTGATAAAAAGAGGGTTACTAAATTGGAAAGTGAGAACCTGTACAAACTTAATAGACACTCATTTTAGGTTAAAACACAGTCCTTAGGAAATCTCTGATAAACCCCTATTAGCTGTTTCATAAGCAGTAAGCAGATATGTCCCTTTTATTTCAAGCAGTAAAATAATGTTAAAGTCAATTTCCAAATAGATTTAGTAAAATAGAGAAAAATTTAATGATCAAAAGACTCAAATCATTAAAATTGGATATGGACAATCGGAGAAATTATGTTTGAAATATT
This sequence comes from Lissotriton helveticus, assembly GCF_964261635.1. Classification (NCBI taxonomy): domain Eukaryota; kingdom Metazoa; phylum Chordata; class Amphibia; order Caudata; family Salamandridae; genus Lissotriton; species Lissotriton helveticus. The sequence continues at coordinate 903,444,230 of NC_136071.1, forward strand.
TAGGAATAAATCAAAATGGCATAAAAAAACAACACATTATCAAAACGTGTGTGTGTTGCAAAGCTGGAGTTTGTGGCCTCCAAGGCCACTTCATCACTGGGATGGATTTGCCAATCAAACCTATTGCAAGTTTGACCTTCAGGCTTAGTCACTTTTTCAGTTCTCTAAATCCTCTAGTGGGGCAAGCCTGGAAGCTACAAATGGTCAAAACTCCAGAGGCAGGATGCGTTCAGCACATGGTCCAGCCAAACATGCTTTTAGTCTGACACAAATGTCTGATTTGGCCAAGCGTGGTTTTGTTGGCCTCAATGGGGGGTCCTTGCCAGGGCACATCTCAGTACTTTGTTGCAGTTTTCCAGGGGTTGAACAATTTTTTATTCCTACTTTCAAGTCAAGTCAAAAGTAAGTTTATTATGACCATAGTCTTTAAACAGGTGCAAGGGTCAGTATCATACGTTTAAGATATTCACATAAAAAAACGATAAAACATATAAAATTGATCCAATATTGGTTAAAACTCTTACATACCCATATACTTGTACCAGCGCCAATAAAATTGCGTTTAAAATAAAACTTGGCATTTACAATAAAAACCCATTCATTTCCCTTATTTGAGAATAATTTCATTAAATTAAAATTCATACGATCCTACAGATTAATTCTGGTTTCTTAAATCACTCAGTGCCACTTTTATGTATTTCCCAAGGGCAATTGCAATATCAATGGAGGGAAATTCAGTTAATAAGTCAACAGCTTGTGCCCTAGTTCTTATATCATATTTTAGGAACACAGGGCGCAGCCACCGTTTCCACTGTTCCAGTAGTGTCAAGCAATCCAGTAGGATATGTTCCAGGTCTCCTTTGCATCCCAGATTACACCTGCAGCACCCTTTCTGATCTAACATTTTCACTTTCAGGTCTTTATTTGTTAACCATGGGTTAATTCCAATCCGCAGCCTTAAAATCTCCTGCCTAAAGCCGCGGTTGGGCAGGATATCTAGGTAAGGAAACCAATTTTCCTTTGCCCATGAGCTCATCATGTGTGTTACTGATTTCTTTTTCGCTAAGTATCCCATATCAATCATTCCAGATGTTTCCTTTCCCTTGAGTTTCAGCTCACTCCTAGTACAAAGTAATTGTTGCGTTTCCTGGATCACCTCTACCTTTAGCCTTTTACAAATTTGGGTCAATCTTTCCCTACATGCTTTTGCCCATTTTAGGTCACTCTTTTGAATTTCATTCCTGCACCATTGTGATACTTTTTGCCCATCTGGATCTTCAAAACGTTTCCAAAGTCTGATTATTGCCTTTTGTGTTTGTATCTCCCAGGACTTTGTGCATTTTCTCTCCTTATAGCTTGTACCATAGATGATTGTGGGAGAGAAAGGAGACGTTTGAGGCATTTCCCCTCTACCAAGTCCCAGGCTCCCTTACCGCTCAAATAAAGGATTTCTGCTCCATACAGGACTTGGGGGGGATCATTGTCTCAAAGGTTCTTAGCATTGGACGGTGTGACATTTCTCCGTAATCCCTATTAAACATTTTTAGGCCACATATTGAAGTGTGTGCTTTTGCTTTTTGTATTTCCAGATGCGTGTACCAATTTAGTCTCTTGTCAAACCATATACCTAGGTAGCGATACTCATTAACCGTCTCCAGTTTAAGCTCACCTAGGTACCAGTTAAATCTGCTTATTTTTTTCCCAAAACATAGGATTTTTGTTTTGTCTAGGTTGACAGTTAGAAATTTGCTAGCACAGTATGCGTTAAAGGCATTAAGCTTTCTTTGGAGGCCTCTCTCGGTCTGGTCTACTATTACCAGATCATCAGCATATAGTAAGCAGGGCACCTTGTTTCCATCCATTCTGGGGCTTGCACTACCCTCGACCTCTAAAAAGGCTGGGAGGTCTGACAGGAATATGGAGAATAGTTGTGTGGCTAAAACACAACCCTGTCTTAAACCATTATGTATGGGTATTTTTTGCGTCAATGATCCCACAGTATCCTTGATGACTTGCGCCCAGTTCCCACTATGTAGTTCCTTTATTATAGTCAGAAGTTCACTGGGAATATTTACCTTCGATAGTGTTTCCCATAGGCATACACGATCGACTGAATCGAAGGCTGCTCGAAAGTCAACAAAACAACAGCATAACTTGCCATTTTGTTCCGTTGACTTCTTTGCCATAGCCCACAATGCAAATCCATGGTCTATCGTGGAGTGTCCCTCCCTAAATCCTCCCTGTTCTATGGGGACAATTTGGAACTCCTTTACCCATGCGTTGAGTTGGTTCAATACAATTTTTGAAAAAACTTTTTCTCCTATGTCTAGGAGGTTAATCAGACGGTAATTTTGTGGTGCCTCCATGCTTCCTTTCTTATGGATTGGCCTGATTATTGCACCCTTCCAATTAGGTGGCATTTTGCCTTCTGTTAATATTATATGGAACATCTGTGCAAAAAATCTTGCCCACCACTTTACTTCTGACTTCAATATTATTGCAGGAAGGTTGTCGGGTCCTGCCGCACGGGTTAGCTTCAGTTCACTTATTGTGTGTTCTACTTGTTTTGCATTAAATTTAGATTTAAGATCTTCTGATATTTCTTGCCATTTTTGGGTCTCTACATGGTCTCTAGGGACTCTTACCCCGTACAGTTCCCTTATATACTTCTCCCATGCTGCCTCACTAACTACACATTTAGTTCGCCATCTGTTGGACCAATTGCTGCCTTTACCAATTTTCAAAATTGTCTAAGGTTTTTCTCTTCAATTGCTTCCAACAGATTTGACCAACATTTCTCTTTAAATGACCTTTTAGCGTCATTTACCATTTTTTTATAGTCTCTTTTTAGCTTGATTATGTGATCCTGTCTCTCATGGGTGAAGTTCTTTTTTTGTCTTCTTTGTGCTGCCCGTATCTCCCTTTTTTTAAATTGGCACTCAACAGAAAACCATTTTATTCGGCTAGGTGGTTTCCCACTGATATTTTTGTCCCTTTTTAGTTCTATTCTTAAACACCGGACTACTTCCTCTAGCTTTTCTATGAACCATTTCAGGTTTTTGTTCTCTAGATTTTCCGGCTCAATTTTAATTTGCATAGCTGTCAGTTTTGCCTGATATTCCACCGTGAGTCGTGTCGTCCCACGTTTGGGGTACTCGACCTGCTGGGGGATCACTTTTTCTCTGGGCATATTTCTTCCCCCGAGTATTGATAGGTACAGTAGGTTATGGCCACTGACCTCTTTTTGTTCTAACTTAAAATCCCGTGCTAGGGGGAAATTCCAGGCTTGTATAAACATGTAGTCGATTGGGCAATTCTGTGAGCCTATTTTAAAGGTCTTCCCTGCTGGGCAATCTGTCTTCTTTCTACCATTCAAGCATTGGAAGCCCCTACCTCCTAAGAAGTGTACGGGTTCTGATTCCTGTTTCGATATCTCCCCTGCCGGGAAGCTAGCAGGGTTTATTCCATACACCTCTAACAGTTCTCTATTCCAGAGGTCAGCCTTTTTTGGGTTTAATTTATGATTAAAATCCCCCATTATTATCACAATATCCAATGCATATTTTTCTAGTATAATGTCGACATCCTCTTTAAAGAACCTCATCTCATTCTCATACTCTACACCATTATCCCACTGCATGTATACATTCATCACAGTCAACATTTTGTATTTCTTTTCCACGGTCAATAGTTCTAATCTACTGGATTGCACCCATTTACAGTTCATTTTTAACGATGTTGCTTCTCTAAGCACTTTTGTTGAAACCAGTGTCATTAGGCCTCCCGACGGGCGGCCATCTTTTTTTTTCGTGGCCGGGCGACTTAATTGTAGATATCCCTCGATGATTGGGGTTTCGTCGCATGTCCAGGTCTCTTGTAGGCAGGCAATGTCCACTTTATTTACTATGTCCTTTATACTTTCTCGCTTTTGCTCGTTGCCTAGCCCATTCACTACTATTCCTACTTTCTCAAACAGCTGGGAAATTTCCTTCTTGTCCCTCATTGTGCCTATTACTCTTGAGGATTGGCTTCCAAGAATCAGACACAACTCTAGCCAAGCTTTTTCAGGCTCCAGTCCTCTGTGGACGGCTGGGCATTGTCAGAGTCAGGAGTGTTTCTGCTTTGTGTGTCTCTGGAGCAGGCAAATAGTAAGTCAGCCATCTGATGCTTGGAGAGGTGCTTCAGTCCGTGGGTGCCAGGAGGAGTTAGGAGTCTTTGAGTTCTCTCCTTCTTTCTTCTAACAGTGCATTCTTCTGCAGGCTAAATAATGAAAAGGAGGTGGGGGGGCTGCGTGGCCCCCCTACCAGGCCAGTTATTGCCCTGGGGACCATCACCTCCCTGGGGCCAGGCTGAATAATTAGAAAAGGAGTAGGGGGTTCTTCAGTCCCCCTTCCTGAAGACAATAATGGCCTGGGGTCTGCTCCCTATGTCCCAGGATACCCACCACCAAGATATAGCTGTTTGTTCTTGCTTAACTGGAGAAGTGAGAACAAACAATAAGTCTACTCACAGCAAGCAGGAGAAGAAGAATTTCTCCAGCATGCTGACAGTGGACTTTGAATCGGTTTTTCTACTCGTGGTCAAGTAGACAAGAAAACAGAAGAAAGCATTGCGCCCATATGCAGGGAACAACATTTGTGGCTGCTCACTGTGTGTGGTAGCAAGGATTGCTCCTGTTGGAGGCAAAGAGCTCGCAGGGACCACTGGGGCATTGAGACTCCCCGTGGTCCCCAGTGCTGCACACTGGTTGCCCTTGGTGGGTTCCAGGGGATGGGATTCCTGGGGCAAAATGCAGCCTGGGGAGAGAGGCTGTGCGGCCCCCTCCCCTTTGTGAAAGCTGAAACAAACCTCACATGATCGCAACTGAACCACAGTGCCGCAACAGTGGATTTGTCAAAAATGAAATTTGTTTTATGTACAACACTTTTAAGATTCATTCAATAGGGTAGACATATTACAGGTTCACAGTGTATGATAGGATATTCATTATTAAGTATAACCCACTTGATTTGCTGTTTTACAACACTGCGAATCTGCTGATCAGCACAGCGGATTTGCTTGAAAACTCAACAAAATCCCCTCCTTTCTTTTTATAAATAAGGACCACACCTCCTTTCCTATCAAACCCCATCCGAAAATTCAACCTTTAAAATGGAAGGAAAGGAGGACTTAACTTGGAGTTGCTGTTGTATTTAATGTTGTAACAGTCAACAGCTATTTACAATGGCTGCTCCTTTTGAAAATATTGTTCTGCTGGAAAATGAGGAGGATGAAGAACATGCAACACCACAGAGGAAGGAAAGTGATGTCTGGCGATACTTCAGTATACCTTCAGACGAAAAGAACGTTTCTGCTACAATTGTCAAATACAACATCTGTGGCAAAGAACTTCCTTGAGCAACAGTGAAAAAGTACAGTCACTACACCTATTCCATGTGGAAGCATATTAAGACGGTCCATGAGAAAATGTACCACAGGATGGTGCATGAGAAGTAAGTGGTTTTCCATCCTTCTGTTTAATTGGCGACTGCTGCAACACCTTCTACCTCAAGGCCCCAAATATGGCACACATGACAACCCATTGTTTGCGGTGTCATATGCCTGTGGCTAAATAGGTCTGTTGCTGAGTATTTCCATGCTGTTAATACTCATCCTTGCTGATCCACATTTGATGAAAATTGGAGGGGCGATAGCTGGAAAAGATTTTCATATATATATTACCTACTGGCGGTCGCCAGTAGGTAGTTATAGTTAGGACCTTGTTTCATTTCAAAAAGTGTTTTTTCTTCTGCCAATATCTTTGGCGCCGTTTGACGAATCTTTGTGAAATTTTCAAAACGAATGAGCAGCTCAGGTCAGCTCCTGTCTTGAACTTTTTGGGGTGATTCATCACGTGGAGGCCGAGACAAAACAGGGGTCCCAAAAGACGTTTTCAGAATGTTAATTTCCATAGGAATTTTGGAACAAGCTGCAGTCCGAACTTCTGAACGGAATTACACCAAATTTGGCCATAAAGTAGCTCTTGGTTCAGAAAGTACTCTTTTTGTTAAATGGTGTAAATCCGATCAGTAGTTCAAGAGAAATTTAAGAAACAAAAATATTGATATCTGAGCACCGAGGAGGATTTGCAAATCAGAGCGCGAGCCTAATTGTGATTGGCTGCCAACACTCCAAACCAGAATGTGTTAGCAGCCATCTTGTGACTCGGTAACCGAATCGCAAGAAAACTGTAGAAAAAACATTAAAAAATAAGAAAAGGGGGCAGGGTAGAAACACCCTGATCCCCTAGGCCTGCCCAGGGAGTCCCACAAGGACCCAAAGGGCCAAAAAAAGCAATTTGTGTTGTAATTTCAGCCGAATTCACGCTGGGTGTGCAAAACCAGCTGAAATTATGTAAAAAAATGAAGCACAGTATCCTGCGCTTCTTTTGTTTCAAGCCCCGGGTGGGCTGGGTCTTGGGGCAATTCTTAATTATGGTGTGGGGGACCACGTGGCAGACAAGCCCTGGGGGATGGGGTCTCCAGGGCTCCAAAAATGTTAAAGAAGGGGGGCCACACAGCCCCCTTCTAGCAAAAAAAACCCAAAAAGACGTCATCCTGCAAAGGCCCTCCCTCCCTGCACCACTCAGCAAACGCGCCTCCTAGCCCGTTCTAAGTTGGAGGATTAAGTCCCCTTGACTTCTGAGGGTCTCTGGGGGCCAACTAGGCCACCAGGTACCTCCATTAATCCCCATACAGTGGGATTGCTGGGAGGTGGTCTGAGGCCACACCCCTTTTTACACCACTCAGCAAACGTGCCTCTTGGTGCACTGCCCGTGGGGTGATGAGGTCTTCTTGTGTCCTGAGGACCTCAGGACTAAAGTGGACTTCATCCCCCGAGCATCAGTGCACCAGGAGGCACATTTGCAGAGTGGTGTAAAAAGGGGGCATGGCCTCCGACCATCCTCAGCAATCCAGCTGTGTGGGACTTACTGTAGGTTCCTGGTGGACTTAATCCCCCAACCCAGAACATGCCAGGAGGTGCCTTTGCAGAGTGGTGGAGAAAGGGGGTGTAGCCTGCTACCACCTCTCAGCAATCTCACAGTGTGGGGCTTACTGGAGGTAACAGGTAGGCTAGTTGGCCCCTAAGGACGCCCAGCAGCAAAGGGGGCTTTAATCCCCGTCAAAGAGCACGCCAGAGAGCGTATTTACAGAGTGGTGGGGAAAGGAGGCATGGCCTGCTATGAGAACTTAGCAATGCTGCTGTGTGGGACTTACTGGAGGTAATAGGAGGGGTAGTTGTCCCCCAAGGTCGTCATTGGGGGCCAACTACCCCTCCTGTTACCTCCACTAATTCCAATGTAGTGGGATTGCTAAGAGGTCTTCGGAGGCCAAACCTCCACTTTCTCCACCACTCTGTAAATGCACCTACCTGGCACAGTACTGATTGGGGGATGAAGTCCACTTTACTCCTGAGGGGATTTGGGGGCCTAGAAGCCCTCCTGGTACCTCCTATAAGTCCTACACAGTGGAATTTTTTTATGCTGGTTGGAGGCCCAACCCCCTTTCTCCGCCATTCTGCAAACGTGACTACCAGTTAAAGAAGTATTTGTAATTTTATAGGTATCACATTTGCAAGAGTTAGAGCTATTAGCGTTGTAATTGTAAAGGTTTTTTAGTGATGTTGTTTGGAGTTGAGTGGTTCTACGTTGAGTGTAGTGGAACTATGTGGTGTGTTGTGCAGTGAAATTATGTGGATAGAAAGTATGTGGTATTTAGTGTACCGGAATTATGTAGAGTGGGATTCTGTGTTATGGAGAGCAATTATGTGGTATGGTAGTCTGTGTTATGGAGTGGTAACCTCAGGTTTAGTCTTCCTCATTTCCATGGAAGCTAAACTATGAACTTAATGAGAAAAAAATTAAGGAATCACTGAGGAGCACTTTTGGAATTATGCAACTGTTTGGCTGCACCAACTTTCGCACAATTATACATTTTCCGCATTAGCCACATAATCCATCTTGTGCTGCCTAATCTGCAGATTTGAACAGAAAAAGCCTTGTTTCTAGCTCAAACAATTCCAACGTTACCAAAAAGCAGTGACAAGTGTTACATCCTGGAGGAAGGTCCTTTGTAAACCTAGAATGGTCACCTGTTACTTATTGCTAAATGTGAGTGTTAAATTGGTACTAATGGTGTGCAAGCCACTCTTGCTTCTTTCTGCACCTTTTTTGTCTCTTTCTGCACCTCTGTTGCCTCTTTCTGTACTTCACTTGCTTCTTTGTGCACCCCTCTTGTCTCTTTCTGCACCCCTTTTCTCTCTCTCTCTGCACCTTTCTTGCCTCTCTCTGCACCTCTGTTCCTTCTTTCTGCACTTCTTTTGTTTCTTTCTACAGCTTTCTTGCTTCTTTCTACACCCCCTTGCCTCTTTATCCACACTTCTTTCCTCTTTCTGCACCCCTGCTGCCTCTTTCTGCACCCCTGTTGCCTCTTTCTGCACCTCTGTTCCTTCTTTCTACACTTCATTTGTTTCTTTCTGCACCCTTTCCACCTTTTTGCATCCCTCTTTCTGCAGTTCTCTTGTCATTTCCTGCACCTCTCTTGCCTCTTTCTGCCCCTCTCTTTCCTCAGTTTGCACCCCTTTTGCCAGTTTCTTTTTTTTTTTTATTTGCATCATGGGGGACAAGTAAATAACAAAAAAGAAAGTTCATACATATAATCAACAAAAATCAAATGCACTAAAGTAACGTCGGCAAGGCAATACATAAATCATAAAAGCAGTAAGGGCAAATAATGTAAGAGAAAGGTCAGCGAATATCATGACATTATTAGTCCCCAAATTCTTTCCACTTTCCGTTTAGTTTGTAAACCCCTTATTGTAGCAAGAGCATGTTCCATATTATATATTTCCTTAACAAGACTCCACCATTCCATAACCGTAGGTGGATTGTGTTGGATCCAGACCCTAGCTATAACAAATCTAGCACATGAGATTAGGATGTTCAGCAAATCACAAAGTACACTATTCCCCCCTGTGATACCCACCAGCACATCGGTTGATGTAAATATGATTGGACTAGACAATTTTGCACACACAACTTTGGCTACTCCATTCCAAAATGCAACAAGGTGCGGACAAGTAAAAAACATGTGAATAATATCGGCTGCTCTTAAATCGCATTTTGGGCATTTCGTACGATCACTGATGTTATTATTTTTGCCCATTTAAGAATCCGGTCTGGCGTATAGTACAATTGACATATAGTTTTCAATAGTTGCAGCTTGAGAGTAGAATATTGGACAGAAAGATTTATGCTATTTAAAGAAGAAGTTATCAAATTTGAGGACACATTAGTCTCCAACTTCCTGCTCCATTTCTCAGCTAGCTTTATAACATCGTCAGTACTATAACCAGAGAAGATTTTATAACCAATACTGATCAATGCTTTATCAGCTTCTCTATAAATACAATTCAAACTTCAGAATCTAACATGTTAATAAGTCCCAGTTTCCGCACAAAGTAATCCCTGATTTGATAATATTTAAACCGAGCCCCCTCTGACAGGTTATAACACACCTTCAGCCTTTCAAATGTAAAAAAACCCTTGTGGTCGTATAAATCTCCCAGTATTTTAATGCCGGATTCTGATAGTACAAGACCAGCTGAATCATGAAAAATTTCCGATAGACCCGGGTTAAACCAAAGAGGAGTTCTATAATGAAGAAGAGAGACTTTACTCCTGACAAGAATGGAGCGCCAAATATTAACAGTGTCCCGTACCGTCTTAAACTTTACACGTTTAAAGTAATTGGGGTCATTTAACCTATAAAGAAACATATTTGCATCCATTCCTAATATAAATCTATGAAAATATAAACATTTATCAGGTATCAACAAACTTCGAAAACGGGTCAAAAAAGCAGACCAATAATAGAATTTAATGTCTGGTAACCCCAGTCCTCCTTGATTAAAAGGGAGTTTAAGTAATGACACAGCCCGGCGGGCTTTCTTGTACCCCCAAATAAAACTACTAACAATACCCTCTAATCTATTAAAGTAGGAGTTGTTTACCCGAAGAGGGATAGAACGAAAAAGATATAAATATGTTGGCAATATCTTCATTTTTACCATATTTATTCGGCCAATAATACTAAGAGGTAGCTTGTGCCATTTCTTAAATAACGTAACAGTCTCTTTTAATAACGGCTCATAATTTAATGCAACTATTGACTCAATATTTGAAGAAATTTTTACACCCAAATAGGTCGCTACATCACATACCCCTATCACTGGGCTTGGTGGCTTATGATTCATAATAATTTGAGTCTTGCCAGTATTGAGTCGATATCCAGAAACTAAGCCATATTTCTCTGCTTCTGCTACGATACCCTTCATAGCTTCTGACACATTAGTGGAATAAACCGTCGGCATAGACGGTTATTTAAAGCGCTTCCGTGCGGCGCCGATTCCGCCCCTGTGCTGGACATTCCAGAACAGGGTGCGGTCGTGACAGAACCGTTCCGTCATCAGCACAGCTCAACCGTGACTGATGACGGAACGGTTCCGTCACAAGCATCGAAGGGGTTAAGGGAGTTTGGGCCATTTGTAAAAGGGAGAATCAGATCTTGACTCTGGAGCGCAATCAAAAAAGGTTCCATTACCAGGGCAAATAACAAAGGTGATAAAGGGCACCCCTGTCGCGTCCCACGTTTGATCGAAAAAATAGACAAACATTTTCCCATATAACAGACTTTACCAGTAGGCTGATCATATAAGGATTGGATCCACCTCAAAAATTGGCCTCTTATACCAAAGGCCTGCAAAGCAGCCCACAAAAAGCCCCGCCCCACTCGGTCAAATGCCTTCTCTGCATCTAATAAAATCATACCGAGTGGGGTTGGCTGAGTCCGGGCAGCATCGAATGCAGAAACAGCCTTGTTAATATGTGCTGTGGTGTCCCGCTTGGGAATAAACAAATGTTGCTGGGGTGACACCAGTTGTGACATTAATGGTGCCAACCGGGTTGCTAATACCTTTGCAAATATTTTAGCATCGCTGTTTATAAGCGAGATGGGTCTATAAGATCCTCTCTCGTGCGGTGGTTTGCCTTTTTTTAAAAGAAGATAATTTGAGTGGAATTCCAAGACTTTGGAGCATGCTCCCCATTACCGATAGCTTGAATGACTTTGATTAATAGCGGTATCAATTCCTCCATACAATTTTTAAATAGTTCTAGAGGGATTGCGTCCTCTCCTACAGCTTTACCAGATGCCAAGGAATTAATAGCAATTCTGATTTCAGTCAATGTAATATCCGCCGCAAGTTGGTCTGATTGTTCATCCTCCATAGTTTTAACTCTATTTAAAGTTATGTAACTTTTTATGTTATCTGCAGTGACTTCAGTTTCTGGCGCATATAGATCTTGATAGAACAATGCAAATTGCTGTAAGATTGATTTAGAATCTTGAAATATTTGATTATTATCCCCTTTAATTTCCTTAATAGCCGTTTGAGCTCGGTCTTCAGCCACTTTATAAGCTAAAATTCTGGCTATCCTTTCACCGCTTTCATACTGATTTAATTGATATTTTTTTAATTTACTAATACTTTTTTCCCTAAACAAATTTTTTAAAGCTGATTTTAGTTCAATTAATTTAAAGTTTAAAGCTTCCAGATTAGCTGCCCCTGTCAACAAAGCTTCAGATAATTGATTTTCAGTATTAAGTATTTCTGCAAGCATTTTCTCATTTTGGCATCTGCGCTCTTTATTTTGTCCCCAGATAAACTGTTGTGTAAATCCACGAATGCTTGCCTTACATGCGTTCCACACTATCATTGGTGAGGCAGAATGCATATTTATATCTATAAATTCTTTTATATGACCTTTTCGTTGATTCACAAAATTAAGGTCCAAAAATAAATATCTGGGAAATGAAAAAGGGCGAGGAGTTTGTCTCTCTGTTGCAACATCAAATGATAAGAGGATCGGATTATGGTCCGAAGTAATTCTTGGACATATTACCATAGTGCTAGTTTCAAGAATAAAATCCGATACCCAGACCATGTCTATGCATGAGCATATTTTGTGCGAGGCAGAATAGTAAGTATAGCCTGCTGTATTGGGGTATAAGCATCTCCAAGCATCTTTAATTAAATGAATTGCTGCAAGATCTAAAATTGCAGCCCTGGTCTTCCGCATTCTCTGGAATGAGCCCTTTCTAGTTGTATCTAAATTATAATTCATAATACAATTGAAATCTCCAAGTACTATACGCTCCCCTTCCCATGTAAGCAGCTCCATATTAATCTGATCAATAATTTTAGGTTCATCCTGATTAGAAGCATAAACCCCACAAATTGTATATTTACAGCCTTCAAGTGTTACCTGTACAATTACCCACCTACCAGCCTTGTCGGTTAATGTTCTATTAATTTCTACCTTAAACTGTTTATGTTTTAATATTGCCACCCCCTGAATTGAAGCATTAAATTTGGTACATACCAAAATATCATATCCCAATTGTTTAAGTAATTTTCTATCTTTATATGCTATATGAGTCTCTGTAATTACTACTATCTGAGGGTTATACATTCTAATTTCCTCGAACACAAGACTTCTTTTAATCCTACTATTTAAACCCGCCACATTCCATACTGGACATTTTAATTGATACATTTTATATAATACATATTCCTATCCTTAAAGCCCTTATACCAAATCAAATAGGCCTTGCTACACCTCAGTATTATAAAGCTGCTTGCCCCCATGATGCCTGTTTTACCCTCAAAGATCCTCCCCCCTCCCCACCCCTACCTAGCAGCGTGCTGCTCCACCCCCTCCCAATCCTGTACCTACGTGCGGGTCCCCCCATTAACCCAGCTGCCGCTGTAGTGGCAGTAAAAAACGGAGTCACGTCCCCGAGGATCCGGCAATTCAATATTACAATCTCAATAGAAACCACGTGTCAAATTATATAATGCCTTATATAGTACCTTATAGCCAAATACATCAAAAAGTAATCACGTTCAACTAATAAACAGCCGATTTCCATTCGTAATTATCATATCTATTAAATTATTCAACATTATTTAGAAAAAAAAGGTAAGTAAAAGCAAAGCTCAATGTACATTTTTTCCGACTTCCATTTAACCATTACTTGCTCAACCTCACTTTCTTCCAGGAAATAGTATGTACGGCCAATCTTTAGAACCTTTATGCTTTGCCGGTTCTTGCAAAAAAGCCTGACCCCCAACTCCTTTATTTGCTCAATGTATTGTTTTAATTTCCAGCGCCGTTCCATAGAAAGTTTACTTAGATCTGATCTTACAAAGAAAGTAATGGAATCAATAGTAACTGGAGTGTTTGGTCTTGCTTTCAATGAGATTGCCTGGCGAAGTAAAAAGTTACCAATACAGATCAAGATTGGGCGGGGGTATTTGCTTCCCTTATTTCTTTGGATCAATGGAAGCCGATGGGCTCTTTGTATCTGTGAGTCCCAATCCTAGTCTAATAATTCAGGAAAGGCTTTCTGAAATAAACGAACAATGTATGCTCTATCATCGGCTCCTTCAGTGCCTTCCACAATACCAAATATGCGAAGATTCTGTCTGCGTTGTCGATTTTCTAAATCTTCAAGTTTAGCTTGCATTTGACAGATCTGGGCCTCATGCTTATTCACCGCTATTTCAGAGCGAAATGATTTTTCCTCTGTTAAAACTACTCTTTGTTGAAGCTCTTCCACATCCTGGGATATAGCACCAAGTTTACAGGCCGTCTCCTGCAACGAAGACTGAGTCTTGCTGCTATCTTCCCTCATCTGCTGATAATGAGATTGGGCTTCATGTTTTTGCTCATTTAACAGCTGCAAAATCATCTGAAATGACGAAGACACCTCCCCCTGAAGATTCCAATCAGTAGGTGTAGGTGTAGGTGTATTATTCTGAGAGGTACTTACAAAAGGTAAATCACTAGAGTTATCTGACCCAACTAAGCCGGGTTCCTTTGTTATTCCTGCACTTGGGGTTGTCACGGGCAATACAGGTGCTGAAATTATTACTGCCTGTGGGCCAGGGAAGGAAGAAGATGCACTTGGAGTTGTCACGGGCAATACAGATGCTGAAATTGTTACTACCTGTAGGGCAGGGAGGGATGTGGATGAAGTTTCCGTTGAATCGACAACCGTCTCCGACTCATCCAACCCACTCACTAATGCCACAGTAGGAGTAGTATGCCCACTTTGAGATAGATTAAGTATTTCTAACACCCCCTTTACAGGGGCTGTTAAATTTGTCACATCGTTTAGGCAGTTTAGCTCTCCTGGTACAACACCTGCCTCGGTAGGGCTGTTTCCTGAAAGTCTTAAAGCCATAGATTTAACACCACCTTTAGCTTGCACCCATTTCCTTATAGGACTGTTTTCCTCTATCGCTTTTATAGTAGTGGGCTTAGGTTTATTTATAATTTTCTTAACCTTATTCTTAATCTTGCCTCTTCCTTTTTTTATACTGTTAGCTTTGTCTTTAGCTGAGCACAAAGGTGTGCTGTTGCCTGGGTCAAAAAAGTCACAATATTCCTCATCAGTTTCTGGTGCAACCGCATGTTCCACATATTCTGCCCCTTGAGTCTCCTTTACCCCCTCTACTTCCGTAGTTGTTATCTTCTCTTCTACCATCGTCTCTGTTGTTAATACCAATGTTGATATAGGTAATGTGGTATTAACACTGGTATCAGCCACTAATTGTAACTCTGTTCGTAACTGAGTATCGATAATAGAGGCACAGTCTTTTAACGATATGTTATTCATACTCGCAACACCATTAGAGGTGCCGGTATCAGTTTCAAAAGCAGTAGTTACATCCTGATTCTCCCCACTAGCTACAATGTTACCCTCTATTCCAGAGGGGTTGATAATATCCGAGGGTGTCAAAGAATCAGCAACAGTTAGTTTCAGCATAATGTTACCAGATGCTAGGTTAGTTTTAGCAGCGAGGGGAAGACGGAGAAGTGGCTTACTAGCGTTTATACATGGCGCCAGTTTCTCTTGCCTATCCGTAATTTTCTTCCCTACATCAGAAACCTGCACCTCAGGCAGCTCCGTAGAAATTTCCGAAGTTGCTGCTGCAGTTACCGCAGGTACCGCAGATACCGCAGATACCGCGGTAGAATCCATGCCACTGTTTACCAATGTCTGCTTCGTCACCGTTGTCCGCGTACTCCTTCCTTGCGGTTTTGGCGCCTTTACCCCAAGCTCCGATACCGCTGACGAACCAGAGCTCCAGTGAACCGGCAGACCAAACCAACCGAGCGTCGTCCAGCCCCTAGAAGCTGTAGGGATGAAGCGCGGTAGCCGAATGGAGCGGAGGAGTTCCCTCACCCGGCTCTCAATCAGCCGAAGCCGCATCATCCGCCTCCGGCTCTGTTCCGCCTTTCTCCAGCGCTGCAAACAGGTAGGCTGTTCCTGCCCGGTCTCTCAACCTTCAAACGTACATCGTTTTCTCTGGGAGTTCTCAATCAGCTGCCACAGACAACTTTGTAGAGCAAGAAAATATATACTTTTTGATTTTAAGTTGATCTTGACTGTAAGTCGGTTAAAAAATGCAAACCGCCATGAACAAAGCCCGGACCCTCAGCGAGCGTTCTCCGTGCTGGCGGTGTCAATCCGCCATCTTGGACCCACTTCTCCCCTTTTGCCTGTTTCTGCAATTCTCTAGCTTTTTTTTGCAGTTCTCTTGCCTCCTTCTGCACCTCACTAGCCTCTTTTTGAACCTGCTCTTGCTTCTTTTGTCACCACTCTTTCACATCTCTGCACCCCTCCTGCCTCTTTCTGCACCCCTCTTACCTGTTTCTGCACCTCTCTTGGTAGTTTATGTACTGCTCATGTTACTCTCTGCAACTGTCTTGCATATTTCTGCACCCCTCTTGCCTCTTTCTGCACCCCACTTCCCTCTTTCTGCACCTCTATTGCCTCTGTCTGCACCCATCTTGCCTGATTCTGCACCTCTGTTCCTTCTTTCTGCACTTCTCTTGCTTCTTTCCGCACCTCTCTTGCCTCTTTCTGCACCTCTGTTGCTTCTTTCTGCACTTCTCTTGCAACTTTGTGCACCTCTCTTGCACATTTCTGCACCCCTCTTCCCTCTTTGTGCACCTGTGTTCCTTCTTTCTACACTTCATTTGTTTCTTTCTGCACTCTTCCTCCCCTTTTTGCATCCCTCTTTCTGCAGTTCTCTTGTCATTTCCTGCACCTCCCTTGCCTCTTTCTACCCCTCTCTTTCCTTAGTCTGCACCCCTTTTGCCTGTTTCTGCAACTCTCTTGCATCTTTTTGCAGTTCTCCGGCCTCCTTCTGCACCTCACTTGCCTCTTTTTGAACCTCTGTTGGTTCTTTTGCACTGCTCTTGCTTCTTTCATCACCTCTCTTGCACATTTCTGCACCCCTCTTGCCTATTTCTGCACCCCTCTTACCTGTTTCTGCACCTCTCTTGGTAGTTTATGTACTGCTCATGTTTCTTTCTGCAACTTTCTTGCATATTTCTGCACCCCATTTCCCTCTTTCTGCACCTCTATTGCCTCTGTCTGCACCCTTCGGGCCTGAATCTGTACCTCTGTGCCTTCTTTCTGCACTTCTCTTGCTCCTTTCTGCACCTATCTTGCCTCTTTCTGCACCTCTGTTGCTTCTGTCTGCACTTCTCTTGCAACTTTCTGCACCTCTCTTGTACATTTCTGCACCCCTTGTGCCTCTGTGTGCACCTCACTTGCCTCTTTATGCTCCTCTCTTGCCTCTTTCAGCACCCCACTTGCCTCTTTCTGCACCTCTGTTGGTTCTTTCTTGACTTCTCTTGCCTCTGTGTGCACCCTTGTTCCCCCTTTGTTCACATCTTTTGCCTGTTTGTTCTACTCTCTTACTTTTTTCTATACTCTTCTTGTCTCTTTCTGCACCCCTGCTACCTCTTTCTGAACTTCTCTTGCCTCTTTATGCACCTCTGTTGCTTCTTCCTGCACCTCTGTTGCATCTTTCTGCACTTATCTTGCCTCTTTCTGCACCCCTCTTCCCTATTTCTGTACCTCTTTTGCTTCTTTCTGTACTTCTATTGCTTCTTTCTGTACCTCTCTTGCTTCTTTCTGTACCTCTCTTGCCTCTTTCTGCACACACGGGGCTACTTTTAAACTGACATCAGGCTAAGTGCACACATGCAAGTACAGAAAAGGGCTGCTAGCCTCTAACATGTCATGCCCTGTTATATACTAGGGATTTAGAGGTATCTGTAATGCCCCTGTCCTATTATGTACTTGGGTGAGGTCATGCCAATCACGAGGGGGCCCCAACACATAGTGTACCATAGTGTATGTAGGTGTTTTCACTGTATTCTAAGTGTCTTTCAGCATAGCACTGCCTGGTTAGGCAGAACACAGGTTCAGTCAGAGTCAATTACTACCAGTACCAGTCAGCAAAAAGTTGGATGGTGCCCAAGCACAGGATGAATTTGCAACAAGGCCTCTTTCTGTACCTCTGTTGCTTCTTTCAGCAATCCTTTTGAATCTTTCTGCACTTCTCTTCCTTCTTTCTGCATCCCTCCCACCTCTTTCTTTACCTCTCTTGTCTCTTTGTGCACATCCCCTACCTTTTTCTGCACCCTTCTTATCTCTTTTTGCAACTCTGCTGGTTCTTTCTGCACTGCTCTTGCTTCTTTCTGCACCTCACTTGCCTCTTTCTGCACTTCTCTTTCTTCTCTCTACACCTATGTTGCTTCTTCCTGTACCTCTCTTGCCTCCTTGTGCAACTCTATTGCCCAGTTCTGCACTCATCTTGCCTTGTTTTGCATCTCTGTTGGTTCATTCTGCATTACTCCAGCCTCTTTATGCACCCCTCTTTTCTTCCTGCACCTCTCTTGCCTCTATCTGTACCAATTTTCCCTCTGCCTGTTTCTGCACCTCTTGTGCCTCTTTCAGCACCTTTGTTGCTTCTTTCTGCACTTTTCTTCTACTTTCTGTACCCCACCTGCCTCTTTCTGTTTTTCTCTTGCCTTTGTGCATCTCTTCTACCTTTTTCTATACCACTCTTGCTTATTTCTGTACCTCTTTTGCCTCCTTATGCACTTCACTTGCTTCTTTCTACACCTCTGTTGCTTCTCTTTAGCAATTCCCTTGCCTCTTTCTGCACTTCTCTTCCTTCTTTCTGAACCTCTCCTACCTCTTTCTGTACCTCTATTGCGTCTTTCTGCACCTCACTTGCCTCTTTCTGCACTTCTCTTGCTTCTTTCTACACCTATGTTGTTTCTTTCAGCAATTCGTTTGCCTCTTTCTGCACTTCTCTTACATCTTTCTCTACCTCTCTTACCTCTTTCTGTATTTCTCTAGTCTCTTTGTGCACCTCTCCTACCTCTTTCTGCAATCCTCTTGCCTCTTTTTGCACCTGGGTTGGTTCATTCTGCAATGCTCTCGCTACTTTTTGCACCCCTCTTGCCTCTTGCTGCACTCCTCTTCTCTCTTTCTGCACCTCTCTTGCTTCTTTCTACACCCCTGTTCCCTCTTTCTGCACATTTTCTACCTGTTCCTGTACCTCTCTTGCCTCTTTCTGTAGCTATGCTGGTTCTTTCTGCACTTCTCTTGCTCTTTCTGCACCCTTTGTGCCTCTTTTAGCATCTCTGTTGCTTCTTTCTGCACTTCTCTTCCTTCTTTCTGTACCCCTCCTGACTCTTTCTATACTTCTCTTGCCTCTTTGTGCACCCCTCCTATCTCTTTCTACAATCCTCTTGCCTCTTTCAGCACCTATGTTGCTTCTTTCTGAACTTCTCTTCCTTCTTTCTGCATCCCTCTTGCCTATTTATGTACCTCTCTTGCCTCTTTGTGCACCTCTTCTACCTTTTTATGTACCTCTCTTTCTTCTTTTTGCACCTCTGTTGGTAATTTCTGCACTGCTATTGCATCTTTCTGCACCTTACTTGCCTTCTTTCTCTACCTCGCCTGCCTCTTTATGTATCTCTCTTGCCTCTTTGTGCACCTCTCTTACCTCTTTCTACACACCTCTTGCCTGTTTTTGTACCTCTTTTGGTTCATTCTGCAATGCCCTCACTTCTTTATGCACCCCTCTTGCCTCTTTCAGTATCTCTGTTGCCTCTTTCTGCACTTCTCTTCCTTCTTTCTGCACCCCTCCTGCCTTTTTCTGTATCTCTCTTGCCTCTGTGCACATCTCCTACCTCTTGCTGCACACCTCTTGCCTCTTTTTGCACCTCTGTTGGTTCATTCTGCAATCCTCTCCCTTCTTTCTGCACTTCTCTTGACTCTTTCTGCACCCCTCTTTTCTCTTTGTGGACCTCTCTTGCCTCTTTCTGCACCCCTGTACCCTCTTTCTGCACCTTTCCTGCCTGTCCCTTTGCCTCTCTTGCCTCTTTCTGTAGCTCTGTTGGTTCTTTCTGCACTTCTCTTGCTCTTTCTGCACTCTTTGTGCCTCTTTCAGCATCTCCGTAGACTCTTTTTGCACTTTTCTTCCTTCTTTCTGCAACCCTCCTGCCTATTTCTGTACCCATCTTGCCTCTTTGTGCACCTCTTCTACCTTTTTATGGACCATTATTGCTTCTTTTTTGTACCTCTGTTGGAAATTTCTCTTGCCTCTTTCTACATCCCTGTTCCCTCTTTCCATACCTTTCCTGCCTGTTTCCGCACCTCTCTTGCCTCTTTCTGTACCTCTGTTGGTTTTTTCTGAACTTCTTTTGCTCTTTCTGCACCCTTTACACTTCTTTCAGCACTTCTTTTGCTTCTTTCTGCACTTACCTTCTATCTTTCTGTACCCTTCCTGCCTCTTTCTGTACCTCTCTTGCTTCCTTGTGCACTTCTACCTTTTTCTGCACCCCTCTTGCTTCTGTTTGCTCCTCTGGTGGTTCTTTCTGCTTTGTTTCCACTTCTTTCTACCCCTCACTTGACTCTTTTTGTACTTCTCTTGCTTCTTTCTGCACCTCTCCTGCCTGCTTTGGCACGTTTGTTGCTTCATTCTGCACTTCTCTTGCCTCTTTCTGAACCTCTGACTTAGAGGTAGTTTTAACCCTCCTACCTATTATGTACTAGGGCCTTACAGGTGAAGCCATGCCAATCAAAGGGATACCCCAACCCATAGTGTATCCTAGTGTATGTAGGTTTTTATCACTGAATTCAAAATGTCTTTCAGCATAGCACTGGTTCTAGGCCTGGTTAGTCAGAGTCAGTTACCACCAGTATCAGTCAGCAAAGATTTGCAGGCAAACGGATGACTTTGCAACAAGGCCTCTTTCTGCACCTCTGTTGGTTCTTTATGAATACCTCTTGCTTCTTTCTGCACCTTTCTTACTCTTTCTGGACTACTGTTGACTCTTTCTGAATTTCTCTTGCTTCTTTCTGCACCTTTCTTCCTCTTTCTGCACATGTCCTACCTCTTTAGGAATAGTTAAAAATTAGCATTTACAAAACCATAGAAATTTACTGTAAAAACAATAGGTTTTAGGGATGTTATAATTAGAAATTAGCATAAAAAAACTTTGCAATTTGCTGACAAAACCATAGGTTTCAGGGACGTTATAGTCAGAAATTAAAATTAAACAAACTTTACAAATTCACCAGAAAAAAAATCAGAGAAATTCGTCCATTATAGTTAGTTGAGCTAACTATAGCTCGACCCCCCGCAATGCACGGCTGATTACATCTCAAATGAAATCACTGTTTACATCATCCACGTGATAATATGGTGCACCTCCTCACACCCTCATATAACCTTTGATACACCCACTCTAAAATAGAGACTACCATTTTGAAACCGTAGACACACCAATACCAGTTACTACATACCCACTCACTGATTCCTAGGTCTACATACACATCCACTCATTCACCGATATATTCACTCATACGTGCTCACTCATACTCATCAATAAAGCACCTTAATTTGCACTCATACACCTGAACAGACACTCACACACTGTACTCATCCAAAGAGTTACACACACATCTAGTCAGTCATGCAAAGAATAAATCACACTCCCATTTACTCACCTATTTAGTTATACACGCACCACCTCACTTATTCATACAGATACTTACTCTCTTATACAATCACTTAAACAAGCACACACTCACCCATACACTCACTATCACAATCACTCACTCGCACATATTGTCATTTATATACTCTAACACTCACAAATACTGCCTTTCACATATGTAGTTACTCACACATGTACCACTGAGACATCCATTCACTCACCAACACACCCATATACACATTCACCCACCCATACAGCCCTTCACAGATGTACTCCTGAACCCATACACCCAGTGAATCACCCACTCACACATCTATGGACAAAGTCACATCCCCTACCCACCCACACAGACACTCAGGCACCCATACAGATACTCAGACAACCAATCAATTACCCATATAGACACTGATTTAGCTACTCACAAACCCATGCAGTTGTTACACACCAACTAATAGACTGATACAGACATTCGCACAGTTTAGTCACTTATCCATGCATTCAGTAAGCACGTTTAATCACTCACTTATACAGTCAGTCACAAACCTACTAATTTATCCATTCACTTATATAGTCACCAAGTCTTCAATACACCTATATATATATATATATATATATATATATATATATATATATATATATATATATATATATAAAACATATTTCAACTTTACAGAAACACACACTCACTGGATGATGTGATCAGTGATGTCACCGATCATTTCATGAATGATGTAATATGTGACGTCATCAGCAGCGCATTGTGGGGGCGCGAGTTATAGTTAGCTCAACTAACCATAACGGTCGAATTTCTCTGGTATAGTTAGCTCAACTAACTATAACGGCTGAATTTCTCTGGTTATGTACAAGTGAAATGTCCAACTAAATATAACGTCCATGAAACTTGTGTTTTTTCTCAGTGAATATTATTTATTTATAAAGTTTTATGTAATGCGAACGTGACCCACGAGGGTATCAGAGCGCTTTACAGTATAAGAACATAAATAGTTGAGGTGGTATACATGCATTCAAAATGTGTCAATTAGTGCAAAAGAAATATAAAATATATGAATAACAAACATAGAGGACCGAGATTCTGCATGAAGTTGTACAATAGACAGTTAATGAACATTAGGTGATTGTGCTAGCAAACATACATATTAATTACTTCTATCGATTCACAGTGGATATAGAATGTAAATATGACCAAGGGGGACCCACCGCCAACTAAGCTTTAGACTACATACAATTCTTGAGCAAAAAAGGCTGTGATATAAGTCTTATATACAGTAGACTCGTCCAATCCATCTGAGATAGGCAATGGAAATCTTAAAGATGACTCAGTGACATCCTATAATTAAAACAAGGACATTAATTTGTTCATAAGAAGTCTTTTTACTTCCTTTTTGAATGCAGTAAAGGAAGTAATTCCATGCACTAGTGGAGGTAAAGAGTTCCAAATCTTTGGTGCAATCCCTGAGAAAGCTCTACAGCCAGTTCTCCTCTTATGGAAGAATTGAGGTTTCAGAAGGAAAGTGCTCGCACTTCGTAGTTGTCTGCAGCCTCCAGACCTCCCCACCTTCAGAGCCAAGTAACTGGGTGTATTGTTGTGACTTGCTTTATGCATCATGCAGGCCACTTCAAGGTGTATTCTTGACTCGTAAGGCAACCAATGCAGTGCTTTCAGGGTTGGTGAGATGTGACTTTTTCTTTTGGTTCCTGAGGGTGGTGCTTCCATAGTCTAATCTTGGTAGCACTAGGGCTTCAACTTCCATTTTTAGATCTGCCTAAGGGAGGAAGGGTTTGAGTTTCCTTAATATACTCATCTTGTGATTAGCTCCCTTGGTGGCAATAGAGATGTGCGACTGCATATTCAGATGTTTGTCTATGGAGATTCCTATGGATTTTGCAGAGTCAATCACCTATTATAAGTGTGTGTGTATTAGTGTATCAGTTTATGTATGAGTCAGTGCTGGGGTGTGTTTCTGTGTGTATGATTAAGTATCTTATAATTCAGTGAGTATATTAACGTGTCAAAGGGAGTGTCAGTGTATATATTAGTGAATCCTATAGTATATCAGGGTGTGTATACGTAGGCATGTGAGTATGTTATTGAATCCATGGGTGTGTCATTGCATGTATAATTTTTTTCCTACAATGTGTCAGACTATGTACGAGTGAGTGTGTGAGTATGTCAGTTCATGTATTGTGTGTTCATTGGTGTTTCAGCATATATATTTGGGAGTGCTAGGTTGTCTCAGGGTGTGTAGAAGTAAATGCAGTGTGTTAGGGTATGCATTAGTGAATCCATAGGTGTGTCAGTGTATGAATTATCAAGTCCTAGAGTGTGCATGACTAACTGTTTAATGTGTTAGAAAATGAATTGGTTTTCCATGGGTGTGTCGGTGTACGTATCAGTTAGTCCCAGGGTGTCTTGGTATGTAAATGAGTTAGTCTGTGATTTTGACAGAGAATACATCAGTGTGTCAATGGGTGTGTCGGTGTATGCATTAGATAGTCATAGAGTGTGTCACTGTGTGTATGCCTGAGTGAGTGAATGTCAGTTAATGCATCAGTGTGTCCATGGGTGTGTCAGTGTATCTATTAGTGAGACTTAGGGTGTGCCAGTGTGTGTATGACTGAGTGAGTATGTCAGTTAAAGCATCAGTGTGTTCATGGGTGTGTTAGTGTATGTATTAGGGAGTGCTAGGTTATCTCAGGTATGTAGAAGTAAGTGTTAGGGAATGCATTAGTGAATCCATGGGTGCGTCATTGTGTGTAGTAGTTAGTCCTAGAGTGTGTTGGGGTGTGCAGGAGTAACTGTTTAAATTTGTTAGTGAATGGATTGGTGTGTCCATTGGGTGTATTAGTGTATGCATCAGTTAGTCCCAGGGTGTCTCAAAGTGTATTTGAGGAAGTGGGAGATTTAGTCTTGGAATGCATCATTGTGTCCATGGGCGTGTTAGCATATATAGTAGTGAGACCTATGGTTTGTCAGAGTGTGTACAACTGAGTGACTGAGTAGGTGAATGTATATATCAGTGTGTCCATGGCTATCTCAATATATGCGTTAGTGGGTTGTAGTGTGTGTCAGAGTCTATATGACTGAGTGAGTGAATGTCAGTGAGTTAGTGCATCGGTGTATTCATGGGTGTGTCAGTGTATGTATCAGGGAGACCTAGGTTGCCTCAGGGTGTTTAGAGGTAAATGTGAGAGTGTTAATGAATGCATTTGTGAAGCCATGGATGTGTCATGTATGTATCCATCCTAGAGTTTTTCAGTGTGTGTATGTGTAAGTGTTTGAATGGGTTAGTGAATGGATTGGTGTCCCATGTGTTGCCCCTGTACCTATGTGCCAGTTAGTCCCAGCGTGTGTCAGTGTCCATATGAGTGAGTCTGTGGTTTTGTCCGAGAATGCATCAGTGCGAGCATGTGTGTGTTAGTGTATGTATTAGTAAAATCTAGGGTGTGTCAGAGTGTATATGATTTACCTTGCTGTCATTGCATTGTATCCATCCAGTTAAATTTTTAAAATATACAGTGTAGTGTCCTGAAGTTATACAAAGTCCTTCTTGAAAGATAACAGCCAGTGTCGTGTAACTTTTTCCAGAAATTGAAATTTGTCCTGCTTTGAAGTGTGAAATTTTAGTTTCTACTTTAGATCCATTAGCTCTGCATCATTGTAGCATCAATATAATGTATTTTCCACTTCTCTGTTTTTGCAAGGTAGACATACAATCTGATCTACAATTTGTGCAGGTCATATTTTGATTTGCATTTTTAATTAGCCTGCCAGAAGTAACAGTTTTACAAAAGGGCAATGTTAACTAGATAAATCTTTCGAAATTGATTTAAATAGTACTTGGAAAGGAGCAATCTTCACAATCATCATTCCATGTGCAACTCAGTCCAAATAATTCTGCAATTTTAACTACTACTTCTTCCATACATCCAAGCATCACCTTAATAAATTATTGAGCATCTTGTTCACTGTTGAGAGAAAATACTACAGATCCACTATGGATGTCTTCTACATCTCGAATACCTGAAGCAGAATGTACTACTGCCCTATCACTAAATATGCTTTCCAGCAAAGTACATAACTGAGAGCAGATTCTGTTTTCTCCTTTATGTTGAATTTCATTTACAAAATGCAGCAAACAGAATAGTACATTGCAAACCACATCTGAGTGGTGCAGAATTTTGACTGATTTGTATACTGTTCCTATCTACCTCTGCTGCAATGCTTTCTTCTTGCTGAATCTCATTAATTAACTTGTGCATGTACTTTTGGAAGGCTATGCACTCAATACTGTCTTTCAATGCATTAAATGAAACTCCATAGCAGTAATACACTCCAAGTAACTCCGCTTCAGCATGCCAAGGCTTGAACAGTTGCAGTGTTTATACATTTGTTCTGATCTGGATTGATCCGCTTTTTCAATCTGTCCACTTGATGCTAAAGTCTCATCCTCTACAGAAAGTTATATTTCCAGCATCCTCACTATGTGTACAGTTCACACTATATTTTGCTTGGTATAGTGCTGCTTTTTGGACCTTATTAACATGTACTTACATTTTACATATTTTTCTACTCTTTGTTGGAACACCATTTACTAAAGTAATGAGTGGTTTTTCAATATATCTAGCTACCCCTAGTGTATCAATATTCTGTTTAAAATCTAAATACACAACTCTTCCTTTTAGTCCTTTCTGGTTCAGTTCAGTTCTGATCAGTTGGAGGCAATTTTCCTGTCTTTGGCTCTATTCAAACTATGGCTTGGAATGGATGTATATACTGTATTAGAATTGATTATTAAACATTAAATATATTAAGCTCTTCTGGAACAGACATAAATTATAACTTATTATACATGGCTCTAGCTGGCATTTTGTAATTCTGTAACTTATCAAAGCAATACTTAACATATAATCTGCTGTGTGGACAAAACAAATGTTTCCTCAACAAATAAATATGCGCCAAATTGTTTCCAACTATCTTTTTTCTCTTTTTCAGCTTTCGAGTACATAACTACATAGCGAGTTTGCATTTTATAGTTATAGCTTCAATAGCAAAGATGAACATGGTTTGATTCTGTATCCTGTTCTTCTACACCTCCATTACCCAACTCTACATTTTCTCTTGACTCCTCTTCTGGACCAAACACCCTAAACAAAATATCTTCACAACATTGTTCTACCTCTGCTACTGTACCATGCACTAAAACTCTATTCATCTTCTTAAATATAAGGCAGGAGTTTTTACCTAGTAAAGTCTTCTAACAAAATATTCATATTCTGGGGTGTTAAACAGCTGACATCCTGAAATGATGAAAGGTGCTTCTGTAACCTTTCCTTGAAAGACATGCAGATGAATGGCCCTGTAAATTACTATATTTTCTCACTGTGGATGGATCTAATCCTTGTTGAATTCCAATTTTCTATTTGAGGTTTCTGGATGGAAAGTCATGTATAAACGTTTTTAATAAATCAATTGACTCCTTGTCAAAACTGAATCAGCACTACAGCTCCATTTGTATACTGGGGTCTGTTCCTTGCACCTCTTTAGCTACCACTTCCTCTTCATTCCTAGGAACCATCTCCTTGTAACAGGAGTATGATCTTTTACTTCATAACAAAGACCAGTTAAATCAACTGCATTTACTAATGTAATAGCTTCCTTCATTAAAATAAGGTTCTCTACTAGAGGTATGTTTATCTCACCTTTAAAGATTTAGCAAAAATGAGTTCAATAATAAGCCATTTTCTAACATTTCTTTTCTTCATGCACAACACCATTTTGTTTAGTGTTCTTATTCTATTCAATATTAATATAAATACTTTACTCTTCAGAGAAAATGCTTTCTCAACAGCACTATCGATCTGTTTCTTTTGCTTAAGTACAGTACTTGTCCTCTTATACTTCTTCATCATTTTCAGCAAATTTTACGTTACTCTAGTCTGAAAAGTTTTAGCTCTTATCTCCTTAAACTGTTTCCATTTCCATGACAGTCTTTGATTTCTTAGCGCATTTCCTACTTTCAGAAACACATATTCCTAGCTTTTTTCCTCTTGATGTGTAAATTTCATTTTTAGACAAGACTGTAGTCATATTTTACATTTTGTGATGTAATGTTTGAGAAACTGCTTAGCACTCTTACTAGCTTCTCTGTTTTTCCTGTAGATATTCCCCTCCTTCTTTTGTTTGTCTCTGAGTTTGCAGTTCATAATACTGTTTTCTATATTTCTTTCATCATTCTCTCTTTTCAGACATTGTGAATCACCTTTCCCAAATAAAATCAGATGTCTTACAAATAAACAATAAATTAACATCTAAAACAAATGACTTAGGGCCAGATGTTGGTGGCCCAATACCGGACGGTAACGGCCGAAATTACCAAATGTTGTCCGTTACCAACCGGTATTGGGCATTTGGGATGTAGGGGGCCCTAAATTGCAAATTCTGTAATTGACCAATTCGGTCTTTTAAGGAATCGGTAAATTACCGATTCCCTAAAATACCGAATCAGTAAATTACAGAATTTGCAATGTAGGAAGCACTCAAATGAGTGCTTTCCCCTTTTTGGGATTTGTTATTTACCACCAACTACAAGTTGGCGGTAAATAACTAAAACAAAACAAAAAGCAATTGTATTCAAATTGCTTCAATACAATGTTGCAGACATACATGCCCTTAGGGCACCCATACACAATTGAGGGGTGCAACATGGTGTCACAGTGACACTCTGCCACCCTTCAATGTATTCTCCCTTTTACCGAATCAGTATTTACCGATTTGGTAATTTACATTCATTCCTACGGGCCTCCAGGCCCTTAGGAATGAATGGCAAATACCGAATCGGTAAATACCGATTCGGTAATTACCGAATCAAAACGATTCAGTAATTATTACCGAATTATTAGCTACATCCCATTTACCTATTCTTAAATACCGAATCGGTATGATTCAGTATTTAAGAATAGGTACATTGAGATTACCTACATCTGGCCCTTTATTACTAATTTACTGACTAACTGGTTATTCTTTAGTCTATGGTTTATAATCAGTTATACAATACATACTTTTCTTTCATTTTCTAGTCTCTTTCCACAGTATACAGATATAACTCTGTATTCATCCACCTCTCGTGGATATATGAATTATAGATACACTAAGTATAACTGAGTGTGTCATTTAGTCAGTGACTGCATTAATATGTCCTCGGGTGTGTCACTGAATGTATTACTCTGTCTCAGAATGTCTTACTGTATTTAAGAGAGAGTATGTGACTAAGTCAATGACTGCATCAGGGTATCCACAGATGTCTCAGTGTATATATCATTGTGTCACAGAATATCTCACATGTACTATAAGTGAGTGTGTCAGTGTCTCAAAGTATCTATCACTCTCACATGGTATCCAAGTATGTGCATAAATGAGTGTGTCACTATATCACTCAATGCATCACTGTGTTTATGAATGTTTCAGTGTATGTATTAGCTTCTACAATAGTGTCTGAGTGTATGTATCAGGGAGTACATGAGTGACTCAGGAGGTACACCAGGGTATGCATGGGTATCCTAATGTATATCAAATACCCTGGGTATCTAACTGTGTGTATAAGTGACGGTGTGAGTGAGTCATTGAATGCATTGCTGTATGCATGGTTGTGTGAGTTTATGTATCAAAATGTACCAGACTGTGTAATTGTTAAGCTAGGGCAGTGAATTCCGCTTCGCTTGCGGAGTTTGCAGAGTGTATTGCACTCTGATTTATGCGGAGCTTGTGACATTCCGAAAAACTCCACTCCACATTACGGAGCGGAGTTTTTTTCTTACTTGCACTCGTCAACATCAAGTGAGCGAGCGCCAATGAGGAAAATCCACCTGCCCTGGAGATTTTTCAATTTGCGCTCGTCAACATCAAGTTGACGAGTGAAGGAAATAAACCTCCCGGCGAGATTTCTCAACATGAGCGGTCAGATTTCTCAATGCGATTGGCCACGTACGCTCGCAACCACTCGCGTTTAGAAACCATCCATTCACGCTGAGGAAGCTGCCGCTCGAGTAGAAAATCTACTCGAACAGCAGAAAGGAAGCAGCGCCCACTTGAGCTATGCATGGAGCCATTTACAATATTTCACAGCATGGACAAATACCCAGTGCTGACAATTATTGCAAACGGAATTTTTTCTAACACGCGCCGG
This sequence comes from Lissotriton helveticus, assembly GCF_964261635.1. Taxonomy (NCBI): domain Eukaryota; kingdom Metazoa; phylum Chordata; class Amphibia; order Caudata; family Salamandridae; genus Lissotriton; species Lissotriton helveticus. The sequence goes on from NC_136071.1 coordinate 903,473,417, forward strand.
CGCTCGCAGGGCTCTGCGTAGCGCGGCCGAATTTTTGCACTTAGTGGAGTTCCACTTTAACTCCATGAACCCTGCCCAGGCTTAGTCAGTCGCTGAGTGCATCAATGTGTCAATGAGTGTGTAACTGTATGTGTCAATGTCTCTCACGGTGTCTAAAACTGTATGCATAAGTGAGTGTGTTAGTGAATTAGTGAATGCATCACTGTGTCAATAGCATAGTTCTATTCTACAGTTTGTAAATAGTTATGCAAAAACTACTGTCATCTTATTCCTTCCTCTGCTTTGTACAGTACACACATATATCTGTGTACTGTTCCATCTACCTCTCTTATAGATAGGTATTACAAATACCCTGAATGTATTGTTCTAGGTATTAATGTGTACACATGTGTAAAACTACGTACATGACTGTTTCACTTAGTCTATTATTGTGTGTCTCCCTGTATATCTGGTCCCGTAAATACAATAAAGCAATACTTTTTTGCTGGCTATCCTTCTAGAAATTCTACTATCTACTTTATTGTGGTTGTCCCTACATTACAGTGTCTGCTTAGGATCTCTCAGTACTTGTCTGTATATCATACCTGTATTATAGCTCCATTACTTTATACCTCTATCCATAATGAACTACTGTATATGTAATTGTGTACTTTAATTTCTCACTATATCTTCTACTATTTCTACATGTCCTTCTAAATACTTCAGTTTTTCTCTGGGTACTTACATTTTACTATTTAGTCAGTAATCTAACTGCTTACATCAGTATTTGTCTGAGTTACTAAGGCCTGCTAACTTTTTAAATCAAATACAGTCTTCCATTTTCTTATGTATCCAGCGATCAGAGGTGCAACCCCACTCCTAGCACAATGTGGCCTCCACACTAGGAGGCAGGGGAGCAGAGAAGGACCTGTTCTGCAACATCTGCCTTCGATACCATGCTGAAAGGAGTGACAATTTGAAGTGTTGCTGACATGCCAGCACACTGACTGACACCAGAGGATGGGAGGACCATCACCAAACAGCCCACTGCGAGCACCCTTTCCAGCTGTGTGGTGTGAGGAAAAGGGAACAGCAACGTGAAATGTGAAGCAATATTCATTTTCAACTAAACCCTGAGCTAGACGTTTGAAATCCGGGAACAGGTGGGAAGAGGCAAAGTCGCTAAATATGAAATTTCTCCCCACTTTTTGTGAAAATTAAATACTTATCCATTTGTATTTTTTATTCTTTACCGATGACTTAAACAAACTTGTAAATAATGCAATTAACCTGGATTTTGAACTAGCAGAGGCCACACGCAGCTGCCCCCTTCCTGCCCCCTCCCCACACTCTGCAGACACATCCAGTAAGTATTACATTATATTTAAGTATATACATATATATTTATAGTATTCATGTGCGTTGCTCCAGCACATGGGCACCATGCGTAGAATGCGAGGATCACTTTCAGTCAGGTCCACGCGCCTCTGGTGAAGCCAAGGAATTATGCGTTTTAAGTCATCGTTTTGTAAGCGATCTGCCATAATATATTTAGTCCAATTATTATTGTTATACCAAAGTCATCGGAAATGTTAATTCCAGAATGAAACCTGTGTTGGACTCTAATAAACAACATACTATTTTTTATAGGGTACCCTGCTTCTTCTATATCTCGTGTTGTTTTATGGAGGGGGCTCGCCCTGCGGCCAGTGCATCCTACCTTGCATGTTCACTCTATTAGTGTACTGTTCTTAGCGCCTAAAGCCTTGTAAAGTAGCGCTGTTTTTCAATGCATATTCAAATGTGATCCAGGTGATAGAACTGCTGCGGTATTTGTAGATTGAAATCATTTATGAAACGGTAGCCTAAAATGGATTCTCAAGGTGTCTGATGTCTGTCGGTGAATGTAGAGCCAGTAAGTATGCATTGTAACCTCGGCTTCACTTCTTGGTCAGATATGTGATCCTAAGCAATTTTTTCCCCTCGGAACCAAGGTGTTAAATAAGTGCCCAAATCCTGTTGTTTTAGAAACTGCCTTAATCCAGTATTAGCAAGAAATAAAGTCGTAGCACTGAATAGTTCAAAGGATAAACTTCCAAAAGGCACATACAGTGTTATAGGCAATAGAAAAATAGAAAAATTATCAATCTTAAAGGCCACTATAGTGATGATTGATAACACAATGTATTATTCAATCAAAATGATGATTATTTCATGGAAACCACACAATTCATTCAGGAAAAATATTTACACGGTTATCATCAGAAAGGAGGGGGTGAGTGAAAGATCAGTGCTCATTTGAGAGAGAGTAGAGAAGAAAACGAGAAAGCAGTTGTTATTTACAATCCAAGATTCTAATAGTTTCAGCATATGAGATCCAGTATAAGTGAAAATGGTCTCTCATCAAAAATCAGGCCTACCCCTATATGTACAGTTAGATGTAGTATATTTTGTTAGACTGTTGTTTTCACCGTATAACCTCATCTGTGTTACAAGTGTAGGGGGTAAGGTATAAGGTGCCGGCCTAATCGGGAGCGTCGACGTTTCGACCCTGTAGCATATGGGTTAATGTAGTCCTCAGCAGCCGGTCTTCCAAAGGACGGGGGCAAGGGGCATCTGAAAATAACCAAGATATTTCAGATCAAAGTGGCCATGCCAGATAGAAGGGTGCCTATACAAAATTAAAATATGCCTTAGTAAATGAAATTATATAATGGGGCTCACACAGGGTTATGTCAGGTGAGTAACCAATAATGGATTAATCATACATCGGTATTCAATTCCGTTATTAGGTTGTAAAGACGTTCCCCAGTACTGTTGGAAAACAAGGGGCGACGATTAGACACAACAATTCAAATGACATGGAAACTAACATGGAAACTAACCGAAGACAAACATTAAACTCGGGCTGACTCACCCGCTGTGTGGAGAGACGGCGTGGAGGCGTATGTGGTCGCAATCATAAATTCCATAAATCTGTCAGAAAAAGGAAAGGGTTCAGTCAGCTGATCATACCCCTGGTAGCTGCACGCTGATGGCTGATAGCAGACGGCTAATGTCCCACAGGGTTACAAAATTACCTTAGTAAATCGAAATCCGATGCTTCAGAGCAGAGCTCCATAACCGTTGACCTCGCTGGTGTAGAGAGACAGAGCGGCGGTTTAAACCGGTATAAATGGCAGCATGTACGTGTGGTAACCGGGAGCTCACGCGGTGGCGTGATGCGCACAAGAAAGTTAAATAGTGAAAAGACATAGGGCCAGATGTAGGAAGCCTAATTCCGGTCGGTAATGGCCGAAATTACCGAATTTCGGCCAGTACTGACCAGAATTAGGCTTTTCAGATGTAGGTGGCCAAATTGTAGGATTCGGTAATTTACCGAATCGATAACTTAAGGAATCGGTAAATTACCGAATTCTTAACATACCGATTTGGTAAATTTAAGGATTCATTATTTACCACCAACTAATAGTGGGAAGTAAATTCCGAATGCCTTTTAAAAAGCAATTTTGTGCTTTTTATTTAGTACCATGTGGCGTGTATGTGTGCCACATGTGCACCCATGCACTATTCAGGGGTGCAACAGGGTGTCAATGTGACACCCTGCCACCCTTGAAAGGGTTCACCCTATTACCGATTCGGTATTTACTGATTCGGTATTTACCGAATCGGTAAATACCAAATCGGTAATTCCCATTCATTCCTATGGGCCTCCGAATCAGTATGATTCGGTAATTGTTACCGAAAAATTATCTACATCCCATTTACCTATTCTTAAATACCGAATCGGTAAAATTCGGTATTTAAGAATAGGGAAATTGGGATTACCTACATCTGGCCCTAAGTGCCCGGTCTCGGGGGGTGTTAGGGGTGACTGGTGGGTTTTGAGCATTAAAAATCACGGAGTGACAGGAATTGTATAAGTTCAACAATCGTCATAATCATATGCTCGTGAAAAAAGCCCCATTATTGTGTTACCAAGTTTTGCCACAGACCTGGCTATTATATATATGAACGCATATTAACACACACATATCTTCAGTAAAACCAACCCCTACAGAGACCATGTGTCTCTCTGGCATTGATATATTGATGACGTGTTAATGATATGGAAGGGTAATGCTCAACAACTGTTGGAATTCCATACCTGGCTCAATAATCAATCACATGATATCCAATTCTCACTGGAATCAGACAAAAAGGCTATACATTTTCTTGGCATCTCTATTAAGGAGGAGGGGGGTAGCCTTCACACTACCCTTTATAGAAAACCAAGTGAGAGGAATACCCTACTACGCTATTCTAGCCACCATCCACGCACCCTTTGGGACAATTTGCTGTTTGACCAGTTCCTAAGGTTGCGTTGGAACTGTAGTAAGAAAGAGGACTTTTTTGAGAAATCAGCAGGTCTGATGGAACGCCTTAGTGAGAGAGAATATCCTAAAAATCTACTTAAGAGGTCACAAAAACGGGCCTGGCTCTGCCACCGGGAGTTCCTTTCAGAACCTAATTTTAAGAATGGATCTGGCAAAGAAAGGATTGTGTGTGCGACCACATTTTGCACTAAAAGTAGTGAGGGAAGGAAGATTGTCAACCAGCATTGGCACCTAGTGGCAGACGAAATTGGCATTCTGGATCCCCCGATGCATGCCTTCAAAAAAGGCAAAAATGTGATGGACTATGTGGTAAAATCACTACTACCCAAAAAGGCAAGAGAAAACCAGACAACCTTATGGAACATTCCTCCCATCCTAGGTCACTACAGATGTGGGTCATGTAACTCTTGTCCCCTCACAAAGGAAGTGAGCCATTGCACCTATAACACCTACACTCACACATTAAGGCAGCATACCAATTGCAATTCTACTGGGGTCATCTATGCCATATATGCCCATGTGACTTCCTGAACATAGGACAAACGGTGCAAAAAGTAAAGTGTCGCATCCTGCAGCACTGCAGCAGGATCCGGTGCGGCACACAAGGTGCACCCTTGGTAGAACATTTCACCACCTTTGGACACTCGGCCGAGAGTCTACGGTGGTGGATCATTGAGAAAGTACAGACAAACCAACGAGGTGGGAACTTTGCTAACACCATGAATATCTGCGAGTGCAGGTGGAGCCACATTTTCGATACGGTGAACAGGCGACTAAACGAGCAGGAGGAAATCTCCAGACAAATAGGCATCCTCAATAATGTTTAGTGATATCCACCCGGCACTCCCCACATCTGTGTTTCCCACTAGTCGATCTTTCTAGTGACATTTTTATTCATTATTTTTTGTGATATGATATACACAGCGTTTTACACCACAGATATGACCAGAGACATCTGTGTATGTTCTCCGCCATACACAGCTGTATGCCTCACTTGGATATGACTAGAGACATCTGTGTATGTTCTCAGTCATACCCAGCTTTTTAACTGTATTGATGCAAATATTATTGTCGTTTTTATGTAATATGTGGTTCTACTTGGTAACACAATAATGGGGCTTTTTTCACAAGCTTATGATTATGTCGATTGTTGAAATTATACAATTCCTGTCACTCCGTGATTTTTAATGAAGGGGCTTTGCTCAAAACCCACCCGTCACCCCTAACCCCACCCCCCGAGACTGGGCACTTAGTCTTTTCACTATTTAACGTTCTCGAGCGCATCACGCCACCGCGTGGGCTCCCGGTTACCACACATACACGCTGCAATTTATACTGGTTGGAACCTTCGCTCTGTCTCTCTACAGCAGCGAGGCCGATGGTGGCGGCGCTCTGCTCGGAAGCTTCGGATTTCGATTTACTAAGGTAATTTTGGAACCCTGTGGGACATTAGCCGTCTGCTATCAGCCATCAGCGTGCAGCTACCAGGGGTACGATCAGCTGACTGAACCCTTTCCTTTTTCTGACAGATTTATGGAATTTATGATTGCGACCACATACGCCTCCACGCCGTCTCTCCACACAGCGGGTGAGTCAGCCCGAGTTTAATGTTTGTCTTCGGTTAGTTTCCATGTTAGTTTCCATGTCATTTGAATTGTTGTGTCTAATCGTCGCCCCTTGTTTTCCAACAGTACTGGGGAACGTCTTTACAACCTAATAACGGAATTGAATACCGATGTATGATTAATCCATTATTGGTTACTCACCTGACATAACCCTGTGTGAGCCCCATTATATAATTTCATTTACTAAGGCATATTTTAATTTTGTATAGGCACCCTTCTATCTGGCATGGCCACTTTGATCTGAAATATCTTGGTTATTTTCAGATGCCCCTTGCCCCCGTCCTTTGGAAGACCGGCTGCTGAGGACTACATTAACCCATATGCTACAGGGTCGAAACATCGACGCTCCCGATTAGGCCGGCACCTTATACCTTACCCCCTACACTTGTAACACAGATGAGGTTATACGGTGAAAACAACAGTCTAACAAAATATACTACATCTAACTGTACATATAGGGGTAGGCCTGATTTTTGATGAGAGACCATTTTCACTTATACTGGATCTCATATGCTGAAACTATTAGAATCTTGGATTGTAAATAACAACTGCTTTCTCGTTTTCTTCTCTACTCTCTCTCAAATGAGCACTGATCTTTCACTCACCCCCTCCTTTCTGATGATAACCGTGTAAATATTTTTCCTGAATGAATTGTGTGGTTTCCATGAAATAATCATCATTTTGATTGAATAATACATTGTGTTATCAATCATCACTATAGTGGCCTTTAAGATTGATAATTTTTCTATTTTTCTATTGCCTATAACACTGTATGTGCCTTTTGGAAGTTTATCCTTTGAACTATTCAGTGCTACGACTTTATTTCTTGCTAATACTGGATTAAGGCAGTTTCTAAAACAACAGGATTTGGGCACTTATTTAACACCTTGGTTCCGAGGGGAAAAAATTGCTTAGGATCACATATCTGACCAAGAATGATTATGTCGATTGTTGAAATTATACAATTCCTGTCACTCCGTGATTTTTAATGAAGGGGCTTTGCTCAAAACCCACCCGTCACCCCTAACCCCACCCCCCGAGACTGGGCACTTAGTCTTTTCACTATTTAACGTTCTCGAGCGCATCACGCCACCGCGTGGGCTCCCGGTTACCACACATACACGCTGCAATTTATACTGGTTGGAACCTTCGCTCTGTCTCTCTACAGCAGCGAGGCCGATGGTGGCGGCGCTCTGCTCGGAAGCTTCGGATTTCGATTTACTAAGGTAATTTTGGAACCCTGTGGGACATTAGCCGTCTGCTATCAGCCATCAGCGTGCAGCTACCACGGGTACGATCAGCCGACTGAACCATTTTCTTTTTGTGACAGATTTATGGAATTTATGATTGCGACCACATATGCCCCCACGCCGTCTGTCCACACAGCGGGTGAGTCGGCCCAAGTTTAATGTTCGTCTTTGGTTAGTTTCCATGTCATTTGAATTGTTGTGTCTAATCGTCGCCCCTTGTTTTCCAACAGTACTGGGTAGCGTCTTTACAACCTAATCACAGGATTGAATACCGATGTATGATTAATCCATCATTGGTTACTCACCTGACATAATCCTTGGTGAGCCCCATTATATATTTTCATTTACTAAGGCATTTTTTAATTTTGTAAAGGCACCCTTCTATCAGGAATGGCCACTTTGATCTGAAATATCTTGGTTATTTTCAGACGCCCCTTGCCCTTGTCCTGAGAAAGACCCGCCGCTGAGGACTACATTCACCCTTATGCTACAGGGTCAAAATGTCAACGCCCCCGAATAGGCCAGCACCCTAAACCTGACCCCCTACATTTGTAACACAGATGAGAGACCATTTTCACGTATACTGGATCGCATATGCTGAAAATATTAGAATCTTGGATTGTAAATAACAACTGCTTTCTCGTTTTCTTCTCTACTCTCTCTCACACGAGCACTGATCTTTCACACACCTCCTCCTTTCTGATGATAACCGTGTAAATATTTTTCCTGAATGAATTGTGTGGTTTCCATGAAATAATCATCATTTTGATTGAATAATAAATTGTGTTATCAATCATTACTATAGTGGCCTTTAAGATTGATAATTTTTCTATTTTTCTATTGCCTATAACACTATGTGCCTTTTGGAAGTTTATCCTTTGAACTATTCAATGCTACGACTTTATTTCTTGTTATGTTAGTCTAGGACCATTGTTTTCTTTGTACCGACCAATACCCAGGTCCTTTGACTTTACTGGGTGACCCCATTATCTATAATGGTTAATCCAGTATTAAGCACTATAAACATGTACTAGCCAGCAATATTTCAGTTTGATCAGTTTGCGGAAGAATGCAGGGCCTGCCTACCACTTCTTGGCTGAGCAATTGGATATTTATGAAGTGTGCCCCGGTGCCAGTGACTCTGGGTCAGCATACAAGTTTAGGGTCTTGTCCGTCAAGCAGCAGGACACGTCCCTCCTCAAGCCGACAATAGCGCTACTCCAGCCAACTGTTAGGGTTCGCGTTAGGGCGCTTACAGTGAGGAGATCGCAAGCGAACAGCCAGAATATTATCTCTGTCCCTGGCACCTGAGAAAACAAATCTCACAATTGACAAGAGGTAGACGCCACGCAAAAGTTTAATAAACTGGAACACGAGACCCTCTTCACAAAATTGCAAGCCTCGTATTTACATTTTGTTTTCATTGTTTACGTTGCGTAAAAGTGTTACATAAATTTTGGACACAAAATGTCAAGGGGTTGTGTAAGTGCAGGAGGTGTGCAGTCTCTCACAACTGTCAAATACATGTGTAGGTACAGTAGCAAACACTTGGTGCTATGAGCGCACATGGCCTTGTGTGTTCTGGAAGACGTAGTGGACAGAAAACTGTATCTAGTGTTAGGAAACGTGCACTGTCCTGGCATCTCCTGCAACGCACTGCACATGGGCCCACGGGGATTGCTCGAAGTACAGACTGTCACAAGTGCCAATACTTTCTACTAGTCACATACCAATTATGTACTGTAGAGCAAGACACTCTTCTGTCATAAATAAATAAAAAATATATCAGCCGAGTTGCGTATATCGGGGCTTAGTCATTTCCACATACTTAAAAATATTTGGGAAAGTTAGGAGAATGCGGTAAAAGTAGATTACAAGATGTGCCTAAGACCACAAGTTTAATCATATGTGTAAACTTTATTCAAAGTCTCATTTTAATTGGGCCACAGGGGATCATACCACCACTTCACTTAAAAGGGACAGAAACAGCCTAAGTCAAATTAGGACACAGTTCTTGCCCTCAGTAACCTAGTATCTTAGTGTGCTCCCAAGCCCCCTCGATCCAAGTAGGCCACGATTTAATAGATACTGGTGCCCATATTTCCTGCAATCCCAGTGGATCAGACTAGATTTAAACTCTGGGAATGGGGGCCGGAATCGGTATCCCCCCACGCAAAGATGGAGATGAAGACTAACTGAAGAATGTGATTTTAAACAAGGTGAAAGTAGGTTCAGAGCATTCTCGCTTCGAAACTCCCGCCACAAAGAGATCGCAACAAATAAACAAATCGTCACAAATGAAGAAAATTCCAGATGCAGGAGACTTCTGAAGCAGGCTTGCCCCAGTGCTTAATTTGTGACAAAAAAAACAAACAAACAAAAAAAGCGCCAGAGCCCAAAGTATTTCTAAGTAGTGTGCTGCAGTTGGCACTGCCCACAGCTCCTGCTACTGATTCCAAATGCTGGTGATGGCAATACTAAATGCTAGATTTATTCATTTTTTTAAATGCAAAACAGACCGTTAAACACTCAACAGATTAATTCTGCAAAAAGAAAAGCACACACACAATGCCATCACCTGGTGGATAAATAGGTGCTGGTGTTTAGAAAGTAAAACACATAAGATGATGGACGGAATGTTGCACAATTGCAAAACATTCACCCCCAGTCACAGATCTGGGTTTAATCCATCGTTATGTTGCTCACCAAGCCACCCCAGTTCAGACATGGCCATATGCAAATCAGTCTTGACCCTGTGCCTCATGGGAACAGTCCAGACCGAACTGCCAAGCCATGTCTTCCCTGGACCGGAATCAAGCATCCTAGGACCGGTTTCTGGCTATCAGCCGTCTTCAGCCAGGATAGCTTGACTCCAGTGGCGTAGTGAGCACGGGACCCACGTCTGGGCATACCCTTCCCACATAGGGTGAAAAGCAAAACACACAAGATGATGGACGGAATGTTGCACAATGGCAAAACATTCACCCCCAGTCACAGATCTGGGTTTAATCCATCGTTATTTTGCTCTCCAAGCCACCCCAGTTCAGACATGGCCATATGCAAATCAGTCTTGACCCTGTGCCTCATGGGAACAGTCCAGACCGAACTGCCAAGCCATGTCTTCCCTGGACCAGAATCAAGCATCCTAGGACCGGTTTCTGGCTATCAGCCGTCTTCAGCCAGGATAGCTTAACTCCAGTGGCGTAGTGAGCACGGGACCCACGTCTGGGCATACCCTTCCATCATAGGGTGAACAGCAAACCATACAAGATGATGAACGGAATGTTGCACAATGGCAAAACATTCACCCCCAGTCACATATCTGGGTTCAATCCATAGTTATTTTGCTCACCAAGCCACCCCAGTTCCGACATTGCCATATGCAAATCAGTCTTGACCCTGTGCCTCATGGGAACTGTCCAGCATGAACTGGCAAGCCATGTCTTCCCTGGACGGGAATCAAGCATCCTAGGACCGGTTTCTGGCTATCAGCCGTCTTCAGCCAGGATAGCTTGACTCCAGTGGCGTGGGACCCACGTCTGGGCATACCCTTCCCACATAGGGTGAACAGCAAAACACACAAGATGATGGACGGAATGTTGCACAATGGCAAAACAATCACCCCCAGTCAGGTGTTTAGAAAGTAGCACTGGTGCCAAGCACCGGCAAACACTGGAACAAATTAAGCACTGCCCACAGCCCCTCACCCTACAGTTATCTGCACAGCACTTGTTTTATCTGTAGCCACTGGCTGGGAGCAGGTGTTTTCAGAACTTTACCCTGTTCAATGTCCGAGTCCTGACAGATGTAGTGGGAGTTTGCCAGTGTGTTCTCAGCAATCCCTTTAAAAGTAGGCACTGGCCGGAGTGAGAGTGTAAAGACAACACACGCCACCCCTGCTGCCACTGTTCGGCCCAGGAGGAGGTTGACCGGCTGACTTTTACCCACTGTCAATGTATGGTGTATACAGCCGGTTGGCCAACGTAGCCATCACAAACATACGGGCTTTTCATGATCCCTTCCAGTGTTTACTAGTGGGCTGCGAAACGTGTTTATGTGGTAATGAATTGTACAGAAGCCTCTTGAGTGCCTGCCTTTAATTGAAAATCAGATTTAGTAGAGCATTTTGACAGGAAAGCACCACAGTGGTGCTCCTGGCAGCCATATATTTCTGTCATGTATGTGCAATGTATGTGCATAGTGTAAATACACACTGCAGCTCACAAAATATATTTAACTTATGTACCAGTGGAGCCCACTCTTCACCATCTTCCATAGCCCTAAAGGAAAGTAAAACAGATTAAAACCAGTTTTGCGAGTACGATTTTAGGGCCTGTGCAAAAGCACTGTGGCACAGAATAGCAGCTTCACAGCCTACTTTAGCATTAAAAAAATGGGTCCGGAAAAAGGCAGAAGATTAGGAACTACCATGCGGAACACGTGGATTTCCTCCACATTGCTTCAAATATGTATTGGGGCTTATAGAGATTTTCATATATTTGACAACAATGGCCTGAAGTAAAAACCCTTTTGTGAATTATTATTTCAGATTTTATTATTCTTTAGGATTCATAGGGATAAATGTACTAAAGGCTCCGCTGACAACTTGTGCCACTGTTAAGATGTTGCTGCTTTTGCTACACCCTCAAGCTTTTATAACAGCAAGTAAATTGGTCGAATACTTTGCATTGCATTTGCACCACACATGCACCCATGACAAACTTTAATAAATAACACCCTTTTTCCCAAATTTCATTTCTTGATGATGAAGTATCTATACCAAATGTTTTGATGGGAATTATTACAACAATGCTTTAAAATAAAACATGCACGTCTCTCTATTTTGAGCCTGAAGGATTTTAACTGGAGATTTATAAAGAGTTGTGCAATTTTAAAATGATTGCATATGCAATGCATAAATGCCTGCATGCATTAACCTTTTTGAAATCACACTCTTTTTTAATCTAGACTTTTTTTACTAGGGTTCTTTCAAATGCTACAATTCTTGTTTTCTCAAAATGCATTTAAAGAATATGAATTTCTTGATACAAATATGTTGCCTGGAAACTAACTTGAAACCCCATCAGCTTTAATGGGCGCTGACACTGCTGTCAGAACATGAAGGTGTTTGGTATTCATGTGATGCTATGCACAGGAAGGATGAATGACCAGGAAGGAGGGAACAGTCCAATAGATGATAGATGTAGGGGTGGAGACAGTAAAGGCACGAATATACATCCCTGTCTTATCGTCCACATGTTGAAGTGCGCTTTCTCAGTGGCTCTTGTTCTGCTTTTAGATCACCCACTAATCAGTAATGACATGTTTGATGAAAATGCACTGAATTCTGAAATTGTATTTTCTGTACTTAGATTGGATTTGCCTTCACCGCTCATGGTTGGACATCCTGAGATTTGATGGATGCAGTAGATCATTCTTTCATTATCTTAACACTGATTGATAATTGTATTTCATGCTTTGAAATGCAGGCAAGTACGTTACTATTAATTGGAGCACTTAACAAGTTGTATAGAAGGCTTACATACTTTTAAACCAGAAACTCTTTATCTTAGTAGCTGCAGCTGGCATGTACATGTATTAATGATGCAGTACATCATAAGCTTTACAACGTTTTAAGCAAATGTGACGTGTGATAGTCTCCCTGCCAGTCACATTCATGGAATGCTGCAAGCAATGCATGTCTTGATGGATATCCTGAAACCTGTATAATTTTATACCTCAAATTTTGAATTTATGCGCGGGGACTCAGTGTTAAGACACTCAGAGTCTAGGGATAACACGCTTTTCATATGTGGCACAATGAAACGAGAGAACTGGTGTGTTCATTGAACCTAAGGTGGCAAATGTACCATGCAACATTAGTTTCCACTTTGCTTCTCTAAGCGATATGTATTTGCCTTCTCTGCCAGAAAAAGATTCAGTATCATGAGATGCGTTCCCACTTGCATCATCATACTGCTTTTTTCTTTCTTTGCTTTTTGCAAATAACATTTTTAAAGTCCAAAGTCTTATCTCTTATACGATTTATGAGGAGATTTTAGAAAGTAGGTTAAATTGTTTACCATGATTGCCTTGAAATATGTAACTCTCAGTGTCTCAGGATACTTCATATTCAGTTGCCTTAAAGAAAAAGAAAATACTATTGTGGCATGAAAAAGGAAGAAATGCAAGGGGTGGGCAATGAACTTCTCTCCACCAGAGGAGTACACGGAGTTACGCTCGGAACACGATTTACCGGCTAAACTCCGCCAACTTTTGTGTGGTGGAGTATTTTCTCACGCGCAGCTCTACAACGTTAAGTTAGCAAATGTGAGCGCAAATTTGGGTCCCCTAGGACGATTTTCGGGTGCTAGTTCACCTAATGGCAATATTTCTCAACCCGGGCAGTCGCTGCAGGTTGTGGAGTTCACGGAGTTCCGCTCAGAACACGATGTACCAGCAAAACTCCGCCAACTTTTGTGTGGTGGAGTATTTTCTCACGCGCAGCTCTACAACGTTAAGTTGGCAAATGTGAGTGCAAATTTGCATCCCCTAGTACGATTTTCGGGTGCTAGTTCACCAAATGGAAAGCTTTCTCAACTCGGGTAGTTTCTGCAGGTCGTGACGGTTCACTTTGAGAAAGCTGCCGCTCGAGTGGAAAATCTACTTGAGCGCCAGAAGGAAGCAGTGCCCTCCGTCACACATAGTAGTGCCGTTTGCGCTGATTTTACTGCACAAACAAGCTCCAGGCACTAATAATCAGTGCGAGCAGTGCAACATGACGACCACTGCTCGCTCGCTGAACTCTGCGGTAACTCACAGAGTTTTTTTGTAACTTCGCGGAATTCCATGGTTTGAAATTCGGTGAGTTGTTCCCACCCCTAAAAAATACATGTTTTTGTCATATGATCTTTTTTCTGCTATAATAGTCATTTTCAGGCAGGAACATTTGTCTGTATCTAATTATTTGTCATAAAATGCATTTCGGCACTAATTGTTACACCTAGTAGGAAATATACATTAGATCACATTATTCAGAGATTATTAACCGCATCGATGCGGTGGCTTTTCCCGCTGTGCGCGGCGATTTTAAAAACCCCGCGGTTCATGACAAGCTCAGCTCGTCATGAGCGCACGGCAGGTTACGCTCATGACGAGCTGAGCTCGTCATCAGCCTGGAAGGGGTTAAGGGGTTGAAAAACAAATATTTCAAAGTAGGCATATTTTTTTATATACGTCCACTATTGTGTGTTCAAACTGCTGAGCTTTCTTTCATAATAAAATGAGCATTTATGAGGAAGTAACAAAAGGTAGTAGTAGGTGATTGGTAAGTCCAATTGACTGACCACTGGCCTAGTTGAATCAAATGTCAGTGTAGTAATTCACCAGTGCAGACATTCAGAAATATCCATATTAATTGTTTTACTGATCAGAGGGTGAAAAAATGAACTATCACTTTAAAATGTTTCTCGAATACAGTGACCAATTTCCCAAAGTTTCTTTATTAACTCGGAAGATGCTAACGCTAAGTTGACGATGACTTATTTGTAGTTATGGTTGAGCCGCACTTCTCAAGTTAAAGCACTGCTTGCAGGCCTATACCTTTGGCAATACTTGAGTAATAGAGGCAGTCCCAAAGCGTGTCTTTCCCATTCAAAATCACACAGGGAATTTTACCCATTCACACTACAAAAGTTAGCAGACATAGTTACACTATACGAGAAGGAAGAGCTCTATTCAACTACAAGTTATTTTGTTGTTTGGTATAGGTTTATATGGTACTTTTGTATATCATTAAAATGAAAAGAAATCACGGTATTTTGTCAGTATGGTTCTAAAACTAGTTTGAGGACCAAGATTCGAGAGACAAATCCAATTTTATTGGCCAAAACACAATAAATCATTTCAGCTTTTGAGATTCGCAGTGGCAGATTCGACATCCTCTACAATCCAAAGGGGGGGAAAACAGCTGAACCTGAACATTTCTGCTGCCCCAAGAGATACGAGGCTCAAGAATCAGAGTGCTGGCTCTTGAAGCCTCACATAGAAATAAATGTTATGAGGTTACATGGGGCAGGGCATGCAGACCAACTTTAGGTGGGGATGAGGACACGCCATTGAGGCCTCAAAAAGCCTGTGTTCAAACAAAGAGATTAGTGATGCATGATTCTCAGACTAGCGGATTTCAAAATGCACATGTCAGCACCGGTACCCTCCTTTCACCCCCTGCAGCGGGATGACCTTGGCGCTCTGTAGCGGGATGGAACTGCAGCCCAGCTTCCTCAGCAGGCCCGGCTCCAGGAGTTTTTATTTGGATGGGCAGAGGGTGCATTTGGGTGGGCCACTGCAGGCCCGATTTGTCTCTTATATGTCTAGCCAGACCTGCTTACTGGCCCTCCTTTATGTCTTCTTAGTCTTACAAGGCCCAGTAAAATGCACTCTTTTCCAAATCTCTTTCTAAATATTATCACTATCAAAAAGTGTTTTTTTCCATGTAATGTCCCTTTGATGGGAAGAGGAGGTTACTGAGGAGGGAGTATCGGGCAAGTGACACTACTGGGGCACCCTCTGCGCGACCCTTCATGAAGAATCTCGCTTCATTACTACCTCCACCTGACCCTGCAGCGCACATCCTTACAGGCTTGATTATCCACTTTTCTACCATCCCTTTCCAGGGCACCTTATCTCATAGCTGACCTTGGGCCCCAGCCCTATACCAGCCACAATCCAGTTCCACTTTAATTGTTTCCGGGGGGAAAAAACATTAGTAAAATCCCCTTCAAACTTGAAACATTGAATATAGCAGTAAATGTAATTAGCATGTTCTTTAAAGAATGTGCCACCGTTGCCCTAATGACCTGACTGTTAATTAAATAACCAAAAACTGAAAGGCCATGACCGGGTCGCTTTAATGCGGGTGCAAAAGTCTTTTTTGGCACCCCACCAAGGACCTCTTTCTCCGTAGATGCCTTTACTACCACCCTCCAAGAGTGCCCTTCATCTCTCCGTAGCCTCACCCCTTCATGACCTCCTCCTCAGACTCCCTCACTACCACACTACACCAGTGTCCCTCATCTCTTCATAGCCCCCCCACCCCATGACCTCCTCCTCATATTCCCTCACTGCCACCCTCCACTAGTGCCCCTCCTCTCTCCGTAGCTCCCCCCACCCCATGACCTCCTCCTCGGATCCCCTTTTTGCCACCCTCCAACAATGCCCTCATCTCTACGTAGCCCCTCCCTCTATTGACCTCCTCCTTGGATTCCCTCACTGCCACCCTACACCAGTTCCCCTCATTTCTCAGTAGCCCCTCCCCTATTGACCTCTTCCTCGGATCCCCTTTGCCACCCTCCAACAATGCCCCTTATCGCTCCATAGCCCCTCCCCCTATTGTCCTCCTCCACGGGTTCCCTCAATACTACCCTCCACCGGTGCCCCTCATCTCTCTGTGGCTCCCCCCTCCTCAGACTCCCTCACTGCCACCCTCCACCAGTGCCCCTCACCACTCAGTAGCCCCTCCCCAAAGACCTTCTCCTCAGATTCCCTCATCACCACCCTCATCCCTCCGTAGCTCCCCCTCATGAACTCCTTGGATTCCCTCACTGCCACCCTCCAACAGTGCCCCTCATCTCTCCGTAGCCCCTCCCCAAATGAGCTCCTCCTCGGAATTCCCTCATTGCCACCCTCCACCAGTGCTTCTCTTTGCTCTGCAGTCCCTCTCTCATATGCATTTCATTTGTTGTATAGCGCTACTCATATCAGTGTAGGGTGTCACAGTACTTTACATCAAGCACACATTATACAGAGACAATAAATAAGACTACAAGGAATGTCATATACATTAATGAGGATTACAAGGTGTAGGAATCACGTCATCTGTACTGGTGGGCAATATATTTTAAGAGTGCTTGGTCTGGAGAAGCACAAACACAGGATTTAAAGAGTACTCCAGTGGTTGCGGGTTGGCTTTACTGATAAAAATGTATATCTGCCCGAACAAACTCCTTTTAGCAAATTCTACTAATGAAAGACTGGGGAAGTTCCAAGTATATAACAACACAAAAAAAGGGAAGAGGCAGCTCTTTGATGACAGTTCAGACGTCACTGTCCGATCTTAGGACTGCAACTTCTGAACTGCAAGTAACACAAGGATCACTGTGACAAAGGCAGTAACCCACTGAGCTATCCACATAAAATACATTTTATCTGCATTTAAAAACTACCAATAGACAAATGCCTGTTTTCCGGCAGTATCATAAATCACCAAGTATCTGAAAAAAATTGTATTGTTGTACATCGGTGGCAGATTCACTGCGCGGGCCAAGGTTCATGTTTGGGTGGGCCAAGCTCATCTTTGGGTGGGCCTGGCCCACCCAGCCCACCCTCTAGAACCGGGCCTGTTCCTCAGGTGTGCAAGAAAACCAAGTGTTCCTGGGACACATAGTCCCTGTGTCAGCACCTGTATCCTCCTTTCACTATTGACATTGCTTTTATATAGAGAAATACAATAATTATCATTCTATAAATAATAATATGGGTGAATATCTATTAGGGAGAATGCAACATTGGTAAAAGACAATATTTATTTTGGTCTCGCTTACCCTTGTCACTTTTTGTGAACTGTCATAATCCTTGCCCCTTTCCAGAAATCTGAAAGACAGTCTTACTTAAGTGCACAATCTGTCTGCGTCCTCAGTAAGAGCCCCACCAATAAGGGGACACTTTTGCTGATCATCCTTCCGGCTGACTTCAATGAAGACTTTATCTCCTTTGTGATTTTCAAGATCCTTTATTCTCTAATTTTGTTTTACATTTTAAATGATAATTTGGATTAATTCACTCACAAAGAGCTTTATCTTGATGTTTACCTACAGCCGAAATTTACAAGGCCCAACGTGCATCAATTAACAAATTGTTCAAATCTAAGTTGATGCTATTGTCCCCTGGCCAACCTCAGTACACTTATCTCTAAAACTCTTTGGAGCTGTTTGAAATAATGAAATATGGAATCTGTGCCCGACTCTTAAGATTTTTTTCTGCCTTTTTAAATTTGAGCAAAAGACACACAATAGATGGACGAAATGTAGAACAAATCAAAACATTCACCCCCAGTCAAGAGATCTGGGTTAAATTCACCATTCGTTTGCTCACCATGCGACCCCAGTTTAGACCTGGCCATATGCAAATCAGTCTTGACCCTGTGCCTCATAGGAACAGTCCAACACTTTGCCGCTGGATTCAAGCTAGCCTGGCTGATGAAGGGTGTTACCCAAAAACCGGTCCCAGGATGCTTGTGTCCCGTTCAGGGAAGGCCTAGTTTGGTAGTTCAGGCTAGACAGTTCCCATGAGGCACAGGGTCAAGAATGATTTACTTATGGTTGCGTCTGAACAGAGGTGACAAAGTGAGCTAAAGAATGATGATGGATTCAACCCAGATCTCTGACTGTGGGTGAGTGTTTGAAAAGATTCAGCACTTCGTACATCATCTTCTTGTGTTTGCTTTGTTCACCCTAAGTTGGCAGGGTATGGCAAGACTTTGGTCCCTTGCTCACTTTGCCACTGGATTCAAGATAGCCTGGCTGATGAAGGGTGTTTGCCCAAAACCGGCCCCAGGATGCTTGTGTCCGGTTCAGGGAAGACCTGGCTTGGCAATTCAGGCTAGACTGTTCCCATGAGGCACATGGTCAAGACTGAATTGCATATGGCTGGGTCTGAACTGAGGTGGAAAAGTGAGCTAAAGACAGATGATGGATTCAACCCAGATCTGTGACTGAGGGTGAGTGTTTGAAAGGTTTCAGCTCTAAGTCCATCATCTCTTTGTGTTTGCTTTGTTTTCCCTAAGTTGGCAGGGTATACTTAGACCTGGGTCCCTTGCTCTCTTTGCCACTGGATTCAAGCTAGCCTGGCTGATGAAGGGTGTTACCCCAAAACCGGTCCCAGGATGCTTGTGTCCGGTTCAGGGAAGACCTGGCTTGGCAGTTCAGGCTAGACTGTTCCCATGAGGCACAGGGTCAAGAATGATTTACTTATGGCTGCGTCTGAACAGAGGTGACAAAGTGAGCTAAAGAATGATGATGGATTCAACCCAAATCTCTGACTGTGAGTGAGTGTTTGAAAAGATTCAGCACTTCATACATCATCTTCTTGTATTTGCTTTGTTCACCCTAAGTTGGCAGGGTATGGCCAGACTTTGGTCCCTTGCTCACTTTGTCACTGGATTCAAGATAGCCTGGCTGATGAAGGGTGTTACCCCAAAACCGGTCCCAGGATGCTTGTATCCGGTTCAGGGAAGACCTGGCTTGGCAGTTCAGGCTAGACTGTTCCCATGAGACACAGGGTTAAGACTGATTTGCATATGGCTGGGTCTGAACTGAGGTGGAAAAGTGAGCTAAAGACTGATGATGGATTCAACCCAGATCTGTGACTGGGGGTGAGTGTTTGAAAGGTTTCAGCTCTAAGTCCGTCATCTCCTTGTGTTTGCTTTGTTCGCCCTAAGTTGGCAGGGTATGCCCAGACGTGGGTCCCTTGCCCTCTGTGCCACTGGATTCTAGCCTGGCTGATGAAGGAAGATACCTCAAAACCGGTCCCAGAATGCTTGTTTCCGGTTCATGGAAGACCTGGCTTGGCAGATGGGGCTGGACTGTTTCCATGAGGCACAGGGTCAAGACTGAATTGTATATGGCTGGCTCTGAACAGAGGTGGCAAAGTGAGCAAAAGAACGATAATGGATTCAACCCAGATCTGTGACTGGGGGTGAGTGTTTCAAAAGTTGCAGCACTCCGTCCATCATCTCCTTGTGTTTGCTTTTTAAATTTGATGCAGTTTCTCAAAGATTGGTTTGTTTTCCAATTCTCTTTAGATGTCTCTGCTCTGTCTCCTTAACTTTCTTATGCTAGACCTAAAGTATTTGTGTTTCAATACCAAAAGGGGATCAAACTACTTATTTCTATAGAGATTGAAATGGTTCTGGATTCTGTTTACAGCTTGTAGTTGTTTGATAGGGATCTTAGAGAGTGTTTTACATCTACCAATGGTTTCCTGGATACTCTGACTGGTTTTATGCAGTTCATTATCCCTTTCCATACATGAAACATTTTGCAATGAAATCTTTGAATGTTAGATAGGGTTTTAACATTCACCTTATTTGAGTTAACACTGTTGCTATAATTTTCCTGTTGGGGTGCTGTGTTTTTTATTGTAAATGGTAAATGATAAATTTCTGTGAATGATGGTCGCTGTGTTTCAATTATTGTCCCGAAAAGGAACCTGGATTTATATATATATCGGCCCTCTAAACAACAAGGCATGGTGGGTGATAGAGTTAGGAAGTTCCAAAATGTTATACATAGGTCTAGTAACTTATTTTTCGCTCCTGTCGGCCTGTACCTAGGAAGTGATGCAACAGGAAGGAATATTCTAATTAATAGTCTTTTTTTGTATTATACAGTTTCTGGGGCTTATTAATTAAAGACAGAGATTTATTTCCTTGAATATTTCAGATTTCCGCTTCTTGTGATGTTCAAATGATTGAGATTCTGGTATGATTTATCTTGTTTTCAGCTATGTGGATAGATGTGTTAAAGATCTTTTTCTTTTATTGAACACCTTTGGTGTTGAGCAGAGTTATTAAGTTTGGCTGTGATATGTGTGTCCCCATTCCCTGTAGGATCACGATGAATATCATTATTAATCATGAAAGTGATCCATAGTTATTTATTCATTGAGGAATTGCTTGAGAGCGTTTGGGGATTTTGAGTTTCTTGTGTGAATGAAATTATTGATGTTCTTTATTGATTTTTACTACAATGAAGCTGTGGAAGCAGATCTGTTCTTTACATGTGTTAATGTACTCTCTTTGAGTGAACTGCTGCTACAAAGGAAGTGAACTCAAACTGTGATGTCTCAAAAGGCTTTGTTGAGAGATTTATTTTGCACCTACATCTGGAATCAACACCATAAGATCTTCTTGATGAATTGATAATACATTCTTGCTTTAGGGGAAAAATGCTGGACTGGTGGGTCAGCAAAAACATCTGCAAGACCCCTTGTGTAATAGAAGTAACGTGTTCAGTTTTTATGTGTGTATAATGTTACATACAACACAGGTCTTGCAGTATAGTAACATGGTGACTATATGTGCATGGAATCAATTAGAGTGGAGAATGAAAAGATAAGACCTGGAAAACTGGCTTATTTCTTAGCAAAAACTGTTCAGATTGTGCAAAGTACTAAAAAGATGTTCTCAGTTGTCATGTTTTCTGCTGGGGCTAGAGTTAACAGGCTGGAGAAAACAAATATTCATCCTTCAAAGCTCTTCAAAGACCTAGACCGCTGAAATGTGGCTACACAAGAGGTAACCTTTTAGGTTCTGTCTTGAAGGAAGGGGAGCAGTAGACTTCCCTCTAGTTTCGAGAATTTGATCAGTAGTATTGTTCACTGCCTTGGGGAGCAAAACAGGCGCCGAAGGCAAAATGTCCCTCCCTCTTTCATAGATTATCATGGCTAACACAGGTACATAAAATACCAGTATTTGGGTGGGGTGAGGCACTCAAAATGATTGCTGGAGGAACTCTGAAATATGGAATGCCAGCTTCAGTGCTGATGGCTCAATATGGTATACCTGAAAAATGTACATGACTTTGCATAAACAATCAAAATAATACACCCACGCTATTAGACAGCTCTCTATAATTTAGGGATTAGGTTAGTTGGCTAGGTATCTGTGATGGAATATGAATGGGGGGGTATGTAACCTTTAACCAATGGGTATATGCTTGCTGAGTTGTTTACGATATTTATAATCATTCTTAGTTGTTTTGCATGTACATGAAAAGTGTATAAAAAATACTCATATAAATATAAAGTGGCATTACCTTTTCATGGATCAGAGCAGAGCACAGCATATATCAAAAAAATGGCTCGATTGAGGTGTAGGTTGGAGACAGGATACATTTCTGTTTTTTCATTACTTATTCCATAAACTAAATCCAGATGTTTTATTTTCCCATCCTCTTGCCTTTGCTCTTGCTCTGACAGTGCGCCCACTGTGAACTAAAGGCTGAAAAGGAAAGAGAACATTTCGGACTAGGGGAGCCCCTTCGACCTCATTAGCACTTACTGGGGCTGAGGTGGGAACCGTGTCCCAAAAACGCTGCTCAGGAAATGTAGAAACAGTATGAGCACCACAGTATTATAATATATTTCTGAGTATACTTGAGTCGATCATCTTAAAAGGTGTCAACAACCTTTAATCAAAATGACTTTATTAGTATACTTTGTTGATCATTCAGTTTGGTTTCTTATTTTAAAACAAAATTCATAATTTCATTCTCAACATTATCTGTGGATTTGCATTCCATTTAAATGCCACAAATGTACTCCCGTGCCACCCTAGCTCAGACAGGCACCTGAGTAGAACTCTTTGAAAATTAGTGGACATCCGAGGTGCTCTCTTTCAACCTGCCTCTTGTGGGCAGAGGCGAGCACATTGAGCCTTGTTATTCAAGTGGCCTATCTTGAACTAGACACAATCTGGTAAGATGGGGCTCCCCACAGCAGCCATGCTCACCTGTATTGACTTCTGCTGCTGCCCATATCAGTGGGATCAGCATCAGCGTGGATTTAAAAGTTTATTTGGGCAGATTCAAAGCTTTCTAACACCAGAGGGGTGCTTTGAAGATGTAGTTCACGTCAA
Organism: Lissotriton helveticus; assembly: GCF_964261635.1. NCBI lineage: Eukaryota > Metazoa > Chordata > Amphibia > Caudata > Salamandridae > Lissotriton > Lissotriton helveticus. The sequence goes on from NC_136071.1 coordinate 903,496,341, forward strand.
AGCTCTTGGTACTCCCCAGAAAGACTGAATTCTGTTGCAGAGTGAGTTGACATGTCGTGCTGTGAACCTCAGATTAACATGATCTGTGGATGCAGCCAAAGGTCTCAACATACGAGGGGCATATTCAAGAGTTGATGGGTGAGTAAGAAACAATCATTGAAGTAGGTAGGAAAATATCATTTGAAATATTGCTGTAGGAGAGGACTTGCGTGGTTGCTTAGTTTGTTTTTTTATGATTCCATATCTTCAGGTTTGTTTTAGGGCGCCTCCCGGTTAAACCTCCAGCCATGCTGCCCTCGTATTTAGAGGGGTCAAGTGTTTTACTTAATTAAAGAAAAAGCTCTGGTTCTCGGGCAGGATTGTGGGAACAGAGCAAAGTGATATAGAACAGCGTCTTCAGAAACATGTGTGTCTTGCACGGGGGATTCATAGCGAATCTGGGTGGTGTGTTTGTACGACATGGACTTGGCAAATACAGTACTGGAACATGTTCTAGGTTTAGTGGAAGTGAGCTTTGCAGCTCAATAACATCACAGGAAGTGAAATCATATAGCATCTGACTCTGAATCCTAGCAAATAATGCCTCAAGACAATGATCCCATTTACATCATAATAGTTTACATCACGGAACATTAGTTCACAGGGAGATGCAGTGGTAAGGCCCACTAGTACAAACTCGTAGGGACTATATGTTACATATGAACTACTGAAGAACACATAGTTGACTGTTTTGTTCTAAAACATATTTTTTCAAGTATTCACAGTAATTGCCATGGCACCAATTAAAAGAGGTTTTTAAAATGTGTTTTTTAATTTTATTTGTGGTGTAGGACTTGGCCTTTTTGGTTAAAGTTCCCTCACCTTTTTGCTTTCCACCTAGACAGTTTTCCTGACCTAGAGATGCCAATTTAGATGCTTTGGGTAGTTTGCCACTGCTGATCAGTGTCAAAGTACAGGAGTTCCCTGTTTAAAATGTAATGGTGATTGGTTGGCCATGATTGGTGTGTTTGCCTTACTAGTAAAAGTCCCCAGTGATGTGCAGTGTGTGTGCCAGGTCTAGTAATGGGCATCGTTGAAAAGGGCACTCAGGCCTTCAGTGTAGGGCCTGCATGCAGAATGCTAAGTTAGCATGTAGTCCTGACAAGTGCAATTACTTGTCAGGCCTGACTTTCCCTTTTACATACACATGGGACACCCCTGTGGTAGGTACCAGGTAACCCCTGGGCAGGGTGCAGTGTAGGTAAAAGGCAGAACATAAACTGAGGTGTGTGTTATGTTCTGACAGTGAAAAACTCTCCATTTCGTTTTTTACTGCCCATAGGACAGAATGGGGGAGGCTACGTGTTGTGTTTGTTAGCCTAGTTTCTGTCAGTTTATAATGGAGAGGTGAAGTTTAGTATGTATGGACTCACAGTGTCATACTGCATCTTTCTGTAAAGGTGGTTTTGTCACTGTGGGTTTATAAACCACTCTTTTAGAAAGTGGCTAAGTTCTGTGCTCTGAGCTTTTCTGTGTCTCTCTGAAATGTGGATTGTCTGTCTGGAAGTGAAAGGTGAGAGGAGCTGGGAGAGGCCCTAACCCAGGGAGGAGTTAAGATGGCACCAGGTTGCCCTGCATCTGGAGAGTAGGGGTAGGAGAAGCCCGGGAGATGAAACGGCCTGGGCTGGTGCTATAACTCAATTGACCCGTCTCCTGCTGAGTGATTAGGGATCCAGACCCCCAGCATCAAAGGGAGAAATGTGACACTGGGAGGGAGACACCCAGAACTGATTTGGGGAGGGGTCCGGGACCCCTAAGCACAAACAAACTTCAAAGACATTAGGGGGTATGACTATGAGAGCTGAAACCCTTGAACGTTGGAATAAAACAGATATGGATTGAGACTGAAAAGGTTTGGACCCATTCTGTGGTCAAGAGGAACTTCTGCTAAAAAAGGAACAACTGAAGAGACTGCTGTGGATAGACTAATCCTTGCTTCGTGATCTGGAGCTGGTCTGCAGTTTGCTTTTCTAACTAAGGAAGAGGCAGGCTCTTGGGACTGGGTTATGAGGCGTTGGGTCCCACTGCTTGAAGAAGACTGTGCTTTGTGCTGTGCCTTGTAACCCCAAAGGCCCGAGGTGAACTGACTCCTTGTTTGGAAATACAGGATCATAAAAGTTTCTGGAGAAGTCCCAAGCAACGCGGTGTGCATGTGCCTTTTGCCGCTTGAGACACTCAGAAGTTGTGCCTTGTGATCGTGGGTATGCAGAGTGCCTGTCGTGGTGCAGCCCGGGTGTTGCTGAAGAGCGCCTGGGCCTCATGTGCACCAAAGGAAGAAGCGAGACTCGGACGCGCAGAGTGCGTGTCGTGGTGCAGCCAGGGCATTGGTGAGGAGCGCCTGGACATTGTGTGCACCAATGGAAGAAGTGAGTCTCAGACACGCTGGGTGTGTGTCATGGTGCAACCCGGGTGTTGGTGAAGAGCGCCTGGGTCTCTCAGGCACCAAAAGAAGAAGTGAGTCTCCGACGTGCAAGAATGCATGTTGTGGTGCAGCCAGGGCATTAGGGAAGAACGCCTGGACATTGTGTGCACTGGGAGAAGAGGTGAGACTCGGACACGCTAGAGTGCGTGTCGTGGTGCAGCCAGGGAATTGGGGAAGAGCGCCTGCACATTGTGAGCACCGGGAGAAAAGGAGATGCTCGAACGTGCAGGGTGTGTGTTAAGGTGCAAGCGATGCATTGGTGAAGAGCTCTGTATCGTTGTGAGCACCAGAGTAGGGGCCAGTCTCAGACGCGCGGTGTGCGTGTCGAAGTGCAACCTAAGTTGCTGGTGAGGAGTGCCTGATTAGGATGTGCACTGAAGTGAAGTAAAGTCTCCACAGTGCTGAGGGCGGGTCTTGGTGTGGACTGAGACTGCCGGAATGAGGACCAAGTCATTGGGGCCCTCGGAGTCAATCAGCAGCGGCCCGGACCGGCAGCCATGGAAGAACTGAGCCACCGGCCCGAGTCCGCTGCAGCCCGTGACAGCGTTCTGGATCAAGGCCCAAGTCGCTGATGTCGGGGGGGAGAGAGGGATTGCATCCCCTCAGGTAATGTGGATCAACAGTTGGGGTGGGGTGCGGGACCGGAGGGACACTCTCTTGTGGAGTGGAGTAGTGTGGCTCACTGGTTAGAGGCGGCAGGCCTGAGAGCAGAAGTCAGCCTGGGACCAGGGTTCAATTCCCGACGCGGCAGGGTCGTGGACCTTGGTCAGCGGACTCGATAATTCTCGCTTCGGTGCTTACTCTAATCAGGGGTTCCACTCGGCAACTCTGGGCATTAGCTTGCCTAATCTCCACAACGGCCCCACCAATTCCGGGGATGCCTGGCTCCACCTTGGGGACTCCCAGCAAGGGACCATCCCACAGGGAAAGCCAGGACGGGTTCCCCAGAGTTATACAGCGCCGGGACGCCCCGTTGCTGGGGCAGCTGTGCGCTTTACAAGTATACTACATTTACATTTACATTTACATTTACATCTTGGTCTCCCGCTTCAGTCAGCTGCGCGAGCCATTGCTTAGACTCAGATCCCGGCCCGTGCTGACCCAAGACAAGGCCGTACTGGGGCCGGAGTGGGAAGCAGTTCTTTTTGTATCATCATTTGATCCATAATGGGGTCACTGTTAACGGAGCACGTAAAACTGTTGTGTTACACTTTGCATTATTGCTGCTAACGAACTATTGAACTGCCGTATGACGCCTGACCTCACTTGTGCCTGAAGAACTTTATGCTTGATGCATTATGCACTGTGTTATTTCTCCCTTGCATATTACTTGTAAAGTGGCGCATTGCATTACTTCTTCAGTGCACTGTATCTGAGTATACTGTGGCACAGTGTATTATTTCTTCATTGCACCATACAGGATTATAGCGTGACACATTGCTTTGTTTCTTCCTGGTACAGGGCATGCTGGTGGTGATACACATTGCATTATTCCTTCAATTACAAAGTACATGACTGTGGCGCTACGTATGGCATTGTTTCTCTTTTGCACATTATAAGAGAATATTGTTACCCATTCAGTATTGTTTCCTTATGCAAGATGTGTGATTCTAGCAATACGACTTGCCTAACCTTTTTGGAAATGGTTAGGAGTGAGCTTAACTGTTGGTTAAAAGTGGTGGTTGGGATTAGAATCTACCAACCCACCGGAAAGAATACTACCCATTCTTATATGTTGATTTTGTATCGTGTGGTCGTATCGTATAATTGCTTATATAAAGATTATACTCATGTTATCAATACTCATGTGGAGTCTGTTTGTGGTGACATCATGGGGTTACTGTGAGAGTGGTTGCACATACTGAACACTTGTGCCTTGGAGATAGGCCTGGCTGCTCATGCCAAGCTACTAAGGGGATGAGCAGGGCTATCTCAGAAGGTGTCCTTAGTTAGCCTAACCTTGAAGCGAGGGGTCGGGGATGCACACCTCCAGCATTTGGAGGTGGCGGTATGCGACAGGGACCTCCACTTCCAACAAGTGGTATCAATAGTGGCATTCCACTTTTGAATGTGTTTCCAACTTAAACAAAGAATCTCCCAGTGGGATCTGCAAAAGGTAAACATCGTTAATCGGACCACTGTTTACCCTCTGTGCTTGGTACGGCTTTTGCCACTTCTGAGGCCAGGGGTGGCAAATTCAGTGCTAACGGTCACAAGGGACAAGCCAAGGGTCGCAGATGTGACCCCTGGAGCGAATAAATGATGTCACTGTTTGTATTTGCTGCCCTGAAAAAATAGACACAGGTCTTTCACTTCCAGACCACATTACCAAATCACATCCCCTCCCCTGGGGCTACCGGACCTGTTTATTGTGTTCTTCTATTAATGATGTAGATTTATCTCACCTTCACGTCCCTGAGGTAGAGGCTGACTCTTTATTCTTGGAGCTGAACAATATTGGAACGGTGGAGACAGCTACCCCGTGTACTTAGTTTGAATAACAAGTGTGTTCTTACCATTTTTGAGCACGTCCTCTCGAAACTCTGCACATGCATATTTTCTTTTAGGATAGCTAGTTCATTATTTTTTTCATTCTTGCAGAAGCTGTTTTTATATCAAAATTTAATATAGCATGACTTAAAATATAGCTTCTTATTTAGAAAAAGTCTATATTTCTATAATTCGAGTCTGAGGGATTTTGAAAAAGGATTTTAAGTATGGGTGCATTGTAAATCGTCAGCATATGTTATCCACAAAACCTTGCATGCATTAACCTTTTCTATGCCTAACTCTTTTTTTAATCTGCTAGGAGTCATCTACACCAGTGGTTCTTCACCTGTGGTCCTAGGACTCCTGGGGGGCTGTGAGGCTTACTCAGGGGGTCTGCAATTATGTTATAAAAGTATGTAATATTAAAATGAATACATAAAATGTAATAAAGTATATACAAAAAAAAGAAGCTAAATTGAAAATATGAAAACTTCTATATTTGAGTGTAAATTAAACAGAATATTTTAATATTTCAGCATTTGTTTGGTGTATGCTTGTTTTTGTATTTGTATGTATTGTTTTGAGGTTAAAACCATGGAAATTGCTTAGACTTGGAGTTCCCCGACTTCCTTTAATGATTCAGTGGGGGTCCCCATCTTTCAGTAATGATTCAGTGGGGGTGCACAGAAGTCAAATGTTTAAGAATGCTGATCCACACGGTACAAATCTTACTCTCTCAAAATTAAATGAAAAGATACGTTGCTTCTAATGTGAGATAAAACATTAAACACATCGCCTGCTAATGTAGGCTGTCAGTATGAATAGAGGTCACTGATATGTACCTGAAACTATGCATTATGCATCGGGAGAAGGGATGACCAGGGTGAGGGGGTCAATATATGAAGAGGGAAGAAGTGCGTAGACAGCACTGTGCATCTCCCGCCTCGCCGCCAAAATGTTGTAAATTGCTTTCACACTCGCCCCTGTTCCATTTTAGATCCCGCACTAATCAGTAATGGCATGTTAGATGAAAACGCGCTGATTTCTGAAATTGCATTTTCAGTGTTTACATTGGATTTGTCTTCCTCACAGATGGACATCCGGAGTTTTGATGGACGATGACAATCATTGCTTCATCATCGTAATGTGATTGATGACACGATTTCACGCCTTGCAAGCGTTCACAAATATGTACATTCATTTGAAGAACTGAACAACCCGCATATTAAGACTGCATTACGTGCACATCTACTTCTGACATGTACTCATGTTCATAATAAAATGCATCTTAAGCTTTACAAACATTTATAAAAATTGTCACGCGAGAAGCTGAGTTCTTTCTCTCTTTTTCCTTTGCATAAGTGGGTACAATGGAGCGCATACTGCATATACCATACCATGCACCAAAACGAAGAGGATACCCCTCGAGTTTGGGGTTGAGAAACATTACATTTAGAGAAATTACTAGGGTTCTATTTTCCTCACATGTAGCACAGTGAGGAGGAAAGAACTCATACACATGTTCACTGAACATAGGTGACTTAATTAGATTTCTCATTGCCTTTCACAAAGATGGGTTTTATGCCGGCATGCATGAAAGGAATTTAAAAAGAAAAGAGCTATGGATCTACCTCATCTATTACCAGTGATTACTTCTTTTACTCTCGGTTGATATTCTGTGTGGTGGATAAGAAGATGCTCTAAATTTCTTAGAAGTAATTTCCGTCGTGGCCTTGATATTTGTTAATATATATAGATAGGTACATCACATGAATTGGCCTTTCACACATGTCTTACAATAACGTTATGGCACCAACGAGAACATAATAGATCAAAAATATTCTTTTCTACTTAATCTCTTAGCAATCACGTTACCACAGATACCAATATTTGTCTTTATCCTGCTGTTCTTCATAAACAATAATGTATTGTAGCAGGGTAAATTAGTTTAATGAAATAGATTGTAGGTTATAGAGATTCATGCACATGCTACCCATTCTTTACATTTCACAGCTTATAGTCCTTGTGTGTAACTATACAGAAAAGGTGTCTCCAACAAGTAGCTCGTGAGCTACTAGTAGCTCTCCAGCTACCTCTGAGTACCTCTCCTGTATGCAGTCCATCCTACATGTATACAAGCGTTTGCATGGTTGAATTATTACATGCATACCAAACCTAAAAAGCATTTATTCAAGATGAACATGTGTGTATTTTCAGAACTTATAAATTGATGTTTGGAGAAAAATGGTTGACTTTTCAAAATGTATTAAAAGCTATTTGAGTTGGAGAGTTGTATTGCTACTACTATGAACTTGGTGGCAGGGGGGAATTGTACCCATGTAGAGGTATTTCAAACCGATGATGCTTTTATACTTTAGTGCTTATGACCCTGCTTTATGCACCAATGTGATGACTGCTGATAATCTTGGATCAGGTGATTACTATTCAATCACTAATATCAGGACTCTGGAGAATTTTCACTGAGCCTAAGTAGCTCTTTTTACAGAAAAGGTTGAAAACCATATATTAATATGGCTGAGCCTAGAAAGAAGTGGTGGCTCCTCCGCTAAGGTGGAGGAGCCTCGCCCCACTGCCCCTTGAGCTGTGCAAAATAAAAATAAAATTATAATAAAAAGAAGTTATTATTATTTTCTTTTTCTTTGCGGGACTCCAGCCGGGTCAGGCGGGGCGGGTTGTGCTCACTGCCATCAGAGGGAGCAAGAGTGGTTTACACTCTGCCCTAAGTTCACATGGCTGCTTGGCTGGGAATCTGGGGCCAGCCATACAGTCATGCGCACTTAGCATGTTCACCATTGGGCTGTGTTTCACATCCCAGTGAAAAACATACCCAGCCTCCCAGGTGCTGCCTGAGTGGCCAAACAGGCCGCTCAGACCAATCACAGCGCTGCTCCTGCAGTGTTGTGATTGGCTGGGAGAGTCCGGGAGCCTGGGTGCAGGGAGCAAGGATGAAGTAGAGACGTACGTCGAAGAAGATAAGTGTATTTATTTTATTTTTTTCATGCCTACCCCGTCTCCCACAACCCCAGTATAGAGGAAGACACCACTGCTAGGAAGGATATTTAGATCTGTGCAGCAGTCATGAACGGAAGGTCATTGACTTAGCTCCCCTAGTGGACTACCCAGGGCCATATTGTGAGAACTCCATCTGCCTCGTAGGAAATTCACTGCGTGACACTGGTGGTTGCTCTGAAGGCAGATAGTTTGTGAACTGGTGCAATGTTGTTTTGGACCCACATGGCACGTAAGTTGAAGTTTGTCTCTAGAAAAACAAATGCCCTTGATGCGGTAGTATTTGTCTCCCAGCATTTGGGAGGTATTTGCATTGTTTCTTCTTTGAGGCTGGCAGGATTTCCTTGTGATCCTGAAAAGGTCAAATGTATGTTAGAAGACCCATCATTAATACGGAGCACATAAACTAATGACTCTGCATTGGACAGCCTGTCACTCGAATTGTTCTGATGGTGGAGCTTTTTCTGGCTCAGCTGCCGGAAACCTGGTGCTTTGCCCTCCTCTAAAAGAGGGGAGCAAACTTGACATGGTGGAAACGTGCTTGATTTGGGGACGGGCTGTCACCCCGTAAAACTCAAAGCGATACCAGACTGGTAGTAGCAAGTTGGAGTTACAAAAGTCTTGCACTGAGAATTAAATTCCAAATCATGGCAGCCATCCCTTCCACGTACAACTGGTAGCTGGAAAGAAGTTTATCTGGGGAGATCCAAATGGCCATCTGACTGATATATGGCTTTGGACCACTGTGATACTTTATGGAGGTGACATTAATGCTACAAACTCTTAAGTAGGAAGCCTCACAAAACTGTTCTTAAGCTAAACTAGGCACATCCAATTCTTAAAGTAGTAATTGAAGTCTTTTATTTCAGTGGCAAGGTCACAAATGAGCAATGAAAGCACCTGTAGAGGTATAGAAAACTGTGCTGCCATTTTAGACTTTCATAACTCTTCCCAGGGGTGTATGCAGCATCGCATGGCTACCCCCAAGCCTTTAGGTGTCCACTATCCCTTCAGGGTGGCCCTATTCAGCCCAAGACAAATGAATATCCATAAGATATGGGAGACTCAGGGGTCCCTCTTCACAGTCTGTTGTAGGCCCAAATCATTTTGTATTACGCCTCTAATTGTTTATATACCCAAGGAGCTCAACCTATAGTCACCCTCTGAAGAAGGTTCTGGGCATAGGCAGTACAGAATTATTTGCTGGTTAATAAGGAAGTCAGAAATGATGTTAGAAATAAATCTGAGATGGAGATAGATTCATTAAGGAATGATATAATCTGTTCTGAATGAAGGAAGGCACCCAATTCTCCCAGATGTCAAGCCGAATTCACAGTTGACTATAAAACTAACTTTGCAAACATAATATTAGAGATGGAGCTTACAGGATTCGTCATCAGATATGGGTAAGGTACTTAGAGGGCACAGGAGGTTTAACTCAGATACAAAGACAATTAAAGGTTATATGATCCCATTCAGTTCAAAGTGTATTAATTGTCCTTGTAGCCCCAGAGCACTGACACAAGTCTTCACAAAAAACCATCCCCTATGAAATCCAGGATCCTTAAAGTGTTGCAGATGAGAGGAGATAGGTCTTTACCTGTGCATCAGGCACCATGTGAGTCTCTATGCACAGAATACATATTTTATTGTAGTTGGGCGTAATGAATAATGAATGTCAATGTTAGAAATGGGGGTCTATAGTTGGCCATGGTTTACAGCTTTGTCCAAGTAGGGACCGTTGCTTCTAGTCACGATAAGGGAGTTACGCCCTTAGACAATCTCTGTTCACCCCTTGGTAGCTTGGCATGAGTAGACAGGCTTATCTGAGAGGCAGTGTGTAAAGTATTTGTGCACACATACAATAATACAGTGAAAACATTACAAATGGACTCCAAGCCAATATAGAAAAACAAGTAATCTTTATCTAAACCAAACAAGACCAAAATGACAAAATCCAACATACAGTTATCAAAATATGACTTTAAAAAGGTAAAAGAAAGTTGTCCATAGCAAACTATAGATGCAACACTTTCAATACAAAGTACCTTGGATGCATCAGAATCATAAGCAGAAACAGTTGCAGGGAAGGTGGTGCGTCGGTTCCTTAGGCACAGGGGAGGTGATGCGTCAGTTTCCTACCCAAGAGGAGGTGATGCATCGGTTTCTTACTGTGAGGGGAGGTGATGCATCAGTTTCTTACTGCGGCCCCGGCATTGCTGTCCACTTGGTGCCCCGGTCTGATACATTGGGATTCGGGACGTGACGGCTCTCATTGCGGCGGCGTCAGTAGCGCTGTGTTGATCCCTCCAGCCGCGGTCCCAAGATGCTTCAGTTCCTGGTTCGCACAGCATGGCCTGAGTTGGAGTTGGTGCGGTGATCTCGGACTTCGGCGATCGGTGCACGAGATGCGCGTGTGGTGATTCCTCCAACCGCAGGCAGGTGCTGTGTCAGTTTCTTCAACGGCACGGCGGCGATGCATGGTAATTCTTCCCACACAGTGGTGTTGCATCAGAAACAGATGCAGATGTGTCACGCTTCTTGAGTTACTTCAAGTTCTCTAAGCTCCCAGCAGCAGGAACAACCTCTGTAGGTCCAACACTGGAACAGGCACCTCTTGGCAGGTCAGAACTCCTAGCAGTGGATTTCAGGGGAGCTGGTTGTGAAGTCTTTGTGTCCCTGAGACTTCAGAACAGGAGGCAAGATGTACTTCAAGTCTTGGAGATATTCTTAAATCAGGATACACAGCTCACAGCAAAATCTTTGTCTTCTCCTTGGCAGAAAGAGCCACTTGAGGCTCACCCCAGAAGAAACACAGCAAAGGGGCAGTACTTTTCCTTCAGCTTTCCCAGCTCTGCTCCTTGGCAGAGGCTCCTCTTGAGTCCAGAAGTATTCTAAAGTCCTGGGGTCTGGGCACCAATATTTAATCTCAATTTCTCTTTGTACTCTTGTGGCAGGGTCTCTCTGTGCTCATTCCAAACGAGTTATATCCTCTCTGGCCTAGCCTCTTGGCAGGTGGTGATGACAGCATTGTCCAAGGCAGACCAGGCCTTATTCAAGTGCAGTAAAGTCTCCTCCCATCACTCTAGATGTAGCCCATGTCTATGCAACCCAGCCATGACTCATACAGAAAGGCAGGACACATCTCCGCCCCCCCAGCGGCTGTCTGAGGAGAATACATATCCCCAGCCCCTGTCACTCCAAAGCCAGATAGTCAATCCACAAACCAGCAGAGGCACAAAGGAAGGCTAAGCAAGAAAATACCCACTTTCTAAAAGTGGTATTTTTAAACACACAGTATAAAAATCATCTTTTCTAAAAGATGCATTTTTATATTCTGAGTTCAGTCATATTAAACTCCATCTTTCTACCTTGTCTCAATGGGAAGTTATACTTATAAGATGTTATAAATAAACTCCCATTCTATCCTATGGGACAAATAGCCTTTCCATAGTGAAAAACGAAATACACTGTATTTCACAATCAGGACATGTCCACACACCGGTCAATGTCCTACCTTTCATATACACTGCACGCTGCCAACAGGGGTACCTCGGGTTTACCTAAGGGGAGACTCACATGTAAGAAAAGGGAAGGTTAGGGCCTGGCAAATGGGTGCATTTGCCACGTCAACATGGCAGTAGTAAATGCGCGCAGACACTGCAGTGGCAGGTCTGAGGCCCCTTTGAAAGGCTACTTGTGTAGGTGATACAATCAGTGCTGCAGACCCACTAGAAGCATTTGACTTACCGGCCCTGGGCACACACAATGCCCTGTAATAGGAACTAAGTAGTAAGTCAAACAAGCCAATCATGGAAAAACCAATGTATACGCACAATTTACATAGGGAGCACTTGCACTTAGGCCATGATCAGCAGTGGTAAAGTGCCCAAAGCATCTAGAGCAGCAAAAACAAATCCAGCACACAGCTGAAATACAGGAGTAGGTGACACAAAGAGAGGGGAAACCACACCAAGGATGCCAGGTCTAACACGCAACAGTTACCTCGCTCCACAAGTCCTGATTCAGGAGACATAGCATCCTGATTCCAAGCACTAATTATAGCTTTGGGGACAAAAAGTAGTATTATTCTAAAATAACTATTTAATTTAATTCCTTCTCCAGATCCTTGGATATGAAAAGAAAGTGTAAAAAGGCAATCGCAAGGCAAAAAGATTAATATGTAAGTGTTAGAAATGGGGGTTTCTAGTTGGCAGAGGTAGGTATCTTTGTCCAAATAGGGCACCTTGCTTCTAGTCAGGGTAAGGGGGATACACTTCTAAAATAACCCCTGCTCACCCCGTGGTAGCTTGGCACCAGCAGACAGGCTTATCTCAGAGGCAGTATGTAAAGCATTTGTGAACACAAACAGTAATGCAGTGAAAACACTACAAATGGACACCACACCAGTTCAGAAAAATAAGTAGTCTTAATCTAAACCAAACAAGTCCACAAAACAGTAATAAAAATATAACTTTCAAATGGAAGAAATAGTTCAGTTCAAAGCAAATTGCAGATGCGACATGTTTCACACAAAGTTCCTTGGATGCGTCATGCATAAAGCAAAAAGCAAAAAGGGCAGCAGGGAGGGTGATGCGTCAGTTCCTTACATTCAGAGAAGGTGATGGATCAGTTCCTTGCTCCAGGGGAGGTGATGAGTCAGTTCCTTACCGGAGAGGAGGTGATGCGTCGGTTTCTTACTGCATGGCGAGGTGATGCGTCAGGTTCTTACTGTGTCCCTCGATGATGCCACAGACTTGGTGCCTCGATGTGATGCGACGTTCCGGGACGATGCGTCAATTCTTGCAGCCGCACAGCAGGGCTTGTGTCAGAATCGGTGCAGTGATCTCGGACTTTGGAGATCGTTGCACTCGATGAGGTGTGAGGCGATTTCTTGAGACACGGCAGGCACTGCGTTGGTTTATTTGGCAATGTGTCGGAAACAGGTACGGATACGTCACGTTTCTCGGTGTTGCATTGATTTTCCAGCTCCCAGCAGAAAATAGTGTCTAGAGATCCAACACAACAGCAGGCACATATTTGCAGGTCAGAACTCCCAGCAAGGATGTTCAGGGGAGCCAGTGGTGAAGTCTTTGTGTCCCTGAGACTTCAGAGCAGGAGGCAAGCTCAATTTCAAGCCCTTGGAGATCTTCCTCAAGCAGGGGACACATCAAAAAGCAAAGTCCTTTCTACTTTCCTTTGCAGCAAGTAGCCACTGCAGGCCAACCCCAGGCAGCAAACATCACAGGGGCAGTATTCCTCCTCAGCTTCTCCGGCTCTTCTCCTTGGCAAAGGTTCCTCTTGATTTCCAGAAGTGAACTAAAGTTATGGGGTCTGGTGCCCAATAATTACACTAAAAGACTTTTGTTCTCTGGTGGCAGAGAAGCCCTGTGCTCAGTCAAAACCAGTTTTGTCCTCTCTAGTGCAGCTTCACGGCAGGAGGTGGAGCCAGTATTGTGGAAGGCAGACCAGGCCCATTCAGGTGAAAAAAAATCTGCTCCCCCTACTCTAAATGAAGCCCAGGTCTATTCAACCCCTGACACTCCAAACCCAGACAGCCAATCCACATCCCAGCAGAAGCACACTGGATGGCTAAGCAAGAAAATACCTACTAGTGGTATTTTCAAAAACAGAATGTAAAAATCACCCTCACTAAAAGAAGCATTTTAACATTCTGAGTTCAGGTGTACTAAACCTTATTTTCCTACCTTGTTCCCAGGGGTATTTAGGCTTATTAAATGTTATAAGCAAGCTACCCATTCAATCCTATGGGACCAGGTAGCCTTGCAAAAGTGAAAAAATGAAATTGGCAGTATTTCACTATCAGGACATGCCACACACACCAGTGCATGTCCTTCCTTTCACATATACAGCAACCTGCCAACGGGGGTACCTGGGGCCTACCTTAGGGGTGACTAACATATAAGAAAAGGAAAGGGTGGGGAAAGGCAAGTGGGTGCACTTGCCATGACGACATGGCAGTACTGGACTGCACATAGATACTGCCATGGCAGATCTGAGTTACATTTTCAGGCTGCTTATGTGAGTGGCACAGTCAATGTTGCAAGCCCTCTAGCAGCATTGATTTACAGGCCCTGAGAACATACGGTGCACTGTACTAGGGACTGACTGGTAAATCAAATATGCCAATTATGGAAACACCAAACCATAGCAATAATTTACAAAGGGAGCACTTGCACTTTGGCACTGAACAGCAGTGGCAAAGTGCTCAAAGCATCTACACCAGCAAAACGGAGTCCAAAACACAGGTAAAACACAGGGGTCAAGGCAAAAATACAGGGGAAACCAACGCCAATGATGCCAGGTCTAACAATAAGGACCTGGTGCTAGATTTTCAAATATTTTGCATCAGGTTTGTGTCACTTTTTAAATCAGACTAGATGCAACATCCTGTGTGGTCTTTACAAAGAAATACAAATGGTTATTTGCGTTGCTTTGTTAAAAACAAAATAACACAACGCAGCGCATTGTGATACCTTGCATTTCTTTGCATCAGGTACACATTCCATGGCAGGTAAATGTGCAGTCTTGTGCAAACACCCATGGATTTTTGAAAAAACCCTTATCTACAAAGAATTGAGTTTGTGCCAAAATGGTATACCTGCCTGAGGCTGATGTAACGAGCAGAAATATTTTGATTTCTCCTTGTTATTTTCTCTTTACATGCATGTTGCATTCTGCAGCATACATACAAAGAGAAAAAGCCTACAAATATAGTTTCTGTGCCGGAAGGTAGACTTTCCTGCACAAAAGATATCCTGACCTTAACGGAGACATCCTTGCACAATGGTGCCTGCTCTGGCACTAGTCAGTCACAGGCGCGCCGGTGTATGTTGAGAGCAAAACTGCACCATTTCTTTGAAGATATGGCTCAGTTCTGCTCTCTCCTGTTCATGCAACGCGGCACAGCAACTTCACTTACTGCTCTGTGTTTGGTGAACTCTTAAAATATGGATGGGGACTCCTTCACAAACATGATGGATATTTCAACTACTTTGTTACAAGAGCACAACTTAACGTTAAATCATGCCCTAATTTACCCCACAATCCTCATCCTGGTACTTTCGTGTGGGGACTGGCAATCACTCCTTAAAAAGTCTATTGCTGTGGTCTAAAATCAGATGAAATTTGACTGCATTTAGGGAATCAATTTTATTGATCATTAACTGAACACAAATTGCTGCAATACCCTTTGTGGTGTTCGCAGGCATAAAACGTTATTCAGAACTTTCATATTTTGGACATGTGAACAGCCACAATTAGTGAGTTTGTGACACCAAACACTTTATCCGAGAAGCAATTTTAACTATAAGACAATTTGATTCTCAGATTATTGTAACAATTACAATTACATTTGAGTGAGGACCTCAAATGCCTGCACAGTTGTAATAACAGCCTGAGATATTCACTCTAAAGAAAATTCTCTTGGGCCTAATGGACTGTTGTGTATTGATGGAAAACCCTTTGTTTCAGCAGACAGTGCTAACTGCAGAGTGAAGCCCACCTACAGATTTTTCTCCATCGTGGGGATTGCATCTCCCTTCTGGCCTTAGCATTTGCTCTAAAAAAATGATGTGGATATTCTCAAGAACATGTGATAACTATCGCAAAATTAGCTTAACGCAACTTTCAACATTGCAGTCCATTGTTGGAAAATTACGCAGAGTACACTGCATCCCAAAATGCGATGCAGTGCACGCAACGAAATTCGTTTTATTTATTTAAATGTGTACTTACCTGTAAAACTCCGTAATCCATACATTACTACCCCCAACCTTGCCCCTCCCCCTCCCCACATCACCGCCCTGCATTTACTCCCACTGCCGGCCGCGGCTGGCACACTGTACATAGCACAATGTAATGTAGAATGGCCCCGGTCCCTCATGCATACATTATGACCACACGGACACACTGAGTGAGTTTGTGGAACTGTCTACAGGCAAGTGCACCAGGCTCCTTTTATTGCCAGGGTTACATGTCCAGTGACGCCTGTGCTGGATGGGTGTTGGGTAGTGTAAGCCATCCCTCAGGGGTTGGTTGGTGCTGGCAACAACCACAACAGTGATCAGACAATCAGCAGTACAAGGTATGAACAGCAAGGGTCCCTGATTTGAGCAGCACCGAGTTAGAGGCCCCAGAGGCACTGCGGCCGGCACAGGCACACCGCCACCGGATGGTGACTTGAGGTGTACTGAGGTAGTGCCACACAAACTGAGCGGGTCCTCGTCAATGTCCAAGGAGAATGCCACAGTAGGTTGCGGGGGACAGTGGAAGGGGTCCTTCCAGGGCATAATGCAGAGGGCACAAGTAAGCAGAAACAGGCAATTGGCGGAGTTGAATGCCGCAGACTCCTCTTTTCCACCATGTCAGTATCAGCTGCATAATGATGAAGACAACCCCCACCCCATAGACTCAGACGCCACCAAAGTTCAACCAGAGAGTGCACATGGATTTCGAGGCACGTGCTTAGTAGCACCATACCTGAAAGGGGATGCAGTCTGTGATGAGGCCTGTACAATGACATGAACTCTGGCATGAAGAAATCAAGGCTCAGTTCCAAAAGTGTGACCTGGTTGGCCGCAGTGTCAACCAGAGGCAGCGGTCAGCGTGGGTTAACAGCTGTCTAGCCATCTCCTCCTGGATCTCTAACACACGATGTTGGAATGGCATGTGGATTAGATTTGTGGCTGATGGAAGTAGTGGCACCAGAGTTGAGCGGGTGTGCAGCCTGCGACGATGCGGTGTCCTGCCTGATATGAACTGCATTGGATTGGTATGAGACCTGCAGGACCGCTGTGTAGGACACAGGCCGCAGTCAGCAAGGGCCCACAGACACATTTGGTTGGAGTCCTATGCCCACATTTGGTGGCACCACATCGAAGGGAGTATAGTGACATAAACTAAGCCATAAATAATTACCTCTGCCATGGTGTAATCAAGACTCAGTTCCAAATGTGTGACCTACTTGTCCGCTGTTTAGGCTAGTGGAGTTCGTCATCGAGAAAGGGGTACTTAGGTCCTGTGTAGTGGAGGCAGTGATTGTCGTAGCAGGTTGCCAGGTTCGTGGACCTTGGGCTTGGAGCTTGCACTGGCACGTGGTGGGCCCTCTTTGACACATGCTGGTGTCGACAGATGAGGAGTGATGCCTGGATGCACAGGGGTGGGCAAGACGGGTCTGGGGACCAGCGACCTGGGGTGCAGAAGGTGCACAGGATCACCGGCACCACCGCTCACAGTGTCAGTCTTGTGGCGTGGTGAGAGGCCATGCCCTGGCAGGGACATTGGCCATTCCGGAAGAAAACAACACCCAGAGCTATGTGCTTTTTATTCACACCCCTACGCTAGCCTGGCGTACGCTGGGCCAGCCCACTCCACACATGCTTATAGTGGGGACGTAACAAGCTACATTTCCGCGATCTTCCTCACTGGCAGGGGTGACATGGTTGCTTCCACTGTCCACTACATGAACAAACACCAGCAGTGTATATTGACATGGATATGTGTGTGGTCTGCATGCTGCAGTCTGGCCAGCACATCCACGCCACACTTGGCATTGTGTGCAGTCTCATTCATCGGTCACATCGCCTCCTTTGCACATGCTTGGTTCCCACCTCTCCCCACATTCTGCTAATGTGTGGCTGAGGTGCCATGCCATTGATGGCTTATGTACATGGCTAGTCCAGGTTACCACAGTGAGGTGTGATGTCATGTCTGTTGGTTGTGCATGTTGTTTGGCATGTTGTATGTGACATTGTGATGTGTGCATTCTCAGAGTTGTGAATTGCATGATTGTGTATTTGAGGTGTGTGTTGTGTTCATTTGGTACTCACCAACGAGCAGTGCATTTCCATAGGTGCCATTATGGAAGCGCTGGTTGATGATGGACTGTCGGAAGATGTATGAATCATGCACACTGCCAGGGTAGTTGGCGACGGCATTGGTGAAGAGTCCCCGGTGGTCTACTATTGCCTGCACATTGACGGAATGAGTGTGGTTTCTGTCGCGGTAATTGTGTGCAGTGTCGGCAGGGGGAACAAGTAGTACATGTGTGCAGTCAATTGCCCCCAACACGTGTTGGAAGCCAGCCATGGCATAGAAGCCTTGCCTGGTCACCAGCTGTTCAGTGCAGTGTGGGGGAAGAATAGGGACTGGGGTACCAAACTGATGATGACATCCAGGACAGGTTTGAGGAACTTTGATAGGGCTGGCTGTGGGACTCCTCCAACTCTGGCGGTTGTTGGTTGGAAGGTACCAGAGGCCAACAGATGCAGCACAGCCAGCAGCTTTATCTGCTGAGGGATGTTGGTTGTCCTCTGCATTGGTACCGTCAGCCTGTGGGCTATGATGTTCAGGATGCGGAGGATGGTTGTCCTTTTCAGCCTGTAGTGGGCAATGACATACTCTGGTGTTAAGTCTGTGAGGCTGCGGCGTTTTCTGAAGGTCCGCTGTCCTTGTCTGCGCTGCCTCTGTGGTGGTCTGGATGGGGGTTTGGGGGCTGAGGGGGTGGCAGGCCTGGGGGTGGTGGTGGTGGGTGTTGTGGGCCTGTTGGTGGTCCGAGCTGCATGATCAGTAGCTCCATGGCATCTGTTGTTCTTCAGGTGTGTCTCTGGGCTGGGATCCCTTTTCTGGTGCAGGTTGTCCTCCAACTTTACACCAGGTCAGAGCAGGTGTCAAATCCCTGCTGCTAACGCACCTGTTTTGGGATCTTATCGCCAAACTGGCTGGTCGTTGAGAATGTTGTGGAGTGGTGTTGTCGCTGATTTTTGCATGGGAACGCCTACTCTGAATCTCATTAGCGATTGTTGCGGGGGTCATCTGTGGTGATGTTTTTTGCGGCTGCTATCGCAGGTAAAATGGTGATATGGGCTGTTAGCACCAGCTTGTGAATAGGGGGATGAATTTATTGCAACATTTGCAGCGACTGTTTTGATACCAACCAACTCAAAATTGGGCACTTGGTATAGTTCTATTTGCTTATGTAAGTTCGGTTTAGAAGCATAAGCTACTTCTTTTACAAATACAAGGTATTCACAAAACGTTCACATCTATGTGGGTATCTACTGCTTGTTTCTGAAATAATAACACCTGTCCTACAAATGGTCCTAGGTTTTGGACCTTAATTAGAGTTTTGAGGGAGCTGAAAATCATTTGTTTCTAGAGCTATCTATATGTACACAGTAAAATTCACCAGCTAAATTTCTGCCACAATGTTATCCCTATACCAGATGAAATTGGAGGGTGATCAGTTCCTTCCGAACTCTAAACAAAGCTATTGTAAAGGGCGGAGTTAAACCACTTTCTTTGGTAGAAATAGTCTAGAAACTCCCCCAAAATTGGAAAGGTTGCGGTTTAAGAGTTTTTTCAACAATTAAAATGTCTTCGCCAGTGGATAAAAAAGTACAATTAGCTGAATCCAATGGATATTCACTAGCACACTTGCACATTTTGTACAAATATATGTTAAGATGGTTTCTCCTGAAACCTGTGATAGTTTCCCAGAGTAGTTGCGAACATTTGTATGAGCTTCTGAAATGTGTACTTTTGCATACATGTGAGGAACTGGTTCTCATCCAGAGAAAATTATAACAATAAATGGGATCAAATTGCTCATTTTAAAGCATATTATTCACATAAATGTGCTCAAAATACATAATCTGTAGCATTGAACTAATTAAAAGTCCAAGTACTTTCATGTTCTGCCAAGCCAATGAGCCTGACTAACTTCAGTAGTTGACTCCATTTCTTTCAAAATGTGCCTATGTTCATAATTACTTTCTTTGTGCCAGAGCCAGCATTTTATCATGTATGCTCCCCATATGCAATGGCTATTTCGTTATGCCAAGGATTACATACCCCTGCCACAATTGCCCATTTACTGCATCCATAAATAATCAGTGTAAAAATGACCTTTAATGTCCTGTCATCCTTTGATCATTATTTGCTGCCCTGGCACCTCCTCAATATGCCAAGGTTGTTATCTCGAGTATACCAGAACCAGCATTTTGCCATGGTTACCCCATAACCTAAGAAATACCTCTGGTATGCCAGGCCTAGCGACAGACTTGCAAGCTTAATACATTACACAAACACTTACTCTCGCTAATACTTATTTACTTCCACTCACTCACACTCATTATTAATCACTCACACTCATGTACACTTCCTTGTACTCTTTCATACTCCCTCACAATCATTCTCATTCTAACTCAGTCAAATCAAATCAAAAATCAAAACAAGGTTTATTCGGTTGTGAAAGAGAACAGCCATAAAAGCACAATACAATTCATATACAAAGTTCCCAATAAAATTCGTTTAAAAAGACAATAATCAGAGCAAGTAAAAACTTTCTAAAAAAAGTAGCAAATTCACAGTTTGCACCAAATCTTCGCACTAACTTCAATTCCAGCCGTAGACAGGCAGTCAGAAAAGTGGTTACAGTACTGTTTTAGTATCAGAGAGGATTAGACCGAAAAATATAAAGTGCTAAAGACAATGCTAAGATAAAGGAAACTGCGATCATAAAAAACTAACACATAAAAACTAAGAATATTAAAAAGAGGTTCAAGATTTCAAAACTGGCGCGCCACGCGACAGTTTAGAGTGTTTGCAGTCACAGGGAGGCACTAATTAGGGGGAATACAGCTCAGGTTTAACCCAAGTTCTGCCTGTGTTTAATGACTAATTTCAAAAATGTTGCTACTAGTCTAGCAAAAGGTTCAGCATCCAAGAATTGCAGAGCAAGGTAAGCTGGCCCATGACCTTAAGGATTGGCAACCTGGTACCTCAGTTACTGGTAGAATTTACAGAACAATATAATGTGAATTGTCGATTGGGGAGAGCTGTCGTCGCAAGGACAAGTTTGAAGGTTTTTTTTCCAGATGTTGGTCTTAGGAAAAGTAACCAGATGGTGAAAAATATTCAATCTGAATCTGGTTAACAGGAATCTCTCAAAGCCCGTAAGGTTATAAGTTAAATAGGGCTGGACCGTGAGTGATGTTTGAATCTGCAGTGAATGCTGGACCGTAACTTTTGAAACCTCACTAACAAGCCGGAGAGATTCTAAGTGATCCAGACAGATCTTTTTAAACTTCTTTCTCAGGATTACAGCTATTGATGTGGGGGAATGGTAGTACTGAATCATGCCAAGGTTGCTGAATTTTTTTTTTATGTAAACGATCCAGCCAATCTTTAGGACCATATCTAGGCATAGACAATCCTCTAGGATCCACCGGCAAAGAGTTGTTTCGCGGGCCAACCAAATGCGATGCCACAAGAGAAGGGGTTGTATCCGAATCAGGTCTGATAAATAAGACATACCTACTTCCAAGTGACAAGCATAGGTAGATGTGCCCTTAGGCACTGCCAAAAGGAATCGTAGAAAAGTGTTTTCCACCTTTTGCACCTCATCGATCTTGGCATGTCCCCACACACTCGGCCCATAGAGTGCACTTGAAGCGCATTTAGCTCTATAGATTTCTAATAATTCTACCGGGGCCGCCTTTCCAATTTGTTCGCAAACTTGACTAACACAACAGTTGTTCTGATAAGGGAGAGCTTCCTAGATTCTATGGCAGACTTCCAAGAGCATTTGTGGTTGAATGTAATTCCTAGGTAAGGATAGGTAGTTGTGTTCTCTACTTTTTGTGAGTTGGCATACACAGGCTTGGTGTTATTAATCCTCGACCCTAGAGACATTACAAACGTTGTCGAGGCTAGCCATGAATGTGTGATATCTTGTGAGAGCACGCTGTCATTCCATAGGGGTGCGGGCCAAGATTACGGCGGCGTCCGCGTAGAGTAGGACCGGGATTGGGCGCTTGTTTATTAAGGGAAGGTCCTGGCTTCCCGTCAGCATGGCTTTTTCCAGGCCATTTGTATATGAATTGAATAAAAACAGGGCCAGGACACAGCCCTGCCTTACCCCTCGTTCCACTCTGAACGACTTTGTTAGCTCGCCCCCCGTGCCATATCTAACTCTAGCTGTGGCATCCGAGTATAGTTCACGCAGAAACGCTATGAGAGAGGACTCTATACCCATGTCTGCCAGAATAGTCCACAGCTTATTATGGTTGACACAGTCAAATGCTACGGAGAGGTCGACGTATGCCATATAAAGGGCCCCTCCCTTAGCGTTTACGTATTTCCCTATCAATAAAGATAAATTAAGGGCTTGTTCTATGGTTCCCAGTACCTTGCATAACCCGCATTGCAGATCGGAAAGACCTTTGTTATCTGAGGCCCATGATTGGAGGCACTCTAAAATAACACGACCGGCCACTTTCCCCAACGAATCCAATCACTCTTACTCTGAGTCTCACTCTTTCATTCTTATGCAGTCTAACTTATTCTCACTTGCTCTGGATCACTCATTCTCACTCATAGTTACATTTGTGTTCAATTATTATCCTTTATTCTCACCTACTTCCTGGTCACTCACTTCCACTGACATATAGGTATGGTCACACACTATCTCAGATACAAACTCTTGCTCACCTATGCTCACTTGCATTCACTCACTTGCAGTTACTCAGACGCATTCACACTCTTTCACACTTTCTCACCCTCATTCTCACTCATTTGTCACTCATTCACACTTACTTTCAGAGTCTTACTTCCTCATTTTCAGGTATTCTCACCATTTCTTACTGTCTCTGGCTCACTCATTGACTCTCACAATTGCACACACTCTCACTTACTCTCACTTATTACTACTCACTCCCCATCACACAGTCTCACCTACTTTCACTCACACACACATATTGCTCACATGCTCGCATATTCACACATACACACACTATAAGGGAAGGTCATTTTTATAGGACCACCCCCACTGTGTGTTAGATTTAGTGCTGGTTCACTGATTCTGACCACAGTGGCACTCACAGACAGCATCCAGTATATGTGCTCTGACCTCTAAAGTATATGTTTAGTTAGCTAATACCTCATTGGAATGGTTACCTTACCGAAAATCCCTAGTATATCGCACCCTGTGTACCCAGGGCCTGTAAGTTAAATGTCACTAATGGTCAGGGCCACCGGAATGACACAGCAGGAGTGGGCCAAATTATGCGGCGGGTGAGTGACTTATGCGGCAAGAAAAGGCAAATTATGCGGCATAATATAGCATTGGAATGACACAGCAGGAGCGAGACAAATTATGTGGCGGGTGAGTGGCTTATGCAGCAAGAAAAGGCCTATTATGCGGCATAATGTGGCACATTTTGTAATAGTATTACGTCATTATTTCATTATTGATTATTTTTATACAACAATTAATTTTAGTTTAGTGTTATTTTTAGTGTGCTGGTCTTCATTGTATTGTTAATCCTTGATTTTGCCTGGGTGTGTTATTTGTCATTATATCTAAGGCCGTTTGGTTCCACGGGTGTTCAGTTGGAGCAGGGTGTCCTTAGAGTCTCCGGCACTTGACGTGGGCTCCCTGTTATTTATTAAAACTGGGGTGTGAACCAAGATTGCTACCTGTACTTATCTTTCCATATCCATCTATCACTAGGCTCAATGCTAAAGCAACCGGGTTACCTTTAAAGTAACACTGCAGCGTATTATTAATAGGGTGGCATGCATACCTATGAGGCCAGGCCTGGGCCTTTCTCATTCATGGGTAATATGTCTGATGGATGTTGCAGGCACCTCAATGTACCAGCAGCAGCCATCAGACCGATTCGCTGCCTCAGGATACTATTTGCCCAGCAACAGTCAGCATTTTGTATTATTCTATTGGCCAAGTGGCCTTCCTTTGCTATTGGCATAATACAAATGGTACAGAAAACAAAGAATGGCTGCGCTCCAACCTAATAGTCGGGCCCCCACTAGCGATGAATACACGTGTACACCATAAAAGTGCTTATCAGTTCTCCAATATTCTTTGCATAACCTCATATCAAACAGGTTTACTAAAGTTTGTTCAAATGTAAGTGAAAATATTGTTGATGACCAGCAATAATATAAAGACAGATGTTGGTGTCTGAGAAAAAGAAATTGCCACGGAACACAGTCAGCCAGAGAGAAAGATAATTGATACAGTTTACCCCAAGAGAGACATCATTAATATAATTTTTATATTGTAAACTAATGTGAATCTTTAAGACCACTGAATGTGATTTTTCCACAGACAATGACAAATAGCAAGGTCAGGATGTGAACGTCTTGAAATGAATGCTAATAATCTGCTCACCCACCATTTAGAGGCGAGAGCAATAGAAGAAACACTTTTAGGACAACTTTCATGCATAGCGGTACAAAAACACATATCTCTGCGAGGAGCAGAGCAGACTCTGAGCTCTGTATGGTACATTAACCGATCTAGGGTTCAGTGAACACACTTATGAGTTTTATGGTAGTTTAGTGTGCAGCATGTCAAAAATATAAGTGTTGTACAGCCCCCACATGCCTGTTCCACAACCTTGAGTTCTCAAGCGTTCTCACTTGAATATATTGTATTACAGCAGTGTATATTTATATTATTTCAGTAATTAATTTTTGTCCATCCGCCTGCACATAATGGGAGGAGATCACATACAATATGTGTTTTTCTATTTATCTTTGCAACCTTCAAATGCATTGTGTTGCTAATAAAGGTGCACCTCGGATATAATATTTCTGGTTTAATGTAGGGTATGTATACGTTGCATTTATTGTGTTTACCGCCCCATTTAAATTCAAATTGTGCGTAACCATTTTGTAAAGATTTCCAGAGTGTAATAATAATTTTTCTAACAGTGCTATTATGATGAAGCGAGGCTCTTGTTCATTGAACAAATGAGTACAGTTCGGTTATTAAAATCAGTAATTTGGTCCCATAGAGTAATCCTGCCTTAAAAGTATATTTCCGCCTTTCTTGGAATTCAGTATTCCAAGAGTATTCCTGGGAAACTGCGACTGTTGCAGCGTACCAGGAGAACGCTCAGATGTAATCCTTAACATGTTCACACATGTAGCAATTGCATGTTTCTGAATTAGCAAACATTACAGATAAATGCATATATGCGTACTAATCTTTTTTCTCTCTGAGTGAAAAATATTTTTTCTCATACATAAGCGGCATCCTTAATAAGGTTACCTGTTTTAATAGGTTCCTTCTCCCCTAGTAGCCTGAAAACTGATTTACTCCTGCCACTGGCAGGAGTAAATCTCAGAAATTATTAAGGTCGGTACTATCTGGGGAAGGTTTGTGAAGAGCAAAAACACTGATAAATGCTAATTATTACCCACCTAAATGTTACTTAGGTGCGCAGGTAGGTTTTCGAATCATGGTATGGATGTCCAGTGGTGACTGTCAAGCAGCAACTTCACTGTGAGGGTTGTTTTTGCCCTTCATCTCAGTCTCCTCCCTTCATCCGGTATTTATTCTGCTTTTGTGTACGCCTGATCGAAATTTCATTTCTATTGGTGTAATCATGTGTAGTTTCTGACATTTCGTATTATAATTGTTCCTCAAAATGCAACAGAATATTCCATTATGCCACCTTACATGATTGAGATATCTTTCAGGTAAAAATCCTGGTGCGCGATCGGGGGAACAACTGGGGCGGCTTCTCAGCTAAGGCTGAGGAGTGTCGCCCCACAACCCTTTGAGCTCTGCAAAAAAAGGAAAAATAAAACAATAACGCAAGGTTATTATCATTTTCTTTTTCCGTACTGAGGCAGTTTTGCGGGCGGGGTTGCTCTGATGACAGGAGCAGGGGGAGTGACATGCACACTTTGTAAGTGCGCATGAATGTTCGTTAGGCCGTCTTGGGCCACACAAACCGTCATGCGTACTTTGCATGTTCTCCACCCTGGCTGAATTACAGTGTGGGTGGAGAACATACCCAGGCAACAATTCCCTGTCTGAGTGCCTTATGGATCCTCGGTGCTTCCTGCTTTCTGTTAGCAGAGAAGCCAGGAAAAGAGGACGGAGGCAGCCCGCAAGCAATCCTATTTCTTTACACACATCTTCCCTGCCCCACTACCAATTTGCGGGAACAGCCGCCACTGGGGCACAACATGATTGTAATAGGGTGGATAGTGGGTTGTATGACATCACAACGCATGCTTTTACCACACATGCCATTACAACGCAATTTTTACAACGCAAGTCGTTACAACGACTTGCGTTGTGGGGCGCTGGATAGTGGAATAGTTTAATTTTCTATTCCAACTCCAGTCCCCGTGGATAGTAGGGAAGGTGTTGGATAGAAAATTAAAATATTCCCTATTCTACAGCGCCCTCCAGCGCAAGTCGTTGTAATGACTTGCGTTATAATGGTTGCGTTGTAATGGTAGTGCGTGGTAAAAGTTGCATTGTAAAGGAGGTTCCCCAGATAGGGTAATGCTCCTCCTCCAAGGGCCACTACAGTGTTGCGTCACTTAAGAAAGCTTTCCGTTGATGGAGCCAAAGGGGCTCTGTCTGTGGACATTTTACAGTCTGATCTTCTCTAAATAAGGTGGGTGGACCGAGGGTTTGGTGCCCCTCACACTGTGTCTCATTTGCAAGGGGGTACTCTTTGCACCAAACTCATTCAGTGCCTAAGAGGTTTTTTAAAAAAAATGATAATGTCACTAGAATGTGCTTCACTCACAGGCCTAGAGAAATAAAATAACCGAGGATGTAGAATGACAAGGTTTGTAACAAGTCAAGTCTATAAGATATTTTGTAACAGAAAGCTCAGATGTTAACTGCATTGTGACTAAATGGCAGTGAACGACTAGAGAGATCGCAGCTTTGCTGAGTTTTGCATGATATGCATTTGGGATGCAAAGCTTGGTAGATTACGATGATTTCAGCATTAAATGCTAAGTACCCAAGGTACCTGGCACGGGCCAAGTATATGAGCTCATATTTCTCCTATGGTCTCAGCTTTGTATAATGTATGTGTTGCCTTTTTGCAGACTAAGGCTAGGTAATAAAGGCACAACTAATCCCCTACTAAATCTGCAACAGTAGAAAATACTTGGTAGATTCCAATTACAAAGGTTCCTAATAATACAAATCGGAATGCCCACATTTCAAGTATAAAAGAAGTTGTTTTTACATATATATACCGGTTCTTCAGAAATAACTTTAATGAGATAAGTAACAAAACCTGGGGTGAAATGCTAGTTACACACAGGAGGCAGATTAAAATCACTAGTACATTATGAAAATAGTAAAACATTACATTAAGTAGAGATTAATTTGTCTAGCGATTGGTTACGGTTCATCTGAATAATAAGAATTTGTAAATTGTTCCTTTAAAACATAGAAGACCATTTCAGACACTCATTACGTGTGCGTTTACACACACACACACACACATGCAGTAACCTCGTGGAGGTAATTTTTTTGAAAAAGTGGGCATCTTTCAGAGCTCAACCATGCTGAAAATGGGCATGTGTGGCACATTTTGTCACAGTAATAAACGATATAAAGCACTCAAAAAGTGATGATGACCACTGAGAGTGTGGGTGAACACCAGGACTCCCAGATTGTCCTGGGAGTTGGGTACCTTACTCGTGAGGGTGTTGGAGTTTGCCCTCTTCTTCAATCTTTGGATTGATGCCAGTGGAGCTTGATACTGCGCTGCCGCCATGTTATCGCTCAGTTGGGGCATTGAAGATTCAATTACCGCTTTGAAGAAGATAAGCATTCTTCAATTTTTCCCTTACATCAGTGCCTGGTGGAAGACTGCAAGAAACAATACTTCGGCCTGATTGAGGCAAACAAAACTGTGGGATACTGCTACTGCCAGGCCAAATCAATTTGAAAGCTCCAGTAGTAGTGCGAAGTAAGTGCCACTTAAAGCAGTGAATTTAGAGACAAGTCAATGTATTCGAACAGTAATATAATGTACTGAGGGCATATTCTATATAGTGGTGAAAAACACTTTACACTTTGTAATATGAGAAGACCATGAATCAGCATTTCTATTGTATCAAATAGACTACCATATGCACTGCTGGACTAGAATGTTGACATAGCAGCACTCCTACTCTTATCTACTTTCTAAGCCAGATTATTTGGAAAATATTGAAAGCAGGAGAGAAATAATAAAAAGCTCATCACACTACAGCTCTGTTTTAGGAAACCCATGCCTGGAAGAATTAATGGAGGAAAGATTACATCGAGTAAAATTGAAGGACTAAGGTTTGGGAGATGGGCTATGAGCAGATCCAAGGTGAATCTACAGGATCTCCAATTTTCTGCCAAAATCGAATGCATGGTTTGTGAAATCAGCTCCACTGCTGCAAGTATAAATTCTGCAAACATTATACCTCTAAAGATCAAAATGCTCCTGTCTTCTATTATAACTTCTCTACTCAGAGAAAGAATACCCAATCATCCCTGCCCATCCCGCTCTCGAAAAAGTAAAGTACAGCATACTCAAAGAACTCACAAATTTTTCTGGGATATGGACATTGGCCAACTGCTAAATGTAAATGTATACGCCAAACCAGCCTAT
This sequence comes from Lissotriton helveticus, assembly GCF_964261635.1. NCBI lineage: Eukaryota > Metazoa > Chordata > Amphibia > Caudata > Salamandridae > Lissotriton > Lissotriton helveticus. The sequence continues at coordinate 903,524,784 of NC_136071.1, forward strand.
AGCTCCCATTCCAGGATGCATACTCTATTAACCAATTTACTGCGGCGGCAATTGCACCGTGGTGCAGGCGTTCGAATGCCCCTCAACATCTGGTAAATCTGTTCTGAAATGCATGCTACTCAACTGCAGATAAGAGTTAAATGAATGCATGGAGATTACAGAGAGTATACTGACCACCAATATTCACGTTTGGATTGGGGTGGTTGCCCATGGGAAGGGGTTGCAGTCATACATAGAAGCTTGATCCCACTAAATTGTTTAAAATTTGAAATACGTTCCTCTGTCAAATATCTAAAACTCCACGATGTGGAAACTAATTCCTTTAAGATTCACACCATTTAACACTCACTGGGAAACAACCAAATCTTCATAGAGCAATTAAGGCATCTCATAACAAACAATCTCTCTCATCTACTAATAACATATTTATACCAGAGATTAACCAGCACTGGCAAATGCCCAGGAACCTTAATGCAACCCAACTGAGCAATTTTCTGATCAACATTGATTTACCATAAGTATGTGCCACTCCCACGCACATCGAGGGATGATGTCTTGACGTTCTGATTGCACAAGATGGGATCATCTGTATAGAATCTTCCACTCCAGTCAACTGGTCCGACAACCACCTTAATTTACAAATACCTGTAACCAAAGGCCAAACTTTCAGATTTATAATCTGGATTGGAGCTACTGGACATGCCAACATCAAAAAGCTCTCCATAGAAAAATATGACTTATCTCATCCCCCAGATGGAGTGCAAATACTAACTAGCACAACCAATCACTACATTGATACCATGAGTAAGGTTATGGAGGAACTTGTTTCCCGGAATCGTAGGCAAAACAAATCTCCACACAGTGGAACAAAAAGGACTTGTATGAAGTGAGAAGGCATTTTAGATCAGCAGAAGGTCCACAGAAACAGAATCCAGGAACACTGAATCGCACAATGGTTTGCACCAAAAGGAGAAGATATAAAAACTGCTTACTTAAAGACTTTTAGGCCAAAGCCTCCTTTTTCTCATCGCAGCTAGAGCAAGCAAAAAAACACAGTGGAAAACTATTTAATATCATCAGGTTTTAAATCCCTGTTGGAAAGAGCCTTCTCTGCAGGGTCACCTCCAAAACCTTTTACCTTTCTCCTTCACTTTTTCTGACTTCATTTTTGTTGGCTTTAGAACTCTGAGCACTTTACTTCTGCTAACCACTGCTAAAGTGCATGTGTTCTCTCCTCCAAACATGGTAATTTTGGTTCATCCCCAATCTCTATATTTTAATTCACTTATAAGTCCCTAGTACAGTGGTACTCCCTGTACACAGGGCCTGTAAATTAAATGCTACTACTGGGCCTGCAGCACTAATTGTGCCACCCACTTAAGCATCTCCCAGGCCTGCTCTTGCAAAGGGTGTGTGTACAGTTTATACTGCCCTGCCGACTTGGCAAAATAAAACTTTTGCCAGGCCCAAACCTTCCCTTTTTATTTATATAAATGACTTCTAAGGGAGGCCTTGGACAACCAGGAAGGCAGGGTGCACTGTATTTAAAATTCAGGACATGTACTTTTAAGTTTTGGATGTCCTGGCAGTGAAAACCCTTTACATTTGTTTTTCACTACTGTAAAGCCTAACTCTTCAATAGGATAACATTGGAATTACCTTATTCCATTTTTAAATGCAATTCCCAATTGTGAAGAGATATACTTTTCAAGTTTAGTATCTCTGGAATCACAATTTAAAAGTCAATTTCTTAAAATGCCACTTTTCCAAAATTGTATTGAAGAAAGAGCACTCCTCTTGCGCGCCTACTGTCGCACTGCAAAAAGTGGGAATTGATACCAATATATTTCCTTTATCCAAGTACTCCAATGTAAACTCATTATAATCATGACTATTATTTTGTCCAATATTGAATCCATATACTCTTGTCATTTCATCACAACGGAGACAGTGTGTTCTTTATTAACATCTTCAAATACCAATTGTACACTAATCCAGGCTTTATAAAGAGGAATGTCCACATCAATCACATTATGAAGTTGACACGCTTTATGAATACCCAATGCATTTCAAGCATTCTTGGCTCTTAGTCAGTGGTTACTAAAACAAATGCGATAAACAGTTTGAGCACATTTGTAATTAATGTTTGGATGTTAAAAACACTGGCTGTATACAGCAAGCTCATTAACAAATTTATATCCTAATCAAACATAATTCAAATGCTCCTGATTATTGCTCCATGTTTCTCCCAATACCACCCACTACTGTGATTACCCTCTTTATCCTATAAACATGAAAGACATGGTGCCACCCATTTCATCAAGAAACACACTATCCTACTGATGAGTCCTCGCCCGTTCTGCTCCCCTTTCACTCTCCACCTCAACTCCCCACTTTCTCCAAAATTGGCATTTTCTTACTTTAGCCATGTGGTGCCTGCTGCCTGTCTCTGATCACAGTTTGGCTTTATGTTTTACCCCTAGACAACCACACACAATGGGAGTTTAGGTTTGACTTGATGGGTCAGCCTAGCAGGGTGGGAGGGAGGAGCTGGACCCAGCCTCACTTACACTTGAATAGTTTGTGTCCTGCCCCTACATAAAGGGCTGCATAGCACCTGTAGTGAGTGTGGGGCCTGGGCAGGAAGGAAGGGTGACCTCTGTGCACTTCAAAGGCATCTCTTTGAAGTCTCCCCCACTGTGAAAGGTGCAACTGAGTGTAAGTACTGGACTTTTGACACCATTTCAGTACATTTCTGGACCTGTGAAGCCTCTGCCAGGAAGAAGGGCCGCTGTACTGCTCAATGGTCTGTCACTCTGCTGGAATGCATTTTATTTCTGTGCCCCAGCCTTGCTGTGCTGATCTGCTGACCTTTTGCCTGGGTGAGGGGACTGGACCTGCATCACCTGAACCCAGAGTGACTCCAATGGCTAGCTGGCTGGCAAATTGATCTGAAGTATCAGGGACATAAAAGACTTCTAACCTATCTGCTTCTGCACATAAGACTCTGACATCTGTGAGTCTACCCTGCCAAGTGGGGCCACCCAAGCCCTGTACTCTTGGAAGTGGGCCTAAAGTGCTTCTCCAGCACAACACGCAGCCTCTACTGAGCAACTCATCCCTGAGCTGAGCCCTAGACTCTTGGAAGTGGGCCTAAGGTGCTTCGCCAGCACAACAAGCAGCTGTTGTGTGGTTTGGACCCATCGCCAAAGACTCGCGTCACTGCTGCATACCGCATCTGGGACCGACACATCAACTACAGAACTGACATTGTGCAATGCTTTTCCTTGCACAAGCTCCTCGCATCTCTTGTCGGTGGCAGCCTCGACGACGAACCTCTGCATCGCAGCTTCACCACTCATCGGAACCAACCCATCATCTCCACAGCACCTCAGATCCTCAACACCGGTGTTCACATTGCAAGCCCCGTCAACAGGATTCTTGATGCAAACACAACAGGACCTTGAACCGCAGCCTCATTGCATTTCAGAACCAACACATTGCCTCCATTGCTCGACGTATCTTCACCGCAGATTCATGAAAGTGCTTCACAATCAGAATTACAGTACTTTGGTTCAGCAGGCCTAATTGGGTCCCTGTAGCCGGCTTGCACCACATCACGGTCGGCCTGAATTTTGACATTGTCCTGGTCCGGAGTGACCAGATCCAACAAATAACTATTTTTGTTTCTAAGGTCTATATATTGCATTATAAACTTTACATTTGAATATCTCAAGATCTACTTATTGGATGTTTGTCATTTTGGTGTTATTTACTTTATTAAAATCAGAGCTATTTTTATACCCTGAAGTGGAATCTTCTTGTGTGGTATTTTCACTGTTTTACTGTTTAAAATGTTGCACAAATACTTTACACACTGCCTCTAAGTTAAGCCTGACTGCTCTTTGCCAAAGTACCAAAGGGGTGATCACAGGTTAATTTAGAGTTGTCTGCTTCTTACCATGACTAGGATTGTAGTAGCTTCTTGACCAGGGCTCATATGCAAGTCAACCATAACCCAATTTCTAACAATCACTCATACAACTAATACTATCAATGACTTCTCAGAAGAGATGTTTGAAGAAATATCAGCTTTTTTGCTGAGAAGGTCAAAGGGATTGAGCTCTTGATGCCAGACAATTCAGTTGAGAGTCAGCGCTCTTTAGAATCAATTCAGTGACGTCAATGATAGCTACAATTTCAACATTACATCTAATATAAGACAAGCTGCTCACTTTTACTGATCTAATTCCCACCACCCTAATCAAAAAGGCATGAACTCACCTCTACTTTGTAAAGCTCGGGGGGAATAGGGAAATAAAAGAAAACAAGTTGGATTCTCTTCAAAAGGCCAAATGTACCCTTTTGTGAGATAAAACTGGGAAATATGTGGAGGACATATAGAAAAAGTAAAGCATACAGCTATGGACTAAGCCACAAATGCATTGCACTGGAGATCAAGATTTAATATTTGCACCACTCCATTGACGCAATAAGTACTAGCTATTAAGAGGAATCTATTTTGGAAGAGAAAAAAAAGGTAGGGATATTGGAGATTACCATTTTTTGCTTGGTATTTCCCAGATGTTTACCTACTTTTTCCGAAACAGTTTTTGCTCGCCATATGACTTTTTGCACTTTAACGCTGCCAACCAGAGGTAAAGTGGTTGTACTCTCCTTTCTGAACATATTTACATGTGCATATGCTGAATCGGAACATTTAATGTGCATATAACTCCCTAGTATATTAGTCTACATTTACCTAGGGTGTGCAAATGAAATGCAATAAGTGGGCTGAAGCACTCATTGTGCCACCGGGGTGTTTAAAATGTTTTTGCCAACCTTTTGCTCTGAGAATCAGCAGGAGATGGGAACTAACTTGCTAAGCCTTTCTGACGAAGGTGGATTGCCACTGAGCCAAAGGTTCAGGTTACTCCCACTACATTCTCCGCAGCATCAAATTCAATTCAGCAGGACCTCCTAAAGAAGGGGCCTAGGTTCTTGGAGGTTCTTGGAGCCCTCTTTGGCAACTGCTTGCAGTCCTGCACCCTTGGGAGAATCTCAACTCCTTTTGGCAGGAATTTCTCCCACTAGGAGCTTTCCTGCCAAAGGGCAACAGCTTCAATGAGACCTCGTCCACTGGCTATCTGATGGCATGGATGTTTCTTCAACCACAACCTGCTGCTTTGTCCCACCGACAACTTTTGACTTTGATTCCAGAGACTAAGTTCAAAGGTAACATTTTTCACTGGGGAAGAATCTGACCCTATCTTACTCGTGTGCAGATCAAGCTCAACCAGACGACCGCGTGTGATGCTTAAAGCTTCTTGCTCCTATATAAGCCTTAAACCTGAACATTAGTTAGTCAAGTTCTATTGGTTGGAATGTTGTCATTTTGGTATCATTTTATTTATCAAAATGTACCAGATTTTTCTAAATTGGTTTGGGACTTTTCTTGTGTTGGGTTTACTTTATTACTGTTTGAGTATTGTATAAATGCATTACATATTGCCTCTAAGTTAAGCCTGACTGCTTTGTGGAAAGCCACCACAGGGCAAGAATAGATTTATTGAGTGACTTGTGTGATTCACCCTGACAAGCATTGTAAATATTAATTGAGGTGAGCTCTCACACCCCTCAACAAATACTCCAATCTCTTATAAGGGGGAACAACACATGCTCAAGCATATTCTCATGTAAACTCATGCAAAAGTTCTTCCAAGAAGAATGTAAGACATTATAAGAGCTCTTCACAATCTAAGACCTTCACCAAAACATGTTTAAAGTACATATTACAAATAGTCAAGTACATCAAAACCTATCAAGCTCAGCAAATTACTAATTTGATTAACCTCAATAAAAACTAAGAAAAGCTATCTAACAAGATTGGTTACCTACCCGAAGTTGATCCACCATCATAAGTACTGCCATGTATGCTGGAGGCCCAGTTTCCAGCAGAAACTGCAAACCACAAATGTAAAATCAAAACCCGTAAAACAAAGTGTGAAAATGTAGAACATCATCTAGACAAGCTAACATAGCGTATTGGCTAATCCAGAGGGAACTGAGAATGCTGCAAGAGCAACTAGTGACAAGATGGAGAACACCACCATCAAATGAGTTATAGAATCTTGGCGCAGCAAATCACCCATTAGGCTATCCAGGTGCTTGCAGGTCCCGGAGGCTTATTGGAACAGCCAGGTCTTGAGGGCCATACCGAATTCTGGAAATGAGGTGATGGTTCTGAGGTGCGTGGGAGGCTGTTCCAGGTCTTTGCTGTAATGTGGGAGGAAGAGCATCCTCCACTTCTGCTTTGGAAGATGTGGGTGAGTATAGGGAAGTGACAGGGAAGTGGAGCATAGTCTTCTCAGTGATTGATGAAAGTTCAGGAGGCGGTTAATGTATATGGGTCCTTGGTTGCGTAGAGCCTTTTGTGCGTGGGTCAGCAGCTTTAATTGGCATCTTTCCTGCACGGGGAACAAGTGGAGTTGCCTGAGGTGGGGTGTGATGTGGGTTTGTCTGGAAAGGCAAAGAATAATTCTGGCTGCGTTGTTCTGTATGGTCTGAAATCTCGGTAGGAGGTGTCTGGCGATTCCTATGTTGAGGGCACAGCCATAGTACAGTCGGCTCGTGATGAGGGCCTATGTCACGGTGCATCTCATGTATAGGGGTAGCCACTTGATGATCTTACATAACATGCACAGAGCGAAGAAGAAGGGGGAGGAGACAGAACTGATCTGTTATTTCATGGTGAGCTTGTTATCAATGATGAACGTGAGATTTATGGTGTGATTGGAGGGAGTAGGTGCGGGTCCTAGGTCAGATGGCACCAGGAGTCATTCCATGTATTTCTGCTGTTGGCAAAGATCAGTACCTCTGGCGTGTCTGTGTTCAGCTGCAGACAGTTACTCTTCACCAGGTCATCGACCTTCGTCATGCATCTGTGGAAGTTGGTTCTGGTGGTGGTGGAGTAGTCGGTGAGTGAGAAGATGAGTTAGGTGTTGTATGCATTGGAAACTGTGTTGAGACTGTGGGATCTGACGATATTAGCCAGTGGAGTCATATGTGTGTTAAACAGCATGGGGCTGAGGGATGAGCACTGGGGATGACTGCAGGTGATATCCTTGGGTTCAGAGGTGAAAGGGGGATGTGGATCCTCTGGGTTCTTCCAGTGAGGAAGGAGCTGATCTATCTGAGCGCATACCCTTGGATGCCGATGTGGTGGAGTCTTTCGATCTTCTTGTAGTGGGATCCAGTGTCAAGGGCTACCGAGAGGACAAAGCTGCTGTTTCTTCTCGGTCAAGGAGGGTTCAGATGTCATCGTGGCCGCGAATAGGAGGGTTTCGGTGCTGTGGCTGCTGCAGAAGACCGATTGGGAGGCATTGAGTAGCAGGTTTTGCTCCAGGTGTGTCATGAGTTGATTGTTGATGAACTTTTCCAGTACATTCACTGGGAATGGGAGCAGGGAGTTTGGCCAGTAGCTTTTGAGTTCACTTTGGTTGGTGGAGGGTTTTCTAGTAGTTGTCTGACTTCATCATGTTTCTAGGCATCAGGAAATGTTGCAGTGGTGATAGAGATGTTGAGTAGGGTGGTGAGTTCCTGACCGACACTTTGGTTTATGAGGTTGAAGATGTGGTGTGGGCATGTGTCTGTGGGAGCTCTCATGTGGATGGATTTCATGGTGGAGGTGATTTCTGGGTGGAGAGGATGGTCCAGGTGGTCAGTGTGAGGTTTGTGCCGGTTAAGGTGGTGGCATTTCTGTTGAGGAAGTCCATAGGTGTGGGATGGCATTTGAAGTTGCTGTGTATGGTTGCAATCTTGCTGTGGAAGCAGTGGGCAAGATTTTTGCACAGTGCCTGAGAGAGTGTGGTATTTTTTTCACTGGCAGCCGCGTTGGAGAATTCCTTAACAATGTTGTAAAGTTCCCTGGTGTTGTTGCCGCTGGTTTTGATGCATGAAGCAAGGGCTGTCTTCTTTGTTTCCCTCAGCAGGTGGTGGTAGACGTTGAAGGAGGTCTTGAAGACTGCCCTGTTGGAGGTGTCCTTGCTGGCACGCCATCTTCTCTCCAACTGTTTGCTGTCCTGTGTCGCTTTTCTGAGTTCTTGGGTGTACCAGCTGGCCTTTTTATTGAGAATTTTCTATGGATGATGCTGTTGATGGGGAGGATGCTAGTTGCACAATTGGTGATCCAGGTGTTGACATTTTTCACTCACTGTTCGACATTGGTGGTGGTAGCAGGGTTGGAGGTGTTGTGGGCATTCTCCCAGCTGGTCTCTGAGATTTTGTTCCATCTCCGGTGGGGGGGGGGTCATCTTGTGGATGGTGCGGGTTCTGGAGATGCTGAAGTGGACATCAAGAGAAAAGAGACATATCACAACCACTAGGGACTTCATATGTTCCAGTATTTCCTGAATTATCCTTCGAAACACCTAAAAGTAAAAAATAGGGCGGATTTGTAAAGGCAGAATTTAGGAAGTGTGGAACCACAACTATGCAGCTATGCTAATAAGTATTAGAGATGTAAAGTTGCTTTGAAACAGAGCATTTCATATCTTTCAAGAGGCTGAAATTGTCTCAGAATTCAAAGAACAGATTTAATCACCTGAATGAGATTTGTTTTTGGTTTAAAGTACACAGTAGCATGATGCTTGGAACATTGCTTCAATTACTTTTTTCTTTCTTTTAAAATAAAACAAATTAAATTAATTAGAAATGAATTCAGCTTTGAAACTGAACTGTGCAGTTATTTGCCTCCTCCCTTAATACATTTAAGGGCATTTCACGAACACATGCATGTTATTGTACACATACGCACAACTCAAATATCATGCACTTGTGTTAGTAGCCTTGTGAAGTTACTTTATATAAGCGTAGAGATCACAAAGTGGCATCCATCCGAGTTCAACCATACTTAAAATGTGCTTGTAAAGCCATTGTTGTCACTGTGATAAAGGGCAATAAGACACTCAAAAGCAGCATGGTGCGACACTGAATACTCAACTTGGTGCAGCTACAGGGTCCCCAGGAGAGTGGCAGGGCTGAGTGTTTCTATGATCAGTGTTCAAGTGTTAGAGCATTTCTCCTGATATGACAAGTCCCCATGAGAACTCCTTCCAACACCCAAGCACACTTGACACCACAGATCTGCTCCATTTCTTCTCCAAAGTTCTCCAGTAGGTATAGTATATGACGTGTATGACCTTATTGTGGGGGTATAATGTAATCGTACTATACACACACATCAACATCTACGTATGCATGCACAATGTGCACACACACAAATGTATTCCCGTAGGATAGTCACAATGAGGCAAACGGTAGATATGATGAAAGCGTGCCTTAATGTACTCTGTCCTCTCCCACAGAAGACTTCTTCCTTCATTTTTTTTCCAGAGTTTTATATAGCGCGACCTAGACCCGAATCCGAATCGGGCATCAGAGCGTGTTGCATAGCAACAGTTACGTTACATGAGGACACACATTCACTTTTGTTAGGCACGGGGAAATTCAGTGATTTGCCCAGAATCACAGGAGGTTTAGCTTCATTACCGAGACTCGAACCCAGTTCCCCAGGTCCGAGGTCGAGCGCCCTAGCCGTTAGGCCAACTCAATGGTGCTTAAAGTGTCAATATGCTTTTACTATGGAACTTTGTCAATTTTATTGGTTTGAGTTACAGACTCCTAAACTGGCTTAGAATCAAGGGAGTAATCAGAAAATCAAAATGCCCCCCTCTTCAATCAAACCTCTAAGCAGACCCCACATGCGAAGCGAGCAAATGTGACCATCCTAAAAAGAGTTCCTTTCACTCTCCTTCCCTCTATCCATCCATTTATCCTTCCATCTATTTATCCATCCATCTGTCCATACCTTCACCTTTACATATACCAACCTATTGCCCCATCCACCAATTCATCTTTTCACCCATCCATGTTCATGTATCCATCTGTCATCTAACCATCCATTCACTCATCTTCATCTGTTCCTTCTTCTATACTTCCATCCAGTTACACTTTTGCCAGTCAATCCTTTCACTCTTCTGTCCGGTTATTCTTTTACCCTTCCAGCTGACCTTTTACCTTTCGTTTCATGTTTCCTTCCTGTCCCCCTTTCTTTCTCCTTGTGTTCTTTTTAACCTTTGTTTCCCTTTCCAATCTTTTTTCTCTCAGCCTTACTTTTTCCTTTATATCTTAATCATGCTCATTGTTTCTAATGTATTCCTCTCTCTGCATTTTCTTCTATTTAACTTTTTTCTTTATGTGTTTCCTTCCCTGTGCATGCCTGCTGAAACCTTACAACCCTCTCTCATGATATTTCCTAGCAGTGGTATTTATCAGAATTATTTGTGCAAACCTGCAGTCATTAGAGGCTCATAAACAACTAATTAATGTTTATGTGAACCCAGTGTATCAGGCCCAGTGGGAGCCTCGCCTAAGCTGCTAACGTGGAGAGTTCCCTTCTTCCCTGCTTAGAATTGTGATGAATATGACACCACATGCTTGGAAAACTCATTAGCAAGGACACTTTTTGTAGGAATGTGAAAGGCAGAAACATCAGTGAAACTTCTGCACAGGTGACTTGGAGAAACCAAAACAAATCATCAACTTTTATCAATGACGTTCATTCCGTGATTTAACAAAATTGTTACGATGGTACCTTTTGGGGGTTCGTCAGCCGACCGCAAGGTTTTGCCAAAGCTTTAACCAGTCAGTGTTTCAGAAAGTGAAGAAGAATAAATTAAATCCGCTTGAAAATGAAAGGTGTAACTAGGGCTTGTGTTCTCTGCAGTTGCTTACCATGAATGGCCTGGCTGGAAAAGAAAGGAATGGGCGGGGAGTCCTCTTCCGTGAGGAAATGGAAAAATATAATTTGAAAATTTTTGCTTTTCATTGTGTTTGGCCTCTTGTAGCCGCACAGACCTGCCAAATGTTAAATACTTTCCGACAAAAGCACCCTACTGAGCTTGTTTATAATTTGTCAAACTGTGTGCAAAAATAAGGAGTAAATCTATATTGTACCTTCAAATTATAGCATTTTAACGATTTTTCAAAGGATATGCGAAAGAATGCAGATGACATGCTCATGCTGAAGTATAGAAGAGTATAACGCAAAATGGCCCCAGCTGAGAAAGCGACATAATCGCTAATTCAGAAGTAGCCGAGTATTGTGCAGTCACGAAACTAACAAAAGGAAACCGGCAGGAAACTTGATTCGCAAATAAATATGCACCATACCAGGACCCGCTTTCACTTTCAATTTGTTTCTTGTGCAATATGTAACCAGTTTCTCAATTAAGTTAAACCGCATTTTAACCCCTCACACACTTGGTGACAGAACAGTGTAAAATGGTAGGTCCCTAGGCCCCTAAACACTTATAATGATAACATAGCCACTGGAATATAGTTAGTGGAACTGTCCACAGGGCACATGCGCCCGGCCCCTTTTATTAGAGCCACCTGTCCTGTGACACCTGTATTGGATGGGTCTGGGGTGGAATGTAAGCATTAGAGCCACATGTCCTGTCGGAATTTGTAAATGTCGGAATTTGTAAAGCACACAGCTACCTCCACCGGAGGTGTCCCGGCGCTGTCCGTATACCACTTAGGAACCCTTCCTGGCTTTCCTGGGAAATGTCCACTCCTGGGCACCCCCCAGGTGCAGCCAGGCATCCCAGCGCTTTTTGGGCCGTTGTGGAGACTAAGCAAGCTATTGCCCAGAGTTGCAGCGTGGGACCCATGATCAGAACAGGCACTGAGGCGAGAATATCCAGTCAGGGGAATTAATGAGCAGGAGACCCGCCGAGACGAGAATCGAACCCTGGTCCCTGGCCAGAGCTCTGCATCAAGGTCTGCCTGCTCTAACCATTGAGCCACACTTCTCCTGTGACACCTGTATTGGATGGGTCTGGGGTGGAATGTAAGCCAGCCCTTGGGGAGTGGCTGGCACCACAAACACTAGAACAGTGACCAGCAGGTCACTCCAAACAGCACATGTAAGCACACTTGTGTGACAGAAGAGAGGTAGGCGTAAATAGGCATCTGATCCTGCCTACTAACAGACCATGAAGCTGGCGGTCTTAAGGGCCTGCAATCAAACACACAAATACAGACATTGAGCTGCTAAAACTAACCTCAAGCGGGCAGTGGCAAACCAAGAAAATGCAAAGTGCACCGCAACACTGAAATCAGAGTGAAAGAAAACACCCTTAGCCCCATAGCCTCTGCAGCAGCACATGTTAAAAGTAACCAGCTCCAAAGCCCGTTGTCAGGCATCAGAAGTAGGGCAGGTTCAACAATATAATACGTTCACTGTGTTAGAATGCCAATAGCCACACAAGGCATACTAGCCCGTCTTCTCGCGATGCATTTTCTGTACACATATGATCACATGCAATCTATTGAACAGCACTGTAATGGCGCTTAGTCCAGTGGCACTATAACAACATATTAAATACATAAATAACGCATATTACACTTACTGAAAAACCTCGACGAAAATGCCTGTGAGTATGTCTTTTCCTTGTATACTCTTGGAGATATGTAGGATTTACTTTTCAGCACGCTTCGTTTTTTCCATCATTAAATGGTGCAGTTGATCGTTTGTTGGACGAGACATTTCTATGACAAATGAACCCTTCCTAGATCTAGAATTTAATGGTGACTTTTCTGTCATTGATGCACGTCAACGTGATGCCCCGATGCTCACCTTTTGGTGGTCGTTTTTTTTCCATTAATGGGCAAGAAGAGGAGGGGTCACTAGAATTATGTGATTTTTCAGTCAGGTCAAAGTCTGCATAATTAGGGATTTGCTGCCTCTGGCTCCTAATCCCTGAACTGTTTCATATCCTGCTGGTTTCAGCAAACAGAAATGTTTCTGCTCTGACTAATCAAATGATGTGAAAAATGCTGAATGTGAAATGCGAAGCAGTGCTTACGACTCGACTAACCTTTCGCCTCTTAATTGCTATGTTGATTCTTTGAAGAAATCGGCCTCTCACTCTTTCCAGCTGGCTGTATTAATATAAATGTAGATTCTGATTGATTTGTGGAAACAAGTTGGTGTTTTGTCCTTAGCAGGAAACACTTACTTGACCTGTTTATGCACAATTAAACATGGCGAAAAGATGTTGTCAGGAAAGTAGGGATTATTTTGGTACGGTCTTTTCTGCAATGTCATTCCCCAATTTTTTGCCTTCACCCTCGAGTTTTCTGAACACGTTTTTGTTGGCTTTTAGGAAAATGCACACTTTACCACTGATCATCAGTGCTAAAGTGTTTTTTTATTGTCTCTAGACATGGTAAATGTGTATCATACCCAATGGGGCACATTTGATTTGCCAGTACTGACCATGCCAACCTCTAAAGTAGTCCCTCCAAAAATGTATCAGGCCTACCATTGCAACCTGTGTGTTTGGTTTTAAACTGGAATTTCGACCTTGCAAAATAAACCTTTTGTCAAACCCTCTCCCTCCTTTTTAATACATATATTTCAACTCTAGGGTAGGCCCTGGACACCCCAGAGGGCAAGGTGCAGTCTATTTAAAAAGCTGGACATGTACTTTGAAGTCTTACATGTCCTAATAATGAAAAACTCTTAAATGCATTTTTTGCTTCTGCAAGGCCTACCTCTGATTACTGTTGGCATGACTGTTCATCATGTATGGGAAGATTCACAAGGAGGACAGCCCCCTTGCATTAGCCATGTGATAACATTGGAGTTACCTTTTTACATTTAATACACTGTAACTTCCAAATGGGAACAGGTAATCAGTTCATGTTCGGTGTCTTTGGAATTATAGGGGAAAATCCTCTCCTATGGGAAAGTCATATTCTTGGTTACAATTTTGAAATACCACTTTTAGAAAGTTGACATTTTTATGCCATAGCAATTTAGTGCCTGCAGCCAGTCTGGGTCACACAACTGGGTGTAGTTGACAGACTTTGTGCATCCCTCCTAGACAGTCACACACTATAGAGAGCTTAGGTGTGCCGGATTGGGGCAACACTGGAAAGATGGGCAGGAGGAGCTGGGCACAGCCCTACTTACACTTAACTAGGCTGTATCCTTCCTCTACACAAAGGGATCTATACTCCCTGTGGTTAGTCTGAAGCAAGGGCAGAGGAGGCAGGAAACCAGTGCACTTCAAAGGGAAACCTCTAGAAGTTTCCCCCACTTCAAAAGCGGTACCAGGTATTAATACTGGATCTCAGACATCAACTCTTCAGTACACTTCTGGAGCTGTGGACTCTGTCAGGAAGGACTGCTGTGCTGCTGAAAAAGGACCGCCACTCTGCTGGCTTGCTGCCCTGCTGACCTTCTGCCATGCTTGATTGCTGCCCTGCTGCCTGAGTCAGATGGACTGGAACTGTACCTGAACCAGGACTCCCAGAGTGGCTGTCCTCCTGCCTGAGTCAGATGGACTGGACCTTTAGCTGAACCAGGACTCCCAGCGTGACTCCTAGGGGTAATCCATTGGCCTCCTGTTCAGTGCTACAGGGGCACAACAGTTCACAACCACCTAAAGCAGCACCAAAATCTAGCCGGAGCTAGCCCCTGACCCCAAGTTGTGCCCCTCAGGCCCTAGACCCTTGGTGTGACCTCTGTGGAGCGGAATGTAAGTTTTTGGGCTCTACGACCATGACCAGGCCAATTGGTGCCAAAATTTGTCACTCGATTATCCTGCCAATGTAAGTTTTGTCAGCCTGATCGTTGGTGCTACAGCATCTACTGCCTGTGGGGAGCACCACTGTGAAGCTCTGGCCTGACCTTTCATGACTACAACAGAATCTTTGTGCTACAGTGACACCCACCTGCAATGCCTGGGCTGCTCTTCGCACTACATTTATGATGGTCCACATTGCTTCTCTACTCCTTGCTACCCACTTCACCGCGAATGGAGGATCTTTGCGCTGGACTGAGAAGGTAACTTTTAAACTAGACTCATCTGCTCCATGTATCCGACCCACTCTCCATTGCAGTCGGCCAGAACTTGTGACTTTGTCCCAGTATCACACGACTAGATAGCTGCGAGGGGCGCTTTAAACTTTTTGGAGCTATTTTCATTTAAATCATTAAAATTGCACATCTCAGATTCTACTAATTGGATTTTTGTTTTTTTTAGGCTTTGACTTTTTCATTTAATTTGCTCCATGTTTCTAAATTGGCGTGGGATTTGTCTTGTGCTTTGTCTTCACTTTATTACTTCTTTAAGAGTTTCATACATACTTTACACATTGCCTCTGAAGAACTATAATCTTCATTCTCAGGGGTCTCACTAATACAAAGAACTTGGCACAGAGGCTGAAATATGAAAAGACATCTTTATCAAACTTAATTAAGTGAGACTACGTCACACAGAAGCCTTTAGCAACTGAATGAGGCAGTCTAAAGAGTACAAAACACAGAGGCCTTTTATATGCTCAGGGTTACAAACTCAGCATAAAAGAAAGGGGCAGTCCTAGTTTCTGCAAGCATGCAAAATACCTAATATGGACATACAAGACCTGCAAAATATTAGCCAATAGGAGAACATTAAAAAAAAAGCATCATATAACCAGAACGTCCCCCGTACGTCGAGTTTCTGCCCAACCCACAAGTAAATTAACTACAGCACCTATAGGTCAATCAGTAATGGCAGAACATGTCTGTATGCAGTTAGGCCAGCTGGTGTCTGAGATTGCTTTCAAAGCAAGGACAGAGGGGGGTTTTCAACACGTTGCAGTCCAAAGGGCAGAGACACTTCATGAATTGAGCAGCCTGTGTAAAGGCAACACAAATTGATGACAGATGTAAGATGGAGTCAAAATTAAAGAACCTCATCTCTAAGTTAAGCCTGACTGTTCTGTGCCAAGTTGCCAGAGAGTTGAGCACAGGTTAAATTGGGATTTGCTTGTGCCTCACCCTGACCAGGATTGTGGTTGCGCTTAAGTAGGGTTACCCCCTCCCACACCAGTAACCCAATTTCTTACAGACAGTGACCTTGCCAACTCAATAAACCAATTTTGTTTAATGTAAAGGACAGTATTAGGAGAATCCCTGTCAACCCCAGGTAGCAATTGCACAAGCAGCAGGTAACTGCTAGAGCAGTGCATGTTAAGTTTGAGCATTGCCAACAATTTTAAAGTAAAGTAAACAAAACAATAAAATTCCCAAACCAATTTTGGAAAAATTGACAATTTAATGAGTAAAAAGACTCAGAAATTAATGTAGTAGGCTAAGTGGAACAGGAGTCATCATTTTTTAAAGCATTGAGGCAAAAGCACAAGGAAAAAGTGAAGTGCTAATCAAAAGTTACAGTTTGTGTTTGATAGGTGCCTGGGCCTGATTCCTGCAATGGATCACAGGTCATCTGTGCCATGTGTGTCTGATTTAGGGGCCAATTTAGGGTTTGGCCAAGCATGGAAGAGTACTCTGTCCATCAAATTCCTGATGTGATCACTCTATTTTGAGTAAGCATGGGCTAAAAATCCGTTCCGCTCGCGAAATTTGCAGATTTTCGGTAATTTCGCGATCCGAGAATCTCGCTAAATTACCGAAAAATTCGCAAATTCGCTCGCGGGCGGATTTTCTTTTTTTTTTGATGGCCAGCTCACTCAAAGGACCAATGTTACAGGCACACACAGTCACTGGAGGCAAATCTTCTGGCCCCTTACGCAGCTGCAGTGTAGGAAAAGCACTATAAATTTACCCAACGAGGTAGCACTTACTGATTAGCCAGTAAAAAGTACTCCAGTTGAGTAGAGGTATTGCACATGACAAAACGGTGGCATCTTCATGGATAACTATGCAGGGCAGGATTCATTCTGGCACGAGGCTCCTGTCACAAAAATTAAACCTCAACAGGAAGCACTTACAGATATAAATAAAGCAGGTGCCCGAGTTGAAGCTCAAATTCAGTAACGTTTTAATCAGCCCAAAACATTAGTGAGCACGGTCGAGGCTGGGCAAGTGTGCTTTAACCCCATATCTGCAGTCGAAAATTAGCTGTAATACTCGAGGGAGGTCTTTGAATCCATGAGTTTCTCGAACGCAATCCCCGTGTAGTTCCTGTGACCAGGAGGCTGCTTTCTCCTCACCTGCTGCCCTGCTCGCTCTCTGACCCTTTATACAAAAGAGGCACGTTGACACGCATAGAAGCCCTGCCCGTTTGGCCCCGCACCACACACTAGCAGTATCAAACGTCTTCCCGTCCTTTCCCAACTATGATGGACAGCTCACTCAAGGGACGTTGGTGCCTTTTGGCACGATGGCAAAGTTACGGGCACACATGGTCAGTGGAGACAAATCATCTGGCCCTTTACACAGCTGCAGTGTAGGAAAAGCACTATACATTTACCCAATGGGGTAGCACTTACTGGATTAGCCAGTAGAAAGTACTCCAGTGCAAATCGCAAACAAATCCACGAGTTCGCTGGAAAATCCGCGAACTCGTGGATTTATTTGCGATTTCACGCAAATTCGCGGACCGCAGATCCGCAAAATTCACCCATAGTTAATTTTGAGTCAGGTGGACTGTCATCTTGCCTGTGACGGTACCCTCACTGGCTCCCTTGCCGCTAAGCATAATCCAGTGGGCCGATAGAGCCATCCGAAAGATTTAAAAAAAAAAGATTTATTCTAATCTGTTACATTATGCAATGTACTTATGTTATATCAGCCTCCTCCTAAACATATACAAAAATGTGACCGGAAGTCCTCTCCCCTAACCCCCCCAGCTGTCATGCTGCATCATAGGATTCCCCACGCTCTTAAAAAACACAGTTTGATGAAGAGTCGGCCTACGCTCTGCAATAAGGGAGGCACTTATTCTAAATACGGATCTGGGAAAAAAAATGATAACTTCCAAAACCAGTGTGGCAATCCAGTTCAACATTTATACTCTATGGAGTGTCACTTGGTATTAAAAACTAAATGTGGGGAATCAGAGAGCTAGTACCCCAAACCCACTAAACTGTCAACATTTTTCTGCTTAGTGGCTCAACAGACTCAGTGGCATTCGTCACAATGGACGTCGTATCCTCTGGTGGCATATATACCTTACATATGCCACTGTATAGGTGGTCTAACCTTTGTTCCCACCCTACGTTCCTAGGTCCCTAGGTACCTACAAAAAATCAAACACAAACGAACATTTCAGACAGGCATTAATAGGCTGACAATTCAAGGTCTAGCCTTTTACAATTCTATGTAGACATCAAATGCATGCGGTGTAGTGTACCACACACATTTCAAAAGTTCCATGCTGTGAGACCGGCTCACACAATCTTATCCTAGATCAGGGTTATCTGAGCCTCTTGGAGGTTGGGCTTAGCATGGCAATGAGGAGCTAGTAATTGAATTTGCAGATTGGATAAACTTCAGAGACAGACATGTGAAGTTTACGTACACGATCCGAAAGGAGGAAGCAATTTTCTTGGACTTGGTAATTACCAATGGGAACAATGGTATTGAAACCTAGGAGCAAAATAAAGTGACAGATAGAAACAGCTTACTGCTCTATGACAGTTTTCACACAAGGGCCTTGAGGAAAAACCTCCTGGTTGGCCAGTTTTCTAAGAGTGAGACGCAAATCTTCCTCTTTATAGATGTTTGAGACACAGACCACAAGTCTAGAAGGCAAGCTGATTCCACATCACTACCCTAAGAACATAGCTAGAAGCAACGGCTGGAGAGGCCTTACTGGAAACAAATCCGAGTAGGATTTCTTCTTGAGGTGTAGGCTTGTCAGATCCAGGAATGATCTGAGGATGTAGTGTTTGAGGTACCAGATTTATTCTGCTTTCTAGCCAGTAATACAAACATTTCTACCACTAAATCCTAGCAATTTTCATGCAGTCCCCACCTCTTTTTGCAGCATGTCTTCTCTGCCTTACAGCAAAATTACACTTGGGACCCTTTTACAAGATGCAAAGCTCATCTACCACTAGAAAGCCTATTTTCAGCTCCTTAGCACTCACCAATTTAAATGAGCTCTCATCTCATTTTATGGGGTCAAATCTGACTCTCACCCCTATTGTGAGTGGTGCCTCGCTGTCTAGGAGAGTCCTGGGAATCAATTGACACTTTCTTGTACATCTCCAGCTCAAAAGAGGTAGTGGTAAAGCTGACAGTATTCTGTCAACTATTCCTGTCCACTTCAATGTGGCTAATCCCATGTAGGTGGTCAGTAGTTAGCAACCATTTTCTGTTCCTTGCCTGGTAGGCTATTGTCATCCCTGTCAAGGATGTGTATTTGAGCTCTGCAGGTATGATAATTGGTAGAACAGGCTTTGAAACAATTCTGGTTTAGGCAGCCTAAGGTAAAAAGTTAAAAAAAAAAAATTCTCAAGTAGTTGTCAATAATCCTATTTCAGCAAGAAATCCGATTTTTTTTAACTGGTGTTTTAACTGGTGTTTTTTTTAACTGGTGTTTTTTTAACTGGTGTTTTAAGAATCAGACACAACATTCTGCTCCAAGATCGCAATCATACCTACATAATTATTACTCAGGTGTGCAGTTATTGTCAGCTGCTAAATTTCTCCACCCTTCCATCTGCGCCCCACTCCTTCTCCATGCCAGCAAGCCTAACTTGATCAATCTCATGGATATTTAGTTCTCAGGGTTTCAGTACCTGTGCACCATGTTCTTCCAGCCCTTCACTAGACTTATCATTTGCTTCTTCTTCATCCACCACCTTCTGTATTAAGGTGGACCACTGGGATATTTCCTCCATCACTTTATGACCTGCTCTAATTTCACACATCCTGAGTTCCTCTGCTAACAACCAGTCTATCAGGTCTTTCTCCCAGGAATCTGTGGTCAGTCCCCTTGATTTTATCCGTATTATTGCTATCCGTCTCTTCGCTGTAACCAATTCCAACAAAGCAAACCTTATGTTGCATATTCATGTTCCTCGGTTTACTTATGATACCTAATATGCAATGTTTAATAGAGGTATTAATTACTATGTTGGAGGTCAAAACACTTTATGCATTACCCAGTGCCAATACTTATCAATATCAGCACAGTTCCATTCCATGTGTCTGAATGTGGCCTCACGTCCCACGCATTTAGGACACATTGGCAGTGCTTGATTTGTAAAATATTAAGTGCAGGTGCTCAAATATTTTTAGGAGGCCACACCCACTTCCCCTGTCTCTACCCTCCTCCTCCACTAGCTCCACTCACTTACTCTATTGGCTCCATTCATATCCTCAACTGGCACTGTTGACACCCAAATGTAATGGCAGTGCATGTAAAACTGTAAGTGCCACCAAACACATACAGCAGCCATGGCATGCCCCAAGCCTCCCTGCCATGGAGGTTCTGCAAGAAGTTAAGTATTGGTCCTAAGGTAAAGCTTGCATTCGGGTAAATGTAGAAGCATGGCAGGAAGATGGCTCTAACTATATGTTAGCTGAAGGTTGGAAAACATGTTTCCATAGAAGTAAATGAAAAAAACAAATATTTATTAAGAAACTAGCAGCCCATCCCGACGTTGTCCGGGTATGAAATGTTATGTGTGTAATGTTTGTAATAGTAAACGTTAATGTGTGTACGCTGACAGTGCCCAGCGTGATGCCGTGTTTGCGAGGGCTGGTTTGAGGCCCCACCTGAGCCCTGGACTAAATTTTAATTGTGAAGTGGCTTAGATCGTGTAGTACACTGCCTGCCTTTAGTGTCCGCTGGAGCCATTAGAGCGTAAATGGGCGGTGAGTGAATGTCGCGCTTGTGCGCCCTTTTTTTTCCCCCTGCAGCCACTTCTGAGAAATCTTACGTTCCTAAAGGAGTAAAGTTTTGTTTTGTTAGTTTAATTTTGTAGGCAGTATGCTAAGGTCCATCAATGCGGCGCCCGTTGGTGTTTTGATACGGCCCTGTGAGAAGTGATCAGAACGCCAAGGCGGAGCGTGAATGTGCACGCACATTGGTGGCGAAAGCCGCGCCCCTTTTTTTTGTTAATTTTAGTGCAGCCCCCTCTGACAATGCTGACGCCCACAAAGTTTGCACCGCACTATATATCATTAATGTCGCGTCATCAGAACGCCAAGGTGGAGCGTGAATGTGTGCACACATTGCTGTCAAAAGGCGCGCCACTTTTTATTTTAATTTTGGTGCAGCCACCTCTGACAACGCTGACGCCCACAAAGGTTGCGCTGCACTATATGTGATTAATGGTGCCGGAATGGCAATCTGCGTGAATGCGGCCCAGCTTGGTGTTTGTAGACGGACGAGTGAGACGCGAAGGTGGATCGTGAATGGGCACGCACATTGTTTCTGAAAATACGCGGCCATTTTTTTTTTTATTTGTGGCACACCCCTCTGACAACGCTGTTGTGCCACGCCCCTCTGTCAATGCTGCACGCCCACAAAGGAATAGTGTAGTGTAGTTTGACACGCCAACGCCAACGCCCAAGTGTACTTTGACACGCCCACACCAACGCCCACAAGGGACTACTTTACCCCTAAGGGTGTTTGACTTTTGTAATGTATATGGTGGCCAGCTGTATAGCCTACGTCCATCTGCTGCATCTCCCCTTTACAATGCTGTATTGGGTGTTGTGACTGGTGCTGTACTTCTTGAGTTTACCCGCCTCAAAGGTTTCAGCGCTCTCTTTATAATAGTAGTATAGATGAGTTTGGGAGGCTTCCATTGAGAGCCGGTACATGTGTGTAAGTTGGGTTTAAAGGTTTAAATAGCCAAAAGTATTATTGTGGCTTACAAATGCCTAAAGTGCAAGCGAGGCAGAAGGGCCTGACATGTGAATGAAACATCTGCCTCGTGCCAGCCAATCATTCAAATAATTTATTTTATAGGCTAAGATTAAAAACCTCAGCAATTCTATTCTGTCTTTGGGACGCTTCTGTCTATAAAGTTATACCAGTTTACATATTCAATAAGCATGAGATGTGATATAAAGACTCATATTACCATCACCCCCTGAGTAAACAACCACTGGCACGACTAACAGAGCAATGATGCATATGTTACCATGCATGCTGCCGCGTGAGTGATGATGCTTTGCTGGCTCTAACTTGGTGAATTATACACATGGAGGTGTTATCAACCATGTGCATCCAAACATCATGGCACAGTGGCAACCATTTGTTTCTCAAAATATATATGCGGCTCACAGAAGAGTAAATTTTAAAAAACATCCAATGTGTTGGCATGCCTTTTTTGAAATGGGGAGCTTGGCAGCAAATTGCAGCTGCTGGTCCCTCCAGGTAAAAATAAAACTGAAAATATGTTTCACGGGACGGGTGTGCAATAGTGGAGCGGGCTTGGAGCCAGTAATTGCTACCAATTATGAGGTGCAACAATGTCAAGGAGGGGCTAGGTAGCAATGGATCAGCATGCGGGAGGGATATAATAAATTAATAAAAAGATAGGATGATCTTTAAGGGGGAGCAACATAGCAAGCATAGAGAGGTGGGATGTGAGTGGGCAGTGGCACTCAAAGGAAGAGAGCAAGAAAAAAGGTCCCATTCGCTTTTGTATGGACACTTTACACAGGCTGTAAGGATCTGACAAGGATTAGGCCTGGGCACCTACAGTGGGTGGAGAGCAGTTAGGTCAGAGCTCCTGTCTCGATTTCAGAGCCTGCTGCAAGCGGACCCAGGTAAACCCTTAAACTAATTCCTGCACTGCAGTTATTTTCTGATACTCCTCCTGGGACGTCACTCAGCTTGATTCAGTCAGTGCGTGTCGTGCGAGCTGTTAAATGTTAAAACAGTAAGCAGCTAATCACGTTTGTATTTAATGACTCCGACGACGCATTAAGTTTGCTATCTGCCTCCGACCTGGACTTTCCAGGACCCAGCCTACCTGAGTGCCTCGCGCCCAGCTCACTTATCAGCCCACCCTCAAACGTACCAATGAATCAATGTGAATGACTTACTCCTTGACAAACATGCATGCGCTACTGACATCACTAACGGGATGCATTTATCATGCCTGGACCTGGGTGGGCCATCCTCAGAAGACATAACATGCAGAAATGCATCCGAACTGGAGGAGGAGGACAGGACAGGTAGGTACATTTATTTTTAATAATTAATGGGGCCCATCCATCAGACAGGGGAGAACAAAATCAATAGCCCCAGCCCTGTCAAATAAGAGCTGATGCTAAGCACAGTAAACCACTGGCACAAATTAAGCACTGCACATTGGTTATCTATGTGGATATACACTGTTGCATCATCCTCTACACTGCCACCTCCCATGTAGAGTCCTTTAGTGCACATAGTACGGGCTGCTTTTCTATGCGTTTCCTCCTTTCGTCAATGTCACTAGTAATACCTTCCTCTGTCCCCCTCTGGCCAGGAGTTACTTCTCCCATTTACCATTCTCATCACAACACCGCACTACATACTGAAGCTGTGCACCCAGGTAGTATGTTTATGTTTGGGATTTTGTAAAGTGTATGACGGCCTAAGGGCTTTCCAGCACTAAGTGAGAGAGTTGCTGGCAAGCATGAGAGTTTTGACAGTTATCGTGGGAACAGCCATGTCTTGAATTATTCGTGAAGCTGGGATCTTCTTGAAGCAATCTCAGGTAGCCCTCTCCCCAGAGCTCCCTGTCCAGTTTCAGAATATCTATTGAAGCCCTACTCTGCTTGCCAGCCCATAATACTGATATAATACTATAAACCGGTCCTGGGATGCTTGATTCTGGTCCAGGGAGGACCTTGCTTGGCAGTTCGGGCTGGACTGTTTCCATGAGGCACAGGGTCAAGACTGGTTTGCATATGGCCAGGTCTAAACTGGGGTGGCATGATGAGCAAAAGAATGATGGATATAACCCAGATCTCTTGACTGGGGGTGAATGTTTTGATTTGTTCTGTATTCCGTATTTCAATTATGTGACTTTTGCACAATACTGATATCAGTAGACTCTCAAGCTATTTAAATACAGTGTGGAGGAGGACACCCAAGGAGTTCTGCAATGGATATGGGCAACGCTGGAGGTACACTAGCCTTGCCTCTGCCACATGCCTCATTGTTGAGGGGGGACTTAACTGATTCTCTAAGGCCCTCAAACACGGTACCCATATTACATTGGTATTGTTTTAACCTTGCATGTGCTATCTGTAACCCAAGGTATCCAAACCTTTACATTTTGCATTGAAGACCCACCTCAGGCAATTCCATAGTTTGTATCCTTCCTAGCCCCCCTTCCCAGTGTAAAAATGACAGATTTATCTGTGTTGATTGATGTTAGACCTATCATCCTTAGGGTGGTCTTCACCCACACGATTGGCCTGGTTACCTCCTCCTTTTGCTGTATCATTTTGTTGGCCTTAGGACTCTGAGTACTTTGCCACTGCTAACCAGTGCTAAAGAGCACGCGCTTCTCCCCTAAACATGGTGACTTTGGTGTATGCCCAATTGGCATATTTAGTTTACTTATAAGTCCCTTTTAAAGTGGTATACCATATACACAGGTGCTGTAGCATAAATGCTGCTACTCGGCTTTCAGCACTGTTTGTGCCCCCACACGAGTAGCCTTTCAAACCTCTCTCAGGTCTGCCAATGCAGTGCCTAGATGTACAGTTTACTGCCACTTCGACTTGCATTTAAAACTCCTTACCAAGCATTAAACTCCCCTAAGGTAGACCCTATGAAGCCCTAAGGGCAGGTTGCTGTGTAAGTAAAAGTTAGGACATGTTAAGTTTTACATGTCTTGGTAGTGACAGACACCTACATTCGTTTTTCATTACTGTGAGTCCTACTCCTCTCCTAGGCTAGCATTGGGAATTCCTTAATACACTTTTAAGCTGTAATTCCTGATCAGAAAGGAGTAGCTGCATGACATTTTATATCTTTGGAATAGTAATGATGAATCATCTTTAATGGTAAAGTTGGATTTACCATTACTATTTCAGAAATGCCACTTTGAGAAAGTGTGCAAAACTACAAATGTTCTTTCAGGGATGCACAATTGCTTTGTAGACAATAAACAAATTAAAGATTAATTGCTTTATACATAGTGAATGGGTTTAGACAGTGATATAATGTGTTTCAGTTTAAAGGAAAGCAAAGGTTTAGATGAAAGCACGCATAATGGAACACAAGACAAAACACTGAATAATAAATGTTTGCAACAGATGTTATTTATATACATTGAAGCATTCATATATATTTATGCAAATGTCAAGACTGTCAGAACAGGATACAAAATGGAGGTGATGTGTACTAAAGTGACAATTAGTGCTCAGTGACAATCGGATCCTTAAGAGGAGCCAGGCAGATGTCTTGCAACATGTGAGCGTCCCCATTCAGTCTTGACTGACAATTGCAGGCTCACTGGCCGCCCTTATTCTCCAAAGGACACCTGAGGGCACCCCAATTGGGCTCTCTCCCCTTCCCATGTCCGGGTGAAGACTTGCTACGACATCCTAACAAGGCCTTGTGAAGGTAGAAACCTCGACGATTACATATGGCTCAGACCCATCAAGTCTCTGGGTTAAATCAATAACCGATTGTCCTATTTGCCAGAGATATTGTTTTTCTTTCATTCTGACCATCTTTATGTCCTCTCCCTTGTAAAATTGTACACACTCTCACCTTGTATATATGATATGCACTGCACCATTGTCACTGAGCACTACTTGTCACTTTAGTACACATCACGTCCATTTTGTATCCTGTTCTGACAGCCTTGTTGACATTTGCATAAATATATATGAATACTTCACTTTATATAAATATTATCTGTTGCAAACACTCATTATTCAGTGTTTTGTCTTGTGTTCCATTATGCATGCTTTCCTCTAAACCATTGCTTTCCTTTAAACTGAAACATATATCACCGTCTAAACCTATTCACTATGTATAAAGCAATTACTCCTTGATTTGTTTACTGTTTACAAAGCGATTGTGCATCCCCGACAGACCCATTGTAGTTTTGCATATATATACCCAGGTTCTGAGGGACACAGGGTTACCCCATTACGTTTTTACTTTACTTTGAGAAAGTGAGCATTTGTCTGCTCTTACTGCTCTGTGTGCCTTGCAGCCTGTCTCCAATACACGTCACAGCTACACTTACCTCTAGACAGCCACAAACACAGGAAAGGTGGGTGTGACAGAGAACGCATCTGCATTCATCTGAATTCTGATAGCTCTTCTTGGGCAGGAAGATGGAGGGGGAGCTGACACTTACAGCTGAATAGACAGTGTCCGGTTCCCCACACATAGGGCAGATTACCCCCTTCTGATAGTCTGGAGCCAGGGCGGGCAAGAAAGGGAGACCTGTTCACTAAAAGTCCCTGCTTTGAAGTCACCCACACTTAAAAAGCACAACTGGTATAAGTACTGGACCTCTGACATACCAAAACCGTACATTACTGGACCTGTGAAGAACTCTGCCAGGAGTAAAGACTTATATGCTGCAAGGATTGCCACTCTGCTTGACTGCTGGTCTGGAAGAACTGATTTTCTGTTTAGCGATGATGCACCGATGCCTGCTGATCTCTGTTTTGCTGAGGACAAGGACTGGATCCAACTCAATAAAACCCAGAGTCACTCCAAGGGCTTGCTGGCTTGCTCCCTGTTTGAAGTCTCAGGGTCTTCAAAGATTTCCTAAAACTCTGCAACAGCACCTGAACTCTGTCATCTATGAGTCCTGCCCCGCCAAGTGGTGTCAATTGAGTCCTGGGCCCTTGAAAGTTGATGTTTACTGTCTAGAACCATCAAAATCAATGCAGTGATGACTTTGCACCAATCGGAACCAATACAGCTTCCTGCGAAGCTGACACAGTGCCGATCCAATGGCATCAATGGGTGGTTCAATGATG
This sequence comes from Lissotriton helveticus, assembly GCF_964261635.1. Taxonomy (NCBI): domain Eukaryota; kingdom Metazoa; phylum Chordata; class Amphibia; order Caudata; family Salamandridae; genus Lissotriton; species Lissotriton helveticus. Next base: position 903,551,560 of record NC_136071.1, read on the forward strand.
ATGCAGGACTCGACTGCAAGGTTTAAAGAAGATGCAACGCCTGCATCATTAGGGGTTTGACACTGATGGGGAATCCGACTGCGAGGCTCGACCCCAATGCATCCACCTGACTGTGTGGATCGGAACCGGCGCATCAAGTTTTTGACTCTGACGCGCTCCATTCAAGGTACATTTTCAGCAGGCCCTGTGTGGGCTTTGTAGCCGGCCTGCCCTTCATCACAGTTGGCTTTAACTTTAGATTCATCCCAGTCCAGCATGACCTAAAGAAACCCCTAAGAGTTTTTTTTTTACTCTAAGCACTGCTTTATGATTTAATCTTTAAAAATTCATAACTTCGGTTCCACACATTGGATTTTTGTTGTATTGGTCAAAACAATACAAGTGTATGTAGCAGAACAGGTACGAACACACAGCTGGGTCAGATAATGTAACATGTCCTCAGCATATAAAGACACCACATGTGTCACATCTTTCAGCCTAAAGAAAGCCCCAATCCTATTGTATATCCATAAGCCATATTGCCCGAGGCTCAATGGAGAGGGCAAACCAACAAAGGCGAAAGGGGAAAGCCCTGTCAGGTGTCCCTCTGCAGAGTCCAGATCACCTGTCTGAAACTGACTTGAGCCATCGGGTTTGCATAAAGTAGTTTGACTCTTGCTAAAACGTTCGGTTCACAACCCATTTTATGAAAGCCATGAATCATATAGCTGCAGTCAGTAGCGTTGACCGCTTTTTCTATGTCAAGTAATAACAAAACAGCACTCCGCTCCAATTGAGCACATGGTTTACTCATCTCAGATTCTTTATAGTGCTTCATCACGGGATAAACCTCATCTGCTTTTCATATACTATGGAGCCTGAAATCTGCAGCAGTCGTTTAGCCAATACTTTTGCTGGGATTTTTGACACCCATATTTATCATGAGCAGAGGTCTATAATAACCAAACTATTGTGGACCTTTCTCCATTTGTTAATTTCTTTTACTAGTTGCCTCATTCATAGGCAATACCAGCGCAGCTCCCTGCTTTGCATCAGTAACGCAATTTTCCATCAGTTTACTGGAAAAGACTTTGTAAAACTCCAATGGCATGCCATGTGAGCATCAGGTCATTTCCCCTGGCATTGACTCTTTGGCTTCTAATCTCTCCTCTTTTTGGAGATCTGCCTCCAACGTAATGTGTTGCTCTTCAGTTATGTGCAAGGTTGACAAGGCTCCCAATACTTCCATAATGCAGTCCCTGCAGTTTTACTGAGGTTTTGTATATAGTGGAGCAAGGTATTGTTTATATCTAATTGTGTGACCACCAACATAACGTTTTTTAGTATAATTTTCTTTGCTGTATTAGAAGTTACAGAGACAATGGTCCCTACAACAACCAAGTAAATTCAATACAAATAGACTAAATAGTTCTATATTGATGTCCAGTCGGACAGTTTAATTACATTAGATGAAAGATTTGTATCAAAATTTTAAAAGATATAAGTGGGACACCAGCCGGTATATAATTTATGCCAACCAGACTGCTTTCTGTTTTGCCTATAAAATTTGTGTTGTATGTCTCCCCTTGGTGGAGTGTGTTGAGTCGGGCACCGGCTGGTGTCCCACTTATATCTTTTAAAATTTTGATACGAATCTTTCATCTAATGTAATTAAACTGTCCGGCTGGACATCAATATAGAACTATTTAGTCTATTTGTATTAAATTTACTTGGTTGTTGTAGGGACCATTGTCTCTGTGAAAAAAAGTACTACCCATAGGTCCCTAACGATTGCACCTTGGGTTCCCTTGTTTTGTAAAATATGTATTAGAAGTTACAGTCATGTGTACAAAAAAATCTTCTTCTGGAAAGTATGCTTTTTTATCACTGGTGTCTGGCGAACTTTGAAAGTAGTGGCACACAGAACAAAAACCAAGAGAGTGAGCTTAACTTCTAAATAGGGAGGGTGGGGTTATTCTCCCATCTAAGATTTTTTTAAAAGAGCCACATAGTGTATTTTACAGCATACCTTTTTATATGTAGTGCCAAGCAAACCTTACTCTACCAAGGGGTGTTGAGAATTACCTTCAACAAGAAAACTTTGAAAAAAAGGTGACACAAAGTGGAAATTCCAGTATAATTTCTCTACAAGTTGGATAATGGGCTACATGAAATGTAGGCAGTGTTAAGGTAAGAGGAGGCTAGCCAAGTGGGGAAGGAGTTTAGTTTTTGAAAGCAGGATCTGACTTACCCACCTATTACTGTTGTTATATGGTATTTATGCAGCACACAATCTGCTATTAGTATGCGATTGTAATGTTTTTTGATAGGCCAGAGGTGACTTTACAGGTGGTTCCAAAGTTTCCAACATATTCTGGAGTATGAATAAACTTGTGTATATTTACAGTCAGTAGAGTGAATAGTTATGCAACTCTTTTAGGTAAATAGGTCAGCTTAATAAAATAAGTCTATAATAGTGAGGCCTGAAAGATGCACTAAACTCCTTATGAGCATTTCTTGATCAATAGAAGTGCCCACTGGCTACTCCAAAGAGTGGAACGTAGTTTGATTATGCAGATTTTAGTAACACCTAAGCAAGAAACATATCTCTCTCTCCCAAAGGACCCAAACAATTATAAAATAATAAAATGTTGGAAGAAATAATGCCTGAATTTTCAAACTCAAAGAAAATTCAACAAGTAACTGCTGCAAAACAAAGAAGAAAAGCTGCAACCCGATTTACCTTACTTCAAAAACCCTCTCTGTCTCTGAACTCAGGGTTTTACAGAAATTCAACAAAATTAGATGTGTTTTGTCATCCAATTCCAATATCAAAGAGTGTTTGTAAACTGGTCCTCTCCCAAGTCAACCATCCAACATCAGGACATTATGAAAAGTTACACCTTACCCAAATTAATGCATTGACCCTTTGAGGGCCCAATTATGAGTTTAGGGGCCAGAGGCATCAAAAAAATGTTTTGGGATTCCCTAATTGCGAATCTTTGCGATTCACAATTAGGTAATCGCAAAATGGCATGAATGAAAGTGTGCAGTACACTTTCTGCAATTCCTAAGGGGTCGCAAATGACCTACCTCATGAATATTAATGAGGTAGGTCGCAATTTGAGACCTCCTAGGAATCGCAAAAATCACAGGGATCAGCAGACCGCCATGTCTGTGATTGTTTTAAATAAAGCAATAATTTTTTTGTAAACCAACCCGTTTTCCTTAAAGGAAAACGAGATGCTTTACGTGGGACCACTGGCTGCTCTTAAAAATGTTTTTACAAACATTCACAAAGGGGAAGGGGTCCCCATTTGTGAAGTAGGTGGTAATATGCGAATGTTTTGCGGCCACATTCACGGTCACACAACATTCATGCATTCTGTTAGGATTCGCTATTTGGAAGGGACGCCCTAAACACGCCCCTTCCAAATAGCGAATTGCAAACCCGTTTTGCGATTCGGTAACAGGTTACCGAATTGTAAAATTGGGTTTAATGCATCGCAAATGCATTTTTTGCGATCGCAAACGGGCTGATTCTGAGAATCGGCCCATTTGTGAGGAGAAAAATGCTTGATGCATCTGGCCCTAGTTGTTATTCATCACACCTGATTAAAAACGATACTACGGGGTATGTTATTTATCGGGGTGCCATAAATAACACCTATTACAAGCTTGTGGGGAACAACATGCAGATTTTGGTGTTTAAGACACCAAAATCCACATGATATGGTAAGTAACAGATGACTTTCCTCTGTTAAATTTCGGCAGATTTGACCTGCCAAAATTTAACAAAGATTGAGTTATTTATTGGATGATTATCAGATATGTTAAATACCTTCAAACTTGTAATTCCGACCAATGTATAAACAAGGGATTTTGCATGGGTCGGATTTTACCAACCCACTCATAATCAGTCCGAGGGCTAATGGCTGAGCCCAAACAAATATCTTATGAGATCTGCATAGGAATGTTCCAATTCCTCTTTGAAGAGTGCGTGGAAGCTCAGCGGATTAATGAATATGCTTTTGAAATCTGATATTTTGACCAGCCCTCCTGTGATAATGTCCTGACTCCTTTGCAACAGGGTCCCATGTAGCACACAACCTGTAACTCATAAAGAAAGCCTGCACTTTTGCAGTAGTTCTCTTAACAGCTGTTGTTTGAGAATGGTCCTCACAGCACATAACCTGCAGAACTCAGAGAGCTCACCTCACAACAGAGAGTGCAAAGCCATATTATAATGCCCATCAGAATGGGGACTGTAGTGCTTTAATAATACTCCTCCCTACACACAGCCTGCAGCCCAACAGTAAATGTTGTGAATGCACATGCCAGTATCTTTAAAAGTATGCACCTCCCAACACACAGGCTGTGGTCGTATAGTAGTTCTTAAAGCACAAGGCAAGAATGCCCCACCCATCCATCACCTCAAAGACAGTACATGACTGACAGAAATATCTGAAGCTGATACTTCAGCCCAGATGAGGCTTGCTGTTTCACCTTCCCCGTTAACATTTACAGACCTACATATCACAGATGGCACAGTCTTGCTGAACGAAAAACCACCATTGGATGAAAATTACCCCTATAAAACAGAGAAAGTTGTCAGCAATGTACGACATGTTCTTTTGAAAAACATTTAGGGGAATAATTTGGCAGAACCAAATGAGCATGTGCGCTGTTATGGCATAAAGAAACTGCTCAAGAGATCATTGTGAAGGTCTGTCAATATTTTGGCAAGGCAAAGTAAATTCCTTCAATGGGATTTACAAATCCATGCAAGGAGCTATTTGGCCCGCATTGAGTGACTTTGTAACGGAATGCAAAGGAAAGGAGTCGCTTCTAATGAGTTACCTTTTGGTGTGGTAGGCGTTCCATGAGTGGAGCGTGGGAGTTCCCATGCATCCACACATGGAATTTGTTGAAATCCAAGATTTACTAAAGATAGTAGTTCTGTGATTATTCCAAAATGTTGCGCCTATCATGGAAGAAGAGAAATATGTGTATTTCTCCTCATTACTTCCTCTTTCTATGTGTGAGAAAACATTAGATCAAGTCTCAGAAATTGCTTTTGCATTTTCATTAGGTAATCAGTATGATTAACCTTCAATGTACTTTTCCCTTGAGATCCAAACTTCCAATAGGGTCCTCCATAGACCAAGGAATCTGGGACCTGAGGTTCCGTCCATGCGGTGCCGGAAGAGTATTGGAGGACCAGTGGCTGCCAGCATGGGAGGATGAGGGGCTTTGGTATATGCTGCATCATTTCTTAAGAGTCTGTTCAAAAAATTTGGTGAAATTGTGCACTTACTTTTTTGTTTATTGACCATTATTCTCAAGGTGTCACAGAAGAACCTAGTTAGTTAAAATTAAACAAGCTGCTATTTGAGACCCCTCATGATTGGCTACTAACGCAGTGATGGCCTGCAAGGAAAACCTGACTGCCATTCTGAGGTTCCCATTTCTGAATTTGAACCTTGTTTGCTTTTAAAGCAGCTGATTTGGTTAGAGAAACTGGTGTATTATAAAAAAAGAAGCAAAAAGTGTATTTGGCAAAACTTCAAGATTGGCAGGTCTTACTCCTGCAAAGCTACAAACACGATTCTCAAAGGAGAACCCATCCCAATTGAGAATCAGTTGCCACCTGCTTTGAGCTTTTGCTAACTGACCAGTGGTCTGTGACCAGAATCATGATTGTATACTGAATTACTGAAGGAACTGACTCATATTCACTGAAAGTAGGGGTGAAGGAGGGGCCCTACAGCACCCCCTAAATAACCATGCTCGTGTTCCCATCTCAAATGAGGCTTAAAGATGACTTTAAATTTTGGTTGGTATCTTGTCACATTTGATGTGCCTTCAAAGAGGGAGGTAAAATGTCTGTCTAGTATTCTGACAAATTGCTGCTTATTCACTTAGGAAGGAAGCAGGTCTATACTTTCCTTTCTCCTTTGGTGAAGTGTGAGGATTTTGTAAATTGACCTATGTGACACTCTTGCTGGTGTGAAAGGAAAGGCTGTAGGATGTTGTAAATGAACTGAATAAAAATATATATATTTTAAGTAAGGAGTTAGGAAACCACAAATGAAACGTTTTTTTCAAATAATTCTATAGTGTGACGGAAAGAAAGATGTTAATAAGATGAAAATAATGCAGTATACTAATTTGTGATGGCAAATGGCAAACATTCTAGAAACCCACTTTACAAACATTAATGTTTGGGCGTCATAAAGTTTTATCCGTCTGTGCATGTAGCAGTTGTTTCAAAGGAATATTTTATTTCTGTAAATGACAGTGTGCTACCACGCCATGCTTTAGTAATATATTTGTGACAGTGTACTCCTAAATGCAACATACTACACATTTACCACTCTCTTGCTAAATGGGTGTGGATAATTTGTGATTGTGTGTTGCTTGGATTTTCCAGATTCCCTATGAATCCAGGGGTGTAACATTGATGTCCTCACCCCCAGTCTGAAAAATATTCCAGCACCACTGAACTGCCCTTTTTGCCTCCTTTCCGCATTTCAATTCGTTATGGGCCTCAGACCTATTTGAAAAGTGTTTTTGACTCATTATAGTCATAAAATAGGCTTTGTGCTTTTGAAAAAGGTATTTTTGGGTCAGACCCAGTGGTTTTGTGGATTGCAGGGTTTGTGAATGCAAAATACCGTATATATATCTGGCCCTTGGTACAGAATTGCACTGGCCTCCAAGACTTATGAGGCAAAGAGACGCTGGTGCAGATTCAAGCCTGTTCAGCCAAAGGACAGAACTGAGGCTAGATCCTGGGACCCATCACCCGTAGTGCGACCAGGACAAGGTTAAGCATGGGCTGCACTGGCTCTGATTGGCTTGACTGTCATGTCCAACTCTAACCTTCCTCCAGTGGTGTAACAAAAGCCCCTGCAATGTGGGGTGCCCAAGCTCCAGGAAGCACCCTTCGGAACGGTACATGGGACCCTGGCATGAGAGAGCCTTACTGTGTCCAGAGCGTTGGGGCCCCTTTATGTAGTTTGCAACCCCCCCCCCCCAAGTTTCTTTACATTACTGCCTTCCTCCACTCATTGTCTGTGCCTCTGTCAGCCATTCAATGGGGAATGTGGAAGGGACCAGTGCTCTGCTAAGCAGGGATGTTTTAAGGCATGGGCAATGTGGGTTCTGACCCAGGGACCCAACCTTTCGGGGCACCCTGATATAGGAAACCATGTTCTACAGAGTCTTTCCCTGGTGATCTTGAATAATTCATAAACAGATTGTTTTAAATACCGTTTTCCTTTGATTGTTTATGTGGTTGCTGTGTGAGAGTCTATTACAGACATTTTGCTGAGAAATTTTGTGTTTATGTTTCATGCAACATTCATAAAAAAGTTTCTTTTAGATCAAAACAGGCCCTCACATAAGAGAAATGGGAAGGGGGATCACAGAGATTATTTGCAGCAATATTAGTGAGATGCTACTGTGTTACAGTATTGTCACTATCACTGAATATTAGAACACATTTAACATTTGTAGGAAAGCACTGAGTGACCCAAAAATGGAGGGGTGAAAGAGCTGAATTGGATTGTTTCGCGCAGATGACCCCAAAATACGTTTGGCCCTGCCCCCCCAAAATCCTTGAAATGTCCCTGCTGCTGAGCAAGCAATAGCACATCCCCAAAAACTAGTGGCATCAGAAGTGCTCTTAGAACCTCACCCTTTTTCTCAAAAACACACGGGCCACGTGAGATGGCAGCAAAACAATGAAAGGTGCCCCCCATCTACAGGCATAGTGTACGTGTAATAAGTTACTGCAGCCTCTCTGTACTCTGGCAGTACAAGTAAAGCATATCAATTTAGAAACCTCCCCTTTTCCTTTGGTGGGAGGGGGGGTGAACGCCAATGATGTCTGCATGGTGGAGACACCCCTACCTAGTTATCTACGTCACAGTTCTAGAAATCCAACTCAATATATGTTGTAGGTTATCATCTGCTCTTTACCGAGCCTAGATATTTTTTTAGCAGTCTTTACCCCTGGTTTTGCTGCGTCCCAGCTGATGAAAGAAACCTGTTTAGTTTTGCCTAATTCTAATGTAGTTAGTTTGAAAGTGCATTGGCCCTGTACACAGACAGGCTTGCGACGAGCCACACAGGAGCTCTGGTCTTCAATGGTTACAAGGAACGTGGCTTACATTGCTAAATAGGGACACCAGTAGCCAGCTTAGCTAGGGCCACTGTGCTACTTTTTACACGTTCACTGGTGAAACAACAACCTACCTTCAATATCACAAAGCATCTTTGTGTTTAATCCCACATCGCAGGCACAGGATGTGATCACCAGGACGAGCTGGTTCATTACAAAGGCCATTTATCCTATAATTATAATGCATAGTGGCTGTGTAGAACATTATGTATTTGGAGGACTCTTTTGTCACTTTGCTATCTTTGAAGCCTTTTTAATTATTGCTATTTACTGCATTATCTGCCTTTTGAATCAGTGTCTGGGAAAGCACTTTAACAGACCACGTGACCTTTCGGCAACGCCTGGGTAGTTAGCCACTTGTTAAAAGGAGAGAGGCCCATTACATCTTTATGAGGCAGAAGGGATGCGTGGCCGGCTTTGTTTCCAGATGGACCCAGCAAACAACGAACGAGATGTGTTGTGATTAGCTGGCAGGAGAAGCATTTCAGGTCGCTCACACATTCATGGCTCCATGCGCAAATGCTGCAGGTAGAGGTGTATGACCCTTTGGCACAAGACGTCTGTGGGTGCAAGAGTGGTTCCAGGCATACAGTCCACGCAATGGAGGAAAAATAATAAGATATGCATGGATCGAATGCCACAAAATCAGCTAACGAACAAGGGCGTCACCTTCTGGATATGCATCATGCACTGGTATTGGCATTGTGTTTATTTGTGGTGTGAGTGGTTAGAGGAGAAATGACCTTCAAAATCTTTTGATTTTGTACACTCCTTCGCGAAACCTTCGCTCTGCTGGTCAAAATTTGGCACTTGTCCCACGGTTCCAAAAGTGCAGATTAGGTGGCCGCTCGTTTATGGTGATGGCCGCCAGATTGTGGAATGCCGTCCCTGCCCACATTCGTTCTTTGGAAACCCTTTTCACTTTTAGGAAAGCTGTTAAAACGTATCTTTTCCCTCTGCCTTATTAATTACTTCTCTGTTGGTCTTGTTGGTTATGTTACCTTTTCAGATATAGCGCCGGGACGCCCCTTAGCTGGAGCAGCTGTGCGCTCAAAAAATGCAATTAACATAACATAACCTGAAGCAGACAGATGTGAGTAGGTTTGTGGTGAGTCTCAGCTTTTGTGTTGTGGCGATCTCAACTGATGCAGACCGTAGCACTGGGCAGACACTGGGCATCGGACACCCAGATAGTCATCAGCAGAGACCTCTTGTACCACTTATACATTTAATCAGTTTTTGTGCACTTCTGGAGTTGGCCAATGCTCACTCGTCGCACAAGCAAGCCTCCACCAGTGAGGTACGAACAGAGACGATTATGGGGAAATGCCAAAATATATTTCTAACTTGGATCTTATCCAGGTTGGACAACACCCAGAAACAAAGCTAAACAAAAGCAATCTGCAAGAAATTGGGTTGTTGGTTGACTGAGGTGTGAGCCCTGGTCAAGCAGAAACCACAATCCTTGTCAGGTTAAGTCAAAAGCAAACCTCAAATTAACCTGTGTTCAACCCTCTGGTAGCTTGGCACAGAGCAGTCAGGCACAACTTAGAGGCAATGTGTACAATATTTGTGCAACACTTGAAGCAGTAAAACCACAAAATCCCATGCCAAAATAAGCCCACCACAATGTTAGAAAAATAGAATGCTTTTCATTAAATAAAACAAAGACTACAATGACAAAAATCCAATTAGTTGACCCAGAGATATTGAGTTTGAATGTTTTTAGAGAAAATAGCACTAAACGGTGTCAAGTGGCAACTGTGGATATCTAGTCACTCCGAATCGGGACAGAGTCACATGTTTAAGCCGACTGCAATGGCATGTGGGTCGGCTATAGGGACCCAGTAAGGCCCACTGAACTGAGTACCTTAAATCCTGGTTTGTGGAGAGTTGCATAGATCCATGTCAAAGATGCGTCCCGCAGCCGAAGCAATGCATTGGTTCTGAGATATACTCAAAGGATCCAAGGGTAGGACATCAAGTAACATATTTAGACATGATCTTAACATACAACTACTATGTAAAATTTGAATTAAACTACAAGTGGCTTAATGCTGAATGTGTTTTTTATATATGAAGAAATTGAAAAACTTGCCTATTTCCCTGGAGAGTGGAATCAACGTTATTAAGGTAGATATTTTACCTACAATTTGTCTATCTATCTTTTCAGATCAGTGCTAATATATGTTCTAAATAGCTTTTTCAGTAAAGTAGAAATGCTACTTTCCAGATTTATTTGGAATAATAAGAGGCCAAAAGGAAGTACTATTTGACATAGAGTACTAGGCTCACATCCCTTTTATATATTTACACCAGCAGACCATTGTTTCAGGCTAAAAAGGTTAATTATATGCCATTAGCCATTTTTATCAAATCTGACCTGACATTAAGTAATTTCTTAAAATCTCTTGAATACATGCTTCTAGTAAATCCTGATGCCATGCATACAAGCCAACTTACTTCTATGATTTCAATTGTAAGTGAAGGCAGAGGTCTCGAGTATGAATAATATGTGATTACATTGAAGGTATCCAAATGAATTCATTCGAAACAATTAAAAAAGAGTTGTCTTTTGTTAATAATGCATCTCTTTTGTTAAATATCTGGACGATATACGATCAATCAGAGGGAAACCTTGTTAGAAGAGACAACTATTATGAATTACTTTTGTCACTCATCCATTCCATCAATGACAACTTTCTACAAGGCTTTATTGGAAAGAAAAATGGCGGATCTTCAAATGTAGGTAGGAAATTGGAGCGAATGGATAAAAACACATAAAGAGGGACAATTCTTAAGCGACTTGTGGGAAGAGATTTAACACTGTATTTGCCCAATAAACTTCAGGGCCATGCAATTCAAGACTTTTTTCAAATTTTATATCACCACCCACCAAAGTAGCACAATGGTGGTCATTCGATCTACGTACATGCCCTTGGTGAAGTAGCAGATAGACTACACATGCTAGAAATCTAATAGTGAAAGCATGCAAAAAGGATGATAAGGGATGTATTTGGGACTGGTGGAACATAATCAATGAAGCCCGAAGTGGAGCAAAATAGGAACAGCTATATAAATATAAAGTATGAAGATCATTTAACCTGAATTGCAATAAATAAGTAAGAGTGTCTAAACATGTACACTAAAAATGTTGCAGCACATTTGATCCATTCTCCTCCTTCATATGTGTACATTTGTTAATGTATTTATTTGTTCTGCATTTTTATGAAGGCCTATCTCTAAAGTGTGAGTGTACTATGCATAGTAAGAACAAAAGAGATTTAGAGCTTCCTATACAAAGAACATAAACATATAATGACATAAGAGCTAAGAAGAAGCAGGCCTTAAACATCATCTTCAAATAAGAAATCGGCCAGCAAAACTGAGGAAACAGGGAAGTGTTGGGAAGCATATGACGGAGAGGAAGGAGGACAGAGATTGAGCTAGTGTTGAAAAGCATTTAAGTAGTATGGAGTGGGATGTAAAAAAAGTTACAGCAAATTGAGAGAGGAGAAATAGAGAGATGTAGGCTCTGAGAAACGCAAGAATTAGGTAAACACTTAATAGGATAGGGAAGAGGTTGATTTACAAGAGGTCGCAGAGAAAGGGAGAGAAAAGACTTTGAGAAATTAACGGACAGTGGATCCATGAGCTGGATGCTAAAAATAATGGAGGTAAAGGCAAAAAAGTTGTATTTTAACTCTCTGAACATCTATATCAACCAAGAGCGAGTCCTACAGGTAGGGGGCTGATTCAGAAAAAGACTGAGTAGGAGCCTTGTGTGGTATACATTTTCTAGTTTCATGACGTGGGACGGAGATCCTGATTTTTGGAAACAAGAGATCCTGTTGGGACTTCTGTTGGTGGCCACCCCCACCCCCACAGACCACGCCAGAAAACTTGGCATCAACCTTGACAACAAACTCACAATGAACAACCAGTGCTGTGATTGCATCCCACTACCTCATCCACAAAATGCTTCACAAGATTTTCAAATGGCTCTTCACGCACACAAGATGCACAGTCAACAAGGCTGTCAAAACCAGTAGCCTCAACTATGGCAACCCACTCTACATCGGCATCTTTAAACAGCTCACACAAAGACTTTAGACCATCCAAAACACCATCACCTGAGTCATCTTAGACATCCCCAGAAGTGTTCACATCACTCTCTACCTCACTCAACTACGCTGGCTACCCATCCAGAAACATTGCATATTCAAGCTTCTCATCTATGCCTACAAAGCCCTCCACAACAGTTGACCAGCATACCTCATTGACCTACCAACATTCAAGACAACTACTCTCCACTCTCTCTCCCTTTCATGAGACCCCTGCATCTGCAGAAGCAAGTCAGGATGGGGCAAATTCTCTTTCATCAACGCTAAGAACTAGAACAAACTTCCTCAACACATTAGAACTTCTCCACTGCTTCTCAGTTTCCGCAATAAACTGAAGACCTGGCTGTTCAACTAGGAGCACTGCCCAATCTCTGTTCCTGCTCCTGCATCCGGATGTGTTCATGAGTGCTAAGCTGCACCATACAAATTGACATTACACAAGGTAACAGGGTGGACACACATTGCTGTCTTCTGCCACCCATGAAGAAAGACGTGAGCCTGAAATGTATGCTATGGTTTCTCAGTCATGCAAGGTATTATGGGATAACTCAGCTGTGGCTATGTGCATATTATAACTAAGTAGACAGTGCTGTTGAATAGAATAAGCTGAAAGCCTACTCCTCTACCTCTATTTTGGTTGAAATCAGTTACAGCGAACCTATATGGTGGCCTGTATGCAGCCACTGGTCTCTTAGTTGGGGAATGATTGAGCTCAAGTAGTTTTATGAGCATGTATGTACTCAATGAACTCCTGCTTGGTAAGGTTCTATGAAGTTGTTCTCCAAGCCACTGCAGCTGTACACCTGGATGCATCCCCGTTTCAGCCAAAGTGTATATGCCATGCTTTTGAACCGAAATCCAGTGCTATGCAATAACAGCCAGTTATTGGTCTTGAGTTGCTTGTGTTCTGGGTCAGAAAGTACCTGGCCTGGCAGTATGGGCTAACCGGTTCTTACTGGAGAGGGGTCAAGATTTATTTGCATATCGCTGGGTCCAACTGAGGTGGCATGGTGTGCAAAATAATGATGGACTGGGATGCGGCCTACGGTTTATTACCAGAGCTCAGATTAATTCAAGCATTCCATCCATCACATTTTTGTATACTTCAGTGCGATGCCCTAAGTGGGAAGGGTATGCCCATACATGGGCTAAATGCACACTGTCTCACTGGAACTAAACTATATCTGACTGATGAGCCCTACTATGGGTGAGACTGGTCTTGCTTGTGTTTTAGTTCAGGGAGGACCAGACCTGGCAGTTTGGGCAGAGCTGTTCCTATTAGAGTAGGATCAAGACTGATTTGCATATAACTGGATCCAAACTGAGGTGGCATGGTGTGCAAAATAACTATGGTCTGGGATGCGGGCCAAAATATTACAAGTGGCTGGGATTAATTCAAGCATTCCATCCATCACTTATTTGTTTACTTCAGTTCAACAGCCACTTACACCATTGTTGCAGCATACTTCACTAATGCCTCCTTGTGTCTCTGTTCCATGCAAGCAATACGTGAACTCCTACATGTTCCACCCTTCTATACATCCCACACAAGATGTAGGTACTCCATCATTAAAATGGGTTGCTCAGAGATCCCTGGATCATGCAGTGTGACATCCTAATTGGTACGATTTCAGACGAAGAAGGTTGCTCAGTTTCTGACCAGGCATCTGGAATGTACTTGGTTCCCTTTGTGACTGGTTTTGCAGATTAACATTAAGTAATAGTTTGCTGTTCATTTGGCTGTTCTTAGCTCACGGAGAGGGGAGAATGGGGGGTCTTAGTAGGCAGAGAAGGGAAAGTGTAGCAGATACATTTCTCAATTAAAGCAATGGTTTAGTGTAGGCTTGGAATATCAAGTTCCGAAATTTGCTGGAACAGAATATCTTTAGGTAGGTTTCAACCCACACACACACACATATCAGAATATATATATATATATATATATATATATATATTGTGCTCGATGGGGAATGTCCAACAATGAGCTGCACAAAAAACGAAGAGGCTTTCCCCAAAGAAACCTGAGTGCAGCTCATTGTTGGACATTCCGAGCACAATACATATATATATATATATATATATATATATATATATATATATATATATATATATATATATATATAATCACTCCCTCCGTTGATGCTCTCAACACAGCGGGTGAGGCAGCTTGTGAGGACGGACTCGTGTATACATCCACAACTTCAGCAAAATGCTGCTGCGCACTCCAGGGCTTGTATTTTTAGCAGTTCTTTATTGCATGTAACCTAGAAATACTGACAAACACATTTCGGCCTCCTGGCCTTTTTCAATGTCATGATAGGGTCCCTGGTGCTGAAATTGGCCCCCTCACCCATTAAGTAGTGGTCAAGCATGAGGGGATTGGGTCCCTGAGGCCGTTATGACCCTGATGCTCATGTCACAGAAATTAAACCTCACCGGGAGGCACTTACAAATATAAACATAGCAGGTGCCCGCATTGACGATCCACTTCTGTAAAGGACAAATGATTCTATCTCCTGGGCTTGTCATATTAAAAAACGATCTGAAATCCTTCGTGGAGGTGACTGCATCATCAATCTTTTGAAGCCAATCTATATTTGACTGTGGAGGGAGGGTTCTTTTTCGACCTGTCCTGGTGAGTCTATGGTTCTCCTTTAAATCGCTAGGAGTATACAAATGTGGAAATCACTTGGATGTTTCACCATTTGGCCCCTTCCACCTTAGTACTATTCAAAGGAGTTCCTGCCTATTGCCAGGATGCTGGACAGCTTAACAAGCGCCCCCCCAGCGTGTTTCCTGATCACTTTTGGTGAGGAGTTCTTAATGCCGAGGAATATGAAAACATCAGGACCAAACAAAGAAGCACTTACTTCATACAGTTAAGAGGAAGGACCCTTGTTTGGTGGAGATTTATCTCTTTGTTATCTCATCTTCTTCTCTATAGGAGGCTTCATGTTATCACATATTTCTAGATAAAGATGCGCCAGGAACAATCACATTATCAAAACACACACAAGGTCACTGCTGATATTTCTTAATCCTCCATTATGCAGCTGTAGTGTAGACCACGTGCTTGAAATTTACCCACGGAGGTAGCACTTAGTAATTAACCAGTAGAAATGACTCAAATTGGGTAGATATTTTGTGTAAAACTGTGGACTCTTGTTGTTTAAAAGGGCAGGTGCTGTTCATTTGTGGTTGAGGCACTCACAAAGCTACTGACACACCCACAAAGACACTTAGGCACCCACTCACACAGGCACTCACACACCCACCAACTTACTCCCCTCAGAAACTCACACACCCACTCACAGAGGCACTCAGACACTCATGCACGACTCACAGACCCACACAGCCACTGAAACAGCCAATCACAGACACATTCAGACTCTCATGCTCCCACTCACAGACCAACTCGCATACTCATGCACTCACTCATGGAAGCACTCACCAACCCACTCAGACACTCTCACACCCACTCACAGAACAACTGAGACAATCGTACATCCAGTGATACACTTATGCAGCCACTCTCAGACCCACACGGAAATGCACACACACACTCACATGCCCTTTGAGAAACAACACTCTTTCACACACACAGACTGAGACACTCATGCACTCACTCTCACTCTCAAAGGTTACAGATTACAGCCAGGAAATACAATTTAAAAAAGTAGAAATTCACTGAAAAAAACAAAGGTTACAGGGGTGTTACATATAAGAAATGGGATTTTTTTCAACTAGAAATTTAGTGAAAAAAACAAAGGTTAGAGAGACGTTATTTAGGCTCAAATTTCACTTGTACAAAACTAGGGAAATTCAGCAGTATTAGTTACCTCAGCTAACTATAACTTATGCCCCCTAATGCACTACTTATGACCTCATAGATTACATCACTCTATAACTGCTGAATTTCACTGATATTGTAAGAGTGAAATTTGAGCCTTACTAGAATGTCCCTGTAACCTTTGTTTTTTTCAGTGAATATATATATATATATATATATAGAGATATATATATAAATAAGTGGAGTTAAGAATAGTAAATCACTCTATGCACTTAACTTTCGTTAATTTGTCCGTTGGTATTGTTGTAATGATCTTCTCTCCCGTCAAGATACTGGACTCCATTTTCCCTACTTCTATCACTGGTTCCTATGTATTGAGTGGTATAGATAAGAAGGATATACCATAAAGATTTTAATATTGTACCAATGGATACAGCATGGAATTCATCTACCTAAGCACCATTTTACTTGCACAAATATTCCGTAAATCTTATTTTGACAATAATAAATGACTGATTGCATGAATTATAGGTATTATGCTATCATCACCAAGGAGTTACATTTTGTGGTGTGAAATTTAGCATTTTATATGTAACAATTTTTTAAATAATGTTTCTTTTTAACACAAATGCGTACTGATTTTATGGACTTGAATCCGTTGTGCGTCGTATGAATGTAATTTTATTGCATTGACGGCTCACCTTAACTATGATAGCCTGTTCTAAGTGACTGTAACATCGTCCTGTCCAAATTTAAAATTGGGTTCTCATTGTTTGGGATGGAATTACATGACCTGCTCCGAAGATGCTAATTTCCTTTGAGTCTTCTGTTACAGTGGCGGCTCCTCCACTAAGGTGAAGGAGCATCGCCCGATTGCTTTTCAGCAGTTTAAGGAACTTATAGTTATTATAATTTTATTTTTTCCTGTTGTGGCATCTTTGTGGGGCAGGGCAGGGTGCTCTGCTGACAGAGCAGGGAAGGAGTGGCTTCCACTCCCTAAAAGTTCTGCATGGATGTTTATCAGCCTCTCTAGGGCCGGCAAAACTTTCATTTAGCTTGTCCTCCTCATAAGCTGTATTACAGCCTGGGTGGAGAACATGCCCAGGCCCCCAGTACACATCTGAGTGCTGAACAAAGGTGCTCAGACCAATCACAACGCTGCATTGCAGCATTGTGATTGGCTCAAGGGAGCCTGGGCGCTTCCTGTTATGGTCGGTGGGACAAGTAAGAGAGAAGCGACGAGGAGGACGCAGCGAATGACACGGCAAAGAGCTAAGTGTAATTCCATTTTTTATTTACCCTCTTCCCCCCTCCCTGCCATCCCTGATCCATGCCAGCCTCCACTGGTCTTTTACCTTTTCAGTACATATTGTATTGGAGCAACATTTTAGTTATTTATTTTTGCATAAGTCGGCTCTCTTTTGCAGGAAAAAAATCAGTGAATGGTTCATATGTACGAACAAAAAAAAAACATAACTGTTTCCCACCAGAACTGACGGCCACAAGGGGAGAAAGAATATACCACCATTGCAGTATGTACGTAGAATGCTGCTAAATAGCATGTAGGTGATAATTATCTTCACAGCAGTATATTTTTATTCTCTGTACTTCACAGTTTTTATATAGCGGTAACACATTCTGAATAGACGTCACAGCACTTTTCACATTAAAGAGATGTTAAGTTACATAGACAGGAGCAAAGCGAGAAATTGTTGGAATAAAGGAACGCATCCAGAAAGATGGATGTATATATTTATATAGTATGCCTATATGGGTACTAACTTTTGCTAAGGAGACATATATCCTACATTAAACATTTTGGGGTTTTATAAATTGATTAAAATAATAGTGACGTCAGGCGTTAGCTGTAAGGAGAGATAAAAAAAATACGTTGATACAGACTAGTGGGCAGGGGCGGAGAGGAAAGGGAAGTGGGGGGTTAATGTATGGAATCAGACAGTTAGTGAATTCTGTATGAAATCTGCTGTACTCAATAAGTTTTTGTTAACTTGAATGTTCATTGCATCGTTTGCTTGAGTGTGAAGAGTTTATACGTCTATGATCGACTCCATAATTTATCCTTTCATGGGTCTGCAGAAATGATGCGGTTGTTGGAAGTGGTCCCATTGGTAAATGTTATAAGTCGTTCTCTGCCATCTGCTTGTCCTCGCATCTAGAACTGATACATGTAGTAGCTTCCAATGAAGTGCAAAATACATATACTTTGCTCCTAATGGTAATTACAGAAAAATATATGAATGTATATATGTGGTATTTTTATAGCCAAAATGAGGCTGAGCAGTGCACTAAATCAATGCCCAGTATAAAGTCAATAAGTGATTGGAAAGGTAGCTGGTTTGTAGAATATTAATGTATTGTGATGTAGTGCTCTTTAAAGACCTGCGTCTTCAACTCTTTCTTTAATTTGAGCAGGGCTGGGGTGGACACAGGGATGTTGTTTCAGATGAAGGGTACTCTGATGGAAAGGGCTGCCGCTTTCATTATCTATTTGTACACTTCTTAGTCTACAGTGTGATGGTCTCCTGGCTGTAGGTGTGCCAGGAACCACCAAGATAAGCGGAGGCAGGGGCCGGAGGGTGGCGAGGCGTGTGGGGGATGAATGTTGCTGGTCTTGATGGCTTTGTAAATGATACAGCAAAGATGGTGTGTGCCAAGAAGAAGAACAATGGAGTTTCATTGGGATGGGGTCATGTGATCATATTTCCTCAAGCCCTGGATGTTATGTTATGAGGTTTGTAAAGCACATGACTGCCCCAGCAACGGGGCATCCCAGCGCTAATCTCAAATCCAACAGAGAACAGAAAAGCTTCAGGGGAGGGAAGAGATTGATGTGAAAAGAGAAGTGTCTTTATAGCTTTCCGGAAAGATCCATGTTCCTGGATACTTGTAATGTTGGCCGGAAGGGTGTTCCATATTCTGGGTGCTAGGACAAAGAAGGAGCGACCTCCGGCTCATGCTCTTCTGACACGGGGGAAACATGCTAGGTGTTGGACAGAGGAGCACAGCAGACGGCTCAGAATGCAGGGCGTGAAGAGATTGGCTAGTATATCGGGGGCATGAGCATTTAAGATTCTGTGAGAAATAAACAGGACTTTGAAATTGATTCTCTTCTCCACTAGGAGCCAATTGAGCCTACATAGGAGATTGGGGGCTGAGTAGGATTTAGGCAGGCTGGAGAGCATCTGAGCAGCAGCGTTTTGTGCCCTTTGCAGGTGGCGAATAGTCAAGTCTCGGAAGCATGGTGTACTGGATGATAACCTGGGGGGTGTTGGTGTCGAATAATCCAAGCAGTGGCTTAAGTTCACATAAGAGACCAAAACAAACATTTGCTACTGACTTTGTCTGTACCTGGTAAGGTAGGGCGGAATCAACCCAAGTGCCCGGAGTTTTTTACAGTCTGCCTGGGTATGGGAGGGGCTCCTAGATTGGCAGGCCACCAGCGATCACTCCATAGATGGGTGTATCTACCCAAGAGAAGGATCTTTGATTTATAAGCATTCAGTTGTAAGTAGTTGGTAGTCATCCAATCTGCAATGGCCATCAAATCATTTTTAAACTTGGCCACTTCTTGATTGGAGTTATTGGATACCAGGATCACAAACTGAGTGTCATAAGCATAGGAGACCTCAGTTAGTTCCCTACATTTTACTACAGCTGCCAACTGCTATTGGTTGAATGTAGATTTTAAATAAGGTGGGGCTCAAAGCAGAGCCCTGTCGCACCCCATAGTGCACCGGATGAGTCTGAGAACTGAAGGGGAGGGATTCACTTAGAAGGATCTCTCTGCTAGGAAGGATGAGAGCCAATTCATGGCGGCCCCTCTGATGCCAATATGTTGTAAGTGCTGCAGAAGAATCTGATGAGACAGTGTCTAATGCAGCGCTCAGATCAAGAAGGATCAGAGGTGAAGTGTGTCCCTCATCCAGGGAGCTCCTAAGATGTTTAGTGACTGCTAAAAGGGCAGATTCAGTGCGATGGTGTGGTTGAAAACCATTCTGTGAGGGCTCCAAACATTCAGTAGCTACAATATACGCGGTAAGGATGGAGTTAATATACGATTCAGTGATTTTAGATATCAAAGCGAGAAGAGAAATGGGATGGAAATTTTCTGGCTTGGAGCCATCCAAGGTTGTTTTTTTTTTGTAGGGGGTCACCTTGGCGTGTTTCTATGCAATAGGAACTACTGCAGAGGACATAGACTAGTTAATTAAGTCGCAGAAGGGCGGTAGGCGCTGGGGTAGGAATTTGTTTAACTGATCTGGTTTGAGAGGGTCAGCTGCGGATCCTGATTTGACTTTATTGCAAATGGTTGACATAGCTTCCTGCAAGAGTGTGGGGAAGACGTAGAGGGAAGAAACAGCAGGGCTGGTAGGAACTATAAGGCCAGTGATGTTCATGATGGGGGAAGGTTCTGTAGATGTCCTCGACCTTCTTAACAAAGAAAGAGGCGAGTACCTCACATTGATGGTTGGAGGTAATCGTAGATTTATTGGATTGATCTGAAGTTTTTAAGATCTTTTAGCAAGGTAAAAATGCATTTTGCTGGATTGCTGCTATCTTTAATTTTATCTGCATAGTAGTTCACTCTAGATTTCCTAATGAATTTGTGGTATTCCTTGATGGCTGCCCGATAGTGCATTTTGAGGGCCGGGTCATAATGTCGCCTCAAAGCCTGTTCAAGTGCCTTACAGTTTTTTCTACCCTGGGTCAGACTTTCATTAAACTACAGGCTGCATTGCTTGCTCTGGCGAAAGGACGGTTTGTCCGGAATGCATTTATCAATAAGCCAATCAGACAAAGTGTTGTTAGCCGTTTCAATGTTCTCAGAGAGGTGTGGTTTCTGATTTAGGAGAAGGGCTTGAAACTGCCAGGTACCTCATTCTGTATTAGGTCGAACACCTCAGCGTAGTTGTTATACAAGCGAGCAACAGTTTAAACTGAGAAACTTAAAGGTAGGAGAGGATGGTGGTGTAATGATCACATCTACCTTAGTTCTAAAACTACATTGCTTGCAGCATACGGGGCATTCCACCGGAACCCACTTCTAGCTGGTGCATTCATTGGTCAGTGTTCTAATGAGGAGTAGCTCTTTAAGCGAGAAAGACCGCCTGTGTCAACCTAAATGGGCAGGGTATCTTGCATCATCCAGGCACAGACGGGTGCAGACGGGCTTGCTTTTGGTGGGCCAACGGCACTCTAGCGGTGTGCCCACTGCACGTGTCAGCTGCATGTCCTTATTGTAGCCGGCATAAAGTATCCGGGAGGCGCATTCTAGTCTTACTCCAGATTGGCTGAGAGATAGCCATTCAGCACACTGCCAGGTCGTAATGGGGAGCAGACTAGCAATAAAACAAAAAGACAAAATTTGCACAAAGTAAGTGAAAGTAGTAAAAAATGATGCATTAAACAGAGCGGATGGGCAGGTCAAATCCTGGCACAACAACAATGCACAAAGTAAGTAAGTTGTTTAAAAGATGGTGGTGAACAGCACAGTAGTGGCCAGTTAGATTCAGACAGAACAGCAACATTTGCACAGAGTAGATAAAAACAATTAAAATGATGGCGGTGAGCAGCGCAGTAGTGGCAGATCAAATTGTAGGCAGAATTGGGATGTGATGTAGATGAGATGTGATGTAGCATCTAGGATACCTTTAAGGGATGTGTTATATCTGGGATCCTTGGCATGGTTTCCCCTTTTCTTTTTGCCTCTAACGCCTGTATTTTTGACTGTGTGCTTGACTTTGTTTTTGCTGGATTAGGTACTCTGGACATTTTTCAACTCTGCCACTACTGATCAATCCCAGAGTGCAAATGCTCCCTGTGTAAATTGTAATTCTGGTGTGTTCTCCATGATCAGCATATTTGATTTACTAGTAAGTCCCTAGTAAAGTGCACTGTGTATGCCCAGTGCCTATAAATCAAATGGTACTAGTGAGCCTGCAGCACTCATTATGCCACCCACACAAGTAGCCTTCCAAATGTGCCTCAGACTTGCCACTGCAGTGTCTATGTGTGCAGTTTTTAACTGCTATGTCGATGTGGCAAGTGTACCCACTTCCCTTTTCTTACACGTAAGGCACCTCTAAGGTAGGTCCAAGGTGTACCCCCATGTGTTGCTTAGGAAGATTCTCCATTGGCTTGATGTAGAGCTGGCCTCCTGTTAAGAAGTTTCAGGAACACAAAGACTTCACCTACAGCTTCCTGGAATTTGAATGCTGGGAGTTCTGAAAACCCTGTGGTGCCAAACCCAGTTCTGGGCCCTTGAAAGTTTTCCCTGCTGCAAAGAACTACACAGAACTAAAGAAATCTGCAAAGTCGATGCTTCATCCTTCTTGTGGCTGTATTTTCCGACGCAGCACTGCTGTGTAGTAGGAAATCCCGATGAATGGCCCATGCGGCCAAAGAAACCAACAGATCCCCTGTCAGTGATTCAAAAGAACTGCGGCATGCTGAGTCCAACACACTGGTCTCCAAAGTCCTAGACCCCAGCTCTGACTCCCACGCAGGCCGCGCTGTGCCGCTGCAAAAAACAACGCATCATAGGACCGCGGCTGAAGAAATCGCCGCAGCGCCTGTTTGTCACCACTGCATCGACCTCCAACACGTTTTGGGTTTCCACAAATTGTACATGTCTGGTATGCATCACTGATGTTGCACCCACACACCAGAACCGGCCTCGAATCAATGCCTTACTTTCCCCCTACAGTCTGATTCGATGCATCACTTCTCATGTGTGCAACAGAACTGTTGATTTGCCTCCCCAAGGACTCAGAAACTGACACATCACTGTGTTTTCGGCCTCTTCCCTCCTTTGCGGCAGTTTTCCCTGGTGGATGTTGATGCATTTGAGGCCTTTTCTGTAAAAACCACACATCCATAGATTTCTATGGACACATTTTTTTTTCTCTTTTAAAAAAAATATTCTATTTATTAGACATAACAAGACATTGCATCAGTATTGCATCGATACAACTCACTAGACTTATCAGATGGTTACAACGTCTAAGACATCATAGGTGCTCATAGGTTAACATTTCCTCATCCAATCTCATCCAGGGTCCCCACCTCACTGTTCTGTCGATGGATGTAGACCCCCCTAGCATGGGGCGGACCACAAATATTCCCCCTGAACAAGTTTCACTTGCCCCAGACCTTATCCCATTTCCGAGGGCACCTTCTACATTTATAGACCTCTGCCTCAGCGACTATGCACCAGTCCATTTCTCTCTCCCATTCCATCAGGGTTGGTGACTCCTCTGCCCCCACCCCCTGGTAATGTTGCATTTGGCAATCATGAGGCCTAAAGTAGTCCAAAGTTGTTCAGTCCGGTTCATGTCCTTTTCTTCCTATACATTCAATAGGCACAATTTTGGGGATAGTGGGATGACCCCGCTACATGCATCTGTCATACATTTGATTATTGTTTCCCAGTATGCCTGAATCAGGCGACACTCCCAGATCGGATGGTAAAAGGTGCCTATACTACCACATAGTCTTGTGCATTCAGTCTCAACCAACTTTCCTTTTTGACCAGTGTGGTGCATGTGATTCTATGGACAGAATTGCTTGAAACCTTTTAAATGTCATATTTTTTTTATTTATTTATGTTTTTGTTGGCATTTCAAGAAGTGCCACCATACAATAAACAAAACAGCAGTACCATGTAGTGGAACTTATATTCATCAATGTATAGGTGTCGTCCTCCTTCAAACAATATCAATGCAACGCGGACATCATACATTACATCGTGTAAAGAAAGCAATTGACTCATGTAGTCACATAAGAGCTCCGCATCGCAGCCAGTTTTACAGTGTCTCCACACTGCATCAGTTTTTAGCTAGTGTCTCTACCCATCATTCTCAATATGGATCGTCCTCAACTATAGTGTTTAGCCAAGTAACCAGAGGTTCCCAGATATCTCGGGGGGGGGGGGTCTAACTGACATCTGCTCCCAATATCCCTCCAATTGCGCCTTGCAGTGGGTTACACTCAGTAGCCAGCCCCTCACCGTCGGTGGGGAGGATGCCTCCCATTGCAGAGCCACCTGCCGCTTAGCCATAAGCAAGAGCAGGGCCGCAAGTTTGCACCATTTTGGTGGAATCATATTCACAATCCCCAGCAGAGCAACTAGCGGTGTACTAGGGAGCTCCTGTCTGATGATGGCACTAATGTGTTTGAGGGTGTGTTTCCAGAACTGAAAGTCATATTTTGAGTTGTGTATGTCGTATTTTTTTCTTTTTTGTCATGTTTGGTTTAGATAAAGATACTTTATTTTTCCAAACAGGTGAAGTGTCCACTTGTAGTGTTTTCACTGTGTTACTGTATGTGTTATATACAAATGCTTTACACATTGCTCTGAGATAAGCCTGACTGCTCATGCCAAGCTACCAAGGGGATGAGTGGGGGTTATCTTGGGTGTTTCATCCCCAAACCCTGACTAGAAGGAGGGGTCCCTACTTGGGCATGGTGCATGCCACTGCCAACTAGAGGCCACCATTTCTAACAGGATGCTAGCGTGGCATCTAACAGACCATGGAGAAGGGCATTACCACAATCTAGATGTGGGAGTATGAGGGTTGAACAGCTGTTCTGTTATGTATAAATGAAGGCCGATTAATTTATTTTGTCAGTGGTGCTCCCTAACAATGAATGGATGCAGAAACCTTAGCATAAAGCTTCTCAAAACTGCTTTCCTATTTATAAACCGATGCCCAGTCCTTTTTATATGACGGGATGCGCAGCATCCCTGCCATTCGATCAATGGAGGTTATGTATTTCATAGACAAGTACATAAACCAATCAACACTTTCAAAATGTATTGCTTCTTTAGTTCAAAGAGTAGCAGGAAGCCTGCTATTGATTTGTATTCCCATCATTGCGTTTCGCATGAGGGACTGGATCATGCCCTCCCTTTGTCGCTGCTGTGACTGTAAACTGTAGACTCTGCATGGATGAATGGCTGCCAGCAAAAGGTTCTAACAAATCGAATTCCTCCTGTCCCCTACATTGTATCTGTTTCCCACAGAACAACATGAGCATCAGAATCTTTCATTTTGGTAAGGTAATATAGATAGTCACTCAAATAGAGAAAGTTACAATGTAGCATTAGAGGAACCTGTTGCCATTACCTCAGAATCATGTTTATCCTCAAGCGGGAGCCCATGGAGCGTTTCTTAGTGTAGTTTATCTTCAGATGTCATGGATTGCAAGCTTGTAAAGACCAAAAACATAACTCATTTAATAAAAGCTGTGTGCTGCTGTGCCGGTAATTTACCTTTGCTGCCAGTGGACTACACAGACGCAACAGACATTAGCACAACCCATGCTTTTTCCTTACACTGATTTCTATCCCTGATGTCTCTGATTCATTACTGCTTGGGTATTACAAGGTGCCATATTTCATCTGGACAGCAGGGGCATCCTTATCATTTTACAGAAATGTTCCTGCTGAATGGCCATTTTCCCTAATATCAAAGAGTAGCCTTTTTGCGGCCATTTTAAGACAAGGCTACAGCATATGTGCCTCTGTGCTTTTTGTGATGTTCCATTTATTTAGTTATTAAAGGTACTGCTATAGTGCAGATCTGACCATATGTATGGTCTGTGTGGTTCTTTACAAAAAACATTGTAAGAGACAACAGTTCCAAAGAGATTATATGGCACCAGTCTAACTTTGTGGATCATTTAGAGTTTGGCAGTCAGCCCAACTTGGGGTTCCCCTCCTTTATGTAGTGTCAGGGGAACCATTCGGTTAATGCTGGAAGAGCCCCAGCTGGCACTGACAGTATGATCTTTTGATCTAATGGCCTGTTTGCCACAGGCCCATCAGATTATATTGTTGGTAAACCCCCACTTTTTAGTGCGGGCTGACTGCTGCACAAGGGATGGCGGTGCCTGGTGCTGAAAAATCTAAATAAGCTCCATGCGCAGGGAGAAAACTCACTCATTTTTTGTTGTGTATAGGATACAAACTCATGTTTGAGGAGTTTGAAACATGCTTGGCAAATTTCAGTGCCATCACTGGCAGCTGTGCTGGGGGCACCTGGTTTGACACCTTCCTGGTTGGATCTCTCTTAGAGAGATAACCAGAGGCTACTATCTAGGCTAACCTGGTGGGCAGGATAAGCCATGGATATTTATTTTACTTATGATTCCCTAAAAGATAGAACTAACTATACCCAGGGCTGGTAAATTAAATGCTACTAGTCTAAGCAGCACTCAGTGTGCCACCCACTGCAGAAGCCCTGTAAAGCATGTCTCCAGGCCTGACACTGCAGCTGAGGATTGCGGTTTCAAACTGACATTTCGACCTGGAAAAATAAACCTTCTGCCATGACTAGACCTTTCCTTTTAATATTTATAAGTCACTTCTAAGTCAGGCCTTAAAATCTATATGACAGGATGCCCCGTATGGAAAAGAAGGACATCTTATGGCTTGAAAATCCTCCAAAGTTATTTTTCACTGTGTTAAAGTGGCCTCTCCCATAGATTAACACTGGTTTACACTATAGCATTTATTAAGTGCTAAATTCAGTTTGAAAATAGGTAGAAAAATATTTTGAGGGCTCATTTTAATAGTAATTTCAAATCCAACTTAACGATCAAGTCGGATTTTATATTACTATTTTGGAAATGAAACACCTGGGGCTGACTCACTTTGGTATAAACAGTCAGGCAGGCCCCAAACCTAGTGGGTGGAAAGGAACAACCAGAACTGGTTTAGTGGACTGACAAAGGATTACCCCCCACCCACAAGCTGGTACTGGAAATAAAAGTGGAGACTGCAGACCTCTCCTCAAAATAATCCGGGACCTATGAAGAATTAGAAGAATGACTAGCCTGCTGTCTGAAGAACCTGAAGGAAGACTTAACCTGCTTACCTTGAACCCTGGACCCCAGTAATGACTCCAAGGGTCAGTTGGCTGAAATCCTGTTTGAGCTACATGGAAACAACAGGCTTCCATAGGCTGCTCTTCCTGCAATTGCCCATTTGCTGTTGGCCCATGTTAGAGTGAATCCTAACTCCTAAGTGATGCCTCCCCAGGTCCTGGTCTTGAACCCTTGGCTGATTGAGTCCTATCCTCAAACTGCAAGAAGTGGGGCTTAGAAACCTTTTGCCAACTTTCTGTTTGGGGAACCAGTAGACCCCATGGTCACCATCGACACGGCAGCCATTGTCTTTAAATAGTCTGTTAGCTTCAACTTGTTGAATTTCCCCGCTGAAGGAGATCTGAATTCTAGAAAAGTTAGGAAAGCCAAACGTTGAGTCTTTCTCCTGGACCAGCCACAAGCCGAAACCAATAAATGTCCAAGCCTTTTTGGGCATGGACTTTGGAATTTGTCCACGCTGAGCTTTCCCACCTTTTTTGATGCACACACAATAGTGTGCACTTCAGCAGCCCGCCATTGTCAAGCCATGCTTTGGATCGAACTTGCGGATTGCCCAGCCGATTACTCTTTTTTCGACCACTTTTCTCCATGAAAGTTTCTAAATCAGAAGGTAAACTTTCCACCACGTCAAACCTGGTTCCTGTATCTGCCCAGTTATCCATCATGGTTGGTTTTAACAATTGACTTTGACCTAGTCTAGTGTGATCAGATAATCGCATTTCATTATATTATTTAAATATTCTTAATTTTTCTAATTTCATTTGGGATTCCTCTTTGGTTGTGTTTTTGCTTTATTTCTGTTTGAATTCTGCATAAATACTTTACACAGTACCTCTAAATTAAGCCTATTTGCTCTATGCCATAGGTACCAGGGGGTACAACTCAGGTTAATTTCATGACTTTAGTGTTTCACTCTGACATTCACTGTGATTACTATTTCAAATGGTTTCTCGCCCCTTCAACCAATACTGCAATGGCTTCCATATATATTCTCTAGTTGGTCACTTTCAGAGCATATTCATGGCCCTTGGTGTTCCCTACCGAGCTAGTCTCTAACAATCTAAGTCGCTGAGTCCAGAACACTCATTGCATGTGATCCATATAGCTACATGAAACAGACTGCCTTCAGCCATTGTCTTAGACTCAGGTGAGTGACACCTCATTATTAATGAGGTGTAGATGTGACATGTTAGTACTGTTGAGCACATAACTCTCAAATTGTGCCAGTGTGTACATATTTTTCACCCAGAGAAGCTAAATGATGGGTTAAGCAACTGCACCACAACTCTTAATGGGTTGAGCTTTATTAAGAGAGATGAAATGGTACTCAGTGTCAGGTTTTAATTATGAATGGTATTGAAAGCTGGTGAGAGTAACTGACTGGTCTATGCAATTCATGGAGCAATTTGTATGGTCCTGTGCCTCTCAATGCATCAAAATCCCAATTTGCTGTTGTGTCATTAATAGCCTGCTGGGTTTTACAGTAGGGAATCTTATTCGTTTCTGGAATTTGTAGTTTCTTACAAACCCTAACCCCTATTCCTGAGCATTGCTCAGAAGTCTTCCTTGCTGACACTGTCTATCACATATTTACATAAAGCAGTGAACACCCTTTAGAGAGACCTAATAAAAGCAAGATTATTAGTGCCAGTGCTAAGAGCAGGACAAACTTAAAATCGTAGCTGCTAAAATCTCATCTCCGGGGTAACTTGGCCACCTTTGCCCATCTCACTCTCTCTTCATAGGGCTACTTGATTACCTTTGTTTTAAGGAGAAAGTCATGTTGTTTTTTGCAGAGGGGCAGATTTACCAGTTTACCACACAGTGCAGTGCAGCTGCTTCAAATGCTTCGCTTCATGAGGAGGAGAGAGCAGGAGAGTGCCATATTTACAGAAATATGGTGCTCTCCTCCCCTCTCCCTAGCGCTAGTGCAGAAATGTGCGGCTGTGTGCCATCGACACACCTTTTCAGCATAGTGCAAGGGTGTCTCCATGAGTCTAGCATAGGATTTATACAGGAAGGATTCTTTTCCAGTACAAAATAATATCCTTAGACTAACTTTAAAACCTTTCCCTACTTTGTATGTGTGCTGAACAGTCCAACACACATGCAAAGTTGGAAACAAAGGAGAAATGAATAACAGCCTCACTGTGCCCATTCCAGGAACCATACCATACCTGTGTATCTGTATTACTACACACAGCCAACAGTCATTGTTTTTGTGGTGGTTGTTGGCCGCAGTTTATTTCTCATTACCTATGTCATTTATGTACAACTCCCTTGGACACCTTCTCGGGCCAGGGTCATAAATCAGTATCCTACATTATCACAATTTGTTATCAGTCAGTGTCATTTCGACATCATAAATCATGGGTCATAAATCATCAGGTATCATAAATCAGGGTCATCGTTTTGTTGTCACAAATCGCTCTGCCGGAGCATCATAAATCATTGTCATAAATCATGGTCATAAATCATCGGGATGTCATAAATCATTTTGTCACAAATCTGTTATCATTCGGTTGTCATAAATCATTCTGCATGGGCATCATAAATCATCAGCCATAAATCATCGGCTGGCCATAAATCACTGGTTTGTCTTTTTGCTCATTTGCATATTCTAGGGTCATAAATCACCCTAAAGCAGTTTAACGCTGAAGTACTAGTGCAATCTTGGCCCTGAGGTTCTGGAGCGCTTTACACGAGCACCAGTTGTGTTAAATGAGGGCATTCTTTGTTAGTTAGGCACGGGGAGATCAAGTGATTTGCCCAGCATCACAGGATGTTCCGCATCAATGCCGCTACTCGCACCCTGTTCACCCGGTGCGCAGGTATTAAAACTCTTTAGATGGACACCAGTCCCATTACACAAGAATACATAATTTTTTTATTTTTCGGTATGTGGGTGGAGATGAAGCGATTTGTCAGAAGTGCCAGGAAGCTGAGCCAACCACGAGGATCGAACTTTGCTCCCCAGCTCCAAAGTCAGGAGCTGTGATCGTAAGGCCACAACTTCTTTATTTTAATTTTTCTTTGGAGCAGCCCAAGACCCTTTTACCAGTTACCCGCTGTCCTTATTTTGGTTTGCATGAAAATTACACAGCGCACCGGGATATCTATAGCCTGCACAAACTAATACTGGTTTTTGAAAATTCGGATATCCCAAAACAACCCTAAACAGAGTGATAACTAATATGAAGTTACCTTGATACAGCTCCAAACAACTCCTTTCGTGAAAAATAAACCCACAGCGTCAATCTCCGAGGAGCCCAGATTGAGCGAGGAAGAGGCTGTGAGCTCCTGCCATGGGCTGTGGAGGGCACGCGACCCTTCCAGTTAACTTTCAACTATTTGCCCGGAATCACAAAGACTTTGCATTAGAGCCAGGATTCAGACCTGGTTACCCGGCTCTACTGCCTGCAATCATGGAAGGTAAACCACATACCCACACAGTAGGAGGTCGAACCGACGCCAGGACCCAAACCTGGTTCCTTAATCCTAAAGACAGCAGCTGCGACTGCCGGGCCATTGTGTCTATATCCCTCTTCCTGTAAGTGCCAGTCGCGTTCGAGCTCCCGAACTCGACTCATAATCTTTTGTAAATGGCACTATGCTCTAGGTTCCTCTATTACCCCTGGCGTGACATATCAATAGCGCATGAAACTCATCTGGCCGGTGCAGCGAGGTTATTGTTCTGATTTTATTTTTTTTAATTTTTTTATTTCCTTTTTTGAACCACAAGACCAACACAGCAATACCGCCAAGGACCCACTGCACCTGGAGGCCCCCCACAACCATGTAAGGCGCGGGAGACTGCCTCCTGCCGTTAGCATGTAGCCTGCACACCCAGAGAGCTATTTCTCAAAGATGTCACTGAAGTGTACCCACAGTTGACACCGAACTATTGCAAGCCCCAAAACAGACAATGCGCAGCAGTTGCCGAGAGTAGATGGGCCTGTACCCCGAGCAGGAGCCCAACTCGTCTTATCCATACTTGCCGGGATTCAAACCTATGTTGGGGAACCGCTCTCACCTTTCTGCAGCTAGCGCTCAAACCCACCTTGCTACAACTGCTGCTCGGCCCGGTTCGTCGCCGGAGCTGAGAGCCTCATGAACTGATGTCTGGGGGACCTGGGGATCGTACCTTGGGCCTACTGTCCCGTCTCGGGGTACATCCTTTACAACGTAACTTTTACCACGCAGTGCCTTTACGACGCAACTATTACAACGCATGTCATTACAACTCATTGCGCTGGGGGGCGCTCTAGGATAAGGAATAGATTTAATTTACTATCCAACACCTTCCCTACTATCCACGGGGACTGGAGTTGGAATAGTAAATTAAACTATTCACTATCCAGCACCCCTTAGCGCTATGCGTTGTAACAACATGCGCTATAAAAACTGCGATGTAAAGGCATGCGTGGTAAAAGCATGCGTTGTAATGTCATACATCCTCCCGTCTCGCCTAGGCCCTCCAAGTTCGGGCCGTGCCATTTCCTGGTAGCCGGGTGCATGATGGTCAGGATCACTCTGCCCTCCGTCTCGGTCACCCCAGGATGCTGCAATGTCCATCCCTGAACTTGGATGCCGCACGTCTGGTCGAGGAATGCTTGTGGCCCCTCAGCTGGTCTCACCATTACGCTCTTCCGCGGGCCTGGAGGAGCACTGTTTAACGCATCTCAGGCCAAAAGGCTGGATCAGCCCACACAATGGCACACCGGGCAGCAGCACAGTGGCGGATGGCTCTATCCCTAGGGGCTGCGTTGAGCCCGATAAAACTCGAAAAACGTTGGTGCCTCTCCCCTAGCTCTCTGATGTAAAAGGTAAGCTGCCCAGGGGGAGCATTGTCTTATATCCTCCTCCCCTTTTCTTCTTACCTTTGCTCTTGGGGAGGGGGAGGAGAGAAATTGATTCTGGCGCTTTTCGCCACGCGGCGATTCCCGGCGGCGCTGACCAGTGCAAACCGGATCCGTTCCTTTTGGGCTCAGGCGGCCATTATGGCACTGGCCCTCTAGGCCCCGTTCGGGGGCGGCCTCTGCAAAGTATTGCTGCTTCATATCACTCATCCAAAATGATAATTATTCTCTGACGCTAAACCTTGTCTACTTTTAAAGTAAATTGTGCCTAGCTTCAGAAACCGTGGATGCTTGCTTGAGAATGCCCACGCACCACCCATGGTACAACCCTGTGGCGCTAAATAATGCAATGCAGCGATATGTGTTGCTTGTGTTACTTTCAAGTTATACGCTTGTAAGTAAATAGGTGAAAAAAGACTTTTCGAGTTAAATCATAATAAATAGACCCTAAAAGTTTCACTTCCTACAATTCTTACGTTTCTGAATGCCTCAATGTTACTGTCACACTGTGTATAGAACTCAGTCTACCCACTTAGGAAGAATCGAACACTGAGTGTTCCATTTGCGAGCATCCCTCACACAGACCCACCACCCGTGCATGGGTCCTTAATTTGAGCCCTGGAAATGTCCAGACGTGGTCCAGAAGAACATAATTTCATAATTCAGGGGCACATACTTAGGCGGTAAGAGACTGGCGTTTGAAAAATATGGAGATGGCGGTGTCTGCCAGAGGCATTGTTTCTTTGTTTTTAAAGATAGTTGCTGATTATTTCATCTATAGAAAGTGGAAACATGAGGTCCATTGACTTCAGCCCCTATGAGTTCTGCTATTTAGCACCGTATAGAACTGAGATCAACAGGACCTCCACTGGAATGTGAGGTAATTAATCAGACCTTCGCTTGAAAGCAAGTACAGTGCCACCACTGCAGCCAACAAGGCATCATTCATGTACAGGAGCACAAGGGGTCACGTGGGTGACTATCTCCTAGACCAGGTTCTATTGAGGGCGACTTTCTCTGAAGTGGTTGAATTGGGATCCAGATCTTTTTGCTTCCGGGGGAACCCGTAATGCACATAATTCAGTATTAAAATTCACAAATACTATTGTAGTGCAATCGTTCGGGAATGGGATGCGGCATAATTTGGAAAATATGCGTGTCTAATTTCAGAAACAACCAAAAAAAAGGAAAGTTTCAAGCTTCGATGAAAATCAAGGTAATTTCTTTGCAATTACTTCAAAAAGCTAATTAGAAGGAAGGCTATTGTTTCACAACTCACGTTGCTTGCGCTCAGCACAATGACGCGGAAGATGGCCTCAGATGGCAGACGTCTTTCATTTCATTCAGCTGTATACCTTTTCACGAACCCACAACCTCTCTTGCAGGGAGCGCCATTTTACTCTGACAATGTGAAATCAAAGATAAAAGCACACATGAAGTGCAGGCGCTCGGGAGACGGCCACAAAGAACTGTATGTCGGAGAAAGTCAGAGCTTTCCAATTACATTTTGACATATACTTATAAGATCTCGTTTAGACATTAAAAAAGCATTTTCTCGTTAGTAGGGTTTCTCATTAAAGACACAATTACATCATAAAAAGGTTAAAGTAACAATGTGAATCAAATTCGATAACATAATGGATTTCCAACAGCTCACATGAGGCAATTATTGGAACTCTGGGACATGTTTATGATGTATAGCGAGTCAGAAGGTTAGCAATGAATTTTCTGCCTTCATGCTGTGAGTATATTGTAATAACTGACTTTTAAAAATTTCCAACATTATATTTTATGCCCTGTCCTCCTTCCTCCTAGGTGCTGGTGGATGGTCCCCTTTGGACAGTGATAATTACCAGTGGTTGCAAGTGGATTTTGGGAACCGCAAACAGATCTCTTCAATTGCAACCCAGGGCCGATACAGCAGCTCAGACTGGCTGACCCAATATCGGGTGCTGTACAGCGACACGGGTCGAAACTGGAAGCCTTATAATCAGGATGGAAATATTTGGGTAAGTAGCTAAGCAACATCTGATGATCTGCACTGTCTTAAAGATCTATGGCAAATACAAGCACTGGTAAAGCCTGTAGGTCTAGCCTTGGCAGACTAGTGTGATGGTTAATGTTTTTTATTTTTTTATAACTAATAAGGAGACATGTGGCCATCTAAATGAGGACCTAATTATGTCAAGGAAAACACTGCCTTGAACCCCAGGAGCACTGCTCAATGAATATATCATGAATATTTAATCAAACATGTAGTGAATCTATCACATATGACAAATCTTTCATATTATTTAAACAATTTTACACAATTGTACTCCGAACAATTTCCTGATTTATAAGCATATAGACCACAATCGTGGTTTCTTCTTTTTCAGATCCAATTGAATAAATCAACTTTTTAATTCAAATCAATAATGTGTACATCTATTCCGGTGCATGTTAATTCAATTGTAACATAATCCATCACAATCACAGTCTTCTGTTGAAGCCCAAAGCATTATGGGAAGATTTACCTTCTTCAGGGGATGATATTTACAACTATTATAGAAACAAACGCATACAATAATCAATAATAATAAACACAAAATGCCACGTTAACTGCAACAATTTGAATCACATATTTTCAAACAATAATGCCCAAATGATAATATCCTTAATGTGACACTTTGCTGATTTATAACTTGAAGACATAAGTTTTTCACCTAAATGAACACCAGAAGAGAACAGAAAAAAGAAAAAGAAAAATCCTAACAACCTTATAACAGAGTGCAAAAATGTGCCACATGCTAATCTCTTTAGGCTCATACAGACCATAGTGCTTCACTTGTTAAATCTATCCTGGTAACATTAATGTATAATTCAGTGATGTTAACATGCTATTCCAATAATATCACACCCACTTGTGCAACTAAATTCCTCTGCTGAAACTCATTTTTTGATCAAGAACATTCTTTTCGCCCTGCTCTGTCGGAAACTGAAAAACAAAGTATTGTCTAAACAAACCGTATACCTCTTGATTACACCATGCTGAAAGTTCACACTAATGTTCCTTCTGCCTACCAGATCATTTAAAGCCAGTTACTCTGTTCCACCCGCAGAGTATAATATCTCGCACAGTGTTGAGACTGCTAACCGCAAACTCCTCCTGCATGATAGGAATGTAGAAGAGGTGTGGCGCAGCGGCCAGGGTGCCTGACTCCGGACCACGGGGTTCGCGGTTCGATCGCTGGTGCCGGTGGCAGGTTAGTTCAGCACCATGTGACTTTGGGCAATAGCTCACTTAATCTTCCCGACAGCCCCCAGCGCCTTGACACCCTCAGGTAATAGTGCGCTTTACAAATACTGGATTTCCTTTCATGATACAAAATACCAATGTAAACCAGTCTGCAAAAGAACCTGTCCTCCCAGATTGCACTACACACTTAGGGGTCTATTAGGATGGTGGGTGGACTCCAGTCCTCCCGCCATCCTAGCGGTGCTGGGACCGCCCGCCAGTGGTGCGGCAGTCCTGCACCGCCAATTAGGATGCCACAGTGGTGGTGGCATCCCACATACATGACATTGTGGCGGGCGGTGCAGTAAGCAGCACCCGCCACAATGCAATATATGCATGTTGTGCATTGGCATTCACAGCGTGCCAGGCACCGCACGGTGCCTGCCTCCTTGTCCATGCAATGTTAGGGGGGTACCATGGGACCCCCAAGTGCTGCCACCCACCCTGTGGAAAAGTAAATTTTGCCATGTTCTGTGTCCCTACGTGTCATCCATCATATGTTATGTGTGCATGATTAAATATGCATATGCATTCCCCA
This sequence comes from Lissotriton helveticus, assembly GCF_964261635.1. NCBI lineage: Eukaryota > Metazoa > Chordata > Amphibia > Caudata > Salamandridae > Lissotriton > Lissotriton helveticus. The sequence continues at coordinate 903,587,226 of NC_136071.1, forward strand.
TGTTCGATTAATGACGCAATTACAGTTGTGTCCACCTCTAGTATGCCAGTTTCCAGTCCTCGTGAATACTACGAATATCAGGCCTATGTAAAGCTACGTTGCCACGTTTCTCAGTGTGCACGTTATTCTATTATAAAGTCCCCGTTTCTAGGCCTCAAAAGGGCCCGGACACCAGATTCAGCTCCTGTCTCCAGAAGCCTCGCTGAGGAGCCATACAGCCCCCACCTGTATCCTCGACCCTTCACTTACTTCCTGCCTCGCAGTGCCCGGCCCAGCCTGGCTCAGTCTCTGAGTCTGCCAAAAGTATGTTATGATTCCAGTTATCAGTTCAGTCCTCCTTCTCTGCATTCCTAAGCTACTGAACTGCATCAATAGTTTCCGTCATTGTCTAGCCTTCACGTCTCCACGTTAGAGAAATACTGCATTTAATGGTCATTTAATATTCTTCATCACGCACTACATGTAGAATAATGCATGGTCCAGTCTTAGAATCAAGTTAGCCTTTCCCCTCCTAACTTCTAGTTTATATCAACATGTTCTCTAAACATCAGATACTAGATACTGTTTAGGTACATGTCGCCCTGACTCTCCAGACTTCAGTCTCTGCTCCTAGCACAGAGTTCATAGCCCCCAGCTTCTCCTAGTAACACGTCACTGCTAGTTTGCGCGCACCATCAGGTTAGAGGTCCCGGCTCCTTAGGTAGCCCCCTCCATGGTTTCCGCCCCATTCATGACATATTCTGTTACGTTTGCATCACATGTCTATGTATACGCCCTGTTACACCCACTTTCACCTTTATCTTTCGCGACTGCTACGCGTCACGCCTTCTGCTCCACCCACTGCTACGCCTATTGCAATGTAATGCTATGTGTTTGCGTTATGTATATATGCTCATGTATTGTTATTAAAAGTCAGCGCGCTCATCCCAGATCCAGCCCCAGCAGCTGCTGGGCCCTGTCATCCTATTCCTATGCAGGTTGTCCTGTTCCTGTCCTTATGCTGTATTAAACCTGCAAAACTCCTACTACCTCGAATCTTGACTCTTATTTATTGAGCTATCTGTTATGATATATGTCTAGTCAAAAAGAGAGGTATTATTTATTTATTTACCACATAATGGCGCCCGAACAGGAACTTGCCCTTTCCCCACGCGTCGGTGAAGCCACGCCGACCCCCTGACCCTCTGCAGTCGTGACGGAACTCTTCTGTGCACCGGCAGATATTTCTGCTTCAAGTATCCCTCAGGCCCACGGAGGAGACGGAGGAGGCGGTCCAGCATCCAAACGAGACGGTGGAGGAACGCGGCGAGTCCCGACCAGAGCCCAAGCCAAGAGTCCAAGGTCCGAGGTATCCGGAGGCCCACCCGTAACTGAAGTCCGAAGTTCGTCGTCCGTCGTCGTAGCAGTCCAGTCCAGTCCGAGGCTTTCCGTTCTTGCTGCCCGGTGAGTACCATTACTGGGGTAGTATCTAGACAGGGTCAATCTAAATTGACTCTGGTCCGTGGGTTGGTGGTACACAGACTCACAAACGAAGTGTTCACCTAGGTGGATACGGGTCTTGATGCGTCCCTTTATGGGACCGGTATGTTCCGTACTGTTTCAGCAGTGCATCCAGTAAACTCTAGTCTGTTCCGTTCTCGAGAAATTCTTGTGTTTCTGTTCTCAGTATTCCAGGTAATATTCTGTCCGAACTGTTATGTTATGATGTTGTTCAATGTATTTCCAATGTCGTGGTATGCCTGAATTGTTTTCCCAGTTGTTATTGTTCCTCGTGTATTGTATTGTGTTCCGATTCAAGTTTACAATGTCTCTCTTTTCGAGATTACGTCAGCTAAGAACTAGAAAGGGTTTGTTAGAAGAAGCAGTTCCTGTTCCGCCGAGGGACAGTCCAGGTCACTTTATGTATCAGAAGCATGGCATAAGCGCCATATTGTATCTAGATTTATGGGTAGAGTATACCAAACAGTTAGAAGAAAAGTATAGATGGCCCGTATCGGGTACATGGGATGCCGAATGCATCATGCGAGTAGAAGAAGCATTATGGAAAAAGAAAGCCAGACAGTCACAGAAAGATGCCATCGAGTTATGGCGCAAAGAAGCTCATAAAAGAACTGAAAAGGAAATCAGAAAGTCAGAATTAAGTAGAGAATCCTTAGAACGAGCACAAGAAAAATAACTAATCGAGATAGGTGAACAAGTCAAAGCCGAACAGTCAGACAGACAGAGGCATGCCCTTATTAGGGGTATGTATCCTCTCCTTGCCGAGGGCTTGCCAAAAGCGACCCCAGAGGCATCCAGTAATTTCCCGCCACCATTAGTTCCGACCAAGCTACGTCACAAACAGACCGCAGCTGATATTTTTATTTCGTCCTATTTGGACGACACAGTCCCAGAATATGCAAATCCTGTTCGCGCTCCGCCAGTCCCTGTAAATCAGGCACTTCCCGCTTCTCCAGACACCGGAGTACCTGTTACGGTACCCCCGGTCCAGCCCGCCATACAAGTCCAGCCTGCATTTCCATTTCCCACTCTGCCAGGACGAAGAGCCTCAGTAGACGACTCTAGTTTAGGGGCCGCAGGGGGAGGTACTCCTCAAACCCCGCCGCCACACAAGCGTTTAACGACAGCCGAATTACATGCACAAGCGTCACAGCGTACGCCCAGACATCAGACTGTAGCAGAAATAAGAAAATCCCTTGCAGAATGCTGTTATGATCCAGTCCCAGGCGAGGATAATATGGTTTTATATTCATTCCGCGTAAGAAAGGTGGCCGAGTATCTAGTCACCTTACCGAATATGAAAGAAGATCTAGACAGAATGTATCGTTTCATCCGTACAGGGGATGATCCAGAAAGTATTAGCGAGGCCATGTCTCAAAGGAAGGCCGAGATCCAGCTCATGATATTAAAGTTTCTGATCAATTGTCTAATAAGAGAACAAGATTACCCGTCTAAAGATCCGGCTGAAATGAAAACCCTGACAAGGTGGAGTGATAATATAGCCGAGGGTAAGCACAAGACCGTCGGTGCTATGGAAAGTATGTACAAGAAAATCCGTAGAGAAATAATAAAGATACACGAACAACGTAAAGCAGCACAAGTAAGCGAGAAAGAAAGTAACTCTGATACTGAAGAGGTAGAGGACGAGAATCCCGCCAGAATAGCGTATGTAGGAAAATCTAGATTTCCAGATCGCCATTTACGCCTAGAACACAAGTCTATTTTCCATCATCCAGCACCAGAACAAGGTTCACTAGAACAAGTGTTTCAAGCTACCGATCACATTCTGAAATCACGAATCGGTTACAGTGAGTTAAGTACCATGCATGAACAAGAACTAGCCCGATCAGCAGTCCGATGGATTACTGATTCTACCACTTTTCCAGACGAAATATTGGCACAAATGTTTCTGAAAATGTCCCCAGCCGAGCAACGACTGGTGGGTATGTATATGATTCAGCACCTCATTACATTGTATGAGGGTCAGCACTCTGATCCAGGCCCGTTACATGATGTCCTGAACGAGTTACTCCAGTATAGATGGAAAGGTCTAGGTACCGATTTAATTAGTGTCATTCTAGAACAGCGCCACAAATATAGAACGTTTTTGAACCCGCATTTTGTTCATGCCTCACCCCCAGAAAATAAACCATTTTACATGGAGAGACAGAATCCGTTACGAGAAGTCCACCCAGTTAGAGGAACGGGTGGCGAACTAGAACGAGTGTTTGTTTACACTCCAATTACAAAGATGGAACTCCTCGAGATGAAGAAATTAATTCCCTGTCATGACAAAGATCCAGCAGGGTTCCATAGAGAATTAAAAGACATGCTCCGTATGGGAGAATACACATATCCAGATATAATTAAAATGTTAAAGGTTCTGCTGCCCGCAGGGGTGTATGAAAAGCTCAAGGAAAAAGAATGGGAGGTGGGAGAGAAAAAGATCGATTGGGCAGTTCTAGAAGCTGAAGATAAGGCACGAGTACCAGGTACCGGTCTTGGAGATAAATGTAAAGAATTACCAGAATTATTAATACAAGTTTTACCCAGATTATTGACAACTAGAAAAGAAGACTGGGATGCAATCTCAGCCTGTAAACAAAAGCAAGATGAGGATATTAGTGATTTTTATTCTAGATTTGAAAAATGTTTCAGTATCAACAGTGGCCTCAAGACAAGTAGTGAGTCATACCCTCACCTTTTTGTTACTAAATTAGTCGAGAATTCAAGCCCACAAATTAGGAATCGAGTTTTGAAAGTCGAAAGTACCTGGCAAGCTAATACCCCGTCCCAGATGTTACAAATGCTTCAATACCACCAGAATAGAATCAGAGAAGAACAAGAACACGAAAGAAAACGTATGAAAGACACGAAAATGAAAGTACTAGTTGCACAATCTGTTCCTCAAGACAGTCAGAAGAGGGGTCCGAATCAAGCCAGTCATCCTGCAGCTCCCGTTAAAGGGAATTGCAATTATTGTAAACAGCCAGGTCATTTTATAAATGAGTGTGCAGTTCTGAAACACAACATAGCTACCGGTAAGACTAAAGAAAGACCACGTCCGCCTAGACAAGAACAAGTTTCACAGATTCCTCAGCCACAGAATGCACAACAGACAGTTACCGCACCGCAGCCTATTGCTGCAACACAGCATGTTACATCGCAGATGTACCAGTATGCACAGTCTGAGTATCCAGAGTACCAGCAGTATTCATGAAACAGCCTAGAGAGGGAGGTAGGCTTGCCTCTCATCGAGATACCTGTAGATCAAGAAGGTCCCTATGTTCACAGTCAAGTATTAGGGAAAGACAGAAAGTTTTTGATTGACACAGGGGCAAGTAGGACCACAATTAGTCACGCCGAAGTTCCAGGGGCTCCGCTCTCAGGCTCAAGAAATGTTTCCTTTGGATTTTCAGGAAAACCTATCGTAAATGAGATTTCAAAGCCAGTTACTCTAGAAGTAGGTCCATTGTCCCGCACTACTGATCTGTTACTTACTAAGTCATGTCCAGAAAACCTATTAGGCATTAAGACACTGAAAGAGTTAGGTGCAGTTATATGCTGTTCCCCAGAGGGAATACGATTGTTCCTACGTGACTTTAAGGGTCACTATGTATTACGAGATTTTGATTCAAGACTGTCTAATGTCCCGCAGCACTTATGGGCGCAAGGTCCAACTGATGTAGGTTATATGCAAATCACACCCTATCGTGTGACTCTCAAGCCAGGTGTAGTGTTACCACGAATCAGACAGTACAGATTGCCACCTGAGGCTGTAGCAGCCTTATCCAAAATTATTGACGAGCTCATGGCTCAAGGAGTGGTTGTAGAAACTGACTCCAATGTATGTAATTCTCCGATCATTCCAGTCATGAAACGTACTGATCCAAATGCACCCCCAGTATATCGATTAGTGATTGACCTACGAGAGCTTAATAAATGTATTATTCCTCAGTACCCAGTTGTCCCAGACATCTCTTCCCTATTGACAGCCATTGATTCCGAAGCCACGTTCTTCACTGTCATAGACCTCAAGAACGCGTTTTTCAGTGTCCCTATTCATCCAGACAGCCAGTTCCTTTTCGGATTTTGTTTAAATGGAAGGAGCTATATGTTTACACGAGCTCCTCAAGGTTTCACAGAAAGTCCTAGTATTTACAGTCAAGCACTCAAGAGACAACTAGACAACATTCACATGCCAACTGACACTGCCCTGCTCCAGTATGTCGATGATCTACTGATCACAGCCCGTTCTGAACGTGCTTGCGAGCGAGCATCCCTTACAGTTCTGTATTTCCTGGCCGAGATGGGGCACAAGGTGTCCCCTTCTAAGCTTCAATTCTGTGTCCAGCAAGTGGTATACTTAGGACACTTACTGTCCAAGAGGGGTAGGCAGTTGACACCAGACCGTATTCAGTTAATAGCGAGTCTTCCTCAGCCCAAGACCCAGAAGGAGGTACGTGCTTTTATCGGCCTTACTTCTTACTGCCGACAATGGATTCCCCAGTATGCATTTCTAGCCAAACCACTGATACAGTTAACGACACAGGAGGCAGCCGTATCGACTGTCCTCCCTTGGACATCTGAACATACACTTAGTTTCAATGAGTTAAAGAAAGCTTTATGCCAAGCTCCAGTTCTAGCGACACCGAACTACAGTAAGCCTTTTACACTTTTCGTCACTGAACGTGAAGGTACAGCATTATCTGTTCTCACACAAGATCAAGCAGGACAATACAAGCCCTGTGCTTATTTTTCGAGCACATTAGATCCTGTAGCCCAGGCTCTGCCTGCGTGCCTCAAGTCAGTTGCAGCCACAGCACTAGCTATCAGACAAAGTGATTCCATAGTCTTAGGACATACCTTGACAGTACAAGTTCCACATTCCGTGGAAGTTCTTTTAAACCGAACACAAACTCAGCACTTGACAATTGCACGTTTAACAGGTTATGAATTGACACTGTTCCAGCCACACATAGAAATCAGACGCTGCAACATCCTGAATCCTGCTACACTGTTACCATCAGTTAATTCAAATCCAGCCACACATGATTGCGTGGAAGTAGTTAACATTACGACAAAGCCAAGACAAGATCTGACAGATACTCCGTTACCAGACCCCGACCTGACACTTTATGTGGATGGTTCATGTATGAGAACAAGTACAGGAGAACTAGTCGCCGCGTATGCAGTGACTACTGATACTGAAGTTATTGAAACACACCGTATTGATACCCTGTCCGCTCAAGCAGCAGAGCTAGTTGCTCTGACACAAGCCTGCATACATGCCAAGAACCAGAGAGTTAATGTTTACACAGATTCACGCTACGCATTCGGAGTCGTACACGACTTCGGAGTGCTCTGGCAGGAGAGAGGTTTCATGACTTCTCATGGAACCAAGATTCAGCATGGTCTCCTTATTCAAGCTCTGTTAGATGCCATACACTTACCGACATCTATCGCTATCATGAAGTGCAAAGCACATACGAAAGTTACTGACATTATTTCTCAAGGTAATGATCTAGCAGATCGCACAGCCAAGCTTACAGCACAGACTCTAGACATTCCAGTTAATATGACACACACTCCAGATCCGATTACATGCATGACAGTTAAGGACCCTACACAAGATGTCATAGATATCCAGTTACATGCTACTCCCGAGGAAATCAAGAAATGGTCCGAACAAGGAGGGGTCCAGACAGATCAAGGATGGGTAACGAAGGGTAAAGCCACATGGTTTCTCCCCGACTCTATGGTTCAAGTCATTATTAATACCGCACATAGTCCAGCACATTTAGGAGAAAAAGCTATGTTAGACAGTATCCAGAACATTTGGTTCAACAAGCATTTACGAGCTGCAGCCAAGCAGAAAGTCCGTACCTGTATGATATGTTGTCAGTTTAATCCAGGTAAAAGTGTCCCGGTGGAACAAGGTGGATTCCAGCCCCCTGACCACCCTTTTGAAGTCCTCCAGATGGATTATATTCAGATGGAGCGATGTCGAGGTTTCAAGTATGTCCTTGTAGTTGTATGCGCTTTGTCCAGGTGGACAGAAGCATATCCAGTCCCAGATTACACAGCCGCGACCACTGCCAAGCAGTTGGTTCGTGAGTTCTTCCCTCGTTATGGACTCCCTAGAGTCGTATATTCTGATAACGGCCAGCCATTCTCATCTGAACTCATGAAGCATGTTTCCCTTTTGCTAGGGTACCAGTGGAAGTTTCATTGTGTACGCCATCCTGAAGCAGCCGGTCTCGTAGAGAGACATAACCAGACCCTGAAAATCCGTATTGCAAAAGTGTGTAAAGAAAAAGGTGTGGACTGGCTAGTAGCTCTACCAGTCGCTTTATTTTATATGCGCATGGTCGCACATTCCAGATCAGGTCTGTCCCCGTATGAGGTCGTTTTCGGCCGCCCCCCTAACATGTGGGGTACTCCTAGACCCCGAAGTATTACCGATGTTTCAAGTAATATGCTGACAGATTACCTAGCTTCCTTGATGTCTGCCCTCAACTCATGTCGTTCACAGGTTGCCGCCGCATTTCCAGACAATACCGAGGTGGCACCGCACGAAATCGTTCCAGGATCCATGGTGATGGTCCGCAACTTTGACAGATCAAGTCCGCTGGAGCCTCGTTGGAAAGAGCCCCGACAGGTCCTCCTCACCACCCGTACAGCCGTGAAGTTGGAAGGACGCAAAGGCTGGGTACACCTTTCTCATATTAAACTTTTTAATGGACTGAAACCCGTCTTAAAGAACATTTCCCAGGATTTGAAGGATTGCCAAAATATTGTTCTCAAGGACTGTCCCGCAAAAGACATTGCTACAACCCCTCCCCTGTTAGAGAAAACTCCACAACAGGAGTATAAACTAAAACTCCGGTCTAGTAAAATAAGTCAGTCAGTTTGATTGTCTAAGTCCTCCCCTAGGTGAAACGGTTAGACTGTTTCTGACATGTATAAAATAGACCCCCATAGTGAGAGAGTTAGTCAAAACTCAATCCGATGTATTGTTTTTCTATGTTTCATATTGTTTCTCAGTATTATGATTTCTTGCACCAGTTATGCATTTTTCTTGTATTTCCCAGTTCTTCATGTAAATAAGTCTGCTAATGCTACAGTAGAGCACACGTTTAGTGATCTGCCTCCTCATGAACTCTCTTACCGCCTCGCCATGCGAAATAACTCATTCATCCGCATGTTACATTACTCACATCAGACCAGCAATGCCACTAATTGTTGGGTGTGTGGTCGACTCCCCCCTTTCCAGACACCGAAGGGAGTTCTGCCACTTTTTCCTTATCCATTCTCACATAATGGTTCGTGTGGAGCATGGTCCACGTTAACGTCATCCTCAACAGATATGTCTTTTCTTAACAGTACATGTTTCCCAGACAAGCAAGGTCTTCCCCACAGAACAGGGTTAGATCTAGAAAATGAAGTGTATAATTTAGGTAATTATTCTTCGAATTTTATGATCCTGAATGTTCAGTCTGATACTACTCCAGACTTACCTGCTATTTCAGTACTACCAGTCAAAGGCGAATTATGTGTCCGAAATAATGGTTCTGTACATGTAGGACACAGTGAATGTACTACTATTGTCAAGTATAGTGACAGTGGGAAATCTATCTTTAAAGCTTCACGTCATTCTTATTTTATTTGTGGTCAAACTGCATATGTTCGTCTGCCCCTCGATTGGGAGGGAACCTGTTACATTGCCTTCCTACTGCCACCAGTTTTCCTAGCCCCACCTGATTATCATAGAAATACACATCTAGTACACATTAGACATAGAAGGGAGTCCCCAATTGTCGATTATACTGAAACTGCTCTAGAACAGTATACAGATTTCAACAGAGGTTTCTTCTTCTTTATAGGACCTATCCAGAATAGTAAACTGATCCGTAGGTTAACCAGAACCCTCGAAGCTGTAGTCAATGAGACTGCTTCTGCTCTAGGTAATTTAACTGAAGAGCAATCTGCTATGAGATTTGTCGTTTTACAGAATCGTCTCGTCCTTGACGTCATACTGGCCGATAGGGGCGGGGCCTGTAGAGTCATCGGATCTAGTTGCTGCATTTTCATTCCAAATAACGCGCCGTCTGTTTATTCAGCTATAACCAGACTCCATAAAATTGCCCATCTGATACACCAAGACCCAGGCACCTGGACATGGTCCGGTTGGTTCTGGAATATAATTTCCGCATGGGGATGGAAAATATTGTCCTTTCTAGGTATTGCAGTAGCGATCATATTTAGCTGCTGCCTCTGTATACAATGTGGCCCTGCGATTTGCGGCATTTGTGCTACCTCTTGTATTCCTAGTCCCAAGCCCCGTTCTAAATCCCGTTCCAGGATAATTCGAGACGAGCAAATGATACTGTATGAAATGATAGACGGTATCATGAATATTGATGTTTCCTGATGGAAACGTAGTGACAAGGAGGGAATGTGGAAAAGTAAATTTTGCCATGTTCTGTGTCCCTACGTGTCATCCATCATATGTTATGTGTGCATGATTAAATATGCATATGCATTCCCCATGTTCGATTAATGACGCAATTACAGTTGTGTCCACCTCTAGTATGCCAGTTTCCAGTCCTCGTGAATACTACGAATATCAGGCCTATGTAAAGCTACGTTGCCACGTTTCTCAGTGTGCACGTTATTCTATTATAAAGTCCCCGTTTCTAGGCCTCAAAAGGGCCCGGACACCAGATTCAGCTCCTGTCTCCAGAAGCCTCGCTGAGGAGCCATACAGCCCCCACCTGTATCCTCGACCCTTCACTTACTTCCTGCCTCGCAGTGCCCGGCCCAGCCTGGCTCAGTCTCTGAGTCTGCCAAAAGTATGTTATGATTCCAGTTATCAGTTCAGTCCTCCTTCTCTGCATTCCTAAGCTACTGAACTGCATCAATAGTTTCCGTCATTATCTAGCCTTCACGTCTCCACGTTAGAGAAATACTGCATTTAATGGTCATTTAATATTCTTCATCACGCACTACATGTAGAATAATGCATGGTCCAGTCTTAGAATCAAGTTAGCCTTTCCCCTCCTAACTTCTAGTTTATATCAACATGTTCTCTAAACATCAGATACTAGATACTGTTTAGGTACATGTCGCCCTGACTCTCCAGACTTCAGTCTCTGCTCCTAGCACAGAGTTCATAGCCCCCAGCTTCTCCTAGTAACACGTCACTGCTAGTTTGCGCGCACCATCAGGTTAGAGGTCCCGGCTCCTTAGGTAGCCCCCTCCATGGTTTCCGCCCCATTCATGACATATTCTGTTACGTTTGCATCACATGTCTATGTATACGCCCTGTTACACCCACTTTCACCTTTATCTTTCGCGACTGCTACGCGTCACGCCTTCTGCTCCACCCACTGCTACGCCTATTGCAATGTAATGCTATGTGTTTGCGTTATGTATATATGCTCATGTATTGTTATTAAAAGTCAGCGCGCTCATCCCAGATCCAGCCCCAGCAGCTGCTGGGCCCTGTCATCCTATTCCTATGCAGGTTGTCCTGTTCCTGTCCTTATGCTGTATTAAACCTGCAAAACTCCTACTACCTCGAATCTTGACTCTTATTTATTGAGCTATCTGTTATGATATATGTCTAGTCAAAAAGAGAGGTATTATTTATTTATTTACCACAACCCCCTCAGCCCCCTGGGGGCCCGCAACAGGCCCCCAAAGAAAACTCTGCATGCCTTTCCATGGCGGAGTCTTCGCTATGGAAAGGCATTGAAAATGCCACATCATAATATTGATGGTGGTGCCTGCCATGTTATGGGCCTTTTCCACCCGACGGAAAAGCGTCAGACGGTCTTTCAGTCCCCCGCCCCCCGCCATGCAAATGTGGTGGGGGGTAAAAGGCCGTCCGGCCGGGTAATTTGGTGGGCGGATTGCCACCGCCAATAGGGCGGTGGCGATCCACCCGCCATCCTAATAGACCTCCTCAAATGTGCTATTGCTACTTTTGTTACGATTAAAATGTTATAGAATAAGGGTGTTGTGATATCGGAGATGTTCACGTATTGAGACTAGTGAGCATACTATTGCATCCACAGAGAAGGGAGCATAGCATGCTTCAAGATGGTGGCTGATAATAACTGGAGAGGAGTCCTTTGTTTATGTTGTTAACTGCATGATTGTAATTCTGCATGCACCGGTAAGCGTTTGAATACCCAGTGATGGATGAAGAGTAAGCACTGAGAAAGAAGAGGATAACTGAGATGTTAGGTAAGAAGAGTAGTGAGGTAGGTGTTGTTATTTTGGAGATTGCGAGTAGAGAACCAATCATGTAAATCTCAGTCACTTTATTGTCTGACCTAAATATTTTAATTGGAATCTAATCTGCACTAGCCCATACCTGAACATCTGTCCACTATGATGCTATTTTGAAGGGTTGCAAGCTGATCCAATAGATAGAAATCCAGCTCTTTTTTCAATCAGTAGCCTCGAAGTTCATCTTAACTCATCGACCACCCCTTGGCAGTATCCAGACAGTTGACCACAACTCCAGGTCACATGTAGAAAGTCTAAGGGGTATATTTACGAGGGAATTGCGCCACCGGATCATCACTTTTATTTTTAATGTTCCATTGAACCATAGACATGTCCTTACAAATGTTGGAACAGATGTAACCACCATGATATTTGAACATTTGAATCATGTTATTTTTTAGATGATTGCTAGGTAAGAAAAATATGGAAGACAAAATTGAAGCAACCCATTCTACTTAGGGTGAGAAGAGAGTCTGCCTGCTCTTTTCATGAATTGTTTGCATATATGCTTCAGTGGGTGATTGGGCACGAAATTATGTGTAATATTAATTTAATAGTTACACGACACAATGTAAACTATGAAAAAATACCTAACACACTCATTGGATGATGTTATCAGTGATGTCCTCAATGATGTCAATTGAGATGTCATCAGTGAGGTCATAAATTATGTCATATAACATGTCATGAGGGAAACAATCTGTGAGATCATAAACAATGCATGGCAGGAATGCAAATTATAGTTAGCTCTGGTGAATTTCTGTGTCTTCTTTTAGTTCAAAACATTAATGTTGTCACTGACATGTTCACCTACTATAATGTTACTTCAACCTTTGACTTTTTTAGTTAATTACAAAGGGTTCAATTTTTCTTAAACAGAAACTAAGCTTTTTATCCCACCTAACTATAACATTAGAGCAACCTTTGGATTCAGTGAATTGGCCTAAGTCTTGCCGTCAGGCTCTATGTCAAACTACCACAAGCAGCCAAACCCAAGCTGTGCACAGCCTTTGAACGTGAGCAGGTTTAGGCACAGGGTCTGACTTGCAGCCAGGCCCTGCTTCCAACTTCCTGAACACAGCCAACCCCTTGCTGCACACAGCCTTTGCCCGGGCGCAGCAGGGTGTTGTCCACAGGGCTACATAGCCTTCTTCCCTGTACCTCTATAGGCCATATGGACCTCATCCTATGGGAGCCATACCTCATTGTATAGGGTAGCATCCCATCCCCAGGGCAATTTTTATTTTAAAGTGGAGGTGGGCACTCGTCCCCCTCCACCTGGCTTCATTGGGCCCTGGAAACCCAAACCCTGGGGCTGTACCTCATTGTATAGGTTAAGCGGGGGCATGTGGACCCATTCCCCAAGGCTCCGTATCCCATGGGCAACCTATGTCTCAGGGCAGAATTCAGTTTATAAGGGAGGGGGGACGTGTGGACCATATTAGGCCCAGGGAACACCATTCCCCAGGCCTTAATTATTTGAAAGCAGGGGGCCCACACAGCACCGTTCCCTGAGCTTTATTAGGCCCTAGGGACCTATGCCCATAGCCATTTTGACTAATAAAAGGAGGAGGCATAGGCCCCCTCCCCCAGCCTTCTTGGACCCTGTGAACCACATCCCTGGGTCTTTTTTTTAAGTGGAGGGGGCCATGGGTCCCCCGCCCCAGGGGCTATAACCATTGTGCGGGGTAGAGGGGCCACATGGACCTACTTTCTGAGCCTCAATAGTCCATTGGGACCCGGTCTCCCGGGCTGTATTCAGTTTAAAGGAGAGGGGGGCTGTGTGGCAACCTTCCCTGAGTCTTTTAGGCCCTGAGAACCCCATCTTCCAGGGCCATATTTGTTTGAAAGGGGAGGGGGGCCATGCAGCCTCCTTCCCCAAGCTTTATGAGGCCCTATGGAGCCCACCCTCTAGGGCCATTTAAAAGGGGTTGCATGGCCCCCTTTCCCCGGCCTCCTTGGGCACTGGGGACCCTATCCCAAAGGGTGTTTTTGTTTTTTAAAGGGGAGTGGGCCTCGTGGAGCCCCCTCCTCGAGCTTCATTAGTCCAAAAGGGACCCTATCCCTCAGGGCCGTATTTATTTTAAAGAGGGGAAGTTTGGCCTCTTCCCAAGCCTTATATGACTCTGAGGACCCATTCCCTGGGCCAAACCAAGGAAAAAAGAGTGAGGCTGTGTGGCACCCCATCCCTGAGGCTGATTAGGCCCTGTCCCCACTCCGGGTGCCCTCCAATTAATATAGGTGGGTGTGCTGGTGACCACCCAGGGCACCCACAAACAGCATGTTGGGAGCCACAAGGGAGTGTCAGGGTCTCTGTGGCCCCTGCCAGCTCACCACATGGTGCTGGAGCCGGCTTTGCTCCTGCCCAGAAGAAGCAGCTATTTATGCAGTTCCCTATGGGTGGGAGGAACATTTTGTTCTGTTTCCCTGTCCACATCATTGTAGGCAGGGAAACTTATCTAAAGTTGGCTTGCACCCAGCGGGAGAATTTTTTAAGCTCCTGCCCACTGGGAGCAAAACAAGTGTTTGCTACCATTTGGCAGGAGATTTGAAAATGCTGCCGCCAGAAAGGAGCAAACACAATTTTCCATGCCCAAGTTAGTGAGGGTAGGGAAACTACTTTGTCACTGGGGTGGGGCATATTAATGAGCAGGTCCTGGTGGATGATGTCCCTCGGGCCAATAAAGGCTTCAGTATAGGGCCAGCTCAGTTCCTCTCCCTTTAAATTTAAGTAGCGGCCCAGGGGCCTTTTAATGTTTGGGGGAGGGGGGTGCCTGCCTCCTCTCCCTAATAAACATTTGGCCCCAGGGGTTGGGGTTGCCATGGCTAAATACAGTTTAGGGAGGTAGGGTTGGCACCCCCCTAAAAAAATGTATTGGCCCCCAAAGGATAGGGTCCCAAAGGCCAAAAACGGCTCGAGTAGGGGAGCCATGCACCGCTCCACCTAAAAAATCTAATTGGGTCCCTGGGATGGGTGCCTTGGGGCTGAAAATGGCTTAGGGAGGGGGGCCATATGCCCCCTCACCTTTGTAAAGAGATTGGGTCCTGGGATATAGGTGACCCTGGGGCCCAGGAAATGGCTTGGGGGGGGGCAACAATATGTGTGGGATGACTGCAAAATCCATTTTTTTTAACCCTACCCACTTATCTTTTTTGTCTAAACTTCAGGAAAGGGCACTAAATCCTCAAGTCCTGTACAACTGCTAGTATTTCTCATGTTGCTGGCAGCCAATCAGAGCGCTCGCTCCAGTGGGAGTCTGACTCCTGCTTGAGCGAGAAGGCTCAAGGAAAAAATGCTCCCTGTGCCGTCAGAACATTATTTTTAGAATGCCGTGCCACCAAAACTGTTACTAGCCTCTTGTGAACCCAACTGTTCAGATATACAATTATTTTTGTACCTTTATTTCTCAAGAATTACTGAATTTATTTACATCAAATCACAAAAAGCAAGTTTTCTTGATCAAGATCTAGCTTCCTGCTAACGATCGTGTGATTCTGTTCAGCAGATTTAGCAGTAGCTTTGTCTAAAAAAAGTCTATGGAAAATGCATGTAGATTTTGCAGTTTGGAACCACCCCTTTTTCTCATCACCCCAAAACTTTCCCTGCACAAACTATGGAGAGAAGAGGAATCTTTTGGTGGCAATTCATCAAACTGTGCCAAACTTATTAGCAACACAGAAAACACATTTTCTATACAAAAGCAGGCCTAATTATAACTACCCAGTGGCAATATATATAATGTAAACTTTTTATGTAGACTGAACTAAACATTACTATGGCCTGTGGAAGGGTCAAGGTATTCATAATGCTTCAACCACTCCAGTCTCCTCTTCACATTACTCTCTTCTACAGCCTCTGAGATGCAATCTCCAAATCTCACACCTCATCTCTTTCCTCTTCAGCACCTTTTTAGGTCTCGCGTAGTGATGCAGCGCATGTGCTGCACACTTTGCGAGACATGGTGTATATACTATAGTGAGGAAGCTTTGCATAAGCTCCGCCCACTCCGCCCATTATTTTGTTTGGCTTACAGCCTAAATGCTGCCTCCTGATTGGTTTTTGTCTGACGGGCATGGCGTAATTTGTATGCATCCGAGGCTATTGACCCCTTTATTGTACACAATTTTTCCCCCTGTGTTTCCACCCCCACCCCCTCAGGCAGTCTGTGATTTTTTGACAACCCCTCACCCCCCTCACTCCCGTTTGTGCCTTTTTTAACAGCCCCACTCCCATTTCCAATGCAATACGTCTCGCGTAAGTGCGAGTCGTATTGTATTGCAAATGCTTGTTTAAAATTGTGCGCATTAACATGTGCGTGCTGCCTAAATATTCTAGGCATGCGCCAAAAGTCGGCACGCTCGTGTATTCCCTGGCTCACCCGGAAGTTACCTGCAGCTCTGTCGCTGGTTTTGGTAAGCAACACATGAGGCAGCTTTCTCATTGCTGTCCTTCCCTCGGGCGCCGTGCTTAACATTCAGCATTCTCAACATGGGCGCTGCTCTGCAATCATGGCGGTAGTGGAGACACTCTCACCGGACTGGGAGTTTAACCGCATAGACAGGGGCTCACATAGTAAGGGGGCGAGAGCAGAGAGTGATTTGTATTGTCCGGGCTTGGTAATTAAGGGTGAGGCTATAAGAGGAAGGGGAGAGGAGTCTCTGTGTCTGTAATTTCCTTGGATGGGTTAGGATCAGCTTTGACAGGTTACATGAGATGATCACATGAGGAGTGGTTAGGATAACATATCTTCCTTTCTTGTGCTCTCATGCACACTGTTTTACTCTGCTACATGAGTCTTTTACATAGTTAGACAGCGCCCTTGCAAACCTATCAGTACTCTACTCCCCTGTACTTCCAGTGCCCCCCTTCTATGTTTACACCAAGCGTCTTGTTTCTCGGAAAGAGAATCACGTCACTGGAGCCCGCAAATGTGTCATTGAGCTTCAGTGAAGACATGAGTGTTATGGCGCGCCCTTTCTGTGCTGGGAGGGTACGCAGGTGAACAGAGCCTGACCACCGCTGAGCTGAGGGCAGGGGGGTTTGTTGGGTATCACGGCCTGATGAGCACAGACGAAGGGCATTGGACTCATACGCCTATAACGCTGTTAGTAAAAAGACTCTTGTAGATAGCCGTGGGACACATCCCAGAGGTGAAAGTGTGACTAAGACATTTCTTGCAAAATTGGTGCCAGGAAGAAGTGCATATGGAGTGTAAATGGAATGGGGGAGAAGAGGAGAGGTCGAGCAGGCTTGCTTCCATGATATTCTGACTCAGCACTGTTTCCCCATGAGCATACCTCTGATGAGTTAATTCCTTTTAGACGTGCTTAGAAAATGTATTGGAGAGACATTTACTAACTCGGTCCATACAAACAGGTGCTATTCCAATATCCCCCCCCACGTCCGTTTATTGCTGTGACTCCGTGCACCCTTGGAACTTGTGGCAACTTTGCCAGCCGGTGGTGCGCCAAAAAAAAGCCAACCAAGGCTGGGAAGCACCGGAAGTGCCTGCACCCCTGGGGCCTCGTAGGACTCTGACGTTCGCAAAGAGCAGGCGAGTCGCCAATGTGCGTTAGTGCCTGCCTCAGCCTTTCCCTGTGAAGTTGAAATAATAGGAAAATGCAGTTTTCCTTCCTCCACATTATATGTGCAAAAATGCTATTTTTCTTCAGAACCCCGTATTCTAGTCAGCGCGGACTTCCTCTCTAGTATTCTTCCACTTGTTAATAACAATGAAATCCATTGCACAAGTTACAGGCGGTACGCGGTTGGAGCCGATCCCTGGCTCCAGATAATATTTAATAATTCATTAAAGGAGGGACGTAATGAGTTGGAAAAGGAATCGACCACACTGAGACAAACAGGGAGATAGTAAGGGCACGCCAAACACCTAAGACATTTTGAGTTGGAGCCCAGTATGCGCCCACTACTAAAAGACCAGTCTAGCAAAGTCCTGCCCCATGGCCTGGCTTATGGAAGTGTAGTCCGTGTAAAGAATGAACGATAAATAGACAGTGCTCTTGTCTTCTCTGGTTCCATGCCACCGTCTTCCTTTAGCTGTGGACAGTCCAGTTCATGAGCACTCAGAACAGTATCTGCAGAAGTAACCAACTAGCCTAAGACCCCCAAAACGTACTGAGGTCCCAATCAATCCTTCACCTGGAAAAATGTATCATTTAAAATGGTAAATAAAGAGACAAAATAGGAAAATCAGTAGAACTATATATTTCGGAATAACAGAAAGGTAGCTGGCTGCTAGTGACTGAAATTCACAGTAAGGCGGTGTGGGTGAAAGCGTCCAGCCAGAATCACAATAAAGACTAGGGCATTGAAAGCTGGTAGGCACAGTCATCTTCCTTCAGAGAATCCTCCACTCCAGGAACGCCCCACACCCCAGACCTCACAGGGCTGGCGATGTCTTGATACAGTGCTACGTAAAATGGGTTGTTTTTCAAACACTACACAGTATTAAAACGAGAAGACCCAATAGAATGAACGCATTATACATTATTAATAGAGCTAGGCCTTTAAGAAAAACGCTTTTTATAAGGATGTGTTTAGAACCACAAGCAACAATCCTAAAATACTACTTATTCACCAACAATCATCACTTACCATTAAATATCCAAAGTAAAAAATGTGATGACAAATATTACCGACAAAGAAAATATTATCAAATGACATATAACCCTGGTGTGATATCAAGGACATATCGATTCATGAATATTTAGATCGAACATATCAGTTGAAAGAAAGATATTTAGGAAACATATATAAAACTATGGATCTAAACAGACATGATGTGGTAATTGTTACCCTATCAAATCATGTTGTCAAATATTTATAATAAATAACAAACCAAACTTCACAATTTATTTTATATATATTTTTCTATTTCATATAAACCGCTAAACAAATGTTATTTCAATGTCCAATGTTTATAATACTACTGTGTTAATACTAGCTTAATCATCACAGCAAGTATAGTGCAGTAGTCACTTTCAAAGTTCATCAATTCTAACCGGACACATTTGAGAAACAAAATACAATCATTAATAACATAAGCCGATTTTTCAATGAATAGTAACAGCCTCAAAATTGAGTACAGCCCCGATAATATGGGTTATAGTCCAAGCTGGTATCGAGAAAGTGACTAGAAGTTGAAACATGTCTGGTCATTGAATTCAAAAACGATCCCGACCCTGGGTCCCTTGTACCCCCTGTGGGCCTTTTTGTTCCAAGCCACAATCCCAAGCTCGTCGGAGCTATGCGGAGTCTCTATTAGTCTCGTACGGAGTTCGCGAAGAGAGTTCTGTTCCGGTGCTGAATCAGCTACCAGCTTGGACTATAACCCATATTATCGGGGCTGTACTCAATTTTGAGGCTGTTACTATTCATTGAAAAGTCGGCAGATATTTAACACGGAAAATGAAGTTTACGTATATTTTATCCAATCGGTACTCGTTTATTGTTGGCCTGGTAGTCTATAAACTTCTTCATAATACCGGCATTCTGGGCACTATAAAAGAAAATTTTCCCAGTACAGACATCAAATCTATGGTTTTTCTTGAATTCGCATCATGGCTTCCTGACGAAGGCTGATAGCCGAAATGCGCGTAGCAATTATAAAGCTCTTAGTCATGTTATCAATGATTGTATTCTGTTTCTCAAATGTGTCCGGTTAGAATTGATGAACTTTGAAAGGGACTATTGCACTATACTTGCTGTGATGATTAAACTTGTATTAACACAGTAGTATTATAAACAATGGACATTGAGATAAAATTTGTTTAGCGGTTTATATGAAATAGAAAAATAAATATAAAATAAATTGTGAATTTTGGTTTGTTGTTTATTATAAATATTTGACTACATGATTTGATAGGGTAACGATTACCACATTGTGTCTGTTTAGGTCCATAGTTTTATATATGTTTCCTAAATATCTTTCTTTCAACTGATTTGTTTATCCAGGTTTAGGAATCTTAGTCGGGGATACCTCTTGTTCTCACAACTATTTAGATCGAACATGACATAATTAGGTGTCGCGTGGCCAGAGCATCGGGGTGCCACGATGACAATGTTGGATGAATGGGCATTAAGACTTCGGTCTACTCTCACAACACCTTCAAAATACAGCATTAAAGGTACCATGCAGCCCTAAAGATAGTAATAACAATTTTTATCAAGTGTTTCATGTCATTTGTGAGTATTGTAGTTACTAATACCAGCTTAACGATTCTCAGTTAACTGGTCTCAGTAAGACACAAGAATGAATTATCTTTGTGAGCATTTCAACTAGTGACTTGCACACCACTGCAGCTGTCAGTGGCGAGCATTTTTACTAACACTGAGCCATCCTGTGGTACTATCCTGACAGCACAAATGATACCACAAATACATCACACATGTTATAGGCATAGGTGCTATAATTGTCACATGTTGCAAGATTACTTTAAACCGAAGTGTCACTCAGAGTAGTGTTTTAGTGAATGTTAATGTCATGCACGCCATTTATAACTAGGATTATCCATAACACTTCGTTAACTAAAAACATTTCAATGCATTTTATAAACTCCATGGTGTACTTTGCTACCAATAGGCCTCCTTCAATTTTACATCAAACATAGCTGTTTACTGACTATAATCGTTTTTCCAATTTGAACAATAAATGTAGTGAAGTACACCAATAGTTTCTGTGCAATACGTGAGTCAGGGCTTAGAATAATGATCCACAATGTAACGTAAAGGATTGTATTTTTTGGGTGGTTAAAATTCATGGATTTAGGGATTAATGCTACTGCAACTAAAAACTGAGACATAATGCGATCAATTCCTGCTAATGCTGCACTTTGCAGTAATGCATGGAATCTGCGGCTCGTTCTGAGGACACCACAGCTTGGCATTCCCCATACACACAGCGGGTGATTCATTTCAGGGCAGCTTCAAGTCTCTCGCACCTCGAGAACATTGAAGGGACCATACAGTGAATGGTGTGGCAAAAGGTTTCAGCCCACAACCAGACATCATGAAACAAGCATTGGCTGTGTAGTGTAATTCCTATATTCCCAGTAGGCTCTGCACATTGGAATAATATATCCTATAGATGTGACGTAAGACTTAGGTCGACTAGGTCTCTATTGAATATATTAGACTTAATTGTGAGTGCTAGCTCAGAGGTCACTAGAAACTTTCTCGAATACACAAGAAGGGATTAGTTTCTGACAACCGCATAAACATGACAACTTTGTTTCCCCAAGATAAAACTGATCTTCAGAGTCGTGGAAACAATAGATAGATATTTCACTCAGTCAATTGTGCATCCTTCATTTCACCAGAGGTCCAGAGAAATAGAGAGACGGGCGTTTTCAATAAAAGTATTTATTGAACAGTCTTCTTTCTCATGCAAAAGAAATGAACTGCTACAATCGTAATACTTGCTGTAAAGTATAATGCGTACAGCAAGAAGAGTATTATAAAATAATACTGTAAAAGCATGGTATCGTTTCCAAGCCATAAAATACATACATAAATAACAAAGACTAAAAGTACTCAACTGGTGCTTCTAAAATACGCCTACCCCAATGTACCCAACATAAATCTAGTACCAGGGAAGAATGAAGTATGGGTTTAGTTTCTTTGCCAAGAATCTATCCAAGATATCTCTTAGGGTCTAATCAGCTCCGTACCTTGGTTTTAGAATGAAGGAGGTCTGGTATCTCTGTCTCGGGACTCGATTTCCCAACACCCCGCGAGGGGAGCTTGGAAACACGGGAGCTGAATTCTCAGCGAGAGAAAGGCAGCCTCTCTGTCAGTGCATCAGCTGGAGGGTCGGCTTCCTCTGGAACTTCCTGAAGCGAGATGCGACGGGCAAGTAGATAGTCAAACTGCTCCAAACCACTGTGTGTTTGCTAGGGCAAGTGTGGGCATATTTATACCTTGAAGGTGCCTAGTTTGACATAAAGTCGGACATAATAACATCAACAAAGAACCCCAAGGGAATGGTAGTTCTTTGAAAACGCCATGATTTCTAGGACAAATCAATATTGAAGAAAGGGGATGTCCCTGACTGCTGAAGCCGAGTTTTCCAAGAAATCGTTGTGACTTTTTGGAACTAGTGGAAGTAGGCATGCCTGAATTCGGATTGGATGGGTTATGTCTAAATATGGTCATGATCTCTATGTCTATATAAGGGTAATGTGAATTATACCTATATAAAGGCATGAATCGGTAAAATTACACTAGGGTCCTAAAACGCTACACAACAGCTGGAGAGGGTTGGATTATTTTTTATGTCTCGTCTAAGAAGGCGCGCATGCACTGTTGCTTGCTGGAGATTTTGTATGCAATAAGGGACTTGAAGCCCACCCATTGCTTAGTAGTCATTGGCTTCATTGTCACTCCTATTCGCTGCCTCTTAATTGGCCAGGCGCTGGCTTCGCTTCCTCTTCTTTTGTGCGGTGTATGGACCAAGTATTGATTGCTTCATCTTGTTTTGTGTCCGTCCACTGCTCGCGCTGTGATTGAGGACATATTTTTCTTTTTCTTTCTTCTTCATGTCCTGTTGCTTCTTCTCTTTCACCCACCAGTGTCCATGTTGCATGCTTTAAACAGCCTCCCTCTCCTTTTGTTTTCCATGCTGCTTTTAACCCCCCTTCTTCCTTCATTTTCGGGGTTACTTTTAATCTCCCCCCTCTCCCGTTGTTCCTGGTTTGATTTTAACCTCCTTAACCCCCATTCTCTATGTTGCTTTTAATCCCCTCTCACCCTCCATGGTCTATGTTGCTTTTAAATACACTTCTTCCATGGTGTCTGTATTGTGTTTAAACCTCTACCCCATTGTTTATGTTACTTTAAACTCCATTCCCTCCCCGCTGTGCTTGTTGCTTTTAACCCTTCTCCCTGCTTGTTGTCTCTCTTGCTTTTAACCCCTCCCACCTCCATTGTCCATGTTGCTTTTATCCCCGCAACCCCATTTTTCCATGTTGCTTTTAACCTCTTCCACCCATTATATGTGATGTTTTAACACACTCCAGCTCATTTGTTCATCTTGGTTTTAACTACGCTTACCCTACTTGTCCATGCTGCTTTTAACCCTTCCGATCCCTCTTTTCCCTGTTGTTTTTAACCCCTCGCACCCTCCCTTGTCTGTGTTGCTTTTAACCTTTCCCACCACCCGCCATTAGAAAAAAAACACTATGAAGAGGCCAATGTGCCATTCACTTTTTTACCATTCCAGTGTGTGCAACTGGCCCTCCAGTTTTTTTACTTTTTAATTTTAATTCATTCCTCTATATTGTTGAGTTTCTGGGCTTATTGTGGAAGGGTAACTGGGTGAATGCAAGAATCAGTCAGCAGATCAATTAATAAATGCATAAGTGCTATGATAAATAACAGAGTGCATTTATGATGACTCATGGAGTAACTAAGCACGCCAGAGTTTAAAGAATCACTATCCTTTGGAAGCCAGACCTATTGGCTTTGGCAGTGTTTGAGTTAAAGACAAGGAACTTTTGAGGTATGCTAATGCTGAGTCATAATACCAACCATGTGTTTTACTTAATCCATGCGCTATCAAGAGATCATTCTTCACTCTTCGTTTTCCAGCTTTTAGCGTGCAAAATACGATTCTGGTATATGTGGTTATTAGAAAATCCGGGGAATGTGGAAAAAATCTGAGCTTTTTATAAAACACGTCCCCCAAGTCGGTCTGAAAAAGTTGATTACGTGTCTGCCCAGTTTTTTCTCTTAACTTTAAATATTTGTTAGTGGATTTTTAAACATTAGATCATCACAAATTATACTGTTCAATGTCGTTTTTATTAGTAGATTGGTTAAAGTAATGTGATGTTAATATTTGTAAGTGCATGTTTACCAATACAGAGCTTACTTTATGCTGCAGAAATGCCCTTACCGATCTTAAGATATCTGACAATGCATCTGTTTGTACATGTGGATCCACCATCATCTCATCCATTTTTCAAAAGACCCATTCCAATTGTATCATGCGGAAATAAGACAAGAGTGTTTAACCAAAGTAAAAAAAGATCATTTCTAACTCTGTGAAACAGGGGCGTAACACAGACCCCCGCAGCTCCAAGGGGCCCCCTCGGCACTGAACTCTGGCCGGGAGAGCTCCTGATTGAGCCCGGAGGGGGCCCCCCTAAGTACCGTGCAGGGAGGCCCCCTCACTTTTCGTTACGCCAGTGCTGTGAAAATGAAAAGTGATGGGTAGTTTTATATGCATTGCTGTGGAAGTAAGGCATGATCGAGTATAGGCATAACCTGCATTTGTAAAAGGCAAGTGTCTTGCCTTGTAAACGGAAGATAAATAATGAAGAAAAAGTAACTTTGGGGTAGAAGGAATCACTAAAACATGAAGGCTAAAAGCTAGTGAATTATACAAAATGTCCAAAAAAGACTTGGCAGATTAATGTAATCATGTGCTAGGCAAGAGCAACTACTCCATCTTCTTCTTTTTAGGTCGAGCATTCGAGACCTCTTGTATATACTTTATTATATACTTATATTTGTATGTACTTTGTGGGCTCTGGAGAGCAGCCCTAGGACTTGTCTGCTTCCGCTTAGTGATTTGATTTTTTTCCGTTCACCTGCCTATATTTAACTGTCTTGATAGAAAACGACCAGAAGAGGTCAGTAAAATACCAGAATTGCTTCCTGCTGAGGAACTTTATTTTTTAATTGTTCTGGCAACTGCCTTCATTTAACTTTCTTGATAGAAAACGACCAGCAGAGGTCAGTAAATTACCAGAATCACTTTAGCATTCTCTAGATTCCATTCCATAGAAATTGTCTTCCACAAGCACCGGTAGACAATAATATTTTGTTCAAATCTTGTATTTTCGGTGATCTGACCACCAAAGGCCCTGATTTTACATTAAAAACTGAGCTTTGGACTATACCATTTCCAGCTGAAAGGCAATAATTCACTCCATTGGTTCCCATACCTGGCGTGTCACACAGTTTGGTGCTTACTTTACCTCCATGTTAAAGTATAGTAGATGATTGAGCACCCAAGCTAATTTGCTGTATAGCTAAATACATATAAGATCCCAAATGCGAGACCGATTGCATTGCAAATGCTTGTTTTAACTCTCTCCTGCTCATACTTCCTTGCATCTCCTTTTCACCAATGCCTTCACACACAATGCACCCACTCACCTGTAGGCATTGCATTTTCTTTAACTTTCACCTTGTCAATATTTTGACAGCTGTGCACCTTCTTCACAAGTTTTAAAAAAATACAATTGCTGTCCATTGCTATGTGTGCTTTGTACAGAGGACAAGGATTGGATGAGCATGTATTCTGTACCCCTTAATGACCCACTGGCAGGCACTGTAACTAATTGCATTCGGCCTGAGCTCCCCAGCTCTCAGTCATGGCCCACCCACAACCTGAACTCAAACAGCTACCCATGAGCGACTATCTTCACAATACTCAGCATATATGAGTAATGTGTTGCATGAAAAAACTACAGGTGGCGGGGCACAAGGTGGGGGTAGGACATTTACAGATGGTGCAGGGGCCCCTACCAGACCCCCACACCTCCTCAGGGACTCTACTGTGCTGTGGTGGGTGGAAGTAAAATGTGAATGCTAGTTTATCAGACGAATGGAAAAAGTCTGCTGACCAAAAGCCCTTCTATCTGTGTATATTGTGTATGACATTTTTGGGAAAACAACAGTCTGCAAGACAGCTAAAGCACTTTAATGGGCCAGACCTAAATATGTACTTCAGTAATCCCACAGGCACGGTAGCTCCAAGCCAAATAAAGAATCTCTGCCAGTGGGATATCTGGGTTTTTTTCTCCATTACAGTAAGAGATCAAACTGGCTGCCTCCTTCAAGAGATGTAAAAACTATTTTCAGTTCTTTGAAGTTCTTACTTCAAGTAGTGCTGTGATTGGTGTCCGTTTTCTATTCCTACATTTAGATTGACTTAGAGATGCGTTTTGGAAATCTTTGTTTTTTTGGCACTGTTTTGAATTCAGAAATATGGTTCAATTTACCTTTACTGCCATCACAATCTTTTCAAAGTACACCTGAAGCATGCCAGTAGAAGTCTCCCCACTACAAGCGTCTTTTCAAGTAATATTAATTTAGGTTATGAGGGTCTTTTAGAGCTGTGTGCACACAGTAAATATATTTTGAAACCCTATTACTACAGTTTTGCAATTTGGGTTGATTTAAGGCTTCCTGGAAAAAACAGATACTCTAAACTCATATTACATTTCAGACAGTGTTTCCTGTTGCTGCCAGTAAACATCTGGCAGTAACTGAGCAGGAAAAAATGTGCGAACCACGGAATAATTGTGGTATCACGTTATGCTTTATTTTTTCTCAGGAGATAAAGTCCATCAGAAAAATAATTTCTGCTGTAAAGATTTATATCCTAATTTAGCAGACTTTTTTTTCAATGCGTCACTACTGAAAATTCATTTTTTTGAATTGAAGCTGGTGTTTCTTCGGGTCACTGGTCCTCCACGGTTTAAGATTTTCTTGGTCCTCTTTTTATGGGGCAGGATTCTCCTCTTGCGCTGTCTTGGACATAGATATCATCTCTGTGCGACAGAGCAAATGTTTTGCAGCACCGTATCTGCTGGAATTAATTGTGAATAAGTGGAGCTTTTAGAAAATAAAGTGAAATCGCTACTTACGATGTTGGCTTCAACTGAACTAAGGACAATAATTTGGGATCATATTGGAAGGCATCACAATTAGTAGTGGGATTGTAAGGCATTTGATGCTGGTTGTACAAAACTTACAGTTGCCTTTAAATCTTAACAAGGTTCTAGATGCCACCATGTGCTAATCTTCACGAAGCAAGGTACAAATGTCTTTTTTCAAAAAATACATGCAGATGCTTGCAGGAAACTCCCCTTTATGTAATACAATCCTCTCACCTTGCTCTCTTATTTCATGTGTGCTATTCCCTTGCTGATGAAGGTAGAGCACTCTCACTAAGTTGCCTATTTACATGATTTGTTCAGGGAGCTCATCAGTGGTGCACTACCATCTACTTGAAAAGGTTACTTCCAGCCCAGAGAGAATGAAGCTTTTGATTATACTGAGGAGCTTTCAGAAAGTATCTTGAATGCTTCATGTGTCCTCCAATGGACTAAATCTTCATAATTAGACATTAAGAAAAATTATGTTTTCATAATGTAGACAAACATGGTCAAAATTAGGGCTCACCCAGAAAATGGGAGGTTTGGCCTGGAACTCCTAGGAACATTGGCGTTCTTTGACTCCACAGAAGATGCACATATTAGAAAATATTCCATCACGAATGATCAGGACAGAGACTGCACAGCACTTAAATACCTGAAAATAAAAACTGCCATAGCTGAATTTGTACTCTTCAATTATTGTGAATTGGGTTCCCAGGTGCATTCTTGGCTAAGCAACTTGACTCACAGTCTCCTTTAAGGAAAAAATGCATGACCAAACCTCCACATTCTTAACTTATCCTCATCTGTGCAGGCATTGTCCCTATCCTACTTCACCAGAAGCCTCAGTCACTCAGGAGCCTGACGTACACCTCACTGACAACCCTAAAAAGGCCACAGACCAAGATGAATTTTAAAATATTTCTACCATAGTATGTAAATTGTAAAACCCACTTACTACATTCCCTACATAGCGATTAACTCCATGATAGCTGACAACCTTCTCCACAATCTATCTCTGCTTGGCAACATAACAAACAGGTCGCTGCTCTGTGTTGATGATGGGTGAACCCCACATGATCCACTGTTGAGCAGTGGTTGGCCTCTCCCCTCCATGTTGCTTCTGTTTCTGTTTTGCGAACGCTAAGGCACCAAGGAGCACTACGCCCGGGTTTCCAAGAATGTCTAGAGTGCTGAGTATGCAGAGAAAACTGTTGCTGGTGTGGTAGTTGCAGCAGTAGCAGCAGTGGGATCGGTCGAGAAAGCAAGATGCTCTCCGCGCAACTCTTCTGGAGGTCTAAGAGAAACCACCCTCTTGGTTTCCAGCTTACCTAGTGGGCCGAGAATGCTGTCAGTGCAGCAACTGCAGTGGTAGCGGTAGGAGGACCCATCGAGAGACAAGAAGCTCTTCTATCAACTCTCCTCAACTTCCTGGAGACCTGCACAAAACCACTCCCAATGAGCATGGCGATTTCTCTGAACTTTGGATTTCTTTTGAGCTTCAGGAGCCCCGTGATTGGCACCACCAAAACACCATCCCCTGGAAAAGTTAGAGGTTATAAAATCGAGAACAAAGTTTAGTGCACCAATCCAAAGGCTAAAATCTAAATTTGAAACAAAGTTACAGTATCCCACAATATATCTTGGATAAAAGATGTGTGCACCCATAGATTGTTTGGGCTTGACGCACACAGAGACATTCTTGGGGGTTTGAGCATTTTGGTGAGGTAATTACAGCGGTGACATTCAACTGCTACTACCTACAGTGGACTTATGGTCTGAGGAGTAGCCTTCTAGGGCAAACCTCTAGGTTTTTCACCGGTGGGTAAGTGCTTTATGTGTCCTCTGTGTGGGGTGCTTGCATTTTCCTCAGAAGAGGGATGCTGTTTCGCTTTTTTTCCTTTGTGTGCCTTAAGGTATCTCAAAGTGACACTGTACTGTGTTTGTGGGAGTCTATTTTTTCAACTACTGGTCAGCATTTTAACATTTTGCATCGATGACTGTAGGCAGTGTGCTATTAATATGAGAAAATATCTCAAAGCAGGAACACTGCAGTAAATCTGGACTCTGCTTGAAACGCTGTTCCTGAGAACCAAAAAATGCGCTGCACACGTAAAAATTGCAACTGCGAGGGCAAATCATAATTTACAGATAAGAAAGGAGATTGGGATGGCAGCAAGCCCAGTAAGTTCAGAGGAAGAACTAACCACCATTCCTAAGGAACGCAGGATAGGGTCAGCAAGTGAGATCTAGAGCAGATTGAAGAAATCTCAGTGGATTCAATGAATTCCCCTGCAAGGTTTAAAATTCATGTTATTAATAATCATTAATAATAAGAATAGTGAAACAAAATAAGATTTTGAGAATCCTTGCCGCTGAGGTGGACGTGATTCAAAAAGGGAGGTGGTGATGGACAGAGTATCTGAATTAAGCAGAACACTCCTACCCAGTCAAAAGATCAGGGCTTGATCCATCACCGTTTTTTAGCTCACTGCACCATCCCAGTTCAGAACCTGGCTACATGCAAATTAGTCTGACCCTGGCCCAGTGCTTCATGGGAACAGGGCAGACCAAACTACCAAGCCAATTCTTTACTGGAAAGGAAACAAGCTTCCGGGGACCGGTTTCTGGCATTACAGCCGTCTTCGGCCCGGCTTGCTTGAATCCTGATGGTGCAGTGGGCAAGGGACTCACATCTGAGCATACCCTTCCACACTTGTGGTGGCCAAAACGATTTAAAAAGGGGGGTGGTGATGGACAGAGTATCTGAATTAAGCAGAACACTCCTACCCAGTCAAAAGATCAGGGCTTGATCCATCACCGTTTTTTAGCTCACTGCACCATCCCAGTTCAGAACCTGGCTACATGCAAATTAGTCTGACCCTGGCCCAGTGCTTCATGGGAACAGGGCAGACCAAACTACCAAGCCAATTCTTTACTGGAAAGGAAACAAGTTTCGGGGACCGGTTTCTGGCATTACAGCCGTCTTCGGCCCGGCTTGCTTGAATCCTGATGGTGCAGTGAGCAAGGGACTCACATCTGAGCATACCCTTCCACACTTGTGGTGGCCAAAACGATTAAAAAAGGGGGGTGGTGATGGACAGAGTATCTGAATTAAGCAGAACACTCCTACCCAGTCAAAAGATCAGGGCTTGATCCATCACCGTTTTTTAGCTCACTGCACCATCCCAGTTCAGAACCTGGCTACATGCAAATTAGTCTGACCCTGGCCCAGTGCTTCATGGGAACAGGGCAGACCAAACTACCAAACCATTTCTTTACTGGAAAGGAAACAGCTTCCGGGGACCGGCTTCTGGCATTACAGCCGTCTTCGGCCCGGCTTGCTTGAATCCTGATGGTGCAGTGAGCAAGGGACTCACATCTGAGCATACCCTTCCACACTTGTGGTGGCCAAAACGATTCAAAAAGGGGGGTGGTGACGGACAGAGTATCTGAATTAAGCAGAGCACTCCTACCCAGTCAAAAGATCAGGGCTTGATCCATCACCGTTATTTAGCTCACTGCACCATCCCAGTTCAGAACCTGGCTACATGCAAATTAGTCTGACCCTGGCCCAGTGCTTCATGGGAACAGGGCAGACCAAACTACCAAGCCAATTCTTTACTGGAAAGGAAACAAGCTTCCGGGGACCGGTTTCTGGCATTACAGCCGTCTTCGGCCCGGCTTGCTTGAATCCTGATGGTGCAGTGAGCAAGGTACTCACATCTGAGCATACCCTTCCACACTTGTGGTGGCCAAAACGATTCAAAAAGGGGGGTGGTGATGGACAGAGTATCTGAATTAAGCAGAACACTCCTACCCAGTCAAAAGATCAGGGCTTGATCCATCACCGTTTTTTAGATCACTGCACCATCCCAGTTCAGAACCTGGCTACATGCAAATTAGTCTGACCCTGAAGAAAATTAAGGGGTTATTAGATAGAAGGGAACTCTGTCCCCTAAAATGCAGGGTAGCTCTAATTAAAATGTCTATTTTACCTTTGTTGCTATTTCTTTTTTCGAATGTTCCTATACAAATTTAAAAAGAGCTATTTTATGGAATTGTAAGTGATTTTTAGGCACTTTCTCTGAAACAAGAAGGCTCCCAGAGTAAAACTCCCCGTACTTCAATTAAACACTAGCCTGGGATGGCTGGCACTATCTCATGTACGGACATATTGTTGGAAGGGGGATTATCAGTAGGTTTAAGTATGCACCTACCACTAGCAAGAAGGCCACCAATGCAATATAAGGTCCAGTCAAGGTCTCAATACATTAGCCCCAGGCTCAACCCTTGTTAGCTGGCTGCAAGCAGGCATGTTTAACTCAGGGGCAGGTATGTAAGGCATATAAAAACTCCAATACATTAAATAAGTAAGACTCAACACACAATAAAAATCCTACACCAATTTATAAAAATAGGAAATATTTTTATCTTCAAAATGACAATAATCCAATCTAGAGACCGGAGATAAGAATTTTTAAAGATAAAACACTTTACAGTTCTTAAAAACATATAGCACCAACTTGGGATATCTGGTCATGCTTTCCTGGGATAAAGTCAAAGTTTGAAGCCAACCCCGATGGAGCTCTTTTTATTTCGACGGCGAGCAAGGCACTTCATCAGGCCAGATTCGCAGGTGGTTTGCCTGCTTGGGTCTGCAGGAGCTCCTGGTCAAATCCTGGAAGTCTGGAACTCCAGAGCTTTCAGCAGTACGAAAACGAAATCCAGCCTGGGTCGCGGTTGAAGGTAGTCTGCTGTCTCTCAATGGTCCACTTATGGAGCTTTTTCCAAAAGCTGTCCCAAACGTCTCCATACTTCTGAAACATCCTTTAGAAGTTCCTCTTGGGGGTTCAAAGTGTCCAAAAAACAAATCCAAGGGTCTAGAAGCTCAGAGATTCTCCTTGAAAGTTTGGGATTACAATACCACAATGCACCTGGGCAAATCCTTAAAAGTCCCCTGGACGAACTCCAGGCTGGGGTCTTCTTGAGGGAGATGATGCAGGCAAGCTCTGTTAACCTGTTGCTTTCAGGTAGTCCACTTCTTAATCATTTTTGAAGAAGGCAAAGTCCTCATGGCTGTAGTTCCAAGTGCGCAACAGGAGCAGTCCATCAGGGAGCAATCCTGTGGGGGAACATCCTTTACAACGCGGATGTTACCCCGCACTACAGTTACGATGCGTCTTTTACAACGCAAGTCGTAACCACGACTTGCGCTGGAGGGCGCTCAAGGACAAGGAATAGTAGATTTACTATTCCAACACCTTCCCTACTGTACGTAGGCTGGTGTTGGAATAGTAAATGTAACTATTCTAAGTCCAGCACCCCTACAACACAAGTCGTGGCAACGACTTGCGTTGTAAAAAACACGTTGTAACGGTACGCGTGGTAATACCACGCGTTGAACCGTCGTACATCCAATCCTGTGTGGTGCAGACCAGAGTTCCAGCAGCGCAGTACTTTTTCTCCTTGTAGCTTCAGGCAAAAATCCGAGTTGCCATGCAACTCCAACATATTCATTCAATGATCTGGGGCAACATGCTGGGGGGCACCACTGTCCACTGAGGTGCTGGGTACCACCCAAAAGCATGATAGCTTCTTCCAAAGTGTGGTATATTTTTGTTCCACAAAGCACTGCACTTTAAAATTCCTCACATACAAGAACACCCCCTTGTTTTAGTTGGAATCAACTTTAAAATTCAAGATGGAGATTGTCTCTCCTTTGGAGTAAGAGCTGGCTAAACCAACCCACTGATGGGACCTGTTGGACTTGACCATTTTTGCAGGGTCATCCCTAAACATTTTGCCTTTCTCCTAAGCATGGGCAAACAATCCGTTCCGCTCGCGGAATTTGCGGATTTTCGGCAATTTTGCAATCCGCGAATCTCGCGAAATTGCCGAAAAATCCGCAAATCCGCTCACCGGCCTTTTTAAAAAAAAAATTCTGGCCAGTTCACTCAAGGGACCAATAGTACAGGCACACACGGTCACTGGAGGCAAATCTTCTGGCCCTTTACGCAGCTGCAGTGTTGGAAAAGCACTATACATTTACCCAACGAGGTAGCACTTACTGATTAGCCAGTAGAAAGTACCCCAGTTGAGTAGTGGTATTGCACAAAACGGTGGCATATTCACGGACAAATATGCAGGGCAGGATTCATTCTGGCACGATGCTACTGTCACAAAAATTAAATCTCAACAGGAAGCACTTACAGATTGAGCGCCATCCCTGTGTAGTTCCTGTGACCAGGAGGCTGCTTTCTCCTCATCTGCTGCTCTGCTCGCTCTCTGACACTTTCAACAAGAGGCATGTGAACTCGCATAGAAGCCCCGCAAGTTTTGCCCCGCCCATCATACACTAGTGGTATGAAACATCTTCCCGCCCTTTCCCCACTATGATGGACAGCTCACTCAAGGGACCTCGGAGCCATTTGGCGCGGTGGCAAAGTTAGGCACACATGGTCACTGGAGACAAATCTTCTGGTCCTTTACACAGCTGCAGTGTAGGAAAAGCACTATACATTTACCCAATGAGCTAGCACTTACTGATTAGCCAGTAGAAAGCACAGTCTATTACTCTATTTGTGCAAATCCGCGAGTTTGAGAATTTTTTTTGTTGCAATTTCGCGTGAATTTGCAGACCTCAAATCCGCAACATTCGCCCATACTTACTTTCTCCTAACCTTTTCTCTGACATGGTGTTGGAGGTTTTAGGCCTCTGGGCACTTTAGCACTCCTGTCCAGTGTAAAGTGCATGTGCTCACTGTGTTACATTTGGTAAGATTGGTCTACACCTGTTTGGCCTATTTAATTTACCTGTTATTCCCTTGTAAAGTGGTATCTCATATACCTAGGGCTAGTAAATTAAATGCTACTGGTGGGCTTGCAGCGCTGATTGCGCCACCCACCAAAGTAGCCTTTCAAACCTATCTCAGGCCTCTGCCATTGCAGGGCCTGTGCGCGCAGTGTTACTGACGCTGCAACGTGGCACCTAAAGTGTGTGCCGTGTCCGTGACCCCCCTTTTACTGCATGTCAGTCACCCCTAAGGTAGGCCCTAGCTAGCCCTGTGGGGAGGGTGCATTTAGGTAAAAGATAGGACATGTACCTGAAGTGTGTGACATGTCCTGGGAGTGACAAACAGCCATTTTTTGTTTCATACTACTGTGGGGCTACCCTCCCATAGGAATGCATTGGGGATTCCCTGATAAGTGTTTCAGTATAATCCTACAGTGTGGTCAAGTTTGGTATATTTGGAATAGTGATAATAAATGCTACTCAATGATGTGCGCATATTTATTATAACTATTTTAGAAATGCCACCTTTAGAAGTTGGCATTTCTGTGTGCTATGTGTCTGCCTACCTGATGTGAATTGCATGTCTGGCTTTTGAGTGACAGGGGCAGGGTGAGTCAGCGCTAGGCTGAATGCGACATCTATATTTTGAGTAGTGGGAGGGGAAATCCCTGGTCCCTGGATAGGATTGTGCCCGCCCTAGTGAATGCTGGCTCCTCCCCTCTGTGGTGTGTCTCATGCTGAGCCACCACCTAACAATAGGGTAAACAGAGTGCTCCAGAACCAGTTCTAGCTGGTCCCCCCAAGCCTGTGCTCTTCAGAAAAAGGAAATGTTGGTATAAATGTACGGGTTGTGACCCCATGTTTTTGGTGCTGTTCCTGACTTGGGGTGTGCTGCTGTTGGGGCCCAGGAGGAACTGCCATGGGGGCTTACCTCCCTGCTGGAGGGCCCTGTGCCCCACCATGCCCCTTGAACCCTAAGGACCTTTCAGGACTGCTTAGCGCCTTGTGGGCGCTAGATTGTTTTATTGCTGGAATCCCCCAAGAAGAAGGACTTCAGCCTTGCCAGAGAAGAGGAGCGCAATATTTCTACCCCTTTGGCAGGAGAAGCGTGCGTGCTTTGCAGCCCACTGTTGAGGAGTCTGGAGGAGGAAATCCCAGCGTGGGGATTTCCCCATTTTGTCTGCAGAGCTGGAGCCCACCCCGCCTTTTCATCACCTTAGCGGGAGCCCAGCCCGTGTTTAAGTGCCGTCCAGAAGAGCGGAGTCCAGCGGGAGCCCACCCCGCTTTTGTATTTATTTAAAACAGGAGCCCACCCCGTGTTTAGGTGCCCTCCAGAAGAGCGGAGTCCAGCGGGAGTCCACCACACTTTTGTATTTATTGAAAATGGGAGCCTGCCCCATATTGCCCCCGCATGAAGGAATCACCAGAATCACCGCTGCGGCCTGACACGAAAGCCAGGCAAAGTCAGCCTGACTGTGGGCAGGGCCCACAGCAACGAGACCCGCAGTGGAAACCACCCGCAGAGAAGCCGCCAGAGAGGTGCTGCTGCTGTTGGCAGCGCTCCTGTGAGCTGAGGAGAGCCCCGCGTACTGATGCTGCTGGAAGGAGGCGCCGAGGGTGAAGACATGAGCCTCTCAGGCCCCCAGTGACTGCAACAAGAAGAGCCTGGTGAGTGGGGCCAGGAGGAGAGCAGCACTGGTAGTGACACCAGAAGTGCTGTTTCATTCTGCTCAGCTCTGCCGCACAAATGCGGGACACTGCAACAAGGGTGCATTCTAGTGATCCAGAGACCCAGAGGGGGGCTCCAACATGCCAGTGTTCTTTTGGGCTACATAGCGGCGCCGCAGTTGCAAGACGCTGCAATGTTTGGGCAAATCTGTTCCCAGAGGAGGGTCTCCCCAGGCGCAGTGTTGCCAAAGGCTAATCTGCAACGAGGGGGTGCATTTCTGTTTATGTCAGGATGGGGTGATACACCCCACGCCCCCAGCGCACTGGCGCAAGAGTGATTCACTGCATTGGCAGCCAGAGGGCCAGTAGACGGTCTTGTAGGAGCCCTGACTTTTTGGACAAAGGGTATTGGTCCCCCCTAGAGAAGGCCAGTTGGCCTGAGGGTCATTTGGGTGCCTGTATGTACCAGAACGGCGCAAGGCCCGAGGGGAAGGTGATGTTTGCCGCTGATGTGAGTACTGCTGATGCTAATGCATAATGTGTTTTTTATGCCTACAGTAATGATGCATAATGTGTTTATGCCCAATGTGATTTAGGCGTAATATGGCTTAGGCCTAATGAGATGCATAAGGTGTTTTATGCTGATGAAGATATAATGTGTTTATGTTGCAGGTTTTAATGCTGAGTTCATTACTGTACCAGTAGTTACCGGTTGTTTAATTTTCTACTTGTGCTTTTCTAATGGTTCTGACCGTGGCCCGATTGGCCCGGTCATGTATATAATCCCCTGTAAATTGTTACCTGGTGCCAGTTGGCACGGTGTAAATGTGTGATTATGTTTCTGATGTGTTTATGATAATACAAAGGTTCTTTTTTATTTAACCTTGTGTGGTGTTTCTTTTGTAGTGTGCCTAGTGTGTTGCTGCTGTGTGAGTGTGTTGCACAAACGCTTTGCACATTGCCTCTGGGATAAGCCTGACTGCTCGTCCAAAGCTACCAAGGGGGTGATAAGGGGTTATCTTCAGCGTGTAACTGCATTACCCTGACTAGAGTGGTGGTTTCTGCCTGGCTTTGGCGCAAGCCTTAGCCAACCAGAAATCCCATTTCTAACAGGACTCATTTACCTTAATACTTCCCCTCCACTTCCTGCAAATTCCATTCCCAAACCTACCATCTGGCAGGAGGTATAGGAAGAGGGGGTAGGCCTGGCTAGCATTCCTTACTGTCCTGCTCTCTTTGAAGCCGACTTTGATTTACCCAGCCCCCAACCTGGCCTGTTCTCTGTAGCTGCAGAGCTCCCTCGTCAGATAACCGCTGCTCTATGCAGGTCACTTATCACCTCATTAAAGCAGCTTGGCTAAGCCTGTTAAAGCTGACCAATCAGAAAAGGCTGCTAGAGGACTTGATTTTGGCTCACAGAAAAAAAGTCTTATAGCTTCTTTTCTGTACTAGTTATGATAAATTCAACAGTAGCAAGTTGTTGGATGAATCATTGCCAATCTGTTAAGTCCTTGAACGACATTTAAAGCCCCTTCCTTGCAAAATGTATACTGAAAAAAAATATTCCAATGTTTGCCTATGCAGCTCATTATGTAGAATTGGGAAAATGAAAAGGGCAGTTTTTCCTTCACCAGGGTTTATAAAACATGTATGTATTATAATGTACCTGCTTATATAGTTACAAGGCACCCCACCACTGGGGCACATAGGGGAGACCTTGGGGGTGAAGTATATGTAAATATAAGGTAGATTGCCACTTTGGTAGTACCTTAAATTCTAAAGTCAATTTTGTATATAATTTACATTTAAAGACAGTCTGCAAAGCAGGGCTGCCTTTAAAACTGATAGCAAGCAACACAATTGGGACTTATAGGTAGTTTGAATCCCCCTTGCCATGTTATATACTAGGGAATTCCAGGGGCTGTCATTGTCAATTGTAATTACATTATTTATCACATACCTTTTTCATCAGAGCAGTGGCCCTGGGTCTGGTTAGCAGAGCCCAGAATATAGTCAGAGGCAGTTACCACCAGTATCAGTCAAACAATGGGGCAAACACATACTATGAAGCATCTTTTTTGATGTTCTAGTGAGATTATTAGATGGAAAGAGGTTGGTCAATCATTTTTATTTTGATAAAATTATTCTGGAAGCTGAAACTCAGCTTTTATTAAGACAGCAAAGCTTTCAAAGAAAACTAGATGCAAGGTTTTGCAGGAGATGGGTAGCTAACTCCAATCCCTTTATCTAAACATATTCATTTAGGCAATGAGTTTCTTATATTACAGGAGTGTAAGTATGTTTGCCTGACAATACCTTATACTCAGATAAGATTCTTGAATGTTTGTGGTTTTAAAGAGTTTGGGTATTTTTTTGTAAGGGGTGTGGTGATCGATGTAAGCATTTTTTCTTTGACTCCAGCAGATCATACGTTTTTTTGAGGGTATATTGCCAGGACTCTAGTTCAGATGCCCACCCTGCTAAATGGTCACTTTTAAGGACCTCAAATCCGCAACATTCGCCCATTCTTACTTTCTCCTAACCTTTTCTCTGGCCACTATAAAAAGGGAAGGGCATGCCTCCGCGCAGCGGACGTGACCAGCGGACGCACCGGACCTGCGCCGGAGTCGCGCCAGAGTCTTGCCCGTCCGCGCCTGTTCGTCGCCCCTCGCCCATGCCCCTGGAGAAACCAAGAAAGGTGAACTTATGTATTCTAGACATGACTTACTAGCTCTCAATTGTCTGGAAAGTAGATGTCCTAAACTTAACCTTTCACGGAGTAAAACCCACCTTGCCTGTCCCTGCGGTTTTTCCCTACCAACGCCCCTACTACCACCG
Source organism: Lissotriton helveticus (assembly GCF_964261635.1). Lineage (NCBI taxonomy): Eukaryota > Metazoa > Chordata > Amphibia > Caudata > Salamandridae > Lissotriton > Lissotriton helveticus. The sequence goes on from NC_136071.1 coordinate 903,625,018, forward strand.
TCCTGCACTAGAGCCCCAATGGAACATATTAGGATGGGCCAACTGAATGTCAGGTCCATGCAGAAACACCACCTGGAAATTCATGACCTATTGTCCAATTACACCCTAGACATTTTATTCCTAACAGAAACATGGCTGAAGGATTAAATGGATTCAGTGGTCAACCTAGCTACCCCTAAGGGCTACACAACGTATACCCTAAACAGACACACCAGGGGTGGCGGGATAACGATGATAGCTAAATCCCATCTCACTTGCACCTTCACCAGTTTGGAAATTGAAGATTGTGAATGTGCCCGCTACAATATCAAAATTAACGCCCAAGTTACTCTTGTGGGTCTTTTGATCTATAGACCTCCTGGAGCTGACGCAAACTTCATACTGTCTCTTCTTGAGAATGTATGCTCCATGGTTACTGGTACCGCCAATTTTTCTATCATCAGGGACCTGAATATCCACTTCAATATCACCACCGATAATATGATCTATACCTTAATAGCTGACCTAGCTGCCTTACAGCTCTGCCAACTTGTGAGTGGTCCCACGCACAGCGGCAGGCACCTTCTAGATCCGATCTTCTCCAACCTTACTGACATGAATGTAGAATCGCCTATCCCCATGACGTGGACAGACCACTACTTAGTGATTATGGTACTGTCCATTAGAGGCGATTCATACATCAATCCTGCTTAGCAGGTTAGGAAAAGGCCATGGAAAAAGCTCTGTCTTGAGGAATTCCAAGCTCTCCTCACTATGAACCCCCCTATTCTTAGTGAGGACCCTAATTCAGGGTACGACAGTCTTTGCGACTGGATCAACAGAGCCTTGGATACATTAATTCCAGCAAAGTGGATTAAGTCGCGACTTCATGAATCCAGCCCTTGGTTTAATGACAAGCTCACTCTACAAAGAAAGGAGTTAAAAATAGCGTAACGTAAATGGAGAAGTGACTATGATCCTACGTCCAAGATCTTGTATGTCCAGCTTCAAAAAGGTTACCACAGCAATATATGTAGGATAAGGGCAGCATACTATGCCAATGAAATCCACAACAGCCAAAACGCCTCCAAAACCATCTTTAGAATCTTGAAAGAGCTCAGTGCTAAAAAAACAGTAAATAATCCCAACACCTCACCCGCATTATGTGATAATTTGGCCACCTTTTTCATGGACAAAATCAAGAAAATTTACAACACCTTCCCGACTACCTTCCAACCTACTCCCACTGTAGATCCTAACAGGCCCAAACTTTCCATCATTCCGGCACTTAGTCATGAAAACCTCCTGACATTATGTAACAAAATGAAATCTGGCTCACCTACAGATCCCCTGAAACCTGAACAATTCAGAGAAGCTGGCGAGATCATATTAGGCCCTCTTAGAGACATTATCAACCAGTCCTTTCTCACGGCCAATATTCCCACCAGCTGGAAGCAGGCATGGGTTTCTCCTATTATAAAAAAGCCCACACTTGACCCTAACTTACCTGAAAACTTCAGGCCCATTTCTCTACTTCCTTGGCGAGCCAAAGTGGCGGAAGCCCATGTTAACTCCATCTTGACCAACTTTTTGGTGTCTAATTCCATTCTAGACAGATCTCAACATGGCTTCCGGGCTGGGCACAGCACCGAAACAGCCCTCCTTAGTGTTATTGAACATCTCCGGACCATACTAGACTCAGGAGGAGCGGCAGCACTGATTCTTTCAGATCTCAGTGCTGCCTTCGATACTGTGTCCCACAAGGTGCTGTTGTCCAGGCTAGAGGAAGTAGGGGTATCTGATCAGGCCCTTTGCTGGTTGAAGGCCTCCCTGTCAGACAGATCCTTCAGGGTCTCCATTCCACCGCATCTCTCCAAGGAATTGTTAAAGATCAATTCAAAATGGTCAGGCGCTTTCAGTAGATGTTTCCTAAGTTAAATTTGCCCGGCGTAAAACGCCTCTAATACCATACGAAGTTATTCAATAAAGAGGCAGGCGCTGGAGACAGGAAGACAGGAAACAAGTTTATTCCGTCGGAGTAGAACACATCAGATCAGACAACAAGGTATCGTCTCGAGGTGCTCTCTCAACCTCTCTGAGACCTGGTCTTTTATCCCCTGGGTTAAGACATGTGAACGCTCTTTATTACAACAAGGGCATTGTGAAGTATGAGAACGACATCCCCGGCACCCCCCCAGTTCCGGCCCATTCCAACACATGACAACAGTAGATGCCCTTTCCCCTCATATGATTGGGAGGGGGTTATCACGCAGCTGAGTGTTCTGCCGATTCCTTTGGAATGTGTGCGCCTGATCGAATCTCAGGGGGTGGGGACGTCATGATCAATAGTGGTCTCTTTCAGGAGAGGCGAGTGCATACAGCAGTGGGCAATAAACTGTATCCTCGGGCTAAGGGATGACCAGCGGTTCGTACAGGCGGTCAGGCTCAGGGGAAGGGGTCATCAAAGGAGGGGCTATCATGGACAGAAAGGAGGTGTTGGTCAGGCGCGTGGTGTGATTCCCTGAGACAGAGTCATGGGGGGGGGTTCATGACTTGTGCATGTGAGCGCGGGGGCAGCCAGGAGGCGCGGGGAAGGCTTGCAAGGTTCAGGGAAGTGTACTGACGGGCGATCGTGAACAGGGAGATCATGGTACCTAAAAAAATGGCTGTCGTGTATGCTCATACGTGAGTCTGCAAGATGGCGTAGATGATGTTCAGTACACGAACTAAAATTCCACAGTCCTCCCTTTAACATGTCTCGCCAGCTTGTCAGTTCGGATCAATCCCCATGAGACCACGCACCTCTATCTCGTATAGGGGACTCATGTGCTCAGTTTTAAAGTTCAAAGTCTTTGGGCACATACAGTTGGAAATGAGTGCACATAAAGGTGGTAAACATTGAATACCTAAGCAACACCCACATAGTATCATGATTGGTATCAATAAAAACGTGAACAATCTCCACCCCCAGTTCTTCAAAGTGTCCCAGAACCAGCCTCCAAGCGACCATCCTTCCTGCTCCTGGTGAACCTCCGAGGACAGTCTGTGGAGGTGTTCGATTGCTTTGTAGACTGAAGGTGAGTTATCTGGCACGTAGGTGCAACAGCTGGAGCCGATGATGCGGCATGCACCTCCACGGTCGGCCAGAACCACATCTAGAACAAGACGGTTTTGAAGAGCCACCAGGCGGACTGCCTGAAGCTCAGCCGTGTTGTTAGCAAGGATGCCAGCGGTGATGTTAATGGTTGTTTCTAATGCCTGAGTCAGGTGTCGGATAGCGCGGCTATTTGCCATTGGTCCCCACAGAGGAACAAGTCCCTTTGCTGCATCCAGGAACTGTGCTCCGGTGGAGTCGGCTTGTTCAACATCTCCGGCGCGCTTTTGCCGGTGGTGGTTGGCTGAAGCCACATACGTGGGAGGAAGAATGAAGGGGATGTAGCACGTACCCCTCCAGCCTTTTGGGAGCCAAGTGTAAGCTTTGGTGCCACAAACAAAGTACATATTCGGGGAAGCAACAAAGGAGGGGGGGTCAGCTGAGACCAATGTTTTGGTGATGCGACAAGAACTGTGACCCACTAGCTGCGTTCCTTGTCCTTCGAGGCATACGAGTCCTGTGACATTGATGACAGACAGGGCCACGGTCAGGGTGGCAGCCGTTTGTTTCCGCAGGTGGGAGAAGGTGGGTCTGGCTGGATTGTGGAGTACTTGCATTTCGACCCTTTCTTTGGCAGGGATGTTCGTAAGGAAAGTTGAACCTGAAATTGCAGGACAAAAGGGAGCAGACGTCTTTTTTATTTTGTTCAGCCAGAACCCATAGTAGAAGTGTGACACAGTTTGACCAGAAGTGGCGTTGTCCTTGTGGCTTTCCTGCATGAGGATCAACCAGGCGAGGCAGGAGGCGTGAACTGAGAAAGGAGAAGGGATGAAGGGGATGGAGTGTCCGGTAGCATGTGGGAGCAACCCACAGATCCAGCAGTTCGTGCAAGAGTTGTACGAAGGAATTGTTCCAGAACTCCCTACGCCTTTCTCGGAGCTGAGGTGAAAGGGTGATCAGGTGGTGCTCTTTCATGGTGGTTGGCTGGACAGTGGTTGGCAACATCTGGTGAGCGGGTGTGCTTTCCTCCAAGATCCAGAAGGAAGTCATGAGGAGGAGGCAGAAGAGGAAGACAATAAAGAAAGCGATTGTCTTTGATTTGTGCAAATTGTCAGTCTTTGGGTTCCTGTAGTGGGTATTTCCTGCTGCTTCCGACGTCTTCTTATCTGGCGCTTCCATCATCTTCTTATCTGGCGCTTCCATCATCTTCATCTTCAAGGTGCTCGGTAGTGGGCAGAACCACAGACTTTGTTTAGCTTCTCTCCGGGTAACCCTTGGTTGCTTTGGGTCACCGTTCTGAGATTTTTAACTTAGTCAGTGGCCTACTTAGCCGAAGCTCCCTCCTTTCGACGCAGGAAATACCCTTCTCGAGATGGCACAGTGGGATCAGAGTGTTTTGCAAGTTCAAGTGCCTCGGTATCAGGATAGCAGTTCAGTGATGGTCGGTCTTTGTTCAGGAGCTCTTCTTGGGTGCTGACGTTGTCTGTCGTGGCCAGGGTCGAGAAAACCTTCTTGCAGTGGTGTGCATGCAGCCAGTTCTTTTTCCCCTCCACTCGAAGAGCCGTCCGAGTGGTGATCAGTACTTGCCAGGGGCCCGTCCACCGGGGTTCCAGACTCTTCGCTCGTTGAAAGTTCCGGATTAGGCTGTAGTCCCCCGGTTGGATATCGTGACCGGGACCCCTGGAAGCATCGGGGATGGCCTGCTGCACCTGTTGATGAATGACAGACAACGTTTTAGTTAATTTGCATAAATAATCTGACAGCAGGACGTCGGGGACGTCGTGAATGGAGGTCGGTTTGGGGGCAGTCCAGATGTTCATAGGCCGCCCAAACACAACTTCGTAGGGGTCAAGTGGTGCTTAGTGGGAGTGGAGCGCATCGATAGTAATGCCAGTGGAAGTGCATCTGGCCACTTAAGTCCTGTGGTGGCCACTATTTTTGACAGTTTCAGTTTCAGTGTAGCGTTGTGTCGTTCAACCAGGCCAGCGGATTGGGGGTGGAAGACTGCGTGGAACCTCTGTTTTACCCCCAACCCCTTCAGGATTAGTTGGATAACTTCAGCTACGAAGTGGGGGCCATTGTCGCTCCATAAAATTCGACAAAGGCCGTAGCGAGGGAAAAACTCTTTCAGTAGTACTTTGGCAGTAGTCATGGCAGTGTTATCACGGGTCGGATAGGCTTCCACCCATTTGCTGAAGGCACATACAGTGACCAATACGTACTTCAAGCCTTGGCACCTCTCTAATTGGATGTAATCCATCTGAAGGACCTCAAAGGGGTGGTCGGGGATCCCAAACCCTCCCCGGGGTACCACAGTTCCTTTCCCGGGGTTGTGTTGTAGGCAGATAAGGCACTGCTGGACCAGGCGTTTGGCTGAGTCGGGGATCTTGTTGTTGTGCCAGACTCTGGAGATGAGTTCAATCATGGGGGCAGAACCTATGTGTGCAGGGGAGTGTGCCATGGTCAGTATGGGGATCAAGTATGCATCAGGCAGCAACCATTTGTTCGTGTCTTTTGTCCGCCAGCAGTCCTCATCGTCCCTTAGACCCACCCGCGCCCACTCAGTCAGTTCGTGTGGTGTGCTGGCCGATTGGATGTCCCTGATTGTTTCCCTAGCGTCGGTCCATTTGTCTGCTTGTGACCTGGTCACATACATGCGTGTCGTTGTCCTATTCTCAGCTGTGGTTCGGGCAGTGGTGTCGGCCAGTGCGTTTCCCTGTCCGACTAGGTCTGTCACCTTCTTGTGTGCTTGGCATTTGATCACTGCTAATCGTTTGGGGAGAAGAACTGCTTCAATCACGGCGGAGACTAAATCTCCGTGAAGGATGGGCGTACCGTGGGACGTCAGGAATCCCCTTTCCCTCCATAGGAGCCCAAAATGATGAACCACCCCGAAGGCGTACTGGCTGTCCGTGTAAATGTTTGCCGTGGTTCCTGCTGCTATGATACATGCTCGTGTGAGGGCAATTAGCTCTGCTGCCTGTGCGGATCGTTGTGTGATGCGAGCTGTTTCAACAACTGTTCGAGCTGTCGATACCGCATAGGCAGCAGAGGTGGTGCCGTCTGGGAGTTTGATAAAAGAGCCATCTACCCATAGTTCTCCATCAGGATCTGTGAAAGCAATGTCTCGGAGGTCAATTCTACTCCTGGTCTGTTCGTCCGTGAGGGTCACACAGTCTTGTATAGGGGGCACATCGGGGTCATTTTCGGGCAAGGGTAACAGTGTAGCAGGGTTCAATGTCGTGCATCTCTTCAGGGTGATGTGGGGTGCAAGTAGAGTCAATTCGTACCCTGTTAGTCGTGCGCTAGTCAGGTGTTGAGTCTTAGTCTGGTTCAAAAGGGTGTCAACTGCATGGGGCACTAATACCGTGAGGGAGTTTGAAAGCACAATTCCCTCACTCTGGCGGATAGAGACAGCAGCAGCGGCTACTGCTCGAAGGCAGGCAGGTAGAGCTCTGGCGACTGGATCAAGAGTGGCAGAGAAGTAGGCACAAGGGCGTTGTTTGGCGCCGATGGGCTGAGTTAGAACAGACAATGCGCATCCCTCCCTTTCGTGAGTGAAGAGGGAGAAGGGCTTGGAGTAATCTGGTGTTCCTAGAACGGGTGCCGAGCAAAGGGCATCCCGCAACTCCTTAAAGGATGCTTGGCATTCGGGAGTCCACGGGAGTGGGAACGGAACATCTTTGGCCAACAGGGAAAGTAGGGGTTTTATAATGAGACTGAAATTTGGTAACCATTGTCGGCAGAAAGAAGTAAGGCCCACTAATGAACGGACTTGCTTCTGTGTTTTTGGAATGGGGGTGTCTAGGATGGTTTGGATTTGGTCGGGTGTAAGTTTCCTCCCTTCTTTGGACAGGAGATGGCCTAGGTATGTTACTTGGGGCTGGCAGAACTGCAGTTTCTTTTTGGAGACTTTGTGGCCATTCTCCGCAAGAAAGTGCAAGAGTTGGATAGTGGCTGTGATTGCAAGTGGAGTGGTGTCGGCCGCCAAAAGGATATCGTCAACATATTGGATCAACACCACTCCATCTGGTAGCTGGACGGCGTCCAGCTGTCTTTTGAGGGCCTGGCTGTAAATGCTGGGACTTTCAGTGTAGCCCTGGGGAGCTCTACAAAATCGGTATGAACGGTTTTTTAAAGTGAAGCCGAAGAGATAACGGCTGTCTGGATGGATGGGGATAGAGAAAAATGCATTTTTAAGATCAATAACGGTGAAGGTGGTGGCAGTGGACGGGATGAGAGTCAGGATGGTGACGATGTCTGAGACTACGGGGTACTGTGGTACCACCACTTTGTTGACTTCTCGCAGGTCGATGATGAAGCGGTACGCTTTCTCATCTCCCTCACCTTGCTTCTTAACAATGGGTAGGATAGGGCTATTGCAGACATTACTAACCACTTCCTCTACCACTCCTGCATCTACCAAGGACTGAATAATCGCTACCAATGCCTTCTTGCCTTCGGGCGATATCCGGTACTGTGGGAGTTTCGGGAGTATTGCATCTGGTCGAACAGTTATGTGTACAGGATCGATCATCATTCGTCCTACATCCGAGTCATTTCTGGCCCATAGGTACAGGGGTAGGGTATCGAGCAAGGATAGGTCAGCATCTGTTATGGCGTACATATGTCGTGCGGGGTAGGGTCTGGACATGCTCGGGTTGTCGTACAGGATGACTCGGACTCCATCCGGGGAACACCTAATAGTAGCTCGGAAATGTTTCAGTAAATCAATACCCATAATGGCGTCAGGGGAGTTGGAGGAGAGCAGAAATGTTGTGTCAGTGGGATTGTTTCCTAGGTCAAAGGAGATAGGTACAGACAGGGGATTAGTGGAGGGCGTTCCATCGAAACCTATCGAGGTAATGTGTGAGCCAGACAAGGGTGCCCTTGGAATCAGTTGTTTTGATAATACACTACGTGTCGCTCCAGTGTCTACCAAAAATGGAGACTTTGTACCCAGGACCTTAGCAGTGACGTAAGGACCTTGCTGGTCAACACAGAGCTCGACTGGATCCCTCCCTTGCCCCTGGCAGTCCTATGCAGAGTCGTGAGCATTGTTGCAGTCGGACTGTTGACACTGATTCTGTCGGGGGCGGTCAAATGTGTTTGGTCTGCCAGATCGGTCATTGGTGGTGTCGCGGGTCTGCCCTCGTCCCTGCCCTCCAGTTTTGGAGCCATTTGTCATGTCCCTTGTTTCTTTATTTTTAATCATTTCCCGAAGGGCCAGGCATTGAGACTTCCAATGCCCAAATTCTTTGCAAAATGCACACTGGTTCTCATCGAGGTCGGTTCGTGGGGCGCCAGGTGTGGGGTTGCGGTCTCTAGGGGCCGAATTCCTAGGGGCATTCGACTGGTAGTTTCCCCTATATCGTTCCCTTCCTGTAGTCACTTCATGCAATTGAGCAATCATCACTCGTTCTTTTAAGTCCTTTTTCTTTTTCTCATTCGCCCTCTCGTTCTCGTTCTATTGGTGTTCATAATACTGAGCCATCTGAAGGATAGCTGCAGGTTTGGAGGCTCCCCGACTACTCTCACTCGTCTGTAACTTTTGGGAGACCTCTTGCGATAGCCCTTTTACGTAGCTTTGCACGAATAGGTGTTGTCCGGTTGCGGTGGTCATGTCTTGGCCACTGTAGTCGGAGAACACTGTTTCAAATCGGGAGAAATATTCTGATACATCTTCCTGAGGTTTCTGACGACAAGCCGTGACTACCGACCAGTCTACCTTCTTTTCTGGGATCAACGTCTTTAGCTTCTGTACTATTTTGTCGGGGAGTTCCAGTATGTCTTTTACAGGTTTCTTTCCGGGCTCTCGCTGCCTATCTAGGTCATCGAGTTGTTTCCAGGTGTGTCCGAACAGGTCTGTGTGGTCGGCTTTCCGGATTTGCTTCCACACATCAGCCGGCAGACACAACCCGAAAAACAAATCAATGTACGATAGAGTCATTATGGTTGAGCCCAAGGCTGTGCTTAGTTCTGTATAAAATGCTGTAGGGTTCTTTCGTAGATCGGGCAGGGTTTGCCTAAAAGTTAAAATATCTTGCCGATCCCATGGTTGGTAAACCCAGTTGTACACAACCCTCCCTTTTGCATCTGCGTGGTTGATATCATCGTTTGTTCCCTGACCTCTTGGGGGAACCCAATAGGGGGCGGCTTCTCTGATAGGCATCATCGTGTTGGCTGCTTCTAATGAGGACTCAATCGTCTCAGGGGCTGTGATCTTGACCTCTGGTTTCTGTTCCACGAGGTGGCGGAAGACCTCAAGCGTTTGCATGAAGAGGTCCGTCACATCGCTCTCAGTTCCATCTCCAACATCGACCCTTCTATATAGAGCCGTCAATTTAGCAGGACCCTTATTCTGGTACCTATCCTCATATGCGTTCAGGGTGTGGTAGCTGAACCGTAAAATGAAATGCCGTCTGTGACTACCGGCATGTGAATTGTGCATATTCATCGTATATTCTTCGCTCTCCTTCCGTTCTACCAATGTTTTTGCTATCTTGTCGATTCCATCCCGCTCATCTTTGCTCAACCTATTTGGTCTGGCTGTTAGGTGCCTGCTAGTCTCATGTTCATCTGCTGTTGTTACCAATGCGGCTGGTGCGAAGGCCGTAAGAGCCGGGGCACTAGCGCTAGGGTCACCCACACCTGCACTTTGAACTGGTGAGTGTTGTGCTAGAGGCTGGCTGGGAGCATATGGAGGAGGCATGTAGATAATTGGAGGACCGAGCAGTAACTCGTCATTTGCCCGCTGTTTGGAGGGCATCTCCGGGTAGAGCGCAGAGGTGGTCCTGACAGGGCATTGGCCTGCCAGTCCTGATTCTTGCGTTTGTTTAACTTCCTCTCTTCTTCTTATTTCTTCATCTAGTTCTTTTGCGGCCAGATGGGCTGCTTTTCGTAACTCTTTCACTATTTTTGCTTCTTCTCTTTTCCTTCGACGTTCTGCTTCTTTGCGCCACATGCCAATACTATCGAGCATAGTGGGCGTTGCCTTATTTATTTTTACAGCTGCTTCTAGTGTTTTTATTTTATTTTCATCAAAAGAACCTATCAGTGGCCACTGACTTTCAGGATCCTTTTTTGTATATTTATGCCATAACTTACTATAAGCTATAGCGACTAGTCCTTGCTTAGTAAACATGTCCTTATTAGGGGTGCCTTCCAGTGGAGCTGGATGGTTCATCTCTAATAAGCGGTCCGGGTTGACCCAACTATTAACCAATGGGGAGAAGATAGGCATGACGGATTACAATGGGGGGGCAAAAGCCTGCACTACCTATCTTTTCACTATTTGCAAAGACTGGACAGAATATTCTATTCTACGCTATTTGCAAACAGAGAATACCTCCAGAAAGAACCAATTCCAAACAGTCAATGTTTGGACAAACAATCAATCAATGAGGAATGAAATAGGCACGACGTGTTAAAGGCTTGCGTTGCCTACCCTTCACTATCTGCAAAGGGAGAGAGAATATTCCTATTCTTCCCCGTTTGTAGGCAGAGAAGATCCTTAAGAGAACCAACTTCGAACAATTCAATGCTCGATTCAATCAATCAATCAATCAATGAGGAGAAAAATAGGCACGACGTGTTAAAGGCTTGCGTTGCCTACCATTCACTATCTGCAAAGACTAAACAGAGTATGGCGATTCTGTACTTGTTTGCAAATAGAGAATTTCTCAGAAACAGTCAATAAGTAATACTAGTATTTTCAAACAATCAATCAATCAATTTCGCAATTTGTCGTGTGTCACGACCTTACCCGGACCGCATGGACAGTTTCTCGTCTTCCGCTTCCAGCGCCCGATTGTCCTCTATTCTCTTGTTGCTATCGCGGCACTCCTGGTGGTTCCCAGTCAGGACCGTAGATCACTCGGGAGAGGTCAGCTCGGAATCAGTGAAGTTCAGATGATCGGCTGTCAGACGAGGGTCTATCGGACAGGAGCTCTCCTGATCGTTGCAGTTGTTCACTCTGTCGTCGGGACCTCTCCCACTGGATCCACGTGTCGCTGATGGGCCCCGCTTTTGGGACGCCAATTGTTAAAGATCAATTCAAAATGGTCAGGCGCTTTCAGTAGATGTTTCCTAAGTTAAATTTGCCCGGCGTAAAACGCCTCTAATACCATACGAAGTTATTCAATAAAGAGGCAGGCGCTGGAGACAGGAAACAAGTTTATTCCGTCGGAGTAGAACACATCAGATCAGACAACAAGGTATCGTCTCGAGGTGCTCTCTCAACCTCTCTGAGACCTGGTCTTTTATCCCCTGGGTTAAGACATGTGAACGCTCTTTATTACAACAAGGGCATTGTGAAGTATGAGAACGACATCCCCGGCACCCCCCCAGTTCCGGCCCATTCCAACACATGACAACAGTAGAAGCCCTTTCCCCTCATATGATTGGGAGGGGGTTATCACGCAGCTGAGTGTTCTGCCGATTCCTTTGGAATGTGTGCGCCTGATCGAATCTCAGGGGGTGGGGACGTCATGATCAATAGTGGTCTCTTTCAGGAGAGGCGAGTGCATACAGCAGTGGGCAATAAACTGTATCCTCGGGCTAAGGGATGACCAGCGGTTCGTACAGGCAGTCGGGCTTAGGGGAAGGGGTCATCAAAGGAGGGGTTATCATGGACGGAAAGGAGGTGTTGGTCAGGCGCGGGGTGTGATTCCCTGAGACAGAGTCATGGGGGGGGGTTCATGACTTGTGCATGTGAGCGCGGGGGCAGCCAGGAGGCGCGGGGAAGGCTTGCAAGGTTCAGGGAAGTGTGCTGACGGGCGATCGTGAACAGAGAGATCATGGTACCTAAAAAAATGGCTGTCGTGTATGCTCATACGTGAGTCTGCAAGATGGCGTAGATGATGTTCAGTACACGAACTAAAATTCCACAGAATGTCCCATTGAAAAGGGAGTACCTCAGGGGTCTGCTCTCAGCCCCACCCTGTTCAATGTTTACGTCCTCCCATTGGCAGAGGTAGCCAGGAAGCGCTGGCTCTCACTTGTGTCCTATGCCGACGATACCCAGCTGGTGGTAGCACTAAAAGACTGAGAGCCAGCTGGATGTCATCAAACTACCTCCAACTTAACGCCGGCAAGACGGAGGTCCTGCTGTTAGGTAAAGACACAACAGCATGGGGGAATAATTGGTGTCCTGAGATTCTGGACCAACCACCTGTGCCTAAAAGTGTGGTTAAAAACTTAGGAGTATGGGTAGACTCTGCTCTGAATTTTGTCCATCATACTAAAAAAGTGGCAGCCACTTGTTTTGGCATCTTACGAAACCTCCGACCCATTTTAAAATATTTTGACCACCATACTCGCCAATTGGTGGTACAATCAGCTATTCTCTCGCGGCTGGACTACGCTAGCTCCTTGCTGCTAGGAACTAACGTAGCCGAGATAGCTAGATTGCAGCGAGTACAAAATGCCGCCGCAAGAGCCCTGACGGGCCTTCCCCGCCACAAATCTGTCACTACTACCCTCAGGAGTCTACACTGGCTCCCTGTAGAAAAGAGGATTCGTTTTAAAACCCTATGTCTTGCTTTTAAAATTCTGAAACTTGCCTGCCCCCCTATGTTATGCCCGCTTCTCTCATCCTACGTTCCTCGACGTTCTCTACGGTCGGAGGGACAGAATCTGGCCACAATACCCTGCATTAAATTGAGTTGGATGGGTGGTCGATCATTCAGATACCTTGCAGCAAAGCTTTGGAATGAACTCCCAGCTCAGATTCGTGGGATGAAGGATCTTCTTTCCTTCAGGAAAGCTATTAAAACTCACCTCTTCTGTTAGTTATGTTATGCCACCGCTAGTCTGCTTTTTGAGCAGCCTCCTTTGGACACAGACAGCTAGCGCCGGGAAGCCCCTTGGCTGGGGCAGCCGTGCGCTATATAAACATTTATAACATAACATACCATAACATGGTGTTGGAGGTTTTAGGCCTCTGGGCACTTTAGCACTCCTGTCCAGTGTAAAGTGCGTGTGCTCTCTGTGTTACATTTGGTAAGATTGGTCTACACCTGTTTGGCCTATTTAATTTACCTGTTATTCCCTTGTAAAGTGGTATCTCATATACCTAGGGCTGGTAAATTAAATGCTACTGGTGGGCTTGCAGCGCTGATTGCGCCACCCACCAAAGTAGCCTTTCAAACCTATCTCAGGCCTCTGCCATTGCAGGGCCTGTGCGCGCAGTGTTACTGACGCTGCAACGTGGCACCTAAAGTGTGTGCCATGTCCGTGACCCACTTTTTACTGCATGTCAGTCACCCCTAAGGTAGGCCCTAGCTAGACCTGTGGGGAGGGTGCATTTAGGTAAAAGATAGGACATGTACCTGAAGTGTGTGACATGTCCTGGTAGTGACAAACAGTCATTTTTTGTTTCATACTACTGTGGGGCTACGCCCCCATAGGAATGCATTGGGGATTCCCTGATAAGTGTTTCAGTATAATCCCACAGCGTGATCAAGTTTGGTATATTTGGAATAGTGATAATAAATGCTACTCAATGATGTGCGCATATTTATTATAACTATTTTAGAAATGCCACCTTTGGAAGTTGGCATTTCTGTGTGCTATGTGTCTGCCTACCTGATGTGAATTGCATGTCTGGCTTTTGAGTGACAGGGGCAGGGTGAGTCAGCGCTAGGCTGAATGCGACATCTACATTTTGAGTAGTGGGAGGGGAAATCCCTGGTCCCTGGATAGGATTGTGCCCGCCCTAGTGAATGCTGGCTCCTCCCCTCTGTGGTGTGTCTCATGCTGAGCCACCACCTAACAATAGGGTAAACAGAGTGCTCCAGAACTAGTTCTAGCTGGTCCCCCCAAGCCTGTGCTCTTCAGACAAAGGAAATGTTGGTATAAATGTAGGGGCTGTGACCCCATGCTTTTGGTGCTGTTCCTGACTTGGGGGTGTGCTGCTGTTGGGGCCCAGGAGGAACTGCCATGGGGGCTTACCTCCCTGCTGGAGGGCCCAGTGCCCTGCCATGCCCCTTGAACCCTAAGGACCTTTCAGGACTGCTTAGCGCCTTGTGGGCGCTAGATTGTTTTACTGATGGAATCCCCCAAGAAGAAGGACTTCAGCCTTGCCAGAGAAGAGGAGCGCTATATTTCTACCCCTTTGGCAGGAGAAGCGTGCGTGCTTTGCAGCCCACTGTTGAGGAGTCTGGAGGAGGGAATCCCAGCATGGGGATTCCCCCATGTTGCCTGCAGAGCTGGAGCCCACCCCGCATTTTCATCACCTTAGCGGGAGCCCAGCCCGTGTTTAAGTGCCGTCCAGAAGAGCGGAGTCCAGCGGGAGCCCACCCCGCTTTTGTATTTATTTAAAACAGGAGCCCACCCCGTGTTTAGGTGCCCTCCAGAAGAGCGGAGTCCAGCGGGAGTCCACCCCACTTTTGTATTTATTGAAAATGGGAGCCTACCCCGTATTGCCCCCGCATGAAGGAATCACCAGAATCACCGCTGCGGCCTGACACGAAAGCCAGGCAAAGTCAGCCTGACTGTGGGCAGGGCCCACAGCAACGAGACCCGCAGCGGAAACCACCCGCAGAGAAGCCGCCAGAGAGGTGCTGCTGTTGGCAGGGCTCCTGTGAGCTGAGGAGAGCCCCGCGTACTGAGCCTGCTGGAAGGAGGCGCCGAGGGTGAAGACGTGAGCCTCTCAGGCCCCCAGTGACTGCAACAAGAAGAGCCTGGTGAGTGGGGCCAGGAGGAGAGCAGCACTGGTAGTGACACCAGAAGTGCTGTTTCTTTCTGCTCAGCTGCGCCGCACAAATGCGGGCCACTGCAACAAGGGCGCATTCTTGTGACCCAGAGGGGGGCTCCAACATGCCAGTGTTCTTTTAGGCTACATAGCGGCGCCGCAGTTGCAGGACGCTGCAATGTTTGGGCAAATCTGTTCCCAAAGGAGGGTCTCCCCAGTCGCAGTGTTGCCAAAGGCTAATCTGCAACGAGGAGGTGCATTTCTGTTTATGTCAGGATGGGATGATACACCACACTGGCGCAAGAGTGATTCACTGCATTGGCAGCCAGAGGGCCAGTAGACGGTCTTGTAGGAGCCCTGACTTTTTGGACAAAGTGTATTGGTCCCCCCTAGAGAAGGCCAGTTGGCCTGAGGGTCATTTGGGTACCTGTATGTACCAGAACGGCGCAAGGCCCGAGGGGAAGGTGATGTTTGCCCCTGATGTGAGTACTGGTGATGTTAATGCATAATGTGTTTTTTATGCCTACAGTAATGATGCATAATGTGTTTTATGCTGATGAAGATATAATGTGTTTATGTTGCAGGTTTTAATGCTGAGTTCATTACTGTACCAGTAGTTACTGGTTGTTTCATTTTCTACTTGTGCTTTTCTAATGGTTCTGACCGTGGCCCGATTGGCCCGGTCATGTATATAATCCCCTGTAAATTGTTACCTGGTGCCAGTTGGCACGGTGTAAATGTGTGATTATGTTTCTGATGTGTTTATGATAATACAAAGGTTATTTTTTATATAACCTTGTGTGGAGTTTCTTTTGTAGTGTGCCTAGTGTGTTGCTGCTGTGTGAGTGTGTTGCACAAACGCTTTGCACATTGCCTCTGGGATAAGCCTGACTGCTCGTCCAAAGCTACCAAGGGGGTGAGAAGGGGTTATCTTCAGCGTCTAACTGCATTACCCTGACTAGAGTGGTGGTTTCTGCCTGGCTTTGGCGCAAGCCTTAGCCAATCAGAAATCCCATTTCTAACAGGACTCATTTACCTTAATACTTCCCCTCCACTTCCTGCAAATTCCATTCCCAAACCTCCCATCTGGCAGGAGGTATAGGAAAAGGGGGTAGGCCTGGCTAGCATTCCTTACTGTCCTGCTCTCTTTGAAGCCGACTTTGATTTACCCAGCCCCCAACCTGGCCTGTTCTCTGTAGCTGCAGAGCTCCCTCGTCAGATAACCGCTGCTCTATGCAGGTCACTTATCACCTCATTAAAGCAGTTTGACTAAGCCTGTTAAAGCTGACCAATCAGGAAAGGCTGCTAGAGGACTTGATTTTGGCTCACAGAAAAGAAAGTCTTATAGCTTCTTTTCTGTACTAGTTATGATAAATTCAACAGTAGCAAGTTGTTGGACTAATCATTGCCAATCTGTTAAGTCCTTGAACGACATTTAAAGCCCCTTCCTTGCAAAATGTATACTTAAATAAAATATTCCAATGTTTGCCTATGCAGCTCATTATGTAGAATTGGGAAAATGAAATGGGCAGTTTTTCCTTCACCAGGGTTTATAAAACATGTATGTATTATAATGTACCTGCTTATATAGTTACAAGGCACCCCACCACTGGGGCACATAGGGGAGACCTTGGGGGTGAAGTATATGTAAATATAAGGTAGATTGCCACTTTGGTAGTACCTTAAATTCTAAAGTCAATTTTGTATGTAATTTACATTTAAAGACAGTCTGCAAAGCAGGGCTGCCTTTAAAACTGATAGCAAGCAACACAATTGGGACTTATAGGTAGTTTGAATCCCCCTTGCCATGTTATATACTAGGGAATTCCTGGGGCTGTCATTGTCAATTGTAATTACATTTAATTATCACATACCTTTTTCATCAGAGCAGTGGCCCTGGGTCTGGTTAGCAGAGCCCAGAATATAGTCAGAGGCAGTTACCACCAGTATGAGTCAAACAATGGGGCAAACACATACTATGAAGCATCTTTTTTGATGTTCTACTGAGATTATTAGATGGAAAGAGGTTGGTCAATCATTTTTATTTTGATAAAATGATTCTGGAAGCTGAAATTCAGCTTTTATTAAATAAAAAAACTGCCATGAAGCAATACATCTCTTGAAGCCTCCATGCATCTCGAGTAAGTCTCCTCAAACATTCTTGTTCTAAGTATTTTATTGAACCAATCTTGGTATGTTGGAACCCTAAAATGGTCACTTTTAAGGTCCAAGCTCCAGGGTATTGGAAATTGGTACAGGCTATTTATTATGTGATCAGTTGGTCAGGAACTGGCAGACGATTTCTGTAATTGGTTTTAGGAGTGCCAAACTTCAAGATGATGTCTTTCCTACCACAGTGGATGGCTTATTATACTCCTACAGCCCTTCATAGACTGTACCCTGCGGTGGAGGATCACTGCTTTCTGTGTCAGCAGCAAGAGATGGGGGCCTCCGCTCCGCTGCTAGTCGCAGTCTCCAGGTCAATATAGACATGAAAACATGCGTGGCATTCTTAAGGTTCTTTAAAAAGAGCCAGGGCACTAGCACTGGCTGATAGGGACAGATGTTTATACTGATTGCCTCTAATTACTTGCTCATTGATTTTACAGAAGTTGAAAAAAATCTAGGGTTCCAACATTGGTTCAATAAAATACTTAGAACAAGAATGTTTGAGGAGACTTACTGGAGATGCATGGGGGCTTCAAGAGATGTATTGCTTCATGGCAGTTTTTTTATTTAATTGAAAAAGTGGGCAAGGACTTAGTCGCGAAGCAACCGGTGATTGCTTGAGGGCAACGCTGCATTTGCCGATGAGCTGCAAGTTTTTAAACAAAGATAGGGCGGCATGGCATGCCTACATCTGAATCTCCTGTTATATGGGATTGTAATTCCTCCATCTGTGTATTGAATGACAGGAGGTGCAGGGCTGCTTTGTTCTTATTTCTGGTATTTATGATCGAGCTGGCTTGAGAAGCTTGATATTGTGTACATTGCTACTACACTTGTACTGTATATAATTACAGTGATTGATTGAACGAAGTAAATGTATAAGTAGTTATTTAATGAGGCACAACTGCACTGTGGGTTTGTTTTCTAATGGATCCACTGTCTGAATTTTTTTGTTCATGTTTGTCATATAAATGTCTGTATATTTTGCTAAGTTGCCCTGATGGGACCCTCTCATTTTCATTACTGAACTCTAATAATTGTATATATATTGATCTGCGATTATGCTAAAAAAAAAAAAGATTATAAAAAAAATAAAAAACAGGTTCCTGCTCCAGATAGATTAAAAGTCTGGAAAGCTTTCAATGAAAGAACAGGAAAGCAACCATTCCCTGTGACTTTGCAACAAACTCATCATGATCCGAAAACTCTCCACCGCTCGCTAACAATAGAGAAAGAAATTTTAAACCAAGCCCTTCTGAAAAAACGTGCTAGAAATAACCATACCACGATTTATGTTTTATCCTATTTGAATTGTGGCATCTGTATGGCCTCTCAGGTGGATTAAGGCTGCTTCTCAGATGATGTATTTTTCTCAATCTACTGTTTCTCATTAGAGCTGCATTAATAACTACTTCACTTCCTTTGAGCTTTATTAAATAATCTTAACACATTTTTGATTTGTTGTTTGATTCTTTGTTCAGCTACTGTCCTCCTGGACCAGACCTGTGGTAAACAAATACACTAATTAAAAATAAACAATAATAAAGACGTAACACAGCTTTATGCTCAGCAATGCTGAACCATGCTGCCAGGACAAGCAAATGGATTTTCAGCAATATTTAATAGCTAATACACAATCTCATAAGTTAAAGATAAAAGTGGAAGAAAAGTCATGTTTTTATTATTCACAGAACTGCCTAAGATCTGAAATGCAGCAAATTGCAGATGGTTCAAGCACTGAAGGCCCTCCCACCCTTAAGTTGACCTGGAAGTGAGGGTATGCAAAAGAACTCAGTAGTGGGAACGAAGGCCCAGCTGAGATCACACTCAGAATTGTTATACATTGACATTAGACAAGACCTGTGCAGCAACCAATAGAGACAGAGAGGCAAAGGGGTCTTGCTAAAATGGGTTTGGGTCCTAATAATTAGTTGCGCTTCTGATTTTGGAAAGGATAATACCAGAGCGAAACAATGCTTTGCAAACAAAGACCCATGCCCAGGTATAGAACATTGAGTTAACCAAATTTGAGTAAGTAAAAACTTCCATAGTAAAAAAGGAAAAGGCAGAGTAAATAGCAGAAATATGTATTCTGAGTGATAACTGAGAGTCTTACGCAAGAAGAACGATTTTCAAGGTTTTAGAACAGAGTTATATATATCTAGCTCTGACCATTACACCATATGAGACCAAACTTACTTACTGCATCATATCAGGACCTCAGTCCTGTTTGAATTTAACTCAAGCCATTGTGCTACTGTTTAATCAT
The DNA here is from genome assembly GCF_964261635.1 of Lissotriton helveticus. Lineage (NCBI taxonomy): Eukaryota > Metazoa > Chordata > Amphibia > Caudata > Salamandridae > Lissotriton > Lissotriton helveticus. The sequence continues at coordinate 903,644,224 of NC_136071.1, forward strand.
ATACCATAAACTTGCAAAATTGAAAATTAGACCCATTTTCAGAGAAAGATGGATATCTTTATTCCCCCTACAAGTGAAATCGGCATCCTTGTGGCCGCACAAGGTGGGATAGTAATTTAAAATACAGATTGACTAAATTAGGACGATGCAAGGATCTCAGTGGACCATTGCACAGCAAGCATCTAGGACTAGGGTAAAAAAGAGGGAGAAGAGGAGTGTGTCCTCAATGTCAGTAGCTAAAGGGCAATGCTATAAAATGGGATGGTTGATAGTGCCAAATGCCTCCAAGTAATCTAGCGGCATCATGGTGTGTTACACCATTGCACCTTTGACATCTGACTCCATTCTTAAGTTGTCTTTTGACCAAGAAGGAGACATTCAGTCTCTTAATTAGGGTAAAATTCAAACTGAAAGTCATACAGGCATATATTAGATACTAGAAAATAATTAAACTGGCTATTATTTACAATAGTTCAAATACCTTGGTTGTGTCAGGAATGAGAGAGATTGAATGACACTTAACCAGGCTTTTGGCCGGCTAGAGTGCTTTTTATCCTCGATTTTTTACAGGGAGTTGGAATACCACCTATGCACAACAAATATTCAAAATATTCTACAGGGTGTGGTACTAGAATGTCATTGTCGGAATATCAACTCATATCAGCGTTATGTCCTAAACATAAATTACAAAAATATCCCCCATTTCGAGTTAATAATTAATTTTTTTGCCTAGTAGCACAATATTTTTGAAGGCCCACTAATCACCAGTGATTATGTTTTCGGGTAGTGTCCCTATATGGCTGCCAAGCCCAGGTCCAAAAACACAGGTGCCCCACTATCTAGCATAAAACAAACTAGTTTTGCTAAGGGGTCACCTGGGTTTTTGGTCCGGGCTCAGCGGCCATTTAAGGAAACCTAACAACCCCAGACATTTCTGAAAACTAGACACCGAGGGGAGTCTAGGGAGGTGTGGCTTGCATGGATCTCCCAACTTTTTCCTACCCAGAATTCACTAAAAAGCTCAATTTTAGCTTAAACAAATTGCATTTTTGTCAATTTTCTGTGTGGGAAAGTTTTGGGCTCACCGGGTTGCTACAGATTACCTACCACCCAGCACTCCCCCATGTCTCCCAATGAAAAAGGTACCCCACTTGTGTCGGTAGGCCTAGTTCCCATGAAAGGAAATGGCCCAAAAAGTACTGTGGAGACTTCAAAATTGTCGACCGCAAAACTAGCTGGTTTCCTGAGGGAGTCACTTGCGTTTTTGGTCCTGGGCACAGCGGCCCTCTAGGGAAACCTACCAAACCCAAACAGTTATGAAAACTAGACACCCAGGGGAGTCCAGAGAGGTGCAGCTTGCATGGGTCTCCCAACAGGTTCCTACCCAGAATCCCCTTCCAACCTCAAAACCAAAAAACACAGGTGACCCCCTTGCAAAACCAGGTCGTTTTGTGATCGGTAATTTTGATGTCTTCACAATGTGTTTTGAACCCTTCCCTGTCGCGAGTACTTGGCCCACCCATACAAGTGATGTATCATTTTTATCAAGAGATCTAGGGGAATGCTGGGTGGTGGGAAATTTGTTACAGGCTGGTTATCCCACAAATGTTCCACACAGAATTATAAGGACAATTTGATTTTTTTAGCTAGATTTGAGAAGGGGATTCTGGGTAGGAAAATGTTCTAAGATCCACACAAGTGAGGCCCCATTTTTATTGAGAGACTTGGGGAAATGCTGGGTGCATGGACGCTTGTGGCTCTCTGCAGATTTCAGAACTTTGCATTACAGAAAAGTGAAGAAAATATTTTTTATATTTTACAAAGTTGGAGGTTTGCAAGGAATCTGGGTAACAGAACCTGGTGAAAGCCATACAAGTCACCCCATCCTGGATCCCCTGGGTAGCTAGTTTGAAATTTTTTTACAGGTTTGCAAGGTTTCCCTAGGTGCCAGCTGAGTCAGGGTCCAAAATCCATAACTAGGCACATTGTGAAAAAATAGTTCGTTTTCACTGGAAAAACGTGATGGGCCCATGTTGCGTGTTGGGCCATTTCCTGTGTCTGGCACTAGGCCTACCTACACAAGTGAGGCACCATTTTTATTGGAAGACTTAGGGGAATGTTGGATGGGAGGAAGTTTGTGGCTTTCCAAAGATTCCTGAACATTCCATCACAGAAAACTGAGGAAATGTGTTTTTTAACAAAATTTGAGGTTTGCAAGGGATTATGGGTAACAGAACCTGGTGAGAGCCACATAATTCATCCCATCCTGGATTTCCCTGGGTGTCTAGTTTTCCATAATTTACAGGTTTGCTAGGTGTCCCTAGGTGCCGGCTAAGCTAGGGTTCAAAATCCTTGAAACCTATTTTTCACTCTTTATATTTTACCAAATTAATTGCTATATACCCGGTGGACAATGAAAAACCATTGCAAGGTGCAGCTCAGGTATTGGCTCTGGGTAACTTGGGTTCTTAGTGAACCTACAAGTCCTATATGTCCCTGCAACCAGAAGGGTTCAGCAGACGTAACAGTATGCGCCTTTAAAATGGGGAACATCCTTTACAACGCAACTTTTACCACGCAGTGTCTTCCTTACTTACAAGAAGTTACAGGTGAAAATGTTGGCACAATTGGCTATTTTTTTCAACTCAATTTCAATATTATTTTATTTCCACTTTTAGTTTATATAGGAAAACCTTGAAGGATCTACACAAATGACCCTTTGCTAAATTCATACTTTTATCTACTTTTCAGAAATGAATAGCTTTCTGGGATCCGTTATTGTTTTGACACCCATTTCTACCACTAACTGGAAAGAGGTTGAAAGGACGAAAAATAGGAAAAATTGGCTACGCCTCAGTAAAATGCCAAAACTGTGTAGAAAAGTTTGTTTTTTTGACAAAGGTTTGCCTGTTCATGAAAACTAGGAAGATGGTGATAAGCACCACAAACCTTTGCAGGGAAAACAACAGACCCTTTCTTCTGCAGCACTTTTTTCCAATTTTTCCTCAAGCCCCCAAAATGTAGATGTATTTTGGCTAATTTCTCAGTCCCCTCCAGGGGAATCCACACAGCCTGGGTACTTTTAGAGTCCTGAGGATGTTGAAAGAAGAGGACGCAATTCTGGCGTGAATATCTTACTTATGTGGACAAAAAGTTATGGGGCCTAAGCGTGAACTACCCCAATAAACCAAAAAAAGGCTGAGCACAGGGGCAAGCAGCAAAGGGGTTAAATAGAATCTTGATGATGCCTTAGGACATTTCTTTGAACAATTACATCTACAAGATTGTTCAAGCAAATACTGAGCTAGTTTACATCCAATAGGTTATGTTATGGTATGAATAAGTAATAACACAAGTCTTATAAAAAGAATTTGAAACAGAAACAACTTTACTTTTTTCTAACTTCGTGTAGAATTTAACAAATTCATCAAAAAATGAGACAAAGGCTGAATTTATTGCCATGGATAACCAATTTCAGGTAACATATCCTTGAGGCTTATACAGAAGACTTCTAAGCAGATGAGAAGTGCAGAAGCACTGTAATTAATACTAGGATTTTATCAGTTGAGAAGCGTTATAACCAGTTTTCTCACTTCCTGATACGTTTCATGGAAATGCTATACTGCCAACTAAGATCCTGTTTCAGCCTTCGAAAATGGCTGAAGCCATGGAAGACTTTCTTTCTTCTGACGGCGATCCCATGCATAACCTTGTGACACTAATTCCAAACCATCCATACAGTGCTTCCTTGCTTTCATTATTCTGTGCAATTTCCATTGAATGAATGGTAGAAACAGGAGATGTCTGCTGCCACAAATCGTTAATGCCTGTTACACATAATGAACATGTATTTTGCATTCTACCTGAACTAATAATGCTGCACATTTTATTCTTGACACCCCTTCTCTGTCTTCATGCAGTGGCCAGGCTAGCAATGCATATGAAAAGGTTTAATCACATTAATATATTCTAATCACTCTCAGTTGGGTTTCTTATGACGCAAGGTATGTCATCAAGCTAGCATGATTTACATACAAGGCAGTCCATTCAGTTACTCCAAACTGTATTGCTCAAAAGGTAGTCATCGGTCACATAAACTACCACCTTTTGAAGCTCTGACACACTCTACTTCAAAACACTTTCTATAAGAAAAAAATTAAGTTTGCATCAATCATCTTCAAGGAGTACTAACAAAGTATAGAAGTGACATTCCAAGGCTATATAATAAAACAATCATCTAGGGATACCTGCATAAAAAAATAACAAGCTAGCTTTATATTTTTCTAACTACACTTCTCCCTTCAATAAATCATTGGTGTCACTTGGGAAAGCTAGAATAACCAAGTCATAGAGGAACGTCTCCACTAGAATTCGCATTGTATGTAAATATATTATTTGTCTTCCTCTTAGAGTAACGCAAATTAAACTCCATCCTTTACATGTTATCATTGTGCAATTTTGCATTTATTTTGACGTTATAGTTACTGTGTGCCTTTAACCCCTTGGGCGCGGCCACGATTCTGCGCCTGTGCGGCAGAGTTGCGAGTGGGCGGGTTTATGACGGCCCCAGCCGTCATCAGCACACGAGCCCCATGACGCATTACAGCTGGAGGCCGTCATCAGCATCGAAGGGGTTAATAATCTTAACATGGGCAAATGTTTAAATGCGTAATTGAAAAGTGACTATTGAAAAATTGAAGCTTTATAAATGTGTGCACTAATGTACAGTTTAAACACGAAGTATTCTGTATTCACGTTTGCATTTATACTTTAAGTCATATTTGCATATATTCTGAAAGTCATATTTGAAAGTGTAATATGTATGCTTTTACTCACGTTTGCATTTGTTTTTGAATTGCACGTGCACAAGTATTACCATGTGTTTGAAGTGCACGCCTAAATGTTTAGTTAAAGTTAGCCTAACTAAAGGGCTTAATTTTGAAAAATATTTTACTTGATTAGCTAGAGAAAAAGAGTATTGTTGAATGTTTTAGTTTATTGATAGTGAAGCCTGAGAAGAGAAATCTTGTCAAGAAACATGAAGACTTTGTGAGCAGAAAAAGCCTACTATTCATTGTGTATCAGGAACTGGGAATGCTCTAGGTTGCTGTAACTGTGTCAAGTTCTGTGGGATAGGAAATTCAAGTGATGTTGCAAATGCATACCACTAGAAGTGAAAGGATTGGTTCCTAGTAGGGTGGGAAGAGATATGATTCTTGTTGAAGTTTTATTGGTTTTAATTAGTGTTCACTGCTTTAGAAGGTAGCGCAGATTCCCTTAGACTTTGAGGGGTACAGACCTTTCTGCTTCCTTCATTCTTCTTTAAAACCTCTCTTCATTCATTCAAGTGGGAAGCTTCATGCTAAACACTTATTTCACTTTAGAAAGACTTCTACTGGAGTCTTCACTGTGCTGACACCATCCTGCATTTCAGAATTTCCATGAGACCCCACTCTGTAATCCATTCTTATTCTGAATTTAGAAAATGAATCAGATAACTTTAGAACTTATTTATGTTTAGGATAGAACATCCAAGTTTCTTTAAGGGACATCTATTTCTTATTCTCAGTTTCTATATTGTTGTGGCTATATAACATTTTATCATATCCTATTGAGACTGAATCTACTGTGATATTTCAGCTTGTCAACTGTAAGCCTGTATCTTTTGAATATTCTCTTGAAATGCATATATACTGAACTGATTATTGATTGGTAAGAAAGTTACTTAATTTCAACGTCCTGTTCCTTATTGTGTGGCCAAATGGGATTACCAAAAGTTGAAGTGTTTTATGATTGTTAACTTCCTTGGCCTCTTAGTCAACTTAAAAAGATCAATCAGATAGGAGATGGAAAATCGTGCCACTGCGTGCTCTCAGATGATAGCTTGTCACATGGTTAGTTACTGAAGCAAAGGAAGCTAGTTCATCCTATTTCAGACTTGCCTAAACCCAGTCCTGGCCCCTAAAGCCGTTGTCTCAATTTGGAGGATCAGTGGAATTCCAGCAGTTCGAAAGAGAGTTGTAATCGGAGGAGTGAGTGTAAATAGGGTCGCTCTTTGCAATTGCTTATATCTAGTTTTGCGGAGATTGTGTGATGTGATGCAGTGATGTTTTATGTTGTTGTGCTGATGTGGGAGCACTAAATGCAAGGAAGTTGAAGTGGTTATCGGGCATGACATAGCCTAAGAATCTGAGGGAGAAATATGTTATCAATGTATAAAATACTGTGCAGTAATTGTCTGCTAAGCCTTTGTGGTGTTAGCCATGATGGATCACTGACATAATATCAACGACACAAATATCGAGATACACAAATATTGAGTCAAAAATATCGATTGACAAAATATCGACTCCCTATCTTCAAACAGGTAAGTACCAAAATATCGACTCCAAAATATCGACTTACAAAAATATAGACTGTCAAAATATCGATTTTTTAAAATGTCTTAAAAGTAAGTTAAAACTAATATAGTAATAAATATATTTAATATAAACTTAGAAATAATTATTAAAAAAATATAATTTTAATAAATAATTTATATAATTAAAAAAATTATATCACCAAAAATTACACACACACACATATATATATATATATATATATATATATATATATTTAAACATATTATTAAATAAACATATATAACATTTTAGAAAATGTTTAAAATTTATTGTTACAACTATAGTGAGTTCAACATTAGCAAAAGTGTTGGATAGCGTAGAGGTAAAATTTACTACTCCCACTCCAGTGGGTGCAACAGTAGGGAAAGCGCTGGATAGCGTAGAGGTTAAAATTACTATTCCCACTCCAGGGATGTATGACGTTACAACGCATACTTTTACAACGCCTACCATTACAACAAAACTTTTACAACGCAAAAACTTTTACAACGCATACATTTACAACGCAAGATTTTACAACGCATATACCTTTACAACGCATACCATTACAACATAAGTATTGGTAAGTATATAATAATTTTTTGAATATAAATTAATAAAAAATATTATAATATAATTTAATATAATTTAATTTTATTAAATAAATGTAATTTAAATGTAATTTTACTTTATTTTTACAAAGTACCCCTGTACCCCAAAAACCCAAAACTGACCCTGAACCCTAAAAATACCCCTTTACCCATAAACTGAAAACTGACCCTGAACCCTAAAAATACCCCTTTACCCGAAAACTGAAAACTGACCCTGAACCCTAAAAATACCCCTTTACCCAAAAACTGAAAACTGACCCTGAACCCTAAAAATACCCCTTTACCTACAAACTGAAAACTGACCCTGAACCCTAAAAATACCCCTTTACCCCAAAAACTGAAAACTGACCCTGAACCCTAAAAATACCCCTTTACCCAAAAACTGAAAACTGACCCTGAACCCTAAAAATACCCCTTTACCTACAAACTGAAAACTGACCCTGAACCCTAAAAATACCCCTTTACCCCAAAAACTGAAAACTGACCCTGAACCCTAAAAATACCCCTTTACCTACAAACTGAAAACTGACCCTGAACCCTAAAAATACCCCTTTACCCCAAAAACTGACCCTGAACCCTAAAAATACCCCTTTACCCAAAAACTGAAAACTGACCCTGAACCCTAAAAATACCCCTTTACCCAAAAACTGAAAACTGACCCTGAACCCTAAAAATACCCCTTTACCTACAAACTGAAAACTGACCCTGAACCCTAAAAATACCCCTTTACCCCAAAAACTGAAAACTGACCCTGAACCCTAAAAATACCCCTTTACCCAAAAACTGAAAACTGACCCTGAACCCTAAAAATACCCCTTTACCCAAAAACTGACAACTGACCCTGAACCCTAAAATTTAAATATTTATCAATTAATCAATTATAATTAATTACCAATAATATTTTAATTAATTACCAATTAATAATTAATTAACAATTAATTTTTTTAAAATATCAATAAATAAATTAACATATTTAATTAATTATAATTAAATTACTTCCCACCCTATTCCCCTATAAACCCACAACCCGCTACAGAAAATAAATTACTAAAATTAAAATATTTATCAATTAATCAATTATAATTAATTACCAATTATATTTTAATTAATTACCAATTAATAATTAATTAACAATTAATTCTAAATTATTATCAATAAATAAATTAACATATTTAATTAATTATAATTAAATTACTTCCCACCCTATTCCCCTATAAACCCACAACCCGCTACAGAAAATAAATTACTAAAATTAAAATATTTATCAATTAATCAATTATAATTAATTACCAATTATATTTTAATTAATTACCAATTAATAATTAATTAACAATTAATTCTAAATATATATCAATAAATAAATTAACATATTTAATTAATTAGAATTAAATTACTTCCCACCCTATTCCCCTATAAACCCACAACCCGCTACAGACTTATATTACACAAAAAATAAAAATTATTATTAACTTACCTTAAATTCGATATTTTTGTTGTCTATATTATGTCTAGTCGATATTATGTCCATTCTATATTTTTGATTCGATATTATGTCCATTCTATTCGATATTAATTTTCTCTAGTCGATATTTTTGTTGTCTATATTATGTCTAGTCGATATTATGTCCATTCTATATTTTTTACTCGATATTCTGTCCAGTTGAAATAATTGACTCGATATTATGACTGTACGCCAGCCATGATGTACCATTGATGGAACAATTAGATTGGGAAATGTATCTTTGTGTGACCTTAAGGTGTGGTTGGTGTGGCTGATACTTTTGTGCAGGGGTGAAGCTACACTATTCTGGGTGATTCCTCGCTGGTCGAAGTTTTACTTGAGTGTGGGTAAGAGTAGGACGGAAAGTGTCACTCTGGACCATTTCTCGAGTGACTAAATTCTATGGATTCTTTAGTGGAGCAAACAAACTTTGTTGAATTTGCTTGGCATTCTTGTTGTGATTGCAGTGTAATGTTTGTGGAGAAATGTAAAGACGGGTGAGCCGCTGTGAGGAGTGAAAAAGATGTCCCAGTGTGCTGTGCTGAGATTGGACTGTTGTTGATAGAGAGCCACTCTGTTATTGGTTTTTGACGTCGAGCAAGAATTGTGGGATAAACAAATTATTTTCTGGTTTGAAATTAAATTATATTCATGATTGTTGACATGGTTGAAAAATTAAATTATTTAAGGCTATAAGAAATCTGATTAGGGGAGATGGGAAAATACCTGTTTGAGAGGGAGAAGCAGCATCACCAGAAGACACACCAGGTCATTATATGGCCATAAATGTGGGCCTTCACACATGTATTTGGCTGAGTCATTGGCATAGGATCACTGGGGAGAAGGTGCATTGATGTTTCCATGCTATGGGAAATTGTATTTGAGAATCATTGAAAATTATTGAAGGGTATTTTATTAAATGAAGCTACCTGCTAAGCATGCACAGTTTGAAGCAGTTACTGATTGGGAGCGCACAGTTCATGCTAGACAAAAGGAAAAATATCAGGGAAGAGTCTGATATGCAGTGTGTTGCTGTACCAATGCTAGATGGGATGCAGATCAACGGCGGTGGAGATCTTATATAGTAGAGGGAACTAGACTGTACCCTGCATTGACAAGTAAAGAACATGAGAAAAAGAAGAAAGAAAGGGAAAAAGAACGAGGAAAAGACAGGAATCCAGAGAGTACATGCGAAGACAGTGAAAATTATTCTAACAATGATTTCTTAGATGTGATGTTATAAATGCTTCCACCTCCCTACAATGTGTCCCAACCCAAGGAAATGAATGGTGAAGGATCCAAGTGGAAACTCTGGAATAGCCACTGCGCAAGTAAATACAAGTAAGAACCTGATGGGAGATAGTTCAGGGTATTAGTGCCCCAGTTAACTCTACTGTTCTTAATGCCCTAGATGCAATCACTGTACAGTCACTATTGGTCCTGCAGTTCCTTTGTATACACCTGAGTCAGCAGGAACTATGACACATACTTTTACTGTCCATAGTGGGATATATATAACAGTTAATGATCCCGTGTTCCCAAGAATGGGAAATCCTTTAGTCCTGAATACAACCAGGAACCAGACAGGATGCACTTCTGTAGGAGAGTCCACAAAAATATCGTAAAATTCTGACATTTCCATTTGCAATTCACCTCAGAGTAATATCAGTGGTAGTCTTAGAGAACGGATAGTGTCTAATAGCTCTGTAGTCCAGAATGGTATAAGTGCCCCAGAACTAGACTACTGGATTAGAGTTTTCAATGGGTCCCCAAGATAAAGTGAAGATTCGGGAATAGGCAGAGAAATAACTCAGTCCTCAGTTAGGGAAAATGCAGTGGATGCGGTTAGACTAAAGTTAGAGCAGGGTGAGATGATACAAGGAAAGTTTGATATTTCCCGTTTTGATACCTACCAAGAGAACAAACGTGTATTCATGTGTAAAGACATCACTAAATGCACAGGACGAGCTCATGATAAAGTGTCTGAATTGGCCCAAACTTATGATGTAGGTTTAAGCTGAACCAAGTTATTGCAGAAAAGTTATTGTGAATGTTTGGATGAGAATGACATTTGCAGTATGAGAACATCAAGAATGAAAATGCAAATTAAGGAATTAATTAGTAGCATCCAAAAGTGGAGTGAGCTAAATAAGTGTAAAGGCAGATAGGCAAAGAAGAGAGATCAAAAGACAACAAAGGTAGAGCCCCCTCAGTCTTTAATGGATTGAGAAGGCGCTTCAAATTTTCCATTGAGGGAAGTCCCTTTTGGAGTTTATATCCATGTGTTTTAGAGTAGTAGTGATCTTGTGTCATTCACCATTGATTTCCCAAAACTGAAAGAAAAGCTAGTGAAATGGTTTAAACAGGTTTCAGCAATTTGTGGAGATTTCACAAGTCTTGTGGTGGATTTGAATACCTTCTCTAAAATTGTGGTATGGAGTGATTTGTGGGCAGAATGTAAAGTAGCTGTAAAGTGGCTGGAGAAGGAATGTCTGAAAAATCCGATATCACATGCCCCATCACCGTTAGTGATGAAAAAGTATCAACAGGTATTTTCTCTCTTTGAAAGGGAAAATACCAACTAAAGACATTGACTGGGCTAAGATTAACAGGACAACCCAACAAATCTTCTTCCTGGCAGCAAACGGAGCACACCAGACAGCGAACGCTCACCTGCTGGACGCCACCTCGCTCCTGGGGCCCTGACGCTGTGGTCTCGCCGCTTCACTCCATCACGGCGGCTGGAGACTACAGCTCCCAGAGGGCTTAGCGTCCACTTCCGCCCACTTCCTGTACCAGCGCGCCCGGAGGCGCTATTAAACCAGGGCTCTCCCCTGGAGACACGGGGGTCAAATCTTCTTCCTGGCAGCAAACGGAGCACACCAGACAGCGAACGCTCACCTGCTGGACGCCACCTCGCTCCTGGGGCCCTGACGCTGTGGTCTCGCCGCTTCACTCCATCACGGCGGCTGGAGACTACAGCTCCCAGAGGGCTTAGCGTCCACTTCCACCCACTTCCTGTACCAGCGCGCCCGGAGGCGCTATTAAACCAGGGCTCTCCCCTGGAGACACGGGGGTCAAATCTTCTTCCTGGCAGCAAACGGAGCACACCAGACAGCGAACGCTCACCTGCTGGCCGCCACCTCGCTCCTGGGGCCCTGACGCTGTGGTCTCGCCGCTTCACTCCATCACGGCGGCTGGAGACTACAGCTCCCAGAGGGCTTAGCGTCCACTTCCGCCCACTTCCTGTACCAGCGCGCCCGGAGGCGCTATTAAACCAGGGCTCTCCCCTGGAGACACGGGGGTCAAATCTTCTTCCTGGCAGCAAACGGAGCACACCAGACAGCGAACGCTCACCTGCTGGACGCCACCTCGCTCCTGGGGCCCTGACGCTGTGGTCTCGCCGCTTCACTCCATCACGGCGGCTGGAGACTACAGCTCCCAGAGGGCTTAGCGTCCACTTCCGCCCACTTCCTGTACCAGCGCGCCCGGAGGCGCTATTAAACCAGGGCTCTCCCCTGGAGACACGGGGGTCAAATCTTCTTCCTGGCAGCAAACGGAGCACACCAGACAGCGAACGCTCACCTGCTGGACGCCACCTCGCTCCTGGGGCCCTGACGCTGTGGTCTCGCCGCTTCACTCCATCACGGCGGCTGGAGACTACAGCTCCCAGAGGGCTTAGCGTCCACTTCCGCCCACTTCCTGTACCAGCGCGCCCGGAGGCGCTATTAAACCAGGGCTCTCCCCTGGAGACACGGGGGTCAAATCTTCTTCCTGGCAGCAAACGGAGCACACCAGACAGCGAACGCTCACCTGCTGGACGCCACCTCGCTCCTGGGGCCCTGACGCTGTGGTCTCGCCGCTTCACTCCATCACGGCGGCTGGAGACTACAGCTCCCAGAGGGCTTAGCGTCCACTTCCGCCCACTTCCTGTACCAGCGCGCCCGGAGGCGCTATTAAACCAGGGCTCTCCCCTGGAGACACGGGGGTCAAATCTTCTTCCTGGCAGCAAACGGAGCACACCAGACAGCGAACGCTCACCTGCTGGACGCCACCTCGCTCCTGGGGCCCTGACGCTGTGGTCTCGCCGCTTCACTCCATCACGGCGGCTGGAGACTACAGCTCCCAGAGGGCTTAGCGTCCACTTCCGCCCACTTCCTGTACCAGCGCGCCCGGAGGCGCTATTAAACCAGGGGTCTCCCCTGGAGACACGGGGGTCAAATCTTCTTCCTGGCAGCAAACGGAGCACACCAGACAGCGAACGCTCACCTGCTGGACGCCACCTCGCTCCTGGGGCCCTGACGCTGTGGTCTCGCCGCTTCACTCCATCACGGCGGCTGGAGACTACAGCTCCCAGAGGGCTTAGCGTCCACTTCCGCCCACTTCCTGTACCAGCGCGCCCGGAGGCGCTATTAAACCAGGGCTCTCCCCTGGAGACACGGGGGTCAAATCTTCTTCCTGGCAGCAAACGGAGCACACCAGACAGCGAACGCTCACCTGCTGGACGCCACCTCGCTCCTGGGGCCCTGACGCTGTGGTCTCGCCGCTTCACTCCATCACGGCGGCTGGAGACTACAGCTCCCAGAGGGCTTAGCGTCCACTTCCGCCCACTTCCTGTACCAGCGCGCCCGGAGGCGCTATTAAACCAGGGCTCTCCCCTGGAGACACGGGGGTCAAATCTTCTTCCTGGCAGCAAACGGAGCACACCAGACAGCGAACGCTCACCTGCTGGACGCCTCCTCGCTCCTGGGGCCCTGACGCTGTGGTCTCGCCGCTTCACTCCATCACGGTGGCTGGAGACTACAGCTCCCAGAGGGCTTAGCGTCCACTTCCGCCCACTTCCTGTACCAGCGCGCCCGGAGGCGCTATTAAACCAGGGCTCTCCCTCCGCGTCGCGGACGCGCGCGGACGGTGCCGGGCGGAGCCCGGGCAGAGGGCGGGCCGTCTGTGGCCGTCCGGGGCAGGAGGAGGCAGGGCAGGGCCACCCCATTTCCATCTACCGTTCCGGTTTCAACCTGTGTTACCGCATCTCAGCATGTCAACACGCTCCGGTAAGGCCTTGAGGGGTTGTGGGGAGAGTACCCCCAGCGGTGCTATGTTTGGCTCAATGGACAAATTTCTGACAAGGGTGGCGGCTGTCATAGACAATGAACTTGCCAAATCTGAACGGCGCCTTTCACTAGACTTCCCTCCTGCTAAGAGTCCATCGTCAGCAATAGTGGTGTCCCCTTTAAATCCTACTTCCCCTGCACTCGTGCTTGGAGATTTACCTGGGGATTCCCTTATTGCACCTCCAATGGGTGGTTTAGAGGGGTTAGAAAGCTCACTGACTGGTGTCCACGGTACCAGCCCATGTGCCGTGCTTATAGATCCTTGCTATGAGCTCTCCTTAGCAGGCTCACCTGGCACTCAGTCCCTACACTGCCCTGAGGTTCCTGCTCTCGCCCCACAAGCCCCGTCCAGAAAGCAACCCATCCAAGAGCCTATTAAAAGGAAGGGGAAAAGGGCAACTCACACTCGAAAGGGTTGCCCATCTAAGACTACCAACCATCCCAGGTACCCGCCCCTGAGGGGTCCTTCCCCCCAGAGCACTGCAGGACAGGTATCCTCAGGGACAGCCATTTGCGCTCTAGCTGTTACTGATATAGTGCCACCTTTCTTGTCGGCCCCACCAACGCCTGTTCAGGACAATGTGGGTCACTCTATGGAGGCGTTTGAGAAGATGGTCAAGTCCCTTGTGTTGCCTCTTATAGACCAGGTCAAGAGGTTGGGGGAAAGGCTTGACTGTTTTGAGCAGGCTACTAGGGACAATTTCTTTGCCTTAAAGACCCTTCTCAAGCACCAGCCCAAGCGCAGTGAGGACAGGACAGATAGGTTAGAGGAGTCCAATAGGATAGAGGCCCCAGTGAGACCCCCCCTGGGAGACCAGTTGACGCAGCCGCCCAAGGACTCTGCACCTGGGAATACGATCTTGGCTGCTCCTAAGGGTGGTCCTAGACAGACAAAACCGAAGGCTCCCACTTGTGTTGCCCAGGTGCATGCTACCCTTCCCCCAGCAGTAATATCACCGGTGGCTATCCAGGCCCCAAGGCAACACAAGAAGGGAGGGACGGGCCCTATTTCGCAACCTGGGGTTGCCATATCTGTTGCAACTGGTGGTGTTGCATCAACTCCCAAGGTTGCATCTATTCCCGTCCCACCCACAAATCGGCCCCCTTTGGGTCCTCCTCAGATCAGTAGACGCAAATGTCCTCCAGTTAACCTCCCCCCTGAGTGCCACCCGTATGTCGTCATCCTTTCGAAAGTCCCCCCTCTAGTCCCCCCTCTAGGGAGTACCCAGCGGGAAAACCATCAGGCACTAAAGAATAAGGTCATCCACTGGCTGAAAGCCAACAGGCCCCTGCCCGCGGGAGTGGATGGAATTATTCTTGGTGTACGAAGGGTGGGCTGGATTGGACACGGGAAAAAATCGCTTGAAGGGGATTGTGTGGTTGTAAATTTCCAAGATGCTAGGGTTGCCCAATTTATATGCTCTCAAGGTCAACCCACGGCTGGTTCGGGTATCGACATAGTCGATTTGACATTCTTTTATCCACGGTCTACCATGACCACCCCCTCCATCCATCTTGGTCAACCCACCTTCATTGACAGCCTAGGGGGTCAATTTTTGGTGGAAAATACTGCCCACGGCCTTTTGACCCCGGGAGTGCCTTCCCACCAGCCATGTCCAGCCTCAGTGATACCAAATTGGGGACCTGGGAGTTGTTGACTCAGTTATGATCCGGGGGTGGACGTTGTGGCCCCAGGCTCTGTCGCTGAGACAGCACCATACCCCAAATCTATTGACTCCTCCTCCCCACTGCAGACTCTGGCTACGGCCGAGTCTGTAGAGGGGAAGGGGGAAACCGGGTCTCCCCATAATTTTCCGCCTGGTCCCCCTGACGTGGGTCTTGCGGACTTGTCACCCCCTGTCGAGGATTGTAGCATTGCAGCTGTAACGGACCCCCCGATTAGGGTTTTCAGCTGGAATGTTGCGGGCCTCGAAAGGAAGCTGGCGTTGCCGGATTGGAGCGAGCGTGTGGAGCAATACTCCATATGCCTGTTCCAGGAAACATGGAGCCGGGTGCCCCTTCATAAGGCGGGATATTCCACCCACTTTTTGCCGGCAGCAGAAAGTGCAACTGGTAGGGGCCGCCCCTCCGGCGGTCTGTTAATCTGGGTAGCCACCGAACTTAACTGTAGGGTGGAGGAGAAGGACACTAATTGCCCTGACCTCCTAAATATTGTGCTTAGAAATTCCCAGGGCAGAGTCATCCTAAACATTTTTAACATCTATGCGGCACTAAGGGGGGAAGAGAATCCCCAGTTATAGCTTGCTTGGAAGCGCAACTCCGCTCATCTCCATACAGGTCTTGCACACTGCTGGCAGGTGACCTGAATTGCACTTTCGAGCCTCTTGATCTGGACATCCTAGCAGATCAAGAGGAATTTGATAATGGGTGGGGGATTCCTCCCCTGGAGCTTGGCCCTGTTAAAAAGTGGACTGAAGTGGCCCTCCAGATTAACTCCCTAGTTATGGAGTTCGGGCTTAGAGCTGCCAATGGCAGGACCAGGTCCGATAAAGTAGGGGCGCACACCTACAATAGGCCAGGACACACGTCACGGATTGACTATTTCCTCCTTGACATACATCTGTGGGGCATGGTGGAGGACATGGTAGTTTTACCTTCTGTGGAGAGTGACCACAATCTACTGTCCCTCACCCTGTCCCACAGGTGCGTCAACAGCACCGTGAGTGGGTCTTCTTGTAACCCCGCCCCAGACCTGTCAGTGGTCACGAATTGTGGGCGTAGGCTAAAGTGGGCGAAGCTAGCTCTTTCGGAGGAGAAAACCTCTGCGATTAGGCAGCTTCTGGTTTCAGCCCTGGCCAATCTTGACTGCCAAGAGGAAGGGCAGATGGAGGTGGCACCTAGGTTTTGTGCCTTAATTCAGGCCATTGGTGACCTCTTTGTAGTCCCAGCCCACCCGAGCGGAAGGAAACCCAACCGACGACCGGGTCAAGGCTGGTACAACCAAAAGTGTAGGGAGGCGAAATCACTCCTTATCGAGGCAGTCAAGTCCAAATTACCGCTTAGGACTAGGGAGGCCAGGAGACACTACACACTCTGTCAGAAAAATGCAAGGATGGAATGGGAGGATAATTTCTGGCAGGACCTCCTGGCTGCCAGCCGTGGGAAAGATGCCAAAGGTTTTTGGGACATGGTGGGCAAAAGGAATCGTCCTGACGATTCCCGGAGGACGTGTGCGATTAATGCCCAGACTTGGTTCTCCCATTTCCAAAATCTTTACTCTGTTGTTGAAGGCCCACTTAATGACCCCTTTAAAATTCCATCCTTTATTCTAGACCGAGACCTGGAATTGTTTTCCCCCCTCGATGTAACAAAGCAAATTAAAACCTTGGTCCCCCTGAAAGCAGCTGGCCCGGACGGCCTACCGGGGGACATTCTCCGTGCCTATCCGGAAGAATGGGGGGCTCTAATCTCTGCACTCCTCAATGCAATTATGGGGGGAGGGCTTGTGCCCGACTCCTGGAGAGGTGCGGAGGTGGTGCCCATTTTCAAAAAGGGCAGTCGGGACTCACCAGGGAACTATAGGCCTATAAGCCTAATAGACTCCAGCCAGAAATTGGCCGGGAAAATCATCTTGGGGAGAATTACTCAATGGGTGGACGACAATCACATTCTGTCCGACATGCAGGCTGGGTTCCGTTCGGGTACAGGAACTATTGAACAGGCCTTTAGGCTCTTGTTGTTACACTGGAAGGTGGTGGTGCTGGGCAAAGGCAGTCCCTATCTGGCCTTTATTGACCTTAAGACTGCCTTTGACCTGGTACCTAGGGAGGAACTTTGGAGGGTGCTTGATGGTCTAGGGATGCCCCCGTACCTATTGAACCTCCTTATTAACCTGCACACCAACACCTATGCCCAGGTTAGATGGGGGTTGAATGGGGAAAAGACCGATAAAATCAGGGTCGAGAGGGGGGTAAGACAGGGCTGTGTTTTGGCCCCCACCTTATTCTCCCTCTATATTAACGGGGTGGTAGATCATCTACTGGGCGAACCATCAGACGCTCCTAGCCTGGGTGGAGTAAAAATTCCAACTCTGTTGTTCGCCGACGACACCCTCCTCATCTCCAAAACTCCCCAAGGCCTACAGTCTTTACTGAACCGCTTCCAGGATTTCTGTACCACTAAAGGCCTCGTCATAAACATAGACAAGACCAAGTACCTAGTTATGCACCCACCCCGCAAACTTGGTCGCCCTCCAATTCTGAACTCTATACCCCTAGAAAGAGTGGCGGAATTTGATTATCTGGGGATCCGTCTGAATGATGCAATGATCTGGACTGCCCATATTGATAAAATGACTCTGGCTCACAAAAGGGTGGGGGGCGCCCTTCTCAAGGAGTACAATAACTCCTCAAAACATTGTGTTGCACCCATACTTGAGATTTACAAAGCCCGTGCAGTCCCTGCTTCTCTCTATGGATCGGAATTGTGGGGCTTGGGCAAGGTCGATTCACTGAGTAAGGCCGAAAATAAATTTATCAAGGACCTTCTCGCTATTCCATCGAGCAGCCCGACCATCCCAATGCTCTTGGACACCGGCTGTAAAGCCATAAGGGACCAGGCTCGGCTTCGTCCCCTTCTGCTCTGGGCGCGCTTGTGGAGGGTCCCGGAGCTACAATCTTACGCCAATGGGCTGGCAGAAGTGATGCATGCGGATGGTTGGAGTAGCATTAAATGGCTGAAGGACATAAAACATCTTTTAGGGGAACTGGGTTTGGCCTCTTGCTGGCATAGTCACTCCGCTCCACCAAAGAAGACTCTAAAAAAACTTTTCTGGGAGTGGGTTGACGTGAAGCGCTCCAGTAGCCAGCAGCATTGTAAAACCACCGCAGCTTTCCTGTTGTTCAAAGACGTTGTCTTGTATGAGCCATATATGGATATTATAACAGTTGCCATGGATAGGTCCTTGTATATAAAATTTCGGCTAGGAACCTTGCCCTTGGCGGATCTTTGTTCAAGGTGGAATAAAGCCCAGCACACATCACGCTTTTGTGCTTCCTGTCCGGACAAACCAGAGTCGGTGCCACACTTCCTTTTCGAATGCCCGGACTATGGTCACCCCAGATCACGTTGGCTTGCCCCCATTTGCAGAGAACTGGGGACTCGTCAGCACTCTGTTGCCCTCCGGATTCTTTTAACGAACACAGCCCCTCCTATTGTCTGTGCTGTTGCAAAATTTTTAAAATGGGCTTGGTTGATAAGACTTAGAAGACTGTCCATATCAATTTAATTCTTTTTTAGCTAATTTATTCTGACATATTGTGTTTTAATTACCATTCTATTTGTACAGTCTTACTTATTTCGACATGCTGTTTTTATCTTTTTGTACTGCTTTTATGATATGTGCATATCGAAATAAAGCATCAATCAATCAATCCCAACAGCCCTAAGAATCAGTGCATGCCTATTATGAGAGATTGTTGCAGGTGTTTAAGCAGCACAGTGGAACGGAGACTCTCAAAGCTAAAGATATGAGACATTTTGTGTCCCAGTTTGCGACAGGATTGAGACCTGAGATTAGCTTGATGATTCAAATGCATTTGATCTGTTGGCAGAAAAAATCGATTATTGAGATTTTAAGATATGCGAAATATTGAAGTAATGAATTGGAAATGAAAAAGAAGCTATTGAAGGAGAAAGTGATGGTGACACAGGTGAAAACAGCACAGAGAGAAAGTCAGAGTCAACCTTTTGTAGGGAACGTTGGTTCTATGCAAAGAGTGTGGTGAATGGAACTTTGAAAGCCAAAGTGTGTGCATTAACATCTCTGAAGTGGCCAGACAGCCAGTCTTCATGGTGTTCCTAACAGAAAAACAGGATTGCCCACGCAAGACCTAAACATGGGGAGAGCTATGTGATTGCTTGCAGTGCCATCAAATGCGCTTGTGAACATTACAGATGACATGGTTATTGTCTATTTCAAGGGACTAGCTGTTGTGGTCCAGTGTGTGTCCTGCCAGGTTGAGGCTGTTACAGACTCTCCGCGTCTGGAGCAGCGCCGTGACTTCTTTCCTGGCGATTGGGTCCTGGTGAAGAAACATGTTCACAAAACGAATCTGGAGCCTAGATGGTGAGTACTATATTAGGTCATCCTTGTGATGACTACTGCTAGGTGTGGGGTCTTCCCAACTGGATTCATTCAGTCCACACTCATAGAGTGGGGTGTCCTCTTGATGATGTAACAGTACCTCTTCCTGAAGTGCAATCCACAGCTGAGAGTCAGCAAGAAGAGGGTGCACAAATTGCTGAGACTCCGCAACAGCCCGTGACAGCACATCATCAGCCTGAGGGGGGTCTTGATGAACTGACAGTTGAGAAGTCTTGGCCTGAAATGCAACCTGAGTCAGACTCAGACCGTGATGAAGTATTAGTGCTGACCACATAGGAAACTATTACAAAACAAATTAATATCTATTAATTCCACCATGGAAGCCCTTAAAACGTTCGGGTTTTCAGATGAAGATTTTTCTGTCCTCATATTAATGATCAAAAATATCAACAAAGGGAGTGAAGAGGTGGTGCAACAGGGCACCGCGGTGGGCTAATCCTCCTCTTATGAACGTTTAAATAATCAACAGAGACCACCTGAAACAAATATACAATACATATTCCGATGGTGTTGGAATACACTCAGTGTGTTAAAATACCCCTCACACACCAAAAGGGCCCTTGGTGTCATGCTTCATCATCGGGGTCTTCCCGCCCCCGCTGCGGGACGGGGCAGTGCTGCGATAAGCGGCTACGCCGGAGCACCTTTTCAATTGTGAGTACTATGTGAGTGATAATGAAGTGAGTGTCAGTGAGGTCAAAAGTGATAAATAGTGAAATAAAATTAAAAAATACCTGGCCTGGTGTTTAGAAAAAATTATTTAATAGGCACTGGCTGGTATCGTTAAAAGGGGTGAGACGGAGTGCAAGATCGGGTTACTAGTCTTGCTCTCCTGTGTGGGTCAACATGTTTCGGGGCGACATGCCCCTTCGTCAGGACCGGGATGTATAGATCCCCCTGTCACTCACTAATGCGCTCCCACAGATAGAGAGTGTTGAGTACGATCAATGTGTATACATAATTTAAATGCACGTGAAAAAGCTCGGTCAGTAATACTGATGATGTAAGCTTATTGAATGATGAGACAATGCCCCATGAGCCAAGCTGGGCGAAGGGTATAGAGGGTCCAATCAACCCCCACACCTCAGTGCTTCCTCCTTCGTCAGTGGATTCCACGGAAGCCACTGACGAAGGAGGAAGCACTGAGGTGTGGGGGTTGATTGGACCCTCTATACCCTTCGCCCAGCTTGGCTCATGGGGCATTGTCTCATCATTCAATAAGCTTACATCATCAGTATTACTGACCGAGCTTTTTCACGTGCATTTAAATTATGTATACACATTGATCGTACTCAACACTCTCTATCTGTGGGAGCGCATTAGTGAGTGACAGGGGGATCTATACATCCCGGTCCTGACGAAGGGGCATGTCGCCCCGAAACATGTTGACCCACACAGGAGAGCAAGACTAGTAACCCGATCTTGCACTCCGTCTCACCCCTTTTAACGATACCAGCCAGTGCCTATTAAATAATTTTTTCTAAACACCAGGCCAGGTATTTTTTAATTTTATTTCACTATTTATCACTTTTGACCTCACTGACACTCACTTCATTATCACTCACATAGTACTCACAATTGAAAAGGTGCTCCGGCGTAGCCGCTTGTCGCAGCACTGCCCCGTCCCGCAGCGGGGGCGGGAAGACCCCGATGATGAAGCATGACACCAAGGGCCCTTTTGGTGTGTGAGGGGTATTTTAACACACTGAGTGTATTCCAACACCATCGGAATATGTATTGTATATTTGTTTCAGGTGGTCTCTGTTGATTATTTAAACGCTCATATTAATGATGTCAGTGAGTGGACTAAACTTCTGAATATGAAGTAAAAAAAACGAAAAGAATGGAATTGCATGACCACTTCATGCTTGAGTATCTACGAGCAGGTGTGATACCATCAGACTTGAGGGTGAGGAATGTTCCAGCCTTATTTGTGGAGGTACGCACATTTTGGGAGAAATGGTCCCAAATAGCCAACCGTTGCTCTAGAGATTGGATGATTCTCATTGTCGAAACTGCTAGAGATATGATAGTGATATTGAACCAGGAGATTGCAGAACTTGAGGACAAGATGAAGGCTAGCACAGCTTTAGAGGAGGCAAAGAATAAAATGGCGAGCATCCACAGAGAGATGCAGGACTTTGATGAATACTTAGTAATGAAAAAAACAGACAAGTTTAAAAAAGATATAAGATGGTACACACAAGACAAAGCATATCCATACTTGGGTAATAACTTTTAAAAAGATGGACAGCGTGAGGGAGTACAATACAGTAACGGCCACATGCATCAATGTTCCCGTTTGCGAATTCTTAATTGCGAAAATTAAGGAATCGCAATTTAGAATTTGCAAACGGCTATGCATCAAGAAATCGCATTTTTTTTTGCGATTTCTTAATTTTCCTTAATTGCGATTTACATTTTGCGAATCGCAATTAAGGAATCCCTTTCCATTGATTCCTATGGGCCTAGAGGCCCATAGGAATGAATGTGAAGGCATGATCATTTTGAGATTCACAATTAAGGAATCGCAAAATGAGAAAGCAATTTCAAGGGTGCAGAGGGGGGTCCAAAGGACCCCCCCTGCACCCCTGAAATGTACCTTTAAGTACTTTTTTCACACACACATGCCCCAAGGGCATGTGTGTGTGTAAAATTTAACTTTCAAAAATGAACTTTTGTGCATTTTTGAAAGTTTTTGCAAATTACCATGAAGTTTAACTTTATGTTAATTTACCACTACCTATTTGCGATTTCGCAATTTAAAAAAATCTTGCATTGCATTTAAGAAATCGCAAAATTGCGATTTCTTAAATGCAATTGCAATTTAAGAAATCGCAAATAAATTGCGATTTCTTAAATTGCGAAAAAAGCAAAAAGCTTAGGGCCAGATGCATCAAACGATTTTGCCCATTCTGTGTCTATTGGAAAATGTGTTCATGCATATGGCCCTTAATGCATCCCAAAAAAGGGATTTGCATTCGTAAACAGCCGAAATTTGCGATTCGCACCGTTTGGGAATGCAAAAACCCTTGTTGCATGTGGGCATAAATCCTTTGTCAAAAAACGTAAAAGACTCACGCTCTCAGACACATATTCCTCTGACTCTGAAGTTGACTACCTAGGAGCCAGTGAAGGAGCTATCTTCAACCCTAGAAATCAAGGAGGCCAACAAGGAGATCATTATTACCATCAAGCACAGAACCCTTTTTTACAGAGGGGCCGCGCCAGGGGCTGCAACAGATACCAGAGACAGGAGAGAAATCATGACCAGCAAGTGGAGCTACAACATCCACAACCATACATAAGGACAAGGAATCAGCAATACTGGAGAACATGAAGTGATCATATGGTGATGATATAGACACTATCCCGATTTTTTATTTGTCCTGATATGACCTCACAGAGGAGGAAAGCACCCTCCTCAGCAAGGGTCTTTCCTTTGTTACTAGCACGCGGAAAACATATTCAAACTAAATCAAGATATCTTGGCTCTTTTCCGTAAAGTGAGACTAAAAAAACGTATTCAAGCAAAATACCCAGCTAGAACAAGAGATAAACCTTTCTGGGTGCAGGCCCCCCTGCAAATTTACGCCAACCTTAGAATTGGTGAGCCCAGAGGTGGCGGTTTTTGGAAAATCAGTAATTAGAGATCTTTAAGGTATCACTAAGTATGTTCCACCTGTTCCACCCAATTAGACTGTTCAGGAAATGGAGACACTAAGACAACTGCAGAATAATGCTAACATCAAGATCAAACCGTGCAACAAAGCACGGCATAGTGGTCATGGATACCCAGCATTACATAGCTAAAATCACATCCATGCTAGAAGTCCCAGAACATTATAAAAAAGTAAACAGAGTAGTCCTAGAACAACTAAAGGCACAGATAGAAACCATCACATCAAGAGCCCTGATCGAGGGACACATCTGTAAAAAAGAGTGAGATTTCTTTAACAAAACAGATGCTGTGATTCGTGTAATATACGGAGTCCTTAAAACACACAAGGTCATCCATGATCCCCCATTGCGACCGATTGTATCATCTATTAATTTGAGCACAGAGGCACTTTCCAAATATTATTCTCTGCTCTTGTGGCTTGGGCTACATAGGAGAAACAGGGAGAGAATTTTGCACATGTTTCTCAGAACATAAATCAGCAATTAGAACGCAGAAATTGCAAGCACCCCTGGTTAGACACAGCCTTGATCTCAAACACACCGGTGATGATTTGAAATGGCTTATCCTGGAGAAAGACAAACTAAAGGCAGGAATCATGATTGAGAAAGTCCACAGAGAAAGGTCTTAATGAGGAGATATTGTGGATAGTGACATGAGTGTGACAATCTAAGCTTAGACACCCTCATATCCTCCCTACAAACTAGGTACCAATTTTTCCCTAGTACGATGTACCACGTATGATGTGACATGTGCACATTAGACTCTCAATCTAGAGGCTCTCCTACTTGTAGGCCATTTTTGGATGGTGTTCACATGAGGCACACGTGGGGACCATGTGACATATGATAATATCGATAACAGTGTGTAACGCATGCCCTACGTATAAAAAGATCACATACTCATTAATGTTTACCTTAATGCAACAAAGACGCACACTTTGTTCCCTTTTGGTGTGCCAATAATAATTATGTAGATACACAGACGATGATTCAGATATTGGATCTCATGTTTCTTGTTTATTTGTGCCATTCCAAGATGGCGCCCATGGTACACAAATAAGGACAACCTAGTCACACAAATAAGAAGAGTCAGACACTCATTTTTGGGTCTCGCTGGTATGTGCATGTGTCCAGCTGGAGACGTATAGTGATCAGTCTGGGGGGAAGGAGGACAAGAGGGTGAACGAGCTTTTGCTCCTGGATTCGTGTGCGCGAACGCGCACGTTCCGTCCTGCGCCGCGCGCCGTGCACTTCTCTCCCATACTCCCAGCCTAACGCGCATGCATGCACACAGACACACACACGCGCGCACACGCACTTACTTACACACACACACACGCAGGCACCCAGACGCAGGCAGACACATACAGGCAACCCCAGGCAACCCCCTCTCCCCTCCCCCCTCCCCTCTCTTACCTAACCGGGCTTGGCACGCAGATTTAACATCGTGGACGCGCATGCCCAGCCTCACGGTGCCGTGCACATCTCCTGTCTGTCCCACATTCACACAGCGCCTCTCTCATTCACGCACTCAGCCCCCCCTGAACACACACACAGACACGCACATACACACACCCGCCCCCCCAACTAAGCCCCACTCACCCATCGACGTACTCAGTCGCCCCTCCTGACTGCTGCAGCCACCGCGCAACAGCCGTGACGCTCCCGAACTTCCGGTTTCGGGACGTGCACGCTCACGGCTTGTTTATTTTTTTTTGATGTGTTGAATGTTCGGGGTGTTAAGTTGTACGAAGTCACCCTGTCTTCGCTGGGTTCTTGTTGACCACAGCTACTTATGGTTGTACAGTATGATGTCAAATGGTGGCTTCGTCGGATTTGCCTCCACCCAGTGCGAGCTGTGCGAAGTTCTCTGCCGGGGGCAATAAAATGTGTTTTTTGAATCCAGGAAGCACTGCTTTCCTTTACTCACCCTACCCACCCCTCCTTTCCCAGGGTCTGCGTGACCGCAAAGCTCACACCACAGGCGAAATGACCGTGTTCTTACATATTATAAACCGATTTTCACGTGAGGGGTCTCATAACTAACGTAAAAATTGGTGCGAGAATGCAAGGAGAAGAAAAAAAGAAATTAACTAGTAAGACAAGCCAGATTGATATCCCTGGCTTAGTTTATACGTGCCCGTGGTAGGTAATGAGCGCAATTACCAAGTATTTTTTTAAATCATATGTGGCAAATGTGGATGAAGCAGAACGAAAGCATATTGTGCAGCCAACCCCAAGCGAGTGGAAGTAGAGGTAAGACTTCCAGTCTGGAATTACTTGACCTTCTCCACGCCTCCCTGACTCTGTTTGAAGTTAGTCATACACAAAGAAATGATGAATCACCCTCGCTCACAAAGATGTTGGGACTGCTCAAAAAGTAGCAAGTTAAAGCATTTCAAGAACCCTGTTCGGGCTCAAATCACATTGTCTTTTTTTTGGCTCCCTTTGAATATTTTTCCCAGACCAGAAGCAAAATGATCCTCTGCTACTCCCTCAAATACCCCCTCTCGCAAGTCCCCCCAGACCCCCCTCCCATGCCTTTCTTTTCCAGAGTGGACAAATCTAGCCAGGCAAAGTGGCACTTTACAGCTCCCCACCCTTCTGTAAATGGAACCGGATCTGGTTCTTGTAGTGATTTATTTAGTGCATCACTGCTGGAGCCCCCTAGCCTGTCGCCTACTATTGCCGTACGATAGAAATCACTGCACCTTCCTTTCACCTTTTATGTCTCTCAAATGCAGGGTATGTGTAAATGGGAGCTCCTGTGTGAAATGTTATGGTCCCAGGGAAGACATTAACACCATCTGAATCACTAGTGAGCACCATGCAGTGAACATAACATGAAATGGCCATACAGCTACATCTGGATTACAGCATTTGTTAGCTCATACATGGGTATGCCAGTGGGCGCCGTAGCTGCAGAGGAAATGGCAGCGGATATCTTGTCTGGACCGGGCACTTGCAGTGTGTGTGTGTGCTGGAACTGCATAGATATGTGGGGAGAGATTCTGCCGATAATCGGAGGGGCTTGTGTACGGAAAAGTGCAGATCGGCTTCAGTGTGTAGTTGGGAATAACACCAAATGCACACTCTGATTACAATATCTGATTAAAATAACATATTTGCCACTGCCAACATAACCACACAGCTCACCGTAGCTCCTAAAAGTCAGCAGAGAGTGCTACATGTGGGCATTTCAGGATTAGCGCGTCGGCACTTAGACGTACTTACCAGACATTGAGACAGTCTTGTGTAAAGAAAGGAACTCGTGCAGATGCATGGAAATATCGGAACGTGGACGCACAAGTAAAGAGTGCCTTAAATTGACTCATCGTAACTTCCGTACTTACAGCGCTTAGAAGTGACACTTGGGGCATGACGAGCTATACAAACACGTTGGTATCCTACAAACGGAAGACATGTGCCAAGAGGGAAGCTCTTCCAGTTTGTATGGATAACATATCCAACGCCCCACACACACACCGCCACACACACCCACCCACCGCCACACACACCCACACACACTGCCACACACACACACACACAACCCCCCACACACACACCCCACACACACAACCCCACACACACACCCCACACACAACCATGCACATACAACCCCACACACAACACCCCCACACACAACCACACACACACCCCCCCCACACACACACACACAAAACCACACACACACAACCATACACACACAACTCCCCACACTCACAACCATACACACACAACCCCACACACAACCCCCCACACACACAACCACACACACAACCCCAAACACACAACCCACACACACAACCCCCCCTACACAACACCCCCACACACACACTCCTACCGCCCTCACTCTATCGCCCTCACTTTATTGCCCTCACTCACTCTATCTATCGCCCTCACTCTATCTATCGCCCTCACTCACTCTATTGCCCTCACTCACTCTATTGCCCTCACTCACTCTATCGCCCTCACTCACTCTATCGCCCTCACTCTATCTATCGCCCTCACTCTATCAATCGCCCTCACTCTATCAATCGCCCTCACTCTATCGCCCTCACTCTATCTATCGCCCTCATTCTATCTATCTATGTTCTACCTGCACCTCAATGCTCTTGCTTCCTGACATTGCTGTCTCTGGTCCACTCGGGTGTGTCAAAAAAGTCATCCAAGAGCTCTTCGCTGATGCTCCACCCTGGGAGCGGGGAGAGAGAGGGGTGAAGCGACCTATAAGGTACAGACCAAGAGGCTTATTTTGAGTTTGGCGGACAACATACACCTTAACAAGCATTTACAATGCAATAGGTCTCGCATTATTAAAGTTGGAGCAATTGGCATTGTAAATGACAATGTCTTTTATTCCTTGTTTTTAAAACCTGCAATCGGTGCATAAACACGCACTTTGAACGTATATTCCTTGCTTACAATGAGCAAAGCTGGCAGTAAAAGAGACTTACAGCCTTGCTTCTCATAAGCATGGACTATAAGTGCAAAGTGCTTGTTTACGCAACGGTGCAAATGAAGAAAAGGCATTGTCATTTACAATGCCAATAGCTCAAACTTTAATAATGCGAGACCTATTGCATTGTAAATGCTTGTTCTTCTCTGCGATAAGTTTCTGTCAAGCTTGCCACAATTTTTTTTAAATCACCTAGGATTGCATGGAAAATGCTGAGGCGGAGGAGAGAGAAGGGAGGCCTTGCTTTACCAGATCTCCAGCTTTATGCTTGGGCTTTCCAACTTTCACACTTGTGTATGCTGCTGAAAATGCCTGTTAATACTGGTGCGGGGGGATGTTCCTAGCTATGCTTAGAGGCGCTAATTTACCGGACGAGGGATTTCTGTTTAAATTCGGAGATCCAAAGATTTTTAAAAAGGTTAAGCTGAAGGTTCTCCAGGGTTTAGCTAAAATGTGGGCAAAATTGAGGGGCTCGGTTGCGCTTAGTTAATTCTCCAGCCTGGCTTCCCTCTGGGACTCCCGAGTGCTCCAGAGTGCATAAGGGCTAGGCTGGCAATACTCTTGAGAGAAGCTAGGCTAGCAGTCTGTGGGGACTTGGTCCCGGAGGGTATTCTTGTTTCAGGGGAACAACTCAAAGACAAAGTCGGAGCAGGCCTCTCGAGATTTAAATATCTTCCGTTGGAAAGCTGGACCCAATTGCATTCACAAACAAATTGCAAAAATTCAAAAGGGTGTGGCATCTTCCTAGAATATCAGCTTGTGACTAAGTCCCCTGGGAGGAAGGAAGTTTCTTTTTGGTCCATATCTGAAGCTGTGGATGGCGAATTCAAACTTGCAGAGGGGAGGCTCCTTACCTGCACAGGACTACGATTATTTATGGCAGAACTCTTGCAAGATCTTATATGAGGTAGTAAAACCGGCATGGCTAAAAAGGAACCACCTGTTTACCATCCATAGGGTCTATTTTTCCCCATAAAAACTTTCTAAAATCACTACAGGCCCACCGGGGAGTTGAAAGAAATGTGGGCTGGTTTCAGCTTCTGACATCCACATGTTAAAAGAATGCCGTGCCCTTGCTTCCTTTTGGGACAGTGTCAGAAACTTTTTGGCAACTACCTTGGGGTGTCCTATCAACATCGACTTACCTTTGATTATCTTTGGTTTGGTTAATAAAGTTACGGGTTCTGCCAGATCACTGCTTTTTTTATGCTATCCTCCTAGCTAGGAGGCAAATCTGCAAAAGATGGACAGAATCTACTCCCCCCTCCTTTCTAGACTGGCAGACTTCACTCTTTGCGGTCTCTAAGCTAGACCTTATTAGATCAGGCAGTAGGAAGAAAAAAGCATTTTGGAACCTACTGCAACTCAGATGGGGCGCAGAGTTGATCTATTTATTTATTTACTTTCTGAGTCGTATGATTATGCTGCCTTAATACTCTTTGGGCTAAGTCAGTTACTCCCAGCATTTTCTCTGGCAGTTTTACGACGAGTGTCATCTATCTCCTGGAGCTTGGCGGAAGAGTTATCTTAGCTGGTTCTTCACTAGCACCCAAGTAAGTCTTGGTACCTGTAGAGGGTCTCCACTTCCAATTGCCTGCACCCCTCAGCTTGCTGAGTGTGGGTATAGCACAAATAAACAGTGAAAAGAGGGTCAAAGGGATACACAGTTTAAAGACCCATGCCTGGTTCAAATCCCCAGCTACACTATATGAACAACATAAAGGAACACAGGGAGTCTAAAAGCCAACTCGTCTGGCGAGACTGTCAATGCGGACTATAAAAAGCCATAAGGTGCCCAAGTCACCAGAAGACAGCCTATGGGGAAAGTTAGACCAACACCCAATTATCCAACAACACCAGACACTTATACATACACCAAAGGCCATTCACAAACTGGTTGACAAAATCCAAACCATCAGATAATGGGTTACCATCAAAATGACTTAGTGATCAGTCATATCATCTGGCTATCCCCGGTGTGAGTTGGCTAGTCCCCTCATCATTGGGACCGAAATGCCACACCGTTAGTTGCTGGTCTTGGATGTGGTCCACCAACAATTCCGAACCGCCATCTGATAGCTGATCCTTGATGGTTATACAGAAGGTGCAGTGCAACAAAAAAACAAAAGTGGTGAATTAAAATAGGATGATGTGTCCTCCATACATAAACCTTTATTCCTTAGCCGAACAACATGCCCTAATTAAAACCAGAACTGTGCAAAGGAGACAGTAACCAATTCCTGTCTAATAAAGGGCCAACATGTTTCTGCCTAGCGGACAACCTGTCCCATGGCTTTCATCAGGGCCTCTGTTCAATGATTGTTGCACATGTTATTCAAAACTAGTGACCAAAAAAAGAGACATACAAATAGTGAAATAATGAAGGTTGGGAACGATACAACCTGTACCAACCGATGTATACTAACCCTCCATATCAATTGGAAAGTGTGATTCCGTCATGACAGGGAAAAGGACCTCACCTCACCTGGACCATACTCAGGTTCTACGAGGCCCCGCGCTCTCCGTCTGTACCTCCAGCTCACTTCTGAGTCTGAGTGTGGGTATAGACATCTTGAGTGTGAACTGAAGTGAGGTTGGTGGTGAATTTTTAAAAGCTTGCCGTAATTCTCACCCTTTGATTTTCAGGAATAGGTTGGGTGGATGGATACATAAATGACAAATCGATGTATCATCTACCTACTAGGTAGGCATGGACCCCATTTCAACATGGTGTCCACACTTCAGACGCTACAGGCGTTTTTGGGAAAGAACCAACTTCAGGGTCAGTGTCAGATGACACATGACCCTTTTTACATCACGTGATGCGTTTTCGAATTTGAGCCAGCGGATAACAAAAGGCCGGCCAACACAAACAAACCTGTTTGTGCTCGAGCAGGCTGGGAGCCAGACGCACGGTCAGCCCTCAATAGGAAGAATAAAACAGACAGTGTAAGGCTGATACACGGAGGGTATTTATCTGCGTAATGCGGGCGAGTAATTATCATTTATAAGGGTGTCATTTGGACTCAGTAGGGCTCAGGAAGACTCATGAAGACTCTGTAAATAATTTCATTGAACATCATTTGAGTTTAGTTTTGCCATTTGCACAAGTGGAAACAAACAGAGAAGACTAAGCATGGGCGTAAAATCGGTTCCGCTCGCGGAATTTGCGAATTTTTGACAAATTCACGTTCCGCGAATTGCGCAAATTTGTCCAAAAATTCGCAATTTGCAAGCTTGCGGATTTTTTTGCTTGGTCGCGCGACTTTTTGTCCAAAAGCACACAAAAACGGACACAAACACGCAATTGCACAATGCGAGCATGCAACTAGCCCATGTACGACCTCATGGGTAACTTCGCGGTAGCCGCGCTGAAAAAATCCCGTGAACACGCAAAAAGGCCGCAAACACGCAAAAAGACTGGCGAACACGCTAAAATAAAATTCGCAAATCCGCAGATTTCGCGGACCACGAGTTCGCAAGTTTCGCCCATACTTAGAGAAGACCCTGTTGCTAATTATTGCTACTCAACTCTTTGGTTCTATAGAAGTCATGGAACCTAATAACACAAATAGACGTAGGTATATATTAGTAGAGGTGTTGATTGCCATTATTGTAGCATTAGTTGTTCTCCTTGCAGGCTTATCTTTACCTACATTTTCCACAGTAGCCAAGCTAAAGCCTAGTGTTACCCCTAAGACCCTGAGTCCTACAGTTAATAGATTGCATGCACTAGATTATAAAGCTTTGCATGTAGATTCAGCTAGAGGAGATTATTCTTGAAATGCCTATTTTAAATTGGTTTATTAATACATTGACACTATAGATGCAAAGTACAGTTCTGTAATTACCTGCATCAGCAGCAGACGCAACTACCTACCACCATATTCCTCTTATGTATGGTGTTATGTGTAGCTTTCTGATGCCTATTTTATGGAAAGGGACATTTCCTGTATTCTTACTTGTTCTAAGATGGTGTACTTTCTGAATTTCCTATATTCAAGTATTATAATCGCCATCCTCATGCTAAGACAATGGATACAGTTAATTGTTTCCTTAGACCGAATTTAACACTGGACATTCTTATGCTCATAGAAACAGTTTGACCTGTTCTTTAAATGAGGTTGAGAAGATTTTTTTTGATATAACAGATGACAGGAAGAGAGCAATAGATGTAAGGGTGAAAACAGGACGGGATGAGAGATACAACGGACTGTGGGATAAGGAAGGAGCAAGACATCAAGACTTAGGTGTTATGTACTCTTCAACATCTAAATGCCCCCCCTCGCAGCCATCGCACCACAACACGGCCTCAACATCATATCCATGCTGATGACACCCAGCTCATCCTCTCCCTCACCAGAAACTCCACTGCCACCAAACTCAACTTCCAGTAAGGAATACAAGACGTCGCAACCTGGATTACCAACAGCTGCCTGAAGCTCAACGCCGAGAAGACAGAAGTCTTCATCCTTGGAACCACCACCTCAGCTTGGGACAGCACCTGGTGGGTGACTGCCCTCGGAGGTCCACATACCCCTTCAGACCACGCCAAAAACCTTGGCATCGTACTTGACTCCTCACTCACCATGAACAGACAGGTCAACACCGTCACATCCAGCAGTTTTAACATCCTCTGCATCCTCGGCAAGACCTTCAAATGGGTCCCCCCTGACTCAAGGAATACAGTCACCCACACAATCATCATCATCAGCAGACTGGACTATGGGAACGCGCTCTATGCCGGCATTAACAAGTCCCTACTCAGCAAACTCCAGACAATACAGAACACCGCTGCCAGACTCGTCCTCGGCATCCCCCGGCACAAACATATCAGCCAACACCTATGAAGACTCCACTGGCTCCCCGTGGAGAAAAGAGTCACCTTCAAAATCCTCACTCACGCCTACAAATGCCTACACAACAACAGACCCAAACACCTCAACGACAGAATCAACTTCCACGTACCAAAAAGGAACCTCTGATCTTCCAACCTCACACTAGCTGAAACCCCATGCATCCACAGAGCCAGAGCAGGCAGACGATCCTGCTCTCAATCCCAGTCAAATCCTGGAACGAACTACCGGCAGACATCAGATGCGCCCTCTCACTGAACACCTTCAGGAAGGCCCTCATGACCTGGCTCTTCAACTAACAGATCTGCGGACTCTCCCCCCTCAGCGCCTTGAGACCCTCTTGGGTGAGTAGTGTGCTTACAATTCCCCTGATTGATTGATTGATGTACTCCTTCCAGACTGGCAACACTAAGGGAAATTATGTGTTAGTAGAAATAAATGATCCCTAAATACTAAGTACATGGATACAAATGTATCTGTTGCTTCAGAATTTACAATAAATCTTTTAGAAAGTTCTAAAATACCTTGTCAAATCATCGCTACATCCTTTCCACTTTTCAGTAATTTTACTGTCTCAGTTTGTTTTAAACTTCATTATTTCACATATTAGTTCTGTAAAATAACTTAAACACAGTGCATGTGGAAAGCACTGTCTCCCATGAAACCATAATCTCATTTACCCAGCTGCTGAAGGGCCAGGGGTGTTGACACCATGGATCCAGATGGTGGTTAGGTTCCCAACTAAGATGCGGGAGACCAAGGGGCCACTCTTCACATTCTGCAGGGTGCCCCACCATTTTGTGTTACGCCAAGGCTCAGATACGAAGCATTTCATTGAGATTACTGTCTCCGAAACATGTGAGTTCACTGCACTCTGCAAGCTTTCCTGCAGGGTCTGCTCCATGATGGGGTTTCACAGTTGGAAAGACATGACAATTTTCGCCCACTAAGAAGTACTTCTCTCTTACCAGCAGCACCCCTGTCTGGAAAGCATGACTTTGAGGTTTGTAAAAAAAAAGCGTTTTCCAACAATCTGTGCAGACACTCAATAAGCTCCGTTGAAGTGACTCTTCTGGCCATTGATTTGTAACCTTATTGGCCAACACTGGCACATAG
This sequence comes from Lissotriton helveticus, assembly GCF_964261635.1. Taxonomy (NCBI): domain Eukaryota; kingdom Metazoa; phylum Chordata; class Amphibia; order Caudata; family Salamandridae; genus Lissotriton; species Lissotriton helveticus. Next base: position 903,678,066 of record NC_136071.1, read on the forward strand.
GCTAAACAATACCCTTTTTCTCAAAATCAGTATAATTCTCTAGCTCTATAAGGTACTGATTCCACTGTGTTTGTTTTTTTAATTGAAAGGTAGATTCTTCCAGTGACTAAGAACTAAATGAAGCATACGATTTCAGGAAATAATTAACAGATACTTTGGAGAAAGTGATTTCAGGCAATAATCAGCAGAGATACTTTGGAGAAAGTGAATTCAGGCAATTGTCAGCAGAGATTTTTCGGAGAAAGTGCGTTCAGGCAATAATCAGCAGAGATACTTTGGAGAAAGTGAGTTCAGGCAATAATCAGCAGAGATACTTTGAAGAAGGCAGGTTCAAGCAATAATCAGCAGAGATACTTTGCAGAAAGTGAGTTCAGGGAATAATCATCAGAGATACTTTGAAGAAGGCGCGTTCAGAAAATAATCAGCTTAGATACTTTGGAGAAAGTGATTCCAGGCAATAATCAGCAGAGATACTTTGAAGAAAGTATGTTCAGGCAATAATCAGCAGAGATAGTTTGAAGAAAATGAGTTTAGGCAATAATCAGCGGAAATTCTTCGAAGAAGACAAGTTCAGGCAATATTCAGCAGAGATACTTTGCAGAAAGTGAGCTCAGGGAATAATCAGCAGAGATAGTTTGGAGAAGGCGAGTTCAGGCAATAATCAGATTAGATACTTTGGAGAAAGTGATTCGAGGCAATAATTAGCAGAGATACTTTGAAGAAAGTATGTTCCGGCAATAATCAGCAGAGATAGTTTGGAGAAAGTGAGTTCAGGCAATAATCAGCTGAGATATTTTGAAAAAGGGGAGTTCAGGCAATAATCAGCTGCAATACTTTTGAGAAAGTGAGTTCAGGCAGTAATCAGCAGAGATAGTTTGGAGAAAGCGAATTCAGACAATAATCAGCTGAGATACTTTGAAGAAGGTGTGTTCAGGCAATGAGAAAGTGAGTTGTGATTCTCTACCAACTAAAATCCCCAGCCAACTGCACCTGAGAAACTTTGGTCTAAACATTTTTTTACTTAATTATTTTGCAGCTTTCCCAAAATAAAATCAACCCATTATTTCATGAATGGGAAGACTGACAGGCATCTGGAAATGTAGTTTGGTGGTTGTAACCTAACATTATGCATTGCTCTCTTTCAGGATTTTTCGGGAAACCTGAACACCGAATCTGTGGTCCGACATGATTTTCAACATCAGGTGATAGCACAATTCCTGCGCATTGTTCCTTTGGACTGGAGCAGTGAGGGGCAAATTGGACTGCGCTTTGAAGTCTATGGCTGTCCTTACTGTGAGTGCAGATTCTTGTTTTTAGCACCAAAAGGGATGCTTCCCATGAAAATTGTAGTATGTGATAATCACTAGATGCAAGTGAAACATTGAACACATTTGAGGTCCTTACAATATTTGTGACACTAAATAAAACGTTGTATGCATCCAGGGATATATATGTGCGTGAAAAAAGTTTTGTGGGATCATACATTTTAAAACCGGGTCCAAGATATAATGACTGATGCATTTTAAATTCAGTTGGTGCATGGATGTGTGTAATTTTCTAGTTTTTCAGAATTGCTACATTCCTGTGTTTAGGGCTAGGGGTAAGATTGTTAGTGTTTCTGTGTACGGAACCCAGGAGAAGCAGGTGTACATCCACTTGTTTGTCCATGTCAGACTATTCGCATGCCAATTGTGGGTAATTTCTAACTATAGGACTGTACCAAGACATACTCCTATTAAATGCATGTGTAAGTGATTTTTTTGTTTCGGAACAGTGGACGTAGAAGAAGGGTTTTTTTCTGGGGGAAAACGTTTTACATGTGGAAAGAGCGAAAACTGTGCTAGAGTACATTTTGCATCAGTTATGTATGCACAACTATTACTGTGGTGCAAATTTGCTAAGCATACTTTTTATGTGTTGGAGTGAATCAGTAATAGATTTCCTGAAGTACTTCTGAATTGTTTTGTGGATCCCGATAAGACAGAAATCTTCTTAATGGTAGATGTAGCTGAGATTCAGAACCTTAAAATACTTGATGTTCCACTATATATTTAGTAACTGCCCCATACGAAAAGATGACTTCTCAAAACCAGTGCAATGATGCACTGCACTATTGATGTCCATACAATCCTTCACCTCCTTGCCACAATGTAATAAATTACACACTTACCTTTACCAGATTGATCCATTTACACCAAATATTCGGTGTCCAGCCTTGGACTTTCCCTTTGCAAATCATGGCCATCAAATTAAATTGTTAATTAAAGGAAATACAAATTATAACTACAGGAGCCCGGCGATTTGTTAAATATCTGCACAAGTCCAAATTCATGATGTCCAATGCTCTTTGAGCAGCTAGCATAACATATAGTTATTTCTGTTTCCACCTTTCAGATCGATTACATTAGTCTTGACAGTTCACAGGATAAAAGAAAATACTGAAAACATGAATTTGTGTTTTTTTACTGTGTTAAACATACATTTGGTTTTAATCATGTGTTTAGGTTTAGCGATGCGTACGAAGTACGCATGCGCTAGCAAAACCTCTTGATTTCTATCTGGGGTGATGACCCGCCTCTGCCTATCATTGGCTAGCTCCATAAATGGAGGCTAGCCATTGGGAGGCAGAGGATGTCAATCGCGCTTTCTCTCGAAAACGCGATTCGGGGGCGTTTCTGGTGCTTTTTTTAAGCCCCGCCCCTTTGTCCCGGGCCGCGCTGCGATTGGCTGCCGGCCCGGGACACCCCCGTGACGTCATTCCCGGGCCGCGCTGTGATTGGCTGGCCGGCCCGGGACCTGACTTGTTTAGGACTTGTGCCCTGGATATTAAGATATGCTTTGAGTACATTTTACAGTGTTGTGCAGTTCCGGAGATGATGTTAGATTCTGCCTCTGCTATTAGGAACTGTTGTGAGTTTATCTCCAATGACATGAGTCGGTACATCAGAGGCAGTGTCAGGTTCTACCTCTGATAGTATGAGGTGCGTTGAGTTCGCCTCCAGTGCTCTACAATAGTTCAGTGTGCTGTCGCCTTTTGCCTCTTTTGTGTACATTCGTCTGGTGCGAACCTTACTCAAGGATATTAGAGCACTTTACAATAGAACCAGTTTATTTTTTCGTCACAGGGTTACAAGACCAACCCGAGGTTCGAACCTGCTTCCCCGTATTTCGAGGTCGGTAGTTTTAGCCATTTACGCAACATCTCCTGTGACAGAAATGGGCTGCTGTGAGTGCATTTCCAGTGGTCTGCATTTCTGGGGCGCTGCCCCCGATAATACGAGGTGCTCTGAGTTCATTTCTAGTGGTCGCCGTCCTAGGGGCCATGGTCTTCGTTTGAGATTATGAGATGCTTTCTGTGCAGCTCCAGTGGTCCCAGTGCCTGGATCAGGGCGGCTGCTGAGCTGCAGGCAGCGCATGCACAGATCACCACCTTCTGCATCCAGCCAGCCTGGCCGTCCTCAGCCTGCCCCTTTCCGCAGCCACCTATGGCAGCACAGCTCGCTGCTCTCTGCCTTCCCCCTGTGGCTTCCGCAGAGCCATGTCTGCGTAATCTCGAATAATCTGACACCAGAGCAGCACATTCGAGTCAAACTAAAAATATAGATTAAAAAAACTGAAACCCAAACGAGCCTTTCAGAATCCCTGTCGTGCTCTCGGTCTTCAAAACCAGATTATGTGTATGCATAATTTTTAAATGCATATCATTTGCCAGTTTATAAAAAATAACACCCCCTTCATTTTTTTTGCCCTTCCCTGAAACTGCTTTGTTAATCCTGTATGTAAATTACAGCCAATAGATGTTGTTGTTGAGCGGGGCTGGGATTAGAGACGGGGCGAATGGTTTTCAATATTACTGGGATTACAGAACAAAGACAGAACAGAAACGGGGGGATGTGGTAGGGGGGGAGCAAATTACCAGCCCCCCACCCTTTCCCCCTACACACCACAGACAGAGATGATTCCAGGAATAAATCAATGGTTCATTTTCCACTGCGGATCGGGGGAGAGATCGCTGCTGATCTGAGAAGAAATTATACCCCCATGGGCACCACCCCCCTCTCTCTCCCTCCGTTTGCCTTTCCTTTCTCCCAGATTAACTGGTGCAGGGAGCCTGAGATCTGGACTGGGGAGGCTGTGCACAAAGTGCTCCGATGCCTGTGGGGAAGAGAAACTTTGCTCCTCTTTTTATGCCTGCTTGCTGTCTGAATGTCGCCTTTTCTTCCGATTTTAGCATAGGATACAGTTCTGGGGGCACGTGACTCGGGAAGGTTACAGGGCTGACATGATTCCGGATTATAATTTAAAGGGAAGCGATAGGAGATCGGGGAGGGTTGGCGCTGCTCGCAGGGAGAGGCAGGCTGCTGGCGGTGGAGGGGAGCATCCAAGGGTGTTCCCACTCCCCCACCCCTCCGCAGTGTGCTGTGGATTACACATTCGGCGCTAGATGGAAATGTTTTTGTAGAGCAGACTGTTTTTGATTAATAGCTAAGCTCAGGGCTATATACTAGGGCAGTGTGCATGTGATGATCGCATAAACGTGTAGTTTCCTGGGTCCGGTGGGCCGTAGGATAGGGTTGTGTTCACTACAGGGCCGCGGTGGGTGTTTAGATCCGTTTCCCTAAGTACAGTTACATGGTTTTGATGTAGGCTTTTTCTGCTGTACTCTGTGTTCCTCCCCCTTCCGTCTTCCACCTCCTCCCCATATGAAGGAAGCTGGTGTGTGAGAGACAGGAAGCAGGGAGGCAGCAGCAGCGGGTTATTGTGCCCTCAGATGTGTCTGGTCGGATATGGGGCACAGGTCCTCCTGCAGGAAGGAGCTGGTACTTCGGTGGCAGTGCTTGTTACCCACACGTTGTCAGTGCAATTCATGTTTGGATACATCCGTACAATACAGATTACAGCTTGTGCTAGTGGATTTGAGCCTGTCATGCGATGGTCACTTAAAAATCTAAAATATAGTGTGGTTTAAAATTCATTTATATTCTCAAAAAAATGAAACTGTACTTAATCACTGGTATTTCAAGTTTGTAAAGTTCGCACGCCCTATTTTTTTTGTTTGTTGCCCCCCCCCTACTATAATAAATACGTTATTTCTTTAATGTTAGGATATATGCTGGGTTAGGTGGTATTCGTAGAGTAGAGAGAGTATCGGCTACTGTGTTGGTCTCTGCGCACTTAAATAAGAAAGTAGCAAACTAAACTAAGTAAGCTACTCTAATGTAACATAGGCCTCTATAAACATGTTTGGACTTTTAAATATTCACTGGTATCTGTATGTAACCTTTTTTCGGGGTCGATAACATGGGCACCTTTGGGTTGTGAAACAGCAAGCACTAGCTAAAAACGTATATCACAATTATTTTTATTAACAGCAATTGTTTTAGCTGCTAGACAGTAGTTTTGGCTAGTTACCCAGAAACCAGCATGAATGTGGAAAATATGGCACACATTAGGTAATGTTATCAAATTAGTCTGATAATATTTACAGAACACATGTGGGCAGTGTAGGTGTATTATAGAAATGTAGCAAGATTAGGTACGAAATGCCAAGCGAAAAAGAGCATAGCCTATGTTAATTTCTACTGCTTGCTAGATTATTTTAATTACTTGATTATTTATCCGTATTCTGAGCTCAGGAATCGCACCGCCGCAGCATATTCTTACATGTACTCAAATGGATTACAGTAATGCAGTTCTTAGTATAGAACATAGTAATGCCTGCACCAGCGAGCTTGGCTCCCCCAAAGGTTTGCATTACATTGTTGTCACAAAGCTACCGTCGCCTTGACCTAAATTGATGTAACTGTGGTAAAACCAGCCATTGCATGTGCATAGCAATGCTCTTCCTACATT